>NC_143140.1:65253971-65878971 GCF_059928025.1 Delphinapterus leucas | reverse complement strand
CAAAGATAATGTCTTGTTTTTGAAGAACTTTGAAGTGTTACAAAGTTCAGTGTAGAAGTTAGAACAACTGCTTGAGTGTATTGAGAAGTTTTTTAAAGACAAGGTTCTAACTTTTGCTTGGCCTCTTATATACTCAGTATCGTTTTAGTTACATTTGACTTAACTGAAGATTCTCCCAAATGGCAGTGAAATTTTATGTGAAGCAATTTATATAACTGGTCAAATGAAAAGGGGGAAGGAGATACTACGCCCTGGACAAGCACATCACTTAGAGGCAAACCTCACACTCAACCTCTCAGTGAAACCTGAACACGCTGAAGAAGTTGACATCTACCTGGCAGAAAGGGGTTCTGTTTCAAAATGGCGAGGGTTCAAATCCCACCTCTGTTCATTCCTTTTTTTCAGCATTCAACAAATATTTCCTGAGAGGCTACCACGTGTTAAGAAGAGTCTCGTGGGCTTCCCTGGTGGCGCAGTGGTTGGGAGTCTGCCTGCCGATGCAGGGGACGCGGGTTCGTGCCCCGGTCCGGGAAGATCCCACATGCCGCGGAGCGGCTGGGCCCGTGAGCCATGGCCGCTGGGCCTGCGCATCTGGAGCCTGTGCTCCGCGACGGGAGAGGCCACAGCAGTGAGAGGCCCACGTACCGCAAAAAAAAAAAAGAAGAGTCTCGTGCTGGGTATACACCAGGAAATGGAAACATTTCAGTGCTTTCATGGAGCTTACCTTCTTGTGACTTATAGACAACCACCAACTATGTGACTTAGAAATGTTTCATATCCTTGCTAAACATTATTTTTTATCTATGAAGTGGTGATAATACACACCTCAAAAAATTGGCACAAGCCTTGGACATAATTTACAGAAAGTACCCAGATTGGTGACTGGGGCACTGAGGTACTCCATAAATGACAGTTCCTACTAGGAATATCCAACTCACTTAGAGCACTGAGACATTACAGATTCTTCCACAGGAACAATATAACCTTATCAATGTTTAATCAAACTTCAGGGCATTCTTTCTTATTTGCTGTTAAAAGAAATGCCATAAACTAGTATACTAATATTTCCCTTTTTCTTGGGGGGGGGTGGTTAATTCTGCAGTAATCTGTTTAACAGTGGTTGAAGACCATCCACTGGTAAAGAAAATATGTCAAAAAGGTGTAATAGAGAAGAAAAGCAAATTATTATTTTGCAGGGAATGGCTGTACTGGTAACTTTAGTTGTACCTATACAGCAGCTCTCCAACCCATGCCACTGAAAAAGGGATCCATGTAAACACCTATTTGTGTATTAGAGATTACTCCAGATTCATATCTGCACACTTAACAAAGATTAGTTGTGGACTGATCCAAGCACCGTGCATATAAAAATCTCTAGAAAAAGTCTGAAACAAACACCTTAGTGTTTGTATATATATACTTCTCAAAAACTACACTTCCTACACTTCATCCTAAGGCAAAAAAATTATGTACAAATATTTAGATACAAATATATACATGCAGTACTATTTATAACAAAAAATAGACATATGTACAATGTCTAATAATAGGAAAATGGCTAAGGAAAATATGGACTGTGTATATGAGTATTATACAGCCATTAACAGTTATGATTTAGAAGAATATTTAATGACCTGGGGAAAGACACCATTGAGTATGAACTGCAAACTATAGAACAGAGTGCTAATTTTATGTTATACATAATACATAGTTTACAAATAGTCTTATCTCTGGCTGATGGGCTCACAGTGATTCTTGGTACTTACCTTTATTTTCCAGTTTCCACAATGAACCCATATACTTTTAGAATCAGTATGCTGGAGAACCCAGGGGGCTAGCATGGATACTAGTGACCCAGAGTAAAGTTTACCTCATTCTGGCATTTTAGTGATCTTCAGCATAACAGGAAGTCCTCCCTGCCCACTTACTCTAAGCAAACTCTAATCAACAAATTCTGCCTCCATTTAACCTACCTAATCCCTCATTCTTAAATATCAATGAATCACCATGATTCACCAGTCATTTGAGGTAAGCCTACAATATGAGATCAACAAAAAGAAAAGGTCTAAGATCAACACAAAGGAAAAACAGGAAGGAGAAGAGAGAAAAACATTTAAAACAAACCCATCTAAATAGTATTCTCAATAGGATTCAAGAAGTTACATACAAATCTTGAAATCAAAAGGCTCATACTGGGGGCTTCCCTGGTGGCGCAGTGGTTGAGAGTCCGCCTGCCGATGCAGGGGACACGGGTTCGTGCCCCGGTCCGGGAAGATCCCACATGCCGCGGAGCGGCTGGGCCCGTGAGCCATGGCCGCTGAGCCTGCGCGTCCGGAGCCTGTGCTCCGCAACGGGAGAGGCCACAACAGTGAGAGGCCCGCATACCACAAAAAAAAAAAAAAAAAAAAAAAAAAAAAAAAAAAGGCTCATACTACTAATATCAAGTAAGCAGAATAATAAATCAAAGGCTCATACATACCCACATCACTGTAAAATACCAGAACGCTAACAGCAAAAAGATCTTCAAGTGAAAGGCTATGCCAACTTCACTTCACGATAAGCAGTAAAGAAGTATAAGATCAGAGTTAGTTTTTCCTTGAAGGATAGAACTAACTGTGGAAGCTCACTGGGCCTAGAAAGGTCTGCGCAAGAAGTTTATTAACTTCTGGTTCAATCTCTTCATTGATTATAGAATTACTTAGATTCTCTAATTTTTCTTGACTCAGTTTTTCTTGGAATTTTTCACTTCATCTGCAGTTTCAACTACATTGGTATAAAGTGATTTACAATAATCACTTATTTCTTCAGTGTCTGTAGCACTGAATTTGTGTTCCTTTTTTTCATTCCTGATGTAATTTGTGCCTTCTCTCTTTTGGGGGGTAATCAGGCTCACCATGGGGGATCATACCTTTTCAAAGAATCTGCTTTTTACTTTGTCAGTCTCTTTTTTATTTTACTGATTTCTGGTCTTATCTTTATTTTTTTCTTTCCTTCCATATCCCAGGTCTAATTTTCTGGGTTTTCTTTTATTAAGTTGTTGATATGGACGCTTAGGTTTTAGCTTTTTTAGACTTTATTCTCTTTTAATATTACTTTTATTCTAACTTTTCAACCCCTAAGACGTTGTTTTATAAGTACATTTAGGTTTACCCAAATATTTACAAGTTTATGCATTTTAACGCATTTTTTCCTTTACACTTTTCATCTGGAAACATCTGGAATCAGTTTCCTTCTGCATAAAGAAATCTTTAAAAATTTTCCTCACAGCAGATTCTGTCCGTGTTTGTTAGTATATACATGTCTTTATTTTATTCTCGTTCTTGAACGGTATTTCTGCAGGGGATACAATTCCAGTCTGACAATTGTTTTCTTTCGGGACAGTGAAGATCTCATTATACTATGAGAATTCAGCTGTCAGTCCGTCACACTTGAAGAAAATTTGTCATTTTTCTCCTATACCTCCAATGATTTTTATTTTTACCTTTGTATTCTGCAATGTTATTGTGTTGTTTTTTGACATATATTTCTTTTATTTATTCTGCTTACGATTCAATGAGCTACTTGAACCTAAGGACTGATGTCTTTCGTCAGTTCTAGAAAATTGTCATCTCTTCAAATACTGTCCAAAATAAAAGGAAAAAGGGATAATACTATCAGTAATCAGGAAACCTAGACAGTTTTTTAAAGAACCAAATAAAATTTTTAGAAATAAAATGAAAAATAAAATGAACAAAATTAATTAAGGGATTAGGCTTCACATCAGAAGAGATGTAGTGGAAGACAGAATTTGTGAGCTGAAAAATAGATCGGAAGACATTATCTAGCATGTATCACAAAGAAAGGTCACAAGAAATTATCCTTCTAATTCAATTCACTATTATTTCTTCCATATTTTCTTTAAAAAGGACAAGAATTTTATAATCTGTGTCTGATAACGCTACCATCTGAAGCCACTGTTTGCTTCTGCTGTGTGATACTTCTGCTGGTTTTTGCTCATGTTGCCATTTTCCTTTGTGTGCTTAGTTGTATTTAACTGTGTTCTGTTCATTGATGTTAAAAGTTTTCAGGATTCTTTGAAGCTGAGGATGATGGCGTTTTCCTCCAAAAAGGATTTATGTTTTGCTTCTGCCAAAAACATTGGGGAAATTTCAAGTTTGAGACCACCTTCACAACTTGAGGTAGGTAAAGTGAGATCAGCTTGTATATATCTTTATATATGGAGGATACGCCATAAATTACACAATACCTATGTCCTCCACAGGATGTTCCAACTTCATACAACATATTACATATATAAGATAATTCACTTATAATATAATACATAGCTTATAAGGTATATAAGCATGCACAATTTCTTCATAAAATGAAATTATAACTTCAAAACCATATCTCAATTTCTGATTTCTGACAGTTTCCAAAAACATATCTTTTATATCTCTGTCTCTCTGGCCCATGCTCAACCTCTTCAATTTCAATTTAAGAAATATTAGTCCCTGCCAGTACTATTCCAGGAACTATCTCATATGACAACTGTATTAAGCTGAATGTCCTTTACCCTCACAATTACATCAGCATTGGCAATTAAGAAAATAATGATAATATTTATTCTCTTATTGACAGGTCTCAATTAGGAGTCACAGAAATCATTATCACAATACCAACTTATGACTAGCATAGTGAAGATTACAATGACAGAGGGAAGAAGAGGTGCTAAAATAAAAGTGTAATGGGGGAGTCATTTTATGAAGTTTCAAGCAATAACTAGCAATTTCTTAAACTATAATACACACACACACACACACACAAAGAATGACAACAAAACCCCAAAAATATCCAGGGTCTTGGTGATCAAGGCCATTTATCAAACCACTGCTTATAAGAGTAACTAGAAGGACCAGTCACGAGGCTAATGACAACATAACAGAGAGGAACACCACAGTGGGTTCCTTTGACTCTGGACAGATCCATACATGTGGGGTAGAACGTATCACTACCTGCGCAAGCCCAGCTGCTAAAGCACTTCTAGGACCTCTGTATGAGTTATAAGCAAGCTAAGATCACAAGCCATAGCACTCCCCCTCAGAGAGACTCTTACTTCTATGGATAGAAGGAACCTCTGCTCTGAGGATACTATATTTTCCACAAACATAAAAGGGAAAATATTACCTTTAAAATGAGAGATGCTAAGACAGAAGTCCACAAAAACAAGCTTCAAAGACGTATCACAGAAATTTTGGTTGACTTTCTAAGAATTCATCATCGACACAATTTTTTAAAATAATGATTAACAGAATTGCTGGATGTATACCATCATTTCCAACAGTACTTCTTCCAATTTAGGTCAGAAATATTGCCATGAAATCTGGCACATTTCTTAAGATACAAACTACTTCTCATATTTAGTGAATGGGGAAATCAGTAGCAGGCTGAGTTTAATAGACTTTACCAAAGTGAATTCTAGTCATGAGTAAAAAGAAATATATTCACATTGAGAAACTACACACCCTTCCTTGGTATTCTTTTTTCTCATATCCTTTTAAAAAAGAACAGAGGAGAAATAAACTTAGAAGGCAGTAGAGCAGTTTTATGAGGTACAAAATATCATTAAATTAGTATTTAAATATTTAATGTAATATTTATATTATTATTTTTTTAATACTGGCTCTTAAAGGCTCCCCCCATCTGTCACTCAGTGGCTCTGAGCTTTTAACCCTTTCCTAAGTGAGAAAGAAAGATAATGGCAGACATATTTTTTTACCATTCAGATATGACACTACGTACATGAAATACAGAGAAGATAATGCCCTCAATCAAATATAAATCTGTTAGGAGTCGCTGATAGTAGAAAGCGCAGTTCAAAACAATTATCTTGAATAAGCATAGTGCTGTACACACTTGGTTGAACCAGTCTCCCGGGCAGATAAAACTATGAGGGTCTTGTCTAAACTCTAATAGTCCAGAGAAGGGTTTTGGCACTTTTAATATTCAAGCAAATAGTCATTTCATCATTTCCCTAATTTTCAATGAATTATCCTGGTAAAATAAGCATTTGAAGAAAAGTCTCAAAGAAAGCTCAAATTAGTGGCCCATGGGAGCTAGTAATGATAATTGGAAAATATTTTTTTAGGAGAACAGGCTAAAATGGAATATCAAATTAGAACTCTAGCTTAAGAAAACAGAAACAATGTTAGAACTTTACCATAAACTGTAAGGAAATTATTTAAATTCTATCCATTTTTGGTTAAAAATATAAGTCTGGCAAAATTGTAGCCCTAATCTCAAAGAGACCAATAACTCTCATGCCTTTATATCCAAATTAAGATGTGAGTTACTTCTGGAGCCTTGTGATATTGAGAAAAGCACGTTATCTATAGCCCCTTTATTGGGGCCTCTTTATTGGGTTGGACTGGGTATTTTCTCTTCTCCCTAATAAATCTAAAACATCTATGAATCTACTTCCCCCTGACATTTGATCTTACCTTTATTTGGATCACCCCTAACCCCACATCCTGTACCCTCCTCTCTTAAGGAATATTACCCCAAATATATACATGTATTAAGATTTCTTGTTGAACACAGGCCATTGGAATAAACTATTAGGCCTGTCATGAGAAGTACCTGAAACACTAGCCTGCAAGCCTTACTTTCCCAGGTGAAGCAGAAAGGGGGTCAGAAACTCACCTGAGCCATATCCTCCGTATCAGAATTTTTCCTGGGGACCCTGCAAGGCCTCCAGAGAACTGCTTTATCTAGGCCAGTAATTCTCCTTTCCTATAGTGTTCATTTTTCCCCCCAGTTTTATTAAGAAATAATTAACATATATCACTGTATAAGTTTCAGGCGCACAGTATGATGGTTTGATTTAAATATATAGTGAAATGATTACCACAACAGGCTCAGCTAACATTCATCATCTCATACAGATACAATAAAAAGAAAAACATGATCATTTATTTTTGTTTCCAAAAGTACCAAACATTTTCAAAGGAAAAAACATCCAGTACTTATAACTTCTGCTTGAGTGAGCAAATCACTTCTCCCAGATCGCAGTGACTGCTTTCACAGACATTTCCCTCTGAAGACTTTCCTTCACAGACTTTTCCCTCTGTTTCCCTCTGAAGTTAAAGGTCAAAGGATAAAAGTCCATTTGGTAGTTTAACGTAATGGTCTCAGCAGAGATTCAGCTTTGATGGCGAGCTTCCTTCCATGATTCCCACACCCTCACTGAATCTTGAGATGCAAGCAACTAATCAACAAGATCAGTAACAGCAAACACCTCAACACAAAGCAGGATCCTGTTAAAAAGCTGGTGGGTAACTCCTGAGATATAGCCTCCTGCCCCTAGAATTTCTATTTACATCCACCAATGGGTAATGCCCACAAGGGATCACAGAATTATTAAATATCAACACTGTTCTTAGTCTGATGGCTTATTTGACCGTCTTCTGTCTTCAACAGGACTGTTAGTATTGAAAAATACATTTTTGTGGCCTCTCTTTAATCTTCAGAATTACCTTAGCTTTTTAAGAAAAGCAATCTATTGAGAAAAGAGATCTTGAGGGAAGTATGTAGTAAACTGGATTTCTATCTCTTGCCTTACAACAAAATAACATCTGAAATAAATATTTAAAGGTTTAACATGAAATCACTAGAAGAAAATATAGGCAAATATTTTTATATTTTTAGGGTGATAAATACCTTTACAAGCATGGCACAAAATCCAAAAATTATAATGGAAAAGCTGATATATTTGATTTCATAAAAATTAGGAATTTCTGTAAAAATTCCAAAAAAAAAAAAAAAGAATCCCTACCACAAGAAAAATCAGGGTGGGAGAAACTAAGGTAAAACTTTCCGACATACGACAAAAAGTTAATTTCCATGATAGGTTATGAGTGTATAAAAGTTAAGTAGAAAAAGATAACTCACAATTTTAAAATACCAAAAGTAATAAACCAGATATTTCAGGAAATAAAACAGCTAATAAAAATATGTCATACGCCTTCACTAAAAATCAAAGAAGTATAAATCAAAGAGTCCCTTTTTTTACCCAATGAAATCGACAAATGTTAAAAAGGTTGATAATTACAAGTGCTGGCAAGGATATAAGGAGAGACAGGCACTTTCACACTGTCTTCATAGAAGCATAAGTGTCTTTCTCAAAGGTCATTTAGATGAATCTATCTAAATTCAAAATGTACATATCCTCCACTCTTGCAATTCCAAATCTCTTAACTTACCTGATAGAAAGGTTCACATAAGCAGATGAGGATATGCACAGAGATATTTATTTATTGCAGCATTATTTGTAATACCAAAGGCATGCAAATAACCTAAATTTCTGTTAATAAACAACTGAGTTGATATAATGCATTATGGTAAACCCAAACAATATAAAATACTATCCAATTACTTTAAAATTATGTAAATCCATCACTGAAATACTTACTCTTAAAGCCTTCAGCCCCCTTGCTGGCAGTCTACTCTGAGGCCATCATGTTGTGAGTAAGCCCAGACTATCCCAGGCACAGAGACCAGTGGGGAAGTCCTGAAACTACATGAAGTGGGAGAGAGATGCCTGGCCAGCATCTAGATGCTCCATTCCCTGTTGCAACTCCAGCCACCATCTGACTGCAACTGCATGACAGACCCTGAGCCACACCTGCCCAGCCAAGCCTTTCCTGAATCCCTGACCCATCAAAAACCACTAGGGGCTTTTGAGTCTACAGAGCTGATGACCAGATGCTGAACAGAGATGAATTTATCAAGCTGGTAGTACTAACCAACATGGCTTCCTGACCACATGAGAGAACATGCTTGCTTTTCTTTCTCCCAGACTTTATGCCTAAACCATTTCCACAGCAAAATGGTAAATGAAGGAATCTAATAGCTGATTCTACTGAAAGTGCACAGCTGGCCAGCTTCATTGAGAGGTAACCACCTGGTTCTTCATCACTTCACAGAGAAGGGAAATGTCTGGAAACTATTCCACAGAGCGATAAAGGGATGTGAGTGGTGTGATGTGTACTTTTCTCCCTTTGGTAAATGCACAGAGAGTTTAGGCATATATGTTTACATAAGTCCACTTCTAATTTTCAGGTGGAAAAGTGGACTTTTGGTTACACTCACTAGTTTTATAGCAGCAAGAATGTTAGTAAACATTTAGGGGGAAAAAAATAGGACAAGAGGAGCCTAAAAATCCTATCCCAGAAAATAAGGGGAGGCACACATACACTCACATACAGACACACACACACGCCCACACAATGATGGGGTATGTCAAAAGGTATAAACTCCCAGTTATATAATAAATAAGTGATAAAGTGCTGGAGGTGTAATATACAGTATCGTGACTATAATTACTAATACTGTAGTGTATATTTGAAAGTTGCTAAGAGAGTAGAACTTAAAATTTCTCATCACAAGACAAAAAACTGTAACCATGTGTGATGACGTTTTAGACTTTCAGATTCATCTTCTAGCACCAGAAAGTAAGGGAGTACTAAACACATATACACAATGATGGGGGTATGTCAAAGGGACACAGGAGCCAACTCCCAATGGCCAAAGCTGGAATAATTTTGAGCAAAAATATGAACAACATATTATTAGGTTATAATCCAAAGTGTAAAATAAATATCAATGAGTTAATAGTGATATAAATAAATGATTGAATAAATTAATAAGAGTAGACAAATCTCCAGTACAGAAGAATTCCAAGCAATCTATGTAGATACCCCACTCTCGAGGTGAAACAGAACTCTCTCCTCTTTAAGTGTGGGCTGAACACAGTGACTTCCTGCCAAAGAGTACAGAATGGAAAGGCACAAAAGACAATATCTTTGAGGTGGAGAATCCTGATAAACACTACCTCAGCCAGGTAATTAAAGTTAACATCATCGATGATTAAGTCACATTAATAGCATAGACTCTTGATATGGTATGTTGAGAACGACACTTTACCTCTGTAGTCCGTCTCCCAAAAGCATATGATACTCGTCTCAGCATGAGGAAAACATCAGACATTCCACAAATATGCATGACCAGGCCTCCTCAAAACTGTCCAGGTCACCAAAAACAAGGAAAGTCTGAGAATGTCTGAGAAACTCAGCCAAGAGGAACCTAACGAGACGTGACATTGAAATGTAACATGGTATTCCTGGGTTGGATACCAGAACAACAAACAAAAAGGACCTCAGGAAAAAGTTAAGGAAATATGAATGAAGTTTGGACGTTAGTTAATAAGGCTGTACCAACACTGGTTCATTAGTTGTGACAAATGTACTATACTAATATAAGATGTTAGTGACAGGGAAACTGGGTGTGTGGTATATCGACACTGTACTAGCTTTGCAACTTTTCAGTAAATATAAAACCATTCTATAAATAAAAAGTTTATTTAAAAAGGGAAGGAAAAAAAGAAATAGGCATGAATCCATATTATTCCACCACAAAATTTCCACTGTTTAAAAACGTTGGCTACTTTTAATTTTTAAAAAAATGCATGCACACACACGTAAATGTACACGTTTTTCTATACACATTTTTTTAATCAAGAAATTATTCTATACATAATTTTGTTTCTTTTTTGCATGTAATACTATTTCATAAGCATTTCTTATTTTATCAATAAATTCTTTAAAATATATATATATTATTAAATTTAGGTAGAGCCATAGGTTGGGATATGGACCCATTTAAACAATACATGGTATTGTTAAGTGAAAAAGCTGAACCTCCGCTTTATATATTTCAGTACTATATGATTTTTAAAACTAAACAATGTGCAGACGCTGCTTTCACATCTGCTGCCGTCAGTGATGGAGACTGTGATAAGCTGCCTGGATTTGCCTTCGGGAAGGAAGGAATTACTCCCCTGGCTGCTGGGGGTGCCAGCCGGCAGGGCCTGCCTCAAACTGAAGAGAGCACCTGCCCAATGCCACACCCCTTCCCAGGAAAGCCAGCTCCCTCCTGGACAGCTCTAAATGGTCATGCTAGGAGGAAGAGTTCACGGAGTCGGGGGAGGCCTCCACTGAGAGACTGCCTCACAGCTCACCTCACCCTCCCCGCAGTCCTTTTCCTTCCATAGGAGCTGATCTCAAGGGCACACCTGATAAAACCCCTGGAATGCCAGTCTCCATCTCAGAGTCAGTTTCCTGAGAAACCCAAACTCTGACACTGTCTTTCTCCTGAGCTTCTATCTCAGAGAAAGGACCTCTTAGTAAATATCAGTATATTGCCCAGGCTCCCTGGCTCCAGCATCAGACCAGGATAAGCCAATGGGAAACACTGACAGAAGATCAGAGGGGGGGAGGACGGGAGAAGTCAGAATACATCTTCCCTGTTCTAGCCTCAGACAGGACCCCTGGCAGGGGCTGCATCTCTCCAGAGTCCCAGCTCCTACAGGGAAGTCCTGGCTGCCAGCTCTGGGTTTCATCAGCTTTTCCCTTTGCCTTTCCTGCCCTCAAGGTAGTACAAGCTTCTTTCTGGTACTATTCCCTGGGTTGCCACATTGCCATACCATCCCGTTTGGCTTTCGGCTCTTCCAATACTTGACTTTCAGCTCTTCCAACACCTTTGTAACTGGTTTCTTATATTAAATTCTCTTGATTAAATTACCAGGTATGGACTTTTCTTTTTCTAATTGGCCGTACAGCAAATGATCAGACATCAGATATACACATACACATACCCCAAGGCATAAACGAAGCTAAATTAAATATAGGCAAAGAACTTTTCATTCTGAGAGTTTACTTGTTTTTAATTCTCAGTCTCCTAGATGCAAAACATATTTTAATTAGATCTTACTTCAGTTGGATCTCAAGGGGAAACAACAAAAGCACTGCCAAAATAATCCTGAAAACAGTTTGTTTCATTAGAAGCTACAATCAAGAAAGACATGACTCACTAAATAAAAGGAGTATTAAGTCATTTTAGGAAAAATGTTTTAAGTTTTGTTTTAGCTCATAAGACAGGAAAGAGAGGAAACCAGTTTATTAATGGTACAGGACAGCCCTTGCCACCCTCACGCGGAGGATGAAACAGATGGACTAAGAGGTAAAGGGCCATGGGCTTTGTCTAAACGACATTGTTTTTCTTGCCTAGGCAGGTTTCCTGCCTATGCAGGTGGTACGTCAGAGACGAAGAAACACAAAAAGAGAAAGAACATCATATTCAGTTAAGTTTATGTGATTGATTTCTAGTTTTTTCTGAAACAATTTTTGGAACATAATGACTAGAGCACCTTGCATTTATTCTTGAAAAATGAGCTCAGTGGAAATAGACAACAAAAAGATAACTTCCAGGGGCTTCCCTGGTGGCGCAGTGGTTGAGAGTCCACCTGCCGATGCAGGGGACACGGGTTCGAGCCCTGGTCTGGGAGGATCCCACATGCCGCGGAGCAACTGGGTCCATGAGCCACAACTACTGAGCCTGCGCGTCTGGAGCCTGTGCTCCGCAACAAGAGAGGCCGCGATGGTGAGAGGCCCACGCACCGTGATGAAGAGTGGTCCCCATTTGCCACAACTAGAGAAAGCCCTCGCACAGAATCGAAGACCCAACACAGCAAAAATAAATAAATAAATAAACTCCTACCCCCAACATCTTCTTAAAAACAAACAAACAAACAAACAAAACCCTGCTGTGTCCATACAGCATGATTCACTTTAAAAAAATAAAAACAAAAAACTTCCAGAGGATTTTTGGTATTCTCCCTGAGGACAGAATGGGATTAACAGGGAGATTAAAATGACCATTTACTTTCTTCAAAGATCCAGTGGTTAGGTACTCAATCACAATTACACTCAATCACAATTACAGTCGCAACTTAAAGACAGAACTTAAAATCTGGTAATGGATACAGAGGTTTATAATTTAGGAGGGAACCATAATTTTAGAAATGTGTCACCATTTAATGTGTATATTTAGGCTTAAGTCAACAAAATTACATGCGTCCAATTGGATAAGGAATCTTAAAATTATATTTGTAAAAACATTCACAACTTAGCTCTCTTAAGCAACTTCTTTTCTTCTAACAAATGTTTCTTCAACAAACAACATTTGTTTTATGCACATTTTCATTATTACTTGCTGGAAAAAAACATAAAACACCCTATGATATCACCATCTTTGGCATGATTCAATTCAAGTTTTTAAGATGATAAAATGTTCCCTCTGTCTGTGCTGCCCTACAGGGTGGTACCAGCACATCACTGCTGAGCACTTAAAAAGTGGCCAGCATGATGAGGAACTGAATTCCTTTTTACGCTTTTGAACTTTAATTCATGCAAATTTTAATTTACATAGTCACATGTGAAACTTAAAAATCTAGTAGAAAAGAGAAAGTAGTTATGAAATAGCCAAGTAAAAAAATAAGACGGTGCTCTTTCTACACCCACATGCTCTCTTTAATTTGTTCTTGCCGCTAAAGCTAAAATGACCTTTCCAAAATGTAAATGAGACTTTGTCACTATGAACAAAAGTGGAAACAAAACCAAGCAAACAGAAAAATATGTCAGTGATTTTCGATTGCTCTTAAAACAAAACCCAAAAGCCCTAAGATGGTCTGCAAGGCCCTGCCTGGACCTGGCCCCTGACTACCTTTCCTGCCTCATCACCCATCACACATCTCTCTGCCTACCAGCTACCTGGTCATCTCCCAATTCTGGGTCACACCATGCTAACTGCTACCCCAGGCCCTTTGTATGTGCTGCTGCCTCCCTTCAGAATCCTCTTCTGCTCGCCTGTCACTTCCTCCTGGACACCTTCGTAGACCTCTCTGACTAAGCCAACTCCCCCTCACTACCCTCTCTCACAGCCCTGCGTATAATTTCTAGGCAACACCAATCACAGCTGCAGTGAGAGACACTCTTGCAGGATTTTTTGATAAACATCCAGTCCTGTGGGGATGGACCATGAGAACATGGAGTAAGTCTTTCCTCTCCCCTCACCACCATTTAGCCCCCAGCCTCTTAACCATTACTGCCCACACAATAGGAACGCTAAATATTTGCTGAAAAAGTTACTAACCATAACCATAATAATAACAATAACCCCTAATCTAGCCTCTACTATCTTTCAGGCACTTTTCTAATTAGTTTACATAGATTAATTCATATAACCCTCAAAACAAACCTGTGAGGGCTTCCCTGGTGGCGCAGTGGTTGAGAGTCTGCCTGCTGATGCAGGGGACCCGGGTTCGTGCCCCGGTCCGGGAAGATCCCACATGCCGCGGAGCGGCTGGGCCCGTGAGCCATGGCCGCTGAGCCTGCACGTCCGGAGCCTGTGCTCCGCAACGGGAGAGGCCACAACAGTGAGAGGCCCACGTACCGCACAAAAAAAAAAAACAAAAAAACCCACAAACCTGTGAGGTAGCTACTATTATTATCTCCATTTTATAGGTGAGGAGACTGAGGCATAGAGAAGTTAAGGGACTTGCCCAAGGACACACAACAGTTATGGGCAGAGACAGGATTCAACTCCAGCACTCTGGCCCTTAACCTCTAAGCTCTACGGCCTTTATATGATTAAGTGGCAACTGCGGTTAAGTGATCCAGGGACAGGGGATACAAGCCAAAGAGCAGTAAAGGAGCGTTTCCTTTGGGAGGATAAATTCAGTTGGATTCCAGCGGGTACCTGGTGTTGGGTGAGAAAAAAGGAGGTGAAAGACCACTTCTGGGGTAGAGAAAAGAAATGGTCCCTGTAAAGTGTATCTGGCGAACAGCAAAACTCTGAGCTGTAATGGAAGGTGTGTTTCAACACAGCTGGAACTTTTGTGAGATAGGCATCTTGAGACCCTTTCTGACCCTCTAAATTGGAAAGTACCACCAGGCCAGAAGCTGAAAAATAACCTGAACCCTTTGAACTTCTAAATCCAAGTTATGCATATAACATGTGCGAGTCCCCTATAACATATGGGACATAGAGTCCCCTGAGGTGTGGGCTCCATACCAGACTCACTCACCAGCCAACACGTTTGCTCCCTTCGGCCTCACACAACTGTGCCAATTAAGCAGATAAAGGGCTTAACATAGGGTCTGACATATAGTAAACTCAATAGAGGCATATGGGAATTCAACAAACACACAGCACTTACTATGTGATGGGTCTGCTCTGAGTGCTTAACAAATATGGACTAATAAATGGCTACACATATATGTCCCAGGCCTGCAGGATTGCTATGAATGGATGAAGCTGTAAGTGTTAAGCCCTCAGTGGTAACACTGTTACCTGAGTGACGATAAATAAGGCTGAAAAGAAGAGTGCATTTAGGAGTACACAATTTCCCACATGTGTTGTGGCAGTCTCTGAGAAATTCTGAGCGGAAACAAAGTGCAAGGAAGTAATTATTTTCAGAAAACTAATAATTGAACCATAAGAAGAGACATAGGCAATGGAGATGGAGTTGAGGGATGAATAAAACAAAAACTGTGTCCTAAAAAATATTTAAATTCTTGGGGAATGATTATGTCTGAGGTATGAGTAGAGATGCTTTCAAAGATTACCCCATGAACTAAAGTTGATAAAAGTCTCAAAATCCCATTCATGAAAGGTGCATTAAAAAGCTGTCTAGCAGGACTTCCCTGGTGGTCCAGTGGTAAAGAATCCGCCTTCCAATGCAGGGGACGCGGGTTCAATCCCTGGTCGGGGAACTAAGATCCCCCATGCCGCAGGACAACTAAGCCCAAGTGCCACAAATACTGAACCTGTGCACCTCAAGTAGAGAACCTGCGTACCACAAACTACAGAGCTCAGGCACTCTGGAGCCACGCGCCACAAATACAGAAGAGAAAACCTGCACGCCACAACTAGAGAAGCCTGCACACCGCAAGGAAGAGCACGCACGCTGCAATGAAAGATCCCACGTGCATCAACGAAGATCCTGCGTGCCACAACTAAGATCTGACACAGCCAAAAATTAAAAAAAAAAAAAGCCATCTAGCAATGGGAAAATCTCATAATGGAAAATATAAGTTAAAAAAGAAAATAGAACAGTATATGCAGCATGATCCCATTTTTGTTAAAAAAAAAAAAAAGAAGTGATACATACACAGAGAAAAGTCCCGAGAGAAAAAACCAAAATATTAATAACAGATAATAACAAGTACACAATCTTTTATTTTCTCCTTTATACTTTTTTTATACCTTCTGAAATTTCTGCAATACGTAGTATCTTTATAACATGGGGGAAATATTATAAGCTCTCTATACAAAGATTTAAAACCTAGAAGAAATCCACCTAATCCAAAACTCTCATATTATGGTCACAGAAAGCGAAACAACTGCTCAAAGGTCACAGAGCAAATAATTCTTGTGACTCCAGGTTTAGTACCCTTCACATGACCCGTCTCTCAAGATCTTTGAAGCTTCCCAGAAAAATCAATGTTCTCTTTCCCTTTGAAAGTTTCCAAGAAATGACAAAGGCATAAACACTTTCCTATGTCAACATTCTTCACATTTACTTCCTGTGAGCTGATCAGTAAGGTATTTAAATAGTGTACAAGCAGAGCTGTTTTGTACTGTTTCTCTGGTTAATCCAAAAGGAGATAAGATCAACAGTCTATTCACAGCGCTCCTAACCTACACCCTTCCCACCTGATATACTTCATTCACCTATTTCTCCTGGTCTCAGAAGTTTCTAATCTAAATGGTGCGGGGTGGCACTTTATAGGAAGCCAGTGTGTTTGGATGATGAAGTATCATGGAGTAAACTCTGTGCCAAACACATCAAACCTGACTCAATACCTCAACACCACTTGAAAAAGCCCTGGTCTAAGACTCCTTTGTTTTGGTATTATGTCAAGTATATTGTAGATTGTTGAGAATGTACTGAAGTGGAAACTTGGAATTGAAGAGTTCTATTGATGGAGAAATGTAAAGTGAAATCTACTTGATATTCTGATAGATGGATGGTTGAATTGGAAAGAACATTGGAGTGTTATCAGATCACAGCAAAGGCAGAAGACTGGCACAGCGGACAGCAATAAAGAGCAATTAAAGGACAAGCCAAGGCAGGGTAAGGAAAGGCAATTAAAGAAACAAACAGACTGTGTATGAAATGTCCTGTAGACATGACAAAAGCGGTGGGGCTACCTTAATCAATGTGCCTCTTAAGTTCAAGGTAGGAAAGGGGCAAATGCAACCAGCCGCAGCACCACCTCCACACAACGCTAACACAGTTGAGGTCAGTAAGGAACATTCAGTAATTTTTTTTTTTTAAATCATAGCAACATGTATGAAGTCAATGGCAGGATAAGGGTTGACTGGAACCCCCAGCCAAAGAAATCCAGGTTGGGGCGCCTTCTGTGCCTCCTCATAGCCCTATGGAGTGTTCCTCAAAGTTCAATGTGCAGACACATCCCTGGGGATTGTGAAAATATAGATTCTGGTACGGTAGGTCTGGGGTGGGGCCCAAGAGTCTGCACTCTGTAGAAGTTCCAAGGAGATGATGCTGATATGCTAGTCTACAGACCACACTTTGGGTAGCAAAGATGTAAAGTGTCTTCTGAATAAGGAAAAATGTAAAAATTCAGTAACACTGAAGCTTATTAAAAATAACAAGAAAAATGACCACTTATTCGGGGCACACTATGTGCCACTTTGTATACTTCATCTAATTTAATTCTCCTAACAACACCTAACAGGGTTTTATCAAGCCTATCTTATGGTTGTGGAAGCTGATATTCAGGAAATTTAAGTTATTTGCCTACCTTCAAAAAGAACAGTACCAGGATTTAAATCCAATTCTGTCTGACTTCATTTCTCAATAAGCTACGGCAATGAGATTAAGAGAATAATTATACTAGTCTTGTAATCTTGGAAAGCCCCCTTAATTTCTCTGAGCATGATTTTTTCATCTCTAACATGGAGATAATGGCAGAACTGTGGTTTGGACCAAACCAGGTGGTAGATGTAAAAGTATTTTGAAATCCATAAAGGACCTTACCTAAATAAAGATGCAACTGTTGTAAATAGCTGATTCTTTTTATATGTCTTAATTTCCTTTCCCTCTCTCCCTAGTACTGAAAATAGTATTGAATGAACACACCTTTCCTTACAGCAGATATTCTCAAAACTGTTGGTTTCAAAATCCCTTTATACTCTTAAAAATTACTGAGGACCCTAAGAAGCCTTTTCAGATAATTGTGTACATTCTTATTTAAAACTAGACTAAAATTCTTAGTTATAATTTCTTAAAGGTGAAATGCAACATGAAACTTGAAACAATATTAATGAACTTTTCATACCATTATATTAAAATTCATTAGTCTATCTTGCAGTTTGATTGGAACTTACACCCATGCATAATTTTGTAAATCATCCATTGGTCCTTTGGAAAATATTGGTTCACTGAGCTACGTATTTCTTTCAAATGTTGACACATGTCATTGTACCAGATGAAAAAAAATCACATTCCTTACTATCTCCATCTATTTCGTCCGAAAAATCTTTAAGGATTGGGACGCTGTCAAGCTTACAGTGGCAGAAACAAGTTCTCCAAAATTTCAAGTTTTACCTGAAAGATCGAATTTTATCACAGGCAGCAGGTACCTCATTTTGTTTTCCTGGAAGTGACAAGCTAATGCTTCTCATTTTTGCGAAAGTATGTGTCGAATACCCAAGTCTGAATCACTGGTCTGTCAGTTGCTCTTTCCAATAAAAATGGTGTTCCATGAAAAAGGCAGCTAGTTCAGCTCACAACTCAAACAGCAGCTCGACTGCTTTCCCTCCAGAAAACAACAGTACTTCAGGCTGCAGCAGACGTGCTAAAGGCAGACTTCCAATGTCGTCGCACAGAATATTAAAAAGGAAGGTAATTTAGGTTCAAATTTAATAAAATCTGCTTCATTGAGGACATTTTTACTTCTTCATTAAGTGAAACTGGCTTTTTTGGTTTTAACTGCAGATGCATGAGGACTTGTACAATTGGTGCCACTGCCCTGATTCCTGCTGAGGAAGCAGTTTTCCGGCAGTGTAAACGGCATCACAGTGAGAAGGGTGAATAATGTCTATCAATGTTCAAATGGTTTAGGCTTCACAGTCCCCTTGGAAGGCTCTTAGGTCCTTGGGGACCCCTCGGGGATTTACAGACCACACTTTGAGAACTGTTGCTTGAAATACTCTGGCTGAAGCTTTGTTCTACCTGTCTTGCCTTTTGCTTCTGAACATATTTATCCAAAATCACTTACAGGTACTCTGGAGTAATATGAAACTCTATTTGGAAAAAAAAAATCACATAATAATAGCTAAATTTATTTTATTGTATAATAGCATCATAAAAAAACTGCTGAGTTTTTCAGTTCTCTCGCTCCATGAGAGACCAAAGGCTCCAGATGCTTGCTAATGTCAAAAAACTTATGAAGGGAAAGAAATCAGCTCTAGGAATAAACTATTGAGTTGGCCAAAAAGTTCCTTCGGTTTTAAGTAAACATAAAAGACATTTTTCATTTTCAGCAAGAACTTTACTGAACAACATATTCATTAACCGAACAAACTTTTTGGCCAGCCCAATACTTTCTCAGGACTATTCCCTGAAAACCAAGATAGAGTGATCTTTAAGGGTCTCAAACCACATCAGTGATAGGATATTTGCCACCTAAATCTGTGTAAAGTCCTAAGGTATGGTGAGAAAATGACTGACCCACAAATGAGATATGCTTGAGAAAATTCACTCACTCCAAAACAACTATCATGACTCTGTTTTCCTGTTGTAGTACATCTAAAGATATATTAAGAAGGAAACTCAGATTAAGAAGGAAGTCACTTTTCCCCAAATCTGTATACTTTGGAAGCTCACGATAACATGATTATTGACTTCACACTGATAAAAGGGAAATAAATGGGGGAGGGGGGGGTTAGCCATTAGTCCAGAATAAAAATCTGTAGTTAAAAGTCCTTTCAGTTATCATAGTTCACTACTTACAAATGATGTGACATATGCCTATAAATTTAACCCACTGTTTCTAGAAGTGGAATAACTGAACCAACTACATCTGAACAACTTGAGGTACTTGTTTAAAAAATACAGATTCTTTAGATCCATTCCTACCTTAGTCTGCTCAAGTTGCTATAACAAAACGCCATAGACTGGGTGGCTTAAATAACAGAAATGTATTTCTCACAGTTCTAGAGGCTCAGAAGTCCAAGATGAAGGAATTGACCAATTTGCTTCCTGGTGAGGGCTCTTTCCCTGGCTGGCAGATGGCTGCCTTCTCACTATGTCTTCACATGGTCTTTCCTCTATGGGAGGGTGTGTGTGCTCAGATCTCCTCTCTCTCTTCCCCTTTTTACAAGGCCACAAATCCCATCATGAGAGTTCCATCCTCATGACCTCATCTAAATCTAATTACCTCTGAAAGGCCCCACTGCCATGTATCATCACATTGGTGGGTTGGGACTTCAACATATGAATTTGGGAGGGACACAAACCTTCAGTCCATAACAATTTCAGGTCTTCTAAATCACAATCTCTGGGATTGGAGCCCTGGAATCTATGGTCTTTTAACAGTTCCCAGCTGGTTCCTATGCACCCTGACGTTTAAGAAACACCTCTGCGAGCCTCAGTTTCCTTATCTGTAAACTAGGATTGACTGTCACCATACTTTCCTATTTCAGAGTTGCTGATATGCCAAAGATCAATTAAAACTATATGAGAAAATGCTTCTGAAAGTGCAAAGTGCTATGTAATAATCATCTGAACTTCTACCGCCTACTTTTCCACCAAACGTTATTCTAAAAACCAAAAGTGCGAGGATAAAATGAAAAATACTATCGATAATATATTTTTGTTTGTTTGTTAATGAAGACTCTCAGGGAGGTGGGAGGGGGCCCAGCACAAGACAGACTGACTTAGATGGAACTAGAAAGGATTTTCAGAACTGATTTCTACGTCACTGACCTTATACTTGCTTAAAAATGAGATGTTTACATCTTCCCACGCTACCCTACCTATGGATGCTCAGCTTGATAATAATATTTTTCTCTTCTCTGAATTTTCTCAAGATCAAGGTAAAATTAGTATCTCACCTTATGAGATGAAATTTAAAAAAAGAGAAATGTTAGATTTTAATAGTGGTATTCTTTCACTAACTATTAAGTTATTTATTTCTTCTAGTATACTTCATATTTTAGACAAATGTCACATTATTTGATTTCTATAATGATATCGATAATATCTTAATTCTTGTAATCAAACCTCATACAATTAAAACACTCAGGAAACAGAATGTTCCAGTTAATATTTAGCTGAACATTCGGGTCATTCTTTTGAGAAGCCCTTTTAAATATATTATTATACTTTCTTTCCTTGGTAAATACATAACTTAGCTCTCGTTTGATGCCAAAGGGTTTTCATATTGGGTCAGCACTCTGACAATCAGTTCTTGTTGCACAGAACTTAGAAGAGTAATCTATGTTCTGCCTTGGGCTCATTTGCTAAAAGGTTTCTTGTTTATTTTTGTTGTTTGGGGGATATTTCATGGTTGATGGAGGCATGTTTATTTTAACCAGAGGCAGATCTCTAATTACAAGTTGTATTCCAAAAGGTTTTTGTTCCTATGTTGTTTGAAACTTGAAGTGGCTTTCCCCCTGCCTACCCTCCCCAAAAGTTATGAATCATGATTAAGTTCTTTGGCTTGTCTAAAATGTCCATAATATAGATGAAATACATTTGCTATGTCTTAAGAGTAACACAGATATTTTGCAATGGAAATGATCAAACTCAAAAATAAAACTGAATTTAAAACTATTTTCATTTGCCTTTAATACTGATATCTGAGAAAAAGAGTTGCCTGGAGGAAGATAAGAAGCTGATAAAAAAAATTCCTATAAATATTCTAAAAAGGCTAATGGTCCCAAGATCTTTATTATACAAAATGCATAAGGTCTTTCAACATGGCTCTAGCGAGAGTCATGATTCACAGTCATGATTAGGATATGATGGGGCAGGAGACGGCAAAACTGAGTGCCCAGAGGTAACTGAAAAAGTGGAATAGAATGGAAAAAAAAAAGGGTTGAAAGGGTGCCTGTGTATTCCTAAGAGGCTGCATGAAGTAGAAACAGCGGAAATATAAATGGTGAGAGAGAGAAAGACCAGAATATGACTCAAAGCAGAAGAAAGGGAGTCACAGAACGCAACGCTGAAGAAAACAGTTCCCTACAAGAGCCACACGGACTGCATTTGGGGTGTGACAGCAAAGTCACCAAAACAGAAGATGCCTTGGTATAAGCAAGGGAGACCCATTTGTACCTGAAGGATGGTCTTATTTGTACCTGCCAAACGGCTGCACTTGCCTTGTTTCTTTCTGAGGGTGTGCCCAGTAGCTAGATCTTGATTCTGAATTCAAGTTATCATGGAGGCCCTGCTGGCCTCTTCGGTATGCTGGCCTTAGTTGGGAACTTTTGTTTATCATTCATTCACTGCCTCTTCTGTCTCCCTATGTGCTAAACAAGTGATATTCCAGTTTGATCTTATCCCTGAATTGATACCCAATGTCATCTCTATTAATGCATCTATATTTGGATTCCTGACTTTCAACTGGCCATATGGGTATGTGGTTGTGTATTTAGTCTTCCCATCTTGTCCTTTTCCAAGTCAAAGTGTTACTCAGTCTAAGTAAAAGTGCACTTCATTCATTCGACCAAAAGCTGACACTGAGTGTGAGGTACCATCTTAGGCCCAGAAGTAAACACAAGTCTTGCTGGGTTCCTAGAAACCTTGGGTACATTTTATTAGAACACGTGCAACAAACACCATAAGGGGAAAACAGGAGATGTCTCTGGCCCCTAAGATGTTCTGGTCATTTTTGAAATAAAATGCTCAACTATAGCTGGACAGATATAACATTTTACAAACCAAAAAGCAATGTCAATTCTGAGTCAGATTAAGAGCAGAGGACTGTCTTGAATATTCTCCATGCTGTATTCTAGAAATAAGATGATATGATGCAAAAGGGAGAGAAAAGCTAGCAGAATTAATAACTTTCACACTCAAATTTCTAATAAACAAGGCAACTTCTGCCACTTACAAAGAACTCTTTCATCAAAAGGTGAAAGTTGTCTTCACTCACAGCCACCCACACACAAGGCCCCTTATGAACACACACAGGTATATGTATTCATAAGGACAGCAGAAGGCCACAAACACAAAATTGTGCTGTGGAAGAGCTTACTGTACAGTGGAGAAGTATACTGCAACGTGGTTGAAAATACCTGCCAGGGAACAGGAAAGTTATTTCAAATAAATGTCCGTGGCCAACCTCAGTGGAAGCTGACATTTCAGTTCAAAACTTAACTTGGAACCAGTAAAGGCATCCAGATCTAACATATCTACTAAAGCATGTACTTATTTGCCCTTCTGGGGTTTTCCACAGTCTGGCTCAGTGCCTAGGCATGAGTACTTCCAGAGCCCAGGGCCAAAGCCTCCAGAGCAGAGCCTGTGGTCTTCCTAGGGATCAAATGGGGAGAAGCCAGCGTAGGGCGGGATCATCCCTTCTGCATCTACTCTCACATACCTCCGGCACTTAAGTTTATCTGAAACACTTTCAGAAAAATGCAACAGTCATGTCACCACTGTCTATCTCTCCAGAAGGCAACTCTTGTGTTTATCCTACTAGATAACAACCGTGTGGCTGAGGACCACCTCAGTGGTTGGGCTCTTGTAATCCCAATCCCAGATGCAACTAGTCAACCCATTTCTTCAGGTTTATGAAAAGTGTGCTGATGTTTCACCTGAAAAAGGAATCCCATAATTACAGCTTCTCTCTAGAAGACATGTCCCAGAGCTCTTTGATGACAACTGTCAAGCTCCTCTTGGAGACTTTTCCCTTTAGAAGTGCATCATTTGGGAAAGTCTAGAGGGAAGAAGGGTATTGAAGCAGGGAAGGGAAAGAAGAATGGGTAAGAGGTTTCACTTTCACCTGAAACCATTAATTAAGAGTTTCAAAAATACAGCAATGAGTTTTGGTGTACATTAATGGCCCACTGTATTTCATCAAAAGTCATGAAGTAAGAATTCTGTCCAATTCAATGTGTGTTACAGCAAGAGACCCCTCCTAATGGCATAAAAAATATTCATGATTGTCCTACTTGTAAAAGTACTAAAGACACTTCCATGTCAAAGCCCAGAGTTGCATCATCAGAGCATAAAGAAATGCTTTTTGATCAGCTGACTGCAGGTGTCAAAGACTGAAATGCATGTTCCAAAGGCAGATCTCTGCTGATACCTATTGTGGATTTATGGGTAAATGAATAGGAAAGATTTTAAAATGGAATTTAGCAACTGGCAATTTACCAAACTTTCAAGACTGTAGATTGGCATGTTGAAGTGATTTCACACGGGAGTTACAGATTCGACGTACGATTATTGAATGCCTGCCAAACACTGAAAAGTACTAAGTTAAGTGATAGTGTTGCAAAAGCTAAGGTCTTCCATTGACAAAAACAAAAAAGGTGACTCAAAAGACTAAAACTAAGTTCTCATCAATATCAGGTGTTCTTAAACAGTGATATATGATGCAGAAATGTATCTTGAGATACAAACAGTATGTGTTTTGGGACACTTACCCTTTGAATCTTAGGCTTATTTTTAAGTACTAATTATATGACACCATCTCTTTAGTCTAGGAACATTGGTTCCTCAGAGCACTGTATCATCTCCACAATACCCAAGACAGAATGAAAATGGAAATGCTTATGAAAGGAAAGATTTCAAAAATCAGAAAAGATATCCTCTACACTGCATTGTTTAATCATAATATGTAAGTGATTATATGCTTTAAGGTACACTATACATAGAACTGTCACTTGCATATAATACAGTAAAATGATTATATCTCCTTGTAGTTTTCGAATTTACTCCTCCACATGCAATGTTGCACAGTGACCCTCACAATAATCTTATCTGATGCACATAGAAGTGATGTTGTCCTCATTTTAACATAGAAGAAATTGAGGTTTGGGGAGAGTTATAGGAGGCCCCAGCAATTAATAACGGCCATGAAAGCAAGAACCCAGGCTTCTGACTCTCAGCCCAGCACTTCCTACCCTACATGTAGAATGAAAAGCCACCCCACAAATTGACTGTGGATCCTGAAACTGTCACGACAAAATAGCAGAGGGAGAGTGAGTACTTCTGTTAGCAACAAAAACCGTGTAACCTATGATTGAAAGAGTAGACGAAGAATCATTAACTTTTCTTCACATTCACATAACATGAATATTGACGGAATTTCTGAACAGCTGCATGGAAATTCCTACACAAAGCCAAGAGGAAAAGTATTTTCTAGAGTTCCTGATACAACTTAAAGAGCTCTGTTAAATCTTTTCAACTGGAATCGGTTAATGCAAGGAAAGTCATCAATACTGCACCCAGATTCCCCCAAAAGAGGTAAAAAAATTAAATTAAAAAATAAAATTAAAAAAACAAAACGAAACAAAAACACCTTGTCGGTCCTTCCTAAGACCAACAATTTTCGGGCTGGTCATTTTTCCCCACGAAAAACCTTGTGCTCTCTTGGGGCGGGGGAGAGGTGGGATTTCTAAAGATCTCGATTTTTAACAGCCTGGTTTCATAAACAGGCCCTTCTGAGCATCAGTAATACAAGTGAGAGTGAACTATTCCCTCGGGGGGAAGAGAAGGCTCGGCGGTGATGAGCACCGATAAAGCCGGTAGAGGAGAGCGAGAAGGCGAAGAGGAGCGGCACAAAAGCTGTCTCTCTCCGGGCCCCGGGTGCTGACCGCGCCCGCTCGGAGCGCAGGAGCGGGTGCCGCCCTCCCCGCCCTCCCGCGCGCCGGGCCGGCCGGGACCTACCAGCGAGAGCACTTTATAGGTGTTGGGGTCCTTGGCCGTGCGGGCGCGCGCCGCCTTCTCCAGCGGCTCCTCCCCCAGGTCCATGGGGGCCAGCAGGGACGAGGCCGCCTGCGGCTCCCCGGGCGCCTCGGCTGCAGAGCCACGGCCCGGGTGGCGGCCGTTCCCCGCAGGGCCCTCCCGGGAGCCGCGCCCGCCCTCGCCGCCGCGGTTCCCAACCCCCACGGAGCCGTCGCGCTCCATCGTGGCGCTGGGCACTCGGCTCTCACTGCCCCGCCGCGCCTTTAATAGGCTCCGCATGAGCCCCGCCTCACCCCGCCCCGCCCCGACCGCCGCGCCCGCCCCTCGCCGCCAGACCCTTGGCTCGGCCCCCGCAGCCCGGCGCTGCGAATGAGGGGAAAGCAGCTCAACGCCCCGGATTATTTGGCTTCCTGTCTGATGGCGGTCGCTCTGCGTGTGGGTTATTTTGGGTCCTTTACGTGGGCGCGTCTTTAACTCCCCACCTCCCACCCCCCAGCCTTACCCGCCTCGCGCCCCGGCCACCAGCCGAACACTTGCAGGAATCGCCCTGCGTGGTCTCGCGGCGCGGGCTGGACTGGAACTGCAGAGCGTGGTCTGCAGAGGGCATGAGATCATGGGGCCTCAAAATAGAGCGTAGGAGAGGGAGGATCCGGCCTCCGGGCCAGTGCAGCTTCTCAAAGGCGGGAGAGTGCGGTCAGGACAGACCTGTGTGTTTCTGGATGGACAAGCAGAGACGCTATGGGGTCAAGCGTTGGGGGAAGCGACCTTTGTCTCCTACGTAGAAACAGACAAGAATTCGCTCAAAGCCCTGCTATCCACTACCTACGCTACTCAGGACTATCCAACCTTAAAATACCTGAATTTACAAATGCACACATAAAAGAGATATAATTTTCTGTGGTTTTCTGTGGTTTCTGTGCTGGGGGCGAGGGCTGCTCTTGCTTTATTTGTTTATTAGTTCTTTTAGACCTTATACATCGAAAGCTTCAAAGTGTCGGCGCTGCGCTCTCCTGAGATTGCCGCCAATACTTGTTAGCAACGTCAAAAATTTCAACAGTCTGGAGTACTTTGATACTTTGTTTTTGAACTAGGACACGAACAGTAGGCTATAATTCTTGGTGGGTTTTGCTTCACCTTTGATTCTACAACTTTTACATTTCCTTGCTCATCAATTAGAAAAACCACAAGTGTGTAGTGACGTTGAGTCTTGGTTGTCAAGCGGAAAACAATGACTTTCCATACCCGGAACTGACCTTAGTGACCAACGAAAGTTATACCATCCAATATCAATTAATTTTCAATTCATTTTGATTTCAGGAATATATACAGATTTTTTTAAATGAGAATGGATGCTTAACAGATATAAGGTGTGTGTTGTCCCCTTTAAAATAGTTAACTTGGGAGGCTCTCCATTTATATTGCTTGATTGATTCATTCATTCTAATAATGAATCCTTCAGTTCAGTCTCTTGGCTTCCAAAAATGTCAGTGGTCTCCAACAATATCAAAGATGCACAGAAGTATATCATTCCCAAGTGGCTCTCAGTCTGATCAAACAGGGTGAAGGCAGTAAACAAAAACCCAAATTATATATGCATAATAGAATCACACATAGGATATTACGAGAACTTAGTGGAAAGGGTAACTGACATCTGGAAGAAGTAAAGGCCTTCCCTCAAAGCACTATTGAGCTCTTTTTTTTTTTTTAATTACCTTTGAGTCAGCTTTCAAACCAAACCACCCAAGAGAAACAGCTTTTCACTACCACATAGTCTCACATTTTTTTACCCCAAACGTGGCTCTAAATTTTCCTTTGACTGTTTCCAAAAATCAGAGTCAAGGACAAAGAATTACTGAGACTGGTCAAATGAGTGTAAAAACTTCTAAAAGCAACTCAACAGAGTCATTCCAAAGTGGCTTTGAACTTGAGAAAACAAATGAAATAAGTGTATTGTCTGCATCCCAAGTCAAAAAATCATTTTTTTGCGGTACGCGGGCCTCTCACTGTTGTGGCCTCTCCCGTTGCCGAGCACAGGCTCCGGACGCGCAGGCTCAGCAGCCATGGCTCACGGGCCCAGCCGCTCCGCTGCATGTGGGATCTTCCCAGACCGAGGCACTAACCCGTGTCCCCTGCATTGGCAGGTGGACTCTCAACCGCTGCGCCACCAGGGAAGTGCCCAACTGGGACTTTTATGGGTAACTATAAAAATCCAGTTGAAACCCTAAAATTAGAATAAAAGTGGATCAAGTGGGCCACTCATGTTGTTTAGCCATACACTGAGCTATAGACAAGTCTTGTCTCCATCTTGTTTATATTCAAAATGATCTGAGGGACAGCTTCACACTCCAAAGTACAATAAGGTCAAGAGACAGAAACTGCAACAAAACTTCTCCGGTTAGTGTAAAGGTGAACAATGAATGTGTCATTCAATGATTGAGAACTGTAATCTAGTACAGCAGAAAAGATGAGGGTGTAAGATTTTATGATTCCTTAAGTTGTACTGTACAAAATATGTAAACACTTGCGCCTTGGTGCCTGAAACTTTGGATATTAGTAAGGCCAAAACAGCAAACACAACCAACTTGTTATCTATGTTTGAGCTATGACTTCTCAAAATTGAGAAACAACTCTCTTTTCAGCTTTTAAAAAATGAAATATACTATAGAGTAATTATTTTAGCACTGGCTCCAGAGCTTCTCCAGCTGAAATCCCTCCAATTCTCCAGTGGCACATGGAAGACATCTAGCCCAGTCTAAAATGAAAAAACAAGTTTCTTTCATTTTTATGAGATCTAGAAAAAAAATTTTTTTTCCATGGCATTAATTTATTTTTAAGACTTTGCCTGACTTCCTGATTTCTCTTTCTTTTTTGTAAGTGCAAAAATACTTCCCCTGGAAGAAGCTTGGATTGCAATGTGACCATGTACAGAGTTCAAGAACTGTCTGAGCCTTGGTTGCCTCATTTATAAACTGGTGTTACAAATAATAACATAAAATTACACTAGTATCTCTAAATGTCAACAAAATGTTTTACATTTTCCCAACTTTACATAAAAATTTAAATAGATCCGTTCCATATAGGAACGGTAGGGATAAATCACTCAATCCCTACCCCTAAGAAAGAGAATAAAATGATTTAATTTTTACATAAATTATGCATGATTTAAATATAACTATAAATGATTTAAATATAACTTCTGGGAAGGTTTAAGAGCTCCCATTGGATATATGCATCTGCAAAGTGAGAGCCCATGGGATCAGGAAGGGATACTGACCCCTCTGTGATGGAGAAAACACACCTCGTTGTCAAGTAACAAAGTCAGTGAAGTGAGCACAGAAAGTGAATGCAATTGAGTCATAGAAACTGTGGAAAAATGGCAAATGCAGACCCCATCTAAAGGGAACTGCTGTTCAGTCTTCACTTTTTGGTTGTCCACGGCCTCTGCCACCCCACATTGTCTCTTTTATACCTCAGGTCAAGCAAAACCTGGGGTTGCCAAGTAATCTGAATTTATGCCTGCCATTTTGCTATTTGTTTTCTCTTTGCCTCATGTGGTTTTTTTTGTCCTTCTGTTTCTCCTTCACTTCTTTAAAATTGTATTTCAAATATGTTTTATTATACCATGTTAATTCCTCTGTTGAATTTTACCTTTTCTAAAGAGTTACTTTCTTAGTAGTTGCTCTAGAGGTTATAATATGCATCTTTAATTTACCATCTACTTCAGATTAATACTGACTTCATTCTGGTAAAATATAACATTGTTTTCTGTAATAGATCTCCATGTTCTGATTCCTCATTTCTGCCATTATTATCATATGTATTAATCTATATGTTATAAAGCCAATGATGCAGTGTTATAATCATTGTTTTAAACCTTAGGTTTTTTTAAAGAAATTAAGAAAACAGAGTATGCATACAGACACACACACACACACACACACACACACACACATACACACACACACTGATTTTTTTTTTTTCATGAATCTGAGTCAGACTTTCTTGGTTCCTTGCAAGTACTGTAATTTTTGGTTGAAAACTGGACTTGTAGGTAATATGTTATAGCTACTCTGGATTTTGATTATTTTTCTGAGAATTTTTTCTTTCAGCACTCTCCTGGACTTAAAACTTCAGATTCTTCCGCTGTTTTCTATAGATTTTGCCATTTTCACACTCCACCATCACCTCACGAAATCAAGTCTGCCCCTCTGATGGCTAAAGGCTATAAACTCCCACTGTTCTTATCCAACCCTAGCAGTTTTTCAGGAACAAATGCTTTCTCAACTTGTCTGCCTTTGGTCAGTTTACGGAACCCTGAGATGATTGTTAGGGTCATCTTATCTTTGACTATAAGGCCCACTGGGTAACTCCACTGGCTCTCAACTCAGGTAACTTCCACATCCCCAAAAGCATGCGAGAAATTCAGTATTGCTCCCTTCCTACAGTAGAGCCAACTTTCATCCGCTACATCAGATTCTGCCTAGCCACACGGTGTAAACATTTTTCATTTGGACGAAGGCCCTCCATATCGATGAGGGGAACGTTCTGCCCACAGAGGCCCAATCAGGAAGTAGGGTAGAAGCATCTCTGCTTCAGGCTTTCTATTCAACCTGCCTAACACTTACCTTCCCATCCAGGATTTCAGCTCACAAAAGGTAAAGCCGTCAGAAAGGTGTCTAACTGAGCACTTCCCTCTCACCCTTCTCCTTTCCACACTCCACAGAAACCAAGAGTCAACTTTCTCTCATTGCAGTGTAGCAGGGACTTTTCATGCATCATCTCCTGAGTTCTGTATTCCCACGGTTTATAGTCCGCTGAACATTCAAGTCTTTCGGGCTTCACACTTAATTTGTTTGCGAGAGCTTAAAAAATTTAGAAATTGTTTTGTCTCTTAACAACACCTGGCTTTGAAGTAGGTGTTACGTATCCTTGAAGTAGGTATTACAATTATATTTTTGCAGTCGAAAACTGGTAGCAATTCCTTTATCTTTGTATATTGGGCATAATAAAGCCAAGGCTGCCCACCTTATCTTCCTCTCCCAGCTCTGAGGCAAGTGGATACTTCTCGTTGGTCAGGTATCAGATCCCTCACACAGAAAAAAAAAATTTAACTCACCATTCTCTTCAAAATTATTATCCATATTTACCCCCACAAGTATATAATCACATATAACACGTATATAGGAAAGATCCTGACATTTTTTTGACTCATCAATATGGGGAATCCCATTTTTTCTATTGATGTGGTCATCAAAGCTGGTTAGGTATGATCATGGGACACACAGGACCAAGCCTGAGACAAGCACATGGCTTTCCTTCTCATTCATCTGAGAGAACATTTGCTACAAAGATGCCATAGTTGCAGGATAGTCTAAAATCTTGGGAGACAAGGAGGAATACTGCAGCTGTGAACCCCAAAGAGTAAGAATTTCCTCTTCCTCACTGTGCTGGTGACATCATCCAGAACGTCAGATGCTTAAGTCTGGCCCAGTGTAAGACAGATTTGTTCATTCTCATAATATGGAGAATAGTGGGGGAAAAAGCTTTGTACTTCTTTATACCTTAAGCCACCTAAAGCCAAAATATTGGAAAAACAGTATAAAAAAAGATATCTCATATTTTATTCCAGTATCAACTTCTAAAAGATAAAAATTTGAACATGCACAAAAACCCCTCAAATGCATATGAAAAAAAATATAGGTGATTATCAAAAATTACCTCATAGCTCCTGGTTTTTCAAACAAACATTTTTTAAAAGAATGAATAAATCAGAGAGATGAAGCATGATCTTTCTTAATATACAAGGGACTTTATAATCATTTAAAGTTAATGATATTTTGAAAAACTTAAGTATTTAAAAAAATGACAAAAAACCCAACTCTTTTTATTAAAAAAGAAAGGCACTTACCAGAAATAGAGAAGCATATGGCCAAGAAAACATTCAAAGCAATGCCCTAACTAATAATAGGGAACTGCCAATCAAAGGAATACTATATTACCAATAAAATAAAATTAGACAAAACATATTAAAAATGTCTTTTCATCATATTAATAATGGGCAGCTAAGGACTGTTATATTTTATATAAAAGAAACAAACATAGTGAAGAATAGAAATTAATGAAATCAAAACCAGAAAGAAATGGAGAAACTCAATGACACCAAAAGATATTTATTTGCAAAGCTTAATAAAATTGATAAGCCTCTAATTAGACTTGTTGGGAAAGAAACAAATTCCTAATATTGTGAAACAGGTGGCACAAACACTACAGATTCTACAAACATTAGGAGGATAAGGGAATACTATAAACAATTTTATGTGAAATTCTAGAAGGACAAAACTGTAGTGACAGAAAGCAGGCTTGTGCTTGCTAGGATCAGGGTGAGAGGAGGAAATTGACTATAAATGGGCACAAGGGGACTTTTTGGAGTGATAGAAATGCTCTACATTATGATATTGGTGGTTATACGACTGCATATGTCTGTCAAAACTCATTGAATCGTAGACCTAAAATCAAAGAATTTTAGTATGTATCAAATGTACCTCAATAAAAGTGATTTTTAAAAATTAAAAAAAGGAAATCATGCAAACAGGGACGTCTGGAAAAAGATGATGGATCAAATGGGTACATTTGCTTTCACTTTCTCCCCAGACCATACTAAGACAAAAGAATGCCTTTTTTAAAGGCATAAATCCTCGGGGACAAAGAGAATTGGCAAGACATGACGAGAATAACACAATAGTGGATGGAAAAACAGGTGGACACTTGATAAATGCTTTAACAGACCAAAGAAAGCCTAACCCTAAGCCAAAAGTGAAGAAAACCAAGATGTAACCAGACATATGCAAAATGGGCTACACCAGGTACTTCTGTTACAGGCTGTGAAGGTAGGACTAAAAAACGGGCAAATTGGTTCAAAGTCTGTTTAAGAAGCAGTTAGAGGGCCAGATCTTCTCCCCAGTTCCATGCAGCTGGTGACTATCTCTTCCCCCTTGTCAGCAGAAAACTGGAGGTTTATTTTGTGGAGAAAATAAAACAGAGCCTTTGGACTCTAGGGCTCTAGAGCTGAAAGGCGAGAAATTACCATATCAACATATTTGGCTAATTACCATATAATTACCCAAAATATATATTTAGTGTGAAAAATAGGTTGCAAATATGCATACTGAATGCTAATCCGCCTGCGCTCTGGAACACACATTTATTGATTACTTACTGTATACCAAGGACTGTACCAGAAACATGGGATAAAGAAAGAAAAACAAGAATGGTCCAACCTCACGAGAAGCTCCTAGCCCAGTGTGGAAGCCAGAAATAGTCACAGTTAATTGTAATACAGTATGTTGAGAACTATGCAAGGGTAGCACAATGTATTGGGAGCCCATAGAAAGGTACCAATCCCAAACTGGAGGGCTATAGTCCTTATGACTATCATTGCTTATACCTCCTGTAGTCTACTTTAGAAAACCTATTCTCCTGAGAGCCACTAGAAAGGACAGCCTTACCTATCCTGGGACATGGCCCTGCTCTTGTGGTCATGAATGATTTGATCAGATGCCTCACAGAAATCCAGCCCATCCATTCACTCTGCTGACCGGGGTTTTCTCTGGCTTGAGCTCTAAGGTTTGCTGCGGCTTGAGAATTTTGCAATCAGACAGAGCCGAAAGTCACAATGTAGCAAGAGCAACTGACAGAGACCACGCTGAACTCACCGTGCAAGCTGAGTCAGCAGAGGATTCTGGTAGATACAGAAAGGGAAGTATGGAGTGGGCACTTGGAGAGAAGCAGAGTCAGGAGAAAACGTGAAGTGACCTCCTGATTTTCAACACCCTAACCCACTACCGGTGTGGCTCAGCTCTACCTTACTTACTGTCTTTGGATCTTACCTGTTGTTGTATTCTCAAAAGAATGCCCCTCCTTTTGGCCATGATCTGATTTTAGTGGGTTTATTTTCTTTTTTCTTTTTTTTTTGGCGGTACGCGGGCCTCTCAGTGTTGTGGCCTCCCCCGTTGCGGAGCACAGACTCCAGACGTGCACGGAGCTCCATGGCTCACGAGCCCAGCCGCTCCACGGCATGTGGGATCTTCCCGGACCGGGGCACGAACCCATGTCCCCTGCATCGGCAGGCAGACTCTCAACCACTGCGCCACCAGGGAAGCCCAGGGTTTCTTTCCTTTCATACAAAAAGAATAGAACAGGGGTCATGGAAGACTTCCTGTTATTAGGCTGTTACTTCCAAGGACCAGTGACAGTCAGGCAAAGAATGAGAAGGATGGTATTTGAGGATGAAGGAGCAGCCCACACAAAACGCACATGCACAAGAAAGAGTACTTGCAATGAAAGCACTTGAGTACAGCTGAAGCACATCGTAGCGGGAAAGAGACCAGGGATGCACAGCGGGTATCTAGGCACTGAATGAGAAAGATGATGGGGTGAGCTAAGAGCCCAGCCATATATGACAAATTTGTTTCTACAACTGAAAAAAAGGTAAATAAGTTTACTGGAAAGTTTGACAAGCCAATTAAAAGACAGAATGAGTTGTGACATTCTGGTTCCAATAGAAAAATTAATAAAAGTATTGCTGTGTGTAAATGTTCTGTTTAGAAAATAATTTCAGTGGGAAAAAAGTGCTTTCAAAATATCTTCACTGTCTATGAGCTATAAGTAAATTCATTTTAAGAAATCAAATGTAATAGTGGAATGGTAATTAATCACAAGTCTCAAACTTTCCATGTGGATCTAATACCAAGTAATTCTGAGTCCTTGCTATCACTAAATTGAGAATCAAAATGAAAATTAACTTTATTATAACAGAAAAATAACTAATTATCCAGAAATCCCCATATAATTGAGATTATCATATTTTATTCTAAAGAAAAATGAAGTCTTGAACTTGCAAATTTTATTAAAGTGTTCAAATTAAAAGGAATAAAATCAAACTTTTCAAAAAATGAAAAAAATGTATAAGTAATTAACCTTGTTTACTTCTGGTCATATATTCTTGATTTTGGAAATCCTGATAAGAATTGCTAAAACTTATACTAAAAATTTAACTGTTTTAATAAGAAATTAAATCAAGGTGTATATATGTTATAATATGCATGATTACTAAATAGAAAAATTATTTCACATAATTTTATATCTAAAAAATTATTGATTTATTCCTTTTTTTTTTTTTTTTTTTTGTGGTACGCGGGCCTCTCACTGTTGTGGCCTCTCCCGTTGCGGAGCACAGGCTCCGGACGCGCAGGCTCGGCGGCCATGGCTCACGGGCCCAGCCGTTCCGCGGCATGTGGGATCTTCCCGGACCGGGGCACGAACCCGTGTCCCCTGCATCAGCAGGCGGACTCTCAACCACCGCGCCACCAGGGAAACCCTGATTTATTCCTTATTAACACAGTCACATGTACACATACACACACGTGTCTCTTTCTATCTCTATCTACATATTTGTCTATTGCATAACTACAGAAAAGAATTCAACTGTAAGAAAGTTATTTGAAAGAGCACATAACTTTGTTTCTGAAGCCACCATCAAGACTTCAACAAACTAAAATACTCAGCAAATTGATTTGATCTGGAATGGAGACCAGCAATAATCATATCAGCTATCATTTTATTGAATGCCACCATATACTGGTCACAGTTCTGGGGACTTTAGTCATTCATTCATTTTTTTCATCTCTATTTATTCATTTATTCACTAAATATTTGTTGAATCTCTACTATGAGCCAAGCGTTATTCTAGACTCAGGATACATGAGTAAGAGAATATCAGTCTCCTCAAGGAATTTAAGAGTCTAGTGAAGGGAGATTGATAATAATCAAATAAATGCTGAGAACTATAATAAAAAATGGTAATAAACACTATGGTAAAAAAGTATAAGAGGGCAGAATATAGAACTGGAATGTCTGAACCAATCTGTGGTAGGAGTAGGATGTGTGGTCAGTGAAGGGGTCCTTGAGGATGGAATGCTTTCACTGAGATTTGAAAAATAAGGAAAAGGTAGAAATAAGACCACAGACCTAGATGATTTTGAAATATGGCTTTTGCTAGTGGTGTAAGATCTGTGTATAGGAAGAAATGAGATATATTGACTATGAGTCATAAACTGGAAACTATTTGGACATCAATTCTTAATCCACCAGTTTTATGGGTTCCCTTTTTTAAATGAGAATAAGTCAAGATCCTCCCCCACCACCCCGACAATGCCAGAAATAGTTTGGTAATTCAGAGAACAGGGAAGCACTGGAATTGACAAGTTAAAAAAAAAAAAAAAAACTTGAAAGGGATGATAACAATAATATACATTTGAAATGTGATTCAGGTATGTACATTTTGAACATAGGAAACAGTAAATTAGAAAATCTATTCAAATATCTATTTGAAAATAAGGTTTTATCCCAGTAAATGAGGTGTTATACCTCTGAAAGGAGATTTGAAAAGAAAGCAAATCACCGAATGATGTTGAGGAAGGAAATCAATAAAAATATTTCTTGTTTTAACTTGAGTTCTAAGACACTCTAAGTAACAAGTGATCTATAATAGGTTATAAGGAAATTGAAAGTTGTGCCTTTTCTCCTCAATCTTACACAGTTAAACTTGCAAAAACATTTCAGAGGAACGCGTGCTTGACAAAATGAAAAAATACAACATAAAGATTCATCCTGGTTATTTTTACGCTTTCTTCAGACTAGAAATATTTGAACCTCCTCACAGATTGTAAAATGTATCAAAATTTTATTTCCGTAAATTATTATGTGTCTTTCCAACCGGGGTTGGGGGATGTGGACTCTGTAGGTCACAATGTTAGGCCTTCGTCCTCAGGGAAGCGATTGACCTCCCAGCTGGGAGCAGAGGTTGCCGCGTGAGCAGAATGGGCAGCCCTGCTCTCTAGCAGTTGCTGTACTGTAAACAAGAGTGAAGCAATCCCAAGCAGAGATGAAAAGAACTTTAAGGGTTCACTCAAGCATGCTCTCCAGCTCCCTGGCTGTAAGCCATGACTGGGACTGGCTGGGAAACAGCTGCTTGTGACAGACCTGTCTGGCAAGCAGCTGAGAGATGCTTTTTTTGTTTTTGAGCAAAGGCTTAAAGCCAATGATATCTCTAATAGACATTGATACAACTCCAGGTGGCCCGTGGAGCCCGTGGCAATGTGGCTCTATTATATGGAGAAAATAAATGATGACAAATAATAAAACAATGCCAGTTACCACTTTGGGGGCCTTTACAATACGCTAGGCACTGAGCTGCGCAATTTGCAGACTGCTTTTGCTCCCTTCCCTTCACTGTTTACAAGACAGTGACAGCTAGAGAGCTGTGCCCTCACCCTCCCTCCCTACTCATGAGGCAGTTCTCATTATCTGTTTACTCTGAGGAGACTGAAAGGTTTTCAGTAGTTTCACAAGATTTTATTGTACCAAGGAACCACATTTTTAAACCAATTCCCTGTGGATGGAGTGCGATATTAGGCTGTTTCTAGTCTCGCCACTACAAACAATGTTACAATGAATATACCTCTGCATACACCTTATTTCCCAAATGTGGACCACATTTGTAGAATATACTTAAATACATGGAAATGCTGGATTGTCACTTCTTTTCGTTTCTAAAGATCCTGGCACATGGCCCTTACGTGGAGTAAATGAATTTACTCTCCCACAAGCAATGCATGTGTTCCAGTCCCCACCCCCAGCCTCTCAATTTAGCAGTAATAACTGCAGTCCCTTATTGATGCCTATTATAATGCTGGACGCTGTTTTAAATGGCTTACATACATTAAGTCACTTAATCCTCACAAAACCCTAAGAGATAAATACCATTGTTATCATCGCCATTTTACAGATGAGGAAACTGAGGCAGGCAAAGATTAACAAATTTGCCGAAGGTCAGCCAGGCAGCTTTGGATTCCAGGGCCCTTACTTTGAATTCCCACATTCTATGGTTCAAGTTTTATTTTTGTCAGTCTGTCGGCTGAAAAGGGGTACCTCACTGTAGTGTTTGCATTTCTCAGATAATGAGTAAGATTGACATCCTTTATATAAGAATTTGCTGTTCTTTTTTCTGTGAGTTGGCTGTTTACTCCTTTTGTTAGTCCCCTTTTCTGCTGGGTTGTCGGTTTTTTTCTTACTGACCCATAATATAGTCAAGATCTTTTGACTTTACTTATGACTCTTGCTTATGATTTTTTCCCAAGCAACATATGATTTTTGTATGTAGTCATATTTATTGATCTTTTATAATTTCAGGGTTATATATCACACTTAGAAAAATCTTCCTTCTAAGCTTTTTTTTTTTTTTAATTCTCCAATGTTATCCTAGTAACATTTTTGTTTGCGTTTTTGCATTTCACTCTTTGACCCATCTGAAATTTATTTTGGTATGAGATACGGGTTTTATTTTTCACATGGTCACCTATCTTTTTTCCAGAGCCATTTAACGAATACTCTGCTTTTCCCCTACCCGTTCTAGTCACCACTGCTGCTTGATAAACCACCCCAAAATTAGTGGTGTAAATAAAAAACCATTATATTGTGCTCACAGGTTCTTTAGGTCAGGAATTCAGAAACGTCACAGGAAGAAAGCTTATTTTGCTCCACAGTGTTTGGGGCCTCAGTTGTAAAGAAGTGAGGGCTGGGGTCACTGGACAGCTGGAGACTGGAATCATCTGAAGGTACTCTCACTCATCTGTTGATACTGGCTCTTGGTTGGGACCTCAGCTGGGGCTATTGGCCAAAATGCCTCTTTGTGCTCTCTCATGTGTCTACGTGGGCTTCCTCAGAATATGGTGGCTGAATTCTGAGAGCAAAGTTCCCAGGAGAGCCAGGGGGCAGTTACTGAAGTTTATGACCTAGCTGGTAAGTCACGTAGTGTCACTGCCACATTAGGCGCGAAGCCCACCCCATGTACTGCCTAAGAAGTCAGTACAAACTTACCCCTTTGACTAATACAAAAGGAATATACCTGGAGGAGATAACCCCCAAATGAGACAGAGATAACCCCATGTACTGCCTAAGAAGTCAGTACATACTTACCCCTTTGACTAATACAAAAGGAATATACCTGGAGGAGATAACCCCCAAATGAGACAGAGATAACCCCATGTACTGCCTAAGAAGTCAGTACAAACTTACCCCTTTGACTAATACAAAAGGAATATACCTGGAGGAGATAACCCCCAAATGAGACAGAGATAACCCCATGTACTGCCTAAGAAGTCAGTACAAACTTACCCCTTTGACTAATACAAAAGGAATATACCTGGAGGAGATAACCCCCAAATGAGACAGAGATAACCCCATGTACTGCCTAAGAAGTCAGTACAAACTTACCCCTTTGACTAATACAAAAGGAATATACCTGGAGGAGATAACCCCCAAATGAGACAGAGATAACCCCATGTACTGCCTAAGAAGTCAGTACAAACTTACCCCTTTGACTAATACAAAAGGAATATACCTGGAGGAGATAACCCCCAAATGAGACAGAGATAACCCCATGTACTGCCTAAGAAGTCAGTACATACTTACCCCTTTGACTAATACAAAAGGAATATACCTGGAGGAGATAACCCCCAAATGAGACAGAGATAACCCCATGTACTGCCTAAGAAGTCAGTACAAACTTACCCCTTTGACTAATACAAAAGGAATATACCTGGAGGAGATAACCCCCAAATGAGACAGAGATAACCCCATGTACTGCCTAAGAAGTCAGTACATACTTACCCCTTTGACTAATACAAAAGGAATATACCTGGAGGAGATAACCCCCAAATGAGACAGAGATAACCCCATGTACTGCCTAAGAAGTCAGTACATACTTACCCCTTTGACTAATACAAAAGGAATATACCTGGAGGAGATAACCCCCAAATGAGACAGAGATAACCCCATGTACTGCCTAAGAAGTCAGTACAAACTTACCCCTTTGACTAATACAAAAGGAATATACCTGGAGGAGATAACCCCCAAATGAGACAGGGAGTGGCAAAAACAGAACATAGTAAAAATGTGTTAGTGTTCAAAAGCAGAATGAAGAATAAAATCTAATGGACAATAAAAGAAAAATAAAACAGATTCAAGGAAAGGAAACACAGAATCCACCTCTAGAAGTGAGGTGTCAAAACCACATTATATATATATATATCTGCCCCCAGTTCCTAGTGTAGAAACACTAGGAGTATCTCTTATTCTAATGAGTTGACTCTAGCTGGGCTCCTGGATGGGGGCTGGTCACCAGAAGGACCAAGCCATGACTAGAAGCTTAGAATTTTCAGTCCTGCCCTCCTCACTTCTCTAGGAGGGGAGAGGGGCTGGAAATGAAGTTAATAATTGATCATGCCCACGTGAGGAAGCCGCCATAAAAATCCCAAGAGTGTAAGGTTTAGGGAGCTTCCAGATTAGTGAACACATCCATGTATCACATGGCACCCCACCTCCACGAGGACAGAAGCTTCTATGCTCAAGACCCTCTCAGACCTCACTTTATGTATCTCTTCATCTGGCTGGTCATCTGTATCCTTTATCCTATTTTCGATTAACTGGTAAACCTAAGTAAGTGTTTTCTTGAGTTCTGTGAGCCTATGTAGCAAATTAATCTAACCAGAGGAGGAGGTCACAGGAACCTCCGATTCATAGCTAAGTCGGACAGAGTTTTGGGGTAACCTGGGAACCTATTACTTGCAGTTGCCATCTCAAGCGGGGTTGATTGAGTCTTCTGGGGCTGAGCATGTAACCTGCGGGACCTGATACTGTCTCCAAAGAGACAGTGTCAGAAGTGAGTTTTACCGTAAGAGACCCAGCGGGTGTCACAGAATTGCTTGATGTGGGAAAACCACACACACGTCTGGTGTCAGAAGTGTTGTGAGGACAGTAGTAGTGTGAGTGTAGAGGAGAAACCTAGGAAGATGAGTGTAGGCTTTTCCTACATGAACACACAGAGAGAAGACAATATGAAGACACAGAGGGGAGACCATCATGTAAAGCTGGAGGTTGGGATTACACAACCGTAAGCCAAGGAACACTAGTGACTGCTGGGGGCCACCAGAAGCTCAGAAGAGGCAAGGAACCATCCTCCTCTAGAGCTTTCAGAGAGAGCACGGACCTACTGGCACTTTGATTCCAGACTTCTAGCCTCCCAGAACTGTGAGAGAATAAATTCCTATTGCTTTAAGCCACCCAGTTTATGGTACTTTTGTTACAGCAGCCCTAGGAAACAAATACAGCAGCCTTATTTTATTGAACCTATCCCTGACAGCATTCCCCCTTCACGATAACATTCGTTATCTGGATAAAAGAAAGCAGAAACTAGTGAGCTAGATGAACCAGGATCCCCCATCTGATGAGGCAAGTGGAACAAAATGGAACATCCCTTGGTCAATAGGGATGAAAAAATCCAGGGTAAGTGGCCAGGCACACCTGGAGAAGGTGTTACAGAGGGCACAGGTGGAAACGCTCGAAGAACACGCACAGCCTTGGCATGAAATGATGATCCATATTCCCAAAGTATTCAGGTTGCCCTAGTTTCTACTGCACCTCAGTGCTCTCCTACCCTCCTAGGGCTGTCACATCTACACTTTGACAGCTTATAATGTCCTGCATCACCATGACCCTGGGATTCCTGGGTTGTCCTCCTCAGGGTTCTGTTTTCAGAAAACTGTGCTCTTACTTAATATCAGTGACATGGTGGCCCAGGAATTGTCACCAGACGTCTAATCTACATCCATTGTAGAACTAGGTCAGAAGTATGTTTAATCTCAGCAGGCCCATCAGACCTTCTCAATCCCTCAGTCTTCCCATCTCATGGTCAATCTGCCCACCTTGCTACCTATTTGAATCTCTACTATTACCATCATCACCACCATCAAGGCCCTTACACCCATTTTTTATTGGGCATCATCCATGCATCAGACAGAGAGATGTTGGGAGCCTGCTACATGGCTGGCACTGGGAATGTAGCAGCGACTGAAAGAGACACAGATCCCTGTCTCCTGGCATTTACAGTTTAGTGGAGGGAATGCAGACAACAAGGAAAATAAATAAATATGACATCTGGTATATTAGCAAGGGGTCAATTCTGTGGATATAAATAAGTGGGGAGAGAGAGGTGGCTGCAGTTTTAACCATGGTGGCCAGGGAAGGCCTCACAGAGAAACTGACAATTCAGTAAAGACCTGAAGGAGAAGAGGGGGGACATCTGGGGATGAGCGTTGCAGAAAGCAGGAAGTGCACAGCCCTGAGGCTGGAGCCTGCCTGGCCAGTCCCAGGGATGCTGGGGAGGCCAGTGTGGCTGGAACAGAGTTAGTGAGGGAAGATCAGAGCAGATGGGGTGGAAGAGGTAAAGATGATGGGTCCTGGAGGTGAGAAACAACTCTGACCATCCCCAGATCCCAGAAACGTGGAGCATTCCTCTAGGGAGCCCTCCACGGGGACTTTATATCCTTTATACCTGAGAGCAGCCAGAGGATTTGCTGTTCACTTCTAGACATTCTGCCCTCCATTTGGAACCTCTGCCAATTTAAGGCAAAACACTTATGCATTTCTTGGTTCCTTCAATGGCAGTTACATTGATAGGTTTTGTCAGGAATTGTTTTGCTCACAGTTGCCACAAAGATAGAAATTTGTGGAGATTTGTTTGTTCTTGACTCTTCAGTCAATTAATTCAAGGTCAAAGGAAGTATACAGGAGGATTCACAACCAGAGATATATGCATTTTTCAGGCACGTCACTAAGAATATTGAGGTAAGATAGTGACCCACAGAATATGGGAAATGTGGTGATGCGTTCTAAAAGGAACACAATGGGCTTACATCTGTTGCTAGGGATCCCCGGTGCCTAGATCGCGTCACAAAGATGTTTCATACAACTTCTCTGTATTAAAAGCAACTATTTAGAACACTTAATCTGTACCAGATGTTTTGATAAGCATATATTTTTACATATATTAATCCATAAAAATGTCTGATGTATTCTATTATGCCATTTTAAAGATGAAAAAATCGATGCTTAGAAAGTTACAGAAATTTTCACTGCGTTGCTATGCGTAACTGCCAAAGGCACACATTTTCATTCACTCTGCAGAGGGAGGCATGGAGAACTGGTAAAATATATTCAAATCTCAATAAGCAATACCATTATCATTAGATAATGATACCAATATCATTAGATCTGTCTGTGATATTTAATCTATCAAGAGTTTATTCCCTGATGGATTTCTCTGATGGATGAGGGAGACATTCCCTTAGGAGCTGGGTGTAGGTCAGGAAAGCTGTAGGAAATCTTGGCTTGTTCAGGTTTTACAGGCCCACGAATTGGCCTGAAAACCTTGGAAAAATAGATACAGACACATTACCTCACTTTTTCCACACGAGGGTCCGGTTTCAACCACGGTCAGAATTGTGTGCTTCAGGAAAAATCACGGAAATAAGCTAAATGAACTGAGATACGTCGAGGTACACTGTTGTCCTGCTGGGCCTCACGCAACACTGCTCCTCTGGGATTTAGCTGCACTTTCCTTATCTCAGGATGAGGAATTCAGAAATGTCTAAGAAGTGAAACAAGTAGGATGTACTTGTTTCACCTGGGTCTTGGCCATTCCTTTCTTCAACCTCAGCAGACAGAGAAGTGGTTCTGAGACTCCAGAAAACTCCCCTGTGGGGACACTGGTGAATCCAAGGACACATTGTTTTCTTTCCTTGTGGTCGAGTCCCTCAGGAAGCACACAAAAGGCCAAGTAACTCAGAATCCAATCTCCCCATGGTTTCTGCATCAAGATCCTCCACCCACTTCACCCCACACCACTTCCTTGTTCACTTACTTCAGCACCATCTACTTAAATCCATAACGTTTACGTAAAGTGAGTCTTTCTTTACAAGCTTGTAGCATTCTAGAAAAGTTCTGATTTGCTTATTTGCAATTTTTATAAATCTTATTAATGTTTTTCCCTGGGATGCACTGTCATTTCAGACATGCCATCTCACTTGAAGAGGACAATTTATACGTATACATATATCTCTTTGATTTATATATGCAAATATTTAATATACATATATTAATTTACAAGCTATATTAATAGTCACATGTCCTGATGCCTCAAACTTGTCGAAATCTCACATCTAGGACAAATATAATTTCTGATAAAATTGTGTTTTTAGTCTTGAATTAAAGTTGGTGGATACTTCTGGTAAAATAGCGTGGCAATGAGATTTGAAAAATTCAAAAAATATTTTGTTCTTATCTCCAAATATTTACAGAGCAACATCCCTCTTCCAAATTAAAAAAAAAATCATTCTTTTAACAAATATCAATTCATTCAACAAATACTTATTGGGTGGTTGATATGTGCCTTGAAACCTACCACCTGCCAGGCACTACTGAGTGACCAAATGAGCACAAACAAAGGTGATCCCTGCCCTCCTGGAGTTTAGAGTCTAATGAAGGTGCTAATAAATGAATCATACCAACAATATAATTATAAGCAAATAAGGACTATGGGGGAAAGGTACTCAGGGCTTACCAACAATTCCAATCATATATATGGTAAATGACTTTTATTGATAAACTGTATTAGGATGCATAAAATTGATTGAGATGTACCCAACTGCTTACTCAACTACTGCATTTTGATGTCTGATCAATATCTGAACCTCAAAGTGTCAAAACTAAGCTCCTCGTCTTCTCCCTAGCCTTTACTGTTTTAGTTAATGTCAACTTTATCCTTTGAGGTAGAACAAATACTTTGGTGTCATCTTGACTTTTCTTTCTACTTCAATCCTTTTATCTAATCTTTCAGCAGATCTGTGGCTCTATTTTCAAAATACATGCAGAATCTGACCACTTATTCCCTCCACTGATCCCACTGACGTCTGGGTTATCAGAATACAAGTGATATTAAATCTTGCCTGGGTTTTGCAATACCTCCTAAATGGCCTGCCTTCTGCATTCTCCCTGTTAACAGCCTGATCTCAATGTGGATGATGTAGTGACCCTGCTCAAAGTTAAGGTGGAATGTATGACGCTTCCACTCGAAACATTCCAGTGCCTCCTACCCACCCATTAAATTCACAGCCCAACATGGAGCCTCATTTCCCCTCTGACCTAACCTCTTGCTCCTCTGTCCTTCACTCCCTCTACTCAGCATCCTGACCTCCTTGCTGGTCCTCGGACTAGACAGGCACATCCCTCCCCAGAGCGTTTGCTCCCACAGTTCCCCCTGCCTGGAAATCCTTTCCTCAGAGATCTGCCTGGCTCTCTCACTCTGTCACCTTCCAGTCTTGGCTCAAATGCAACCTTTCCAATGAGGCTCACTCTCTAATATGGCAACGGGCCCTGGCTCGCACTGCCCAGCATTCCTGATTCCTCTGATCGTGCTCTTCTTTTTCTTTTTGCCCCAGCACTTAGCACCTGTTAACGTGTATATAATTTCATATGAAATTATATTGTTTCTTTTGTCTGTCCCTCCCACTGGAATCTAAAACTCATAAGGGGAGGAGACTTTGTCTTTATCCACTGATATATCCTAAGCACTAAAAACAGTGCCTGGCACCTACTGTGCATTCAATAAATATTTTTCAAATAGATAAACGGAAGCCAGTAGGCAGGGTCATGTAATGGATGAGTAGAAGCCTTGAGAAAGCAAACCTGAGTTCTTTTTTTTTTTTTTAGCGGTACGCAGGCCTCTCACTGTTATGGTCTCTCCCGTTGCGGAGCACAGGCTCCGGATGCGCAGGCTCAGCCGCCATGGCTCACGGGCCCAGCCGCTCCGCGGCATGTGGGATCTTCCCTGACCAGGGCACGAACCCGTGTCCCCTGCATCGGCAGGCGGACCCTCAACCACTGCGCCACCAGGGAAGCCCCAATAAATGTCTTTTGAATGAGAAAAAATTCCCACCCTCATTGAAAATAACACCCTGTTCTTTTTTTGGAGACTGGTAAATAAAGGCAATGCCATAAGAGCAGAGCTGGATCTCCAAAAAGCATTTGATAACACCTTTTATGGGAAACTAATTACGTAGTTATCTTCTCAGCAGACTGAAGGACGAGTCCCTGACCAATGAATGGTGAAATGTGTACGTAGACTCTGCGACTTGGTGTAGATCAGTAGCACACTGAGTGAACCAAGAGAGTGATTTCGATCTGCTTTGTTAGAGAAATCCTGTTCAGAAAGGATAGAAAGGCCACCTTCTGCGGAAGTCACCTCACCTTGGGTACTGAGTTCAGTTCCAGGTGCCAAAATTGAAATGGAAAGAAATATTGTTAATCTGAGGACAATACAAAGATGCCGAGGAAGTACAGAGACTCATATCGCGAGTGACTGAAAAGAAGAAAGCCCCAGGTGTTTGCCCTGAGAGAAAAGAAGGATCAGGGGACACATAATAGCTGCCTCTATTGTAGAAAGAGTGCTGCCAGGGTGGGCTGGAATTTGAGGACCAGGCAGAACATTTGGGGCCCATCTCTGAGTCAGGCACTCCTCAGGTACATTATCTCATTTAATCCGCATATTTAGCATTAAAGTGCCTGATCCCTGATGCACACACGCACCTGACATCTCTCCCCAAGTACATCGGGAACACTGCAAGTCACCACTTCTGTACATCCAGGCTCATCTTCCAAGGCTTTGAATTACTGCTTCTGTATTAACAGAATCTCATTGCTTGTACAATTTCCACGCAGTTAAAGTCAGTGAGGATTCCAAAGAGGAAGAAAAAAAGTATTTTAGCCTGAGAGGCAAATATTTAACTGAGAAGCAGAGGTAGAGAAGCCACTCCAGCCATCAAAAGTGATTTCAGAATCTGAAAGGACACGGGTTGTGTGTGCCACCTGAAACGTCACAGGTAGAAGCCCAATCTCACAGAAAACTGTAGACACGTAGCACTAACCTGTGTACAAGGAGCTGTTGGCAGATTTCCTAAATGGGACTTTAAAACATGGAGTCTGCTTTGAAAATGAGAAAAATTGGTGTGTTAGGATGGGAAAGTCAGTTGGAGTTCTCCAGTTCGATAAACATTTCTGAATCAGGCTTCTGTTCTTTAAGAACCATGCTTACCTTCAAATTCATTTTGGTTTATAGAAATCCTTCTAAATAGCAATGTTCACAAAAAGAGGAATCCTTTCAGGGAAACCTCAGAAAATATATGAAAAGGTTCTTTGAAAGCTATAACATTTTGCAACTGACTTTCAAAGAGCTGCTGCCAGCTGCAGTGATCAGTTTAAGTAGATTCAACGGCTTTTCTTTATTTTTAGTGTTTCATAGTTCACTTTTTCCTACTATTCTCAAATAACCTAAATATTCTGAGCTTTCTGGTATTCGCTTTACCAGGAAACTGACAGCATGAGAAGAAGCATTCTTTTTTCCCTGGTAACGTTCCCAGCAGATTTCTGCACATCTGAAGCTCTGTGGTTAAAGAACATAGATTTATAGGCATAAATTTTATGAACTACTCAAGAAAACAGACATCCAAACATAACCTCCATGAAACAGTAGTGCTGTTTGACATACTATGGTTTGGGGTTTTGGAATAGAAAGAAGTACAGTTACTGAAGACATAAGTACCTAGATGACTCCACTGGAGGGGAGTAGGGTGGTCACATTCCCCAGTGAGATGGAGTCTGGTCATCAACTCAGTCCAGTCTGTCCTTCCACCACCTCTCAAAACAGAATCAGGCCAATCCTGAACTCCCTCACAGCTGTTCTTTGCTAATGTCGACTTTTATTAAATACTTATTATATGCCAGGCATTTAAGGACACAATTGAATTTAGTCCTCACAGTGACCTCTTGAAACGAGTACTGTTTTTATCCCCATTTCACAAAGACAGAGACTGAGGCTTAGAAACTCTGCTTAAAAAATTGCTGGTAAGTAGTGACTCAGGCTCAGAGCCCTAGTCCTTCACTGTTACCCTAAAATGCGTCTCTCCGCCTTGTTCCTTCTGCATACACTGGGTCCACGGATGCCTGAATTTAATCAGAAGTGTTCTAATGAAAAGGAAAATCCCAGCTAGGCAATGAGTTAGTGGAACCTGAAATCTCTGGCCACTAGAAACAAAAAGAACCCCCTGGCAGGAGTATCAGAGAATACCACGTGTGACATCAGTTATTCTGGCAGGTTCACCCCCCAGCCTTGGCTTGAGAGAAGAGCGCAAGGCTGGCTGCCTAAGCCCTGAGAAAAGAATCTAGTCTTCGGAGCACAGGCTCCGGACGCGCAGGCCCAGCGGCCATGGCTCACGGGCCCAGCCGCGCCGCGGCATGTGGGATCTTCCCGGACCGGGGCACGAACCCGTGTCCGCTGCATCGGCAGGCGGACTCCCAACCACTGCGCCACCAGGGAAGCCCAAGAATCTAGTCTTTTTCTGTTCATTTTTATTTTTTTTAGGCTTCTGGGCTTTGGGAATCTGCCCACAAATCCTGCAAACAGCCTTAGGAGACCTGTTGGCAGCACCCCTAGGAGTTGTTAGCCAAAAGCTTCCAGATCCTCTCCTCGTCACCGAGACTTGTCCATTGGGAGTAGCTCAAAGATACTCTTTCAACCAAGATAATTAGTTTAGCAAAAGGGAGCCATTGTGGTTTGGAGAGCTCACCATTGATTACTAGGTCGAGATAAAGATTGTTCTCTCCTTTTTTCCCTCTTGAGACCTTAGATAGTAAAGCACTTTTGACCTTGTGCAATAGAGATCTTCTTTCCCATTGAGAATAACGTGGGGAGGAAGGGGAGGGAGGCAAGAAAAAGTACGTGTCCATTGTACTGCTTCTCGGCACTTGCGTTTACCCCATCAGCCTTCACTAAACCCGCAGGTATGTGGCCCTCACCAGTAGTGTCAGGGGAAAAACATGGCAATCCTAATGCCAGTGATGGCCCTGAAGGGGTTCGGAACATGTCACCCCAAAATATGCTGCTTTGACATACTGATTATTTTGAGTTGAAAGCACTCAGGAAATAGCAGGTACAGGAAGGGCTCTGTGACCTCCTTTTTCTACCTAAAAGCACATGATAAAATTTCCCATGAGGGAGGTGCCCAACCTACACCAGGAAGAGAAGAACATCTTCATCACCAGAGACTGGTGTACAAACAAACCTACTAGATTAACCCTTATCTTCCATTAGTTCCTGCATACATTCTCTATCGCTATCTCACAATTTACTCCCCCTAGCCCAAACACCTTTGTCTTATTGTATTCCTACAATTTATCATTCTTTGCTTAAAAAGACATATAAGCTTTGGGGTCCAATGGCTTCTTCTGGTTGTCATTTTCCTTTAGAAGACACCCGTTACACATAAAAATATGTATGCTTTTCTCTTGCGACTCTGTCTTCTGTCAATTTCAGTCCACAGAACCTAGGCCGGTAAAAGCAAGTTTTTCGTCCCCTATAGCCCTCTTGGGATGCATGGAAATTTTTTTCCCAAATAATTTGATGACATAAACTAGCCAAAGTTATAAAATGCCTCTTTAAACTATTTTTCTCCTTTTTTTGCCCTTGTGTATTCTATTCATGATCGTTGAAGAAAGTTTAGAAAATATAGGTCAACAAAAAGAAAATAAGTAAACTAAAACCACTCAAAATACCACTACCCAGAGGTAATTACCATTAATAATTTTGTGCCAATTCTTCCAAGCCTTTTCTATTCAAATATAAACATATAAAAGTTAACTCTTTTAAGAAGTGTCAAATCCTACACATGGTTTTGTAACTTGCTTTTTACTTAGCAATAGATCTTTTCATATACAAATTAAAATTTCTCTTTTTTTACTGCTATCTATACAGATGAGCATACCATCATTTATTAATTTGTTCAATATTGTTGAACATTTAGGTAGTTCCTCATTTTTCACTATTACTTTAAGCGACAACACAACAGCATCATTCATACATTTTCGAGCACTTGCCCATTATTCAAATTACATTGCCAGACTCAAACCAGCACATTTACTGAGGTTTCTGAGACATTGTCCTCCAGAAAGATGATCTCCAACAGTTCACAAGCAATGTTTGAAAAGTGCCATAAAGCCTTTTCAAAGGGCAGAGCAAACCAATGATCCCAAAAACAATCCTAGGAGAGGGAAGAGGCAGATCCACTGCTTTGCCAGGAAGCCCTTCCACTGGGGCTCTGACAATGCACTGAGATAATATAAATGATTGTCGCTCTGTTGCCCCCATCCCAAGCTTGTAAAATGAGAAAGTAGCAGAGTTAGATTATTATCCAGAACAATGGAGAGTCCCGGGGGCCTTCTGAGAAGGCATTGCTTCAGTGCGCGGCGTTGTTAAGAAAACAGAGGAAAAGCCAGCATTCGGTGAAAAGCTCGGGGACAGCAGCTGATAAAAGCTGACCGTTTGGAGGTGCAGAAAGTATTTATTAATCAAACACCCATACAGCACTTATTATGTGCCAGCCACTCTAAGTGCTTTATAAATCTCACATCATGTAATTCCCCTAACAATCCCATAATAAGGCAGATACCACTTTTAGCCTCATTTTTACAAGGAGGTTAAGTAAATTGTTGGGGATAGTTTTCGAGTCCGTGAGTCTTAACTACAGAGTAATGTTGCCCGTCAGCGAATGTCCCCAGTCCCACTAAGAGCATCTCCAACTGCTTCCACATATACAGGGGTGGTAAGCATTCAATTTTCCAATCAAGCAGGAAGCACCGTTTAACTGGTATTGCCACAGTAAAAACAACAACACAGTAAAAACAACCGAACTTTGTACACAAAAAGCCACTTAATACCTAAAATAACTAAGATAATTTTAGATAGCAACATGTTCCCTGTACCTGATTTAGCCCTGGTTTCATTTGTCACTTATTACTTTTAACTATTTATTTGTCTGGAAAGATTCGTTTTTCTTTAATAAATCATAACTGGACTATGTAAGGTCTTATACTTTGCAAAGCCCTGTGACATATTTCATCTCATTTAATCCCCAAAACAACCACTTTGGAAGGTATTGAGGCTTAGGAAGGCTAAGTGACTTGCTCGTGGTCACTCAGCTAGATAAATAACAGAGGCAGGACATAATGCATGGCTTCTAACTACTTCCCCACTCTGTCCTGTCTACTAGCATCCATAAGCCTGCAGTAGATGTTGAAACTAAGGAAAGATGTGAGGCAGCGTGCTACTGGGTTAAAAGATATAGGTAGTTATATAGATAGATAAATATCTAGACACACACATCGTAATAGTTCATGTATTTTGAATTCAACCATCTGGGGAACTCACCTTCCAGAACTCAAAACCACCTGGTTGGTCTATCTATTTATTTATCTATCTATCAATCTGCTCACCAATAATCTTTCTTTTCCAAGCCCCACAGAACTATTCTTAAATTTCACACATCGCAAGTCTTCTGGATTCTTTTCTCTCTGTAGTTGACAGAGGAAGTTAAGGCCACTTTTCATTCATTTATTCATATGTCCACTTCTATAAACCTGCCCTGGTGTCTTCTACACAACTTAGCAAAACATTCTCAGTCTCTTTCGACATAAACACGCACACACACGCGCGCACACACACACACACACACACGCCCACAGGTGCACGCACGCACCTATTAGTTGCAGCTAATTTTTGCAAATTTAGCTACACATTTAAAGCATATTTGTCATATCTTATCCAACATACCTAGGTGTTACTTAGCAAAGATGTTCCTGGTTAGCTGGTCCTTCTTACTGCCTGAAAAGGGAAGTTATTGTTTTTCTCTCTAAACTTCCCTTTTCTTTGATGTGTCGACATTTTATTGCTTCTCTTCTTCTTTGTTTCTCTTCCCATTTCTTGCCCCTTAAATATCAGAATTATCATAAAATCTGTCCTGGCCCCTTTATCACTCTAATGTGGACTTCGTGTGTCATCATTTTCATAGATAAAACTGAAAACAGTGTGCTGATGGCTCACAAATCAGGAACACAGAATTCTCTTCTTGACCTCCAGACCTTTATATCCAATGACCTCCTGTATATGAATAGGCCACTGGAACTTTAAATTCAACATTTCTAAAACCTAACTCACTCCTTCCCCCAAATTTCTTTTTCTTGTATCTCTAAGAGACAGGCAATGTCATCTACTCAAGTCAAAAAAACTTAAAGTCACTCTTCACTCCTCCCTTTCCCTCAGTTTCCACTTCTGTTTCCCACCAGAATAAACAACTACCATATCCAATTAGGCCTATTTCCCTTCTCTTTTTTGCAGTATGCGGGCCTCTCACTGCCGTGGCCTCTCCCGTTGCGGAGCACAGGCTCCGGACGCGCAGGCTCAGTGGCCACGCCTCACGGGCCCAGCCGCTCCGCGGCATGTGGGATCCTCCCGGACCGGAGCACGAACCCGTGTCCCATGCATCCGCAGGTGGACTCCCAACCACTGCGCCACCAGAGAAGCCCTTCCCTTCTCTTTTATTCAATCCTCCACTTGCCTACCTTTTCAGGCCTTTGTCATCTCTCTCTGGGAAAGCACAATAGCAGCCTCACCTCTGCTCTATGCTTTCCAACCAGGACTGACAATTCTAGTAAATAAATATACAAGATGCCCAACTAAGTTTGAATTCCAGGTAAACAATCAATATTTTTAGTGAAAATATTTTCCAAATATTGATGGGAAGACTATTATTTATCCAGCAATCCTACAAACACATCTTCGATATTGTCATCAAAGTGAGCAGAAAATTTACTATGGTATTCCTGGCTTAATATCCTCAAACATTCCCCATTGTCCACAAGATTGTCTTTGGCATGGCACACAAAACTGTCCATAACCTCGCCACTCTATACCTCTCCAATTTTTCTCACCTATCTCTCCCTTTATTCACTGTGTTGCAGCCTCAGTGGCCTCCTTCTGGGTCCTAGAATGCATGCAGCTCTTTTCTGCCTTGGAATTTGCAGGTCCATCTACCTGGACCACTCTCCCTCAGATCTTTGAATGGCTGCCTGACCCTTATTTTTCAGAACTTAGCTAAATGTCACTCATTCATAGAAACTTTCTCTGGGCATTCTATCTATAGTAGCCCCTGGTTACTCTTCACCTCATTCTTGTTTCTTTTTTTGAGAGTATTTCACAATCTCAAAGTATCTTGTTTATTTGCTTACTAGTTTATTATATATTCATTAGGATACAAATTCTGTAAGAGCAAAGACTTTGCTAGTTCACCACTGAACTCCCAAGGTTTAATACAGCTCCTGACACATAGTTGGTGTTCAATAAATATTTATAGAACAAATGAATAAATGCATGCATGAATTAACAAATTAATGAACAGTTAAGCCCTCTAGCCATGAGTTTCTTTTGACTCTTTGCTTATGCCCTGTGCTTCATGCCCTGTCTTAGTCAATTCAGGCTGCCAAAACAAAATACCTTAGACTGGGAGGTTTAAACAATAGAAATTCATTTTATCACATTACAGAGGCTAGAAGTCCAACATCAATGTACCAGCATGGTCAGGTTTTGGTAAGAGCTCTTTTCTTGGGTTATAGATGGTTACCCTTCTCACTGAATCCTCACATGGCGGAGAGAGAGGGAGTGAGCAAGTTCTCTGGTGTCTCTTCTTATAAGGGCACTAATCCCAACATAATGGCCCCACCTTTATGAACTCATCCAAATCTAATATCTCCCAAAGTCCCCACCTCTAAATATCATCACATTAGGGATGAGGGCTTCAACTTATGCATTTTGGGGAGACACAATTCAGTCCAAATCATGCCCCAAGTGTGATTGCCTCTTTTCTCTTCTGTGTGCTCAAGAATCACCATTTCCATAGACAGATTTCAAGTAAAATAAATCACTTCTTCCTTTGAATCTCGCCAACGTCCTATGCACCTGTAGTGCTTTGCTGTAACTAGTTTCATACATGACCATCTTCCTTTCTGAGACTTATAAGCTCCCTGAAGGTTGTACAAACACTTCACTGTGCCAGACATGTCTGGTACACAGAAAGAGTTCAATAAACATTCACTGATTAAATACATAATTGGATGAATGAATATTAGCCTCTAAGAAGGCAACATAATGTGACTAGGCCTCAGGGTAGCCAATATTCATATCATAAAGCTCATAAGAGCTACTCACAGAAGATATATTCTTTCATTCCCTCATAGTCTATTTATAGCTAGTTTTCGTGGTATTAATGATTTCCAAGTCAACCTGTATTAGTTTGCTAGGGCTGCTGTAACAAAGTACCACAGACTCTGTAGCTTAAACAACAGAAATTTACTTTCCCACAGTTCTGGAGACCGGAAGTCCTAGATAGGATGTCAGCAGGGTTGGTTCCTTCTAAGGGCTCTGGGGGAAGGATCTGTTCCAGAACTCTCTCCTTGGCTTGTACATGGCCATCTTCTTTCTCTAACTTCACATCATCTTCCCTCTGTAAGTATCTGTGTCCAAATTTTCTTTGCTTATAAGGACACCAGTCGTATTGGAGTGGGGCCCATCGTAATGACCTCATCTTGACTTAATTATACCTGCCAAGATCCTATTTCCAAATGAAATGACATTCTGAAGTAACAGGGATTGGGGCTTCAACATATGGATTTGGGGGAAACACAGTTCAGCCTATAAACAATCTCTGTTATGCTAATGAGAAAAATGGCAGGCAAGTCTGGTCTAAGCAGTCACACAACAGCAGAAAGAGAAGTGATGTCGAACCACCTGGAGCCAAGGGAGAGAACATGGCGGATGTGGGGACCATAAGGGGTGGAGGAAGAACAAACACAAGACATTAATAAAAGGATACCGACCAAAGGGCAGCGTGCACTGCTGTTCGTCAAAACACACAGGGTCTTTAGGAAAATACTTGGTTATGTGTAGAGTAGCTTATTCAGTGGAGCAGGAAACGCTGTAGTACATTTTATAAAGCAATCCTTCAAGTATGGTTACATGGTTTTAAATATTGCTTCTTAAAGGTAAACCTCCAGGCACGTGAAAAATTTAGCTACTTAAAAAGGCTCAGCCCCTCAGTGGTCCCATTGTTTCCTGATAACTTCCATCTTAAAGTAAATTACCACCGATCATAGAGTAGAAATGAGAAAAACCAAAAGATCAAGTAGTTCCCTAAAATGGGTGAAAATACCAGGAACATACATTCAGGTGAGAACCCATATGTGTGAAATAAGTCACATTATACTCTTTAATTCTTGTTCTTGCTCTTAGCTTCACTTCTTTGCCACCCACCTTCTAGGACATCCGCTTAAACATCCTGGAAGAGTGAATCACCATGTGTACGTAAACCCAGTATTGGTTTCCTGGAAGTCTGGCAGGTGACTCATATTTCATAGATTTTGCCTTTAACAATTTCATTTGGAAAGAAGTTTTCATGTTTCCCAAATGTACAGTGTGTCTGTTAAGAAATTGAAACATGGTAAAAGAATGCATAGCTTGTTAAAACTAAAAGGTGTTATGTTATATACTTTTTGTAGCATAAGATATTTTCACATCACCATGTTGTCTCTATATTTATTTCTTAACCACAACTATTATTGTAATTGCATTAATTATGGGAATGCTAACTGTTTTAACAAATATCCCAAAATATATAAGATTCAAACACACTGTCTTGATTATTTGGGATGGCTAAGCTCCTCCTTTGGCAATCCTAACACTTTCATATTTGAAAGTGAGTCAAGTATAAGGATATTATATTCCAATTCCAGTTAACAAAGAGAGAACTCTTTGTATGTTGGATATTCCCAAATTCTTTCCTCAGTAGATTAGGAGATTTGGATTTGGTCTGAATTTCTTTATATTCCTGAAATCTTCTTGTGGAATTCTTCAACTTAGACCAGTGTCTGGACAGCTAGAATTATGGTGAGCACTGCAACATAAGTGACAACAAAGCTTACCTATTTCATGTGCCATAGGCCATAAATAAATAAGAATGCTCTTTGGAAAACTTCCAAAGGGGTTAATTTCTACCTCTTGGAAGAACCAAGTGCTTCCATTTATGTAAGATTGCATTTATTTCATAGTATAGAAAGAGGTTTAATAAAATATTGTATGTAGAGCACTTAGCTCAGTACTTGGATATAGGAGACAAAGAATAATACACAGAATATGGCCTTATACAAGCAGCACTTGAAGGATATGCATTCAGATATTATCAGTGATTTGCTCTGCTTGGTAGTATTTTGAGTATTATTTCTTTTGCCTCTCTATATTTCTCTGTTTACAGTAAACATTTATAGGTTTATAACAAGTAAAATTAAAAAGTTATTTTTAGCTTTTAAGGTAATATTTTAAATTCCGTGCTAGTGTTTATTAATTCATCTCTCTTTACACCTGAAGTTTCCCTGTTAAGTGGATAGTCCAAAATACCCATTTGCAAAAAGGGTCCTATTAGCATTACGAGTTTAACATGTGTTTAAATTTTTGTTAGTGACGCACAGAGAGAACCATAAAGCATACATGAAAGAAAATACTTTCTCATCAGAAAGAAGTCATTTTTTGCTTCAACATTCTAGGTTGGAAGACAAGTATTGATAGCAGATAACCTGATAATCATAACAACATTTTCAATTGAGAGATGGATCACTGCCTGAAAGTCTAAGTAACCCAGGTGTGCCTGAAATTCTGTGGAGGCTTCTGTTCTCACCCTGTATCTACTCTGAAACTAAACTCAGCTCTTTGCCACATCCCAAAAAGAAATCCGACACTAAAATTCATTCATAAGTAATGCCAATTTTACTGAAGATCTCTAGGGGAGATGAAGAAAGGAAATTACATCACATATCGCCCAGCAAAACTTAGTAAAGTTAATCTTCACTGTTTGCCCCCTTCTCCTGTGTCAATCAGAAAATCCTCAGTACTGTCCGAAATCCAGCCTCGGGCTGGTTGCCGGCAATACCCTCCACAAACAACAGCCCTCACCATTGGAATAAAACACAGACCAATAACTACTTAGCACGGGTTAAGTCTGGCCTGTGGGTGTTTTATGTTCCTTCTCAGGCAGTTTATCAAAATATTCACCCAATAAAACAGGTATGTGTGTGGGGGTGGTGATGGAAGTGAAATTTCGTAGCTAAGAGAATATTATTTCCACCAGATGGATAAATACACCAAGTCATTGTATACCCATAAACATATATGAATAAATAGACAATATGAAAGTGACAAGGACTCTTTCAATTCTGCTCTCAGCCTGTCCTTGTCCCAAGCTTTGGCTCCTGAGAAGAAAGAGCTGGCCATTCCTGGAGCCCTTGGTGACAGAACTTAACTCCTTAACTTAAGTTCTCTCTAAGTGGGAGCCTTCTGTATGCCCTCTCAGAAAACACATTGTGGTGGCTTCCGAGAACACGTGGAGCCTCCCAATGCAAAGTATTTTTTTAAGAAAACTTTTCTAGAAATCTAAAAAAAAATTTCCTCTATACTTTTGTATAACACTTGACAAATCAAGATGAATTTTAACTGGAAATACATAGCAAAATTTGACTCTGCTTCGATAATCATGTGTCCTATTAGTATATAAACTATAACGTGAGGGTAGGAAGACTTACCTTGATAGCTGTCATGAATCCAAATTCAAGCTTTTTTCCAACTATTTACGCCATCACTCAGCAACCATTTAGTAATTGCCCAGTTACTGTTTCCAAGTATGTGGGCTCTGGCTTGTAAAGTCAGAGTGGGAAAGAGGAAAACCCAGCCTACAAAGTTTCCATCAAATAAGTCTAAACTCCAGACGTGTCTTGAGTCACTCTGACTCCGCTTGGTTATTGAAATTCTATGGAAATTTTTCCTCCTCATTGGCACTGCTCAAACCTCCAGACCACTGGTTTCCAGCCTTATGGTGCGTTGTGCTGTTTTTCCCTAATTGCTTTTTGAAACATGAGTGTAACTCTTCCACTTTCATCCTTGCTGTTTTGGGGGTTTCCAACTTTATGCTCACGTATTATCTACGTTATTCTTACTTTAAAATAAAGACAATCACAATTTTAGGTCTTAATAGCAGACTTCTTCATATGCCATTGCGTCTGAAAACCCAAGTTACCCACTCTGTCTGAGGCGGCCACATTCCACAGTTGTCCCAGAAGTACCTAATGAATACAGCTTTCCCACAGCAAATCTGTGAAGGAGGAGAGCGTGTTAGCCCTGCGTAGCCTCTGACTCCCCTTTGCTAGTCCTTCCCCATTATCAGCAGCATCTTATCCTCCAATCGTTACCTACATCTCAGACATCTGTCATTTCTTGAGATCCCAGAAAAAAATAAAGAACTGAGTGAGTCAATCTCTTAGGAATATATGCAGTTCAAAAAAGGCGCAAAGGTTTCAGGTGAATTTAGCAAATCTCTGATGGGCATAGTTAAGACTCCAGAAGGAAATTGTCTCAGGGCAGGGCCCTTGATACCAGTTGGTTTCACCCTGTTGGCCACCATATACTCTTCAGAGGGGGGTATCATATTGGACGAGGGACAACACTCTACATTCTCTGAACCTCACTTGCTGCATCTGTACCTACTCTCAGGGTTGTGTAGAAAAATGGTACTGTGTAAATATAAACAAGTAATATTTTATGAGTGCATGTGAAATCTGAATAAGGCCACTGGGCTAGTTAACAATATCGTACAATGACATTTCCTGGTTTGGGTATTTTACTATAGTCATGTAAGATGTTACCGCTGGGGAAAGCTGGGTGAAGAGTATACTGGACTCTTGTACTATTTTCTGAACTTCCTGTGAGTCTATAATTATTTCAAAAATAATTTTTGCGTGTGCGTGGAAAAAAAGTGAGAAAGGATTTTAAAGTCTTCCTAGAAAGGTACAGTGCATTAAAGAAATACTAAAGTTTTACCTGCCTCATTTCCAGTATCTTTTATGTCCCTAAGTACTGTGTGCAACATTTTTAAGTAACTAATAATAACTACCCCCCATAAACTCATTAAGCAAGAAGCATCTTTAATTCTCCAAAAAAATTCATTTTGAAAAGCATTAAGGTGATTTTTCTCTTTTGCCTATTTTGAGCACAAGCCGTCATCCTGACTTGCCCAAATGTGGATACGGGTGAAGTGGAGAAATTAATGTTTTGCATTCTTTTATCAAATACCAAAAGAAAAGCTGATGTTCTAATATTCAAAAATAGGACTTTGCGTAAAGACAACTAGACCTTTACGGCAGATTATTATTTGGGGAAACGATTGTCTAAATTCCTCCACCTCCCCTTTAACATATTCAGGGACTGACTTGATTGCCAAAACATAGAGTTTCCATTGAGGAAGCTCCAGAAGGAGAAAAGACTGCTCCTTTTGGGCCTCAGTGAACTGCAGAAAGGAGGAGAATAAAGAACGAGTAGAAGAAGCAATCAGATATTTGTAGCAGTTTTTATATCTCTGGCAGCCCAAAACATGTTAGGTTCATGAGGCAATAACTATGGGGGTACAGGGGAGGTGGTCTTGCATTGTGAACTTGGGGAGGAAGCTATCCTGATCCAATGTAAGGTGCAGTCATAGACACAGAGCAGAGTGGTAGACAGATGGAGCCCCTGAAGTTAGCTTTCCTGAGCTACTCAGTTTCCCTGTGGCCTGGATCCTGAGCTCAGGGCCAGCAGTGTGAGAGAGGAAATCCCACAATAGGGGATAAGACTGGATTTCAGGGCCAGCCAGATAGACGGAGGATGTCGTGAGAGACTCAGAGACTGAGGTGGCCAGGCCAAATGGATGGACCTTGAGATCACCACTTGTAGATTTCAAGCCTGGAGACGAATAGGGCAATTCCATGAAAGGCAGAAAGAAACTTACTTCTGAGGCCAGAAGATGCCAGCCCGCGCATGCTCATGGACAACAGGAGGCCAGGGATCTCTCCCCCCAGCCCCACAAGGTCAGAAACTCCACTTCTTTTAAACCTGGACTCCAACCAAGAGAGAAGAAGAGGGGAGACACTATATGAGAACTAAATATTTTCATCCTAGAGTGTCTGAACACTACCCAAAAATATCACTTACATTATAAGGTCACACTAGGCTTTAAACAGGACTGGATTTTGTTAAATTTTTTCCCTGTCAACCAGCATATGGTGACTCCTCTGCATACCTGAATATAACGCAATTAATTATGAGATAAATTTTTTAGTCTGCTGTCCATGTGTCTTGTAAACTACAGGCAATCTACAGGGTACCTGGGTGGCTAGAGAAAAGAAGAAAGATCAGAATTGAGCAGAATTTGTTCTCACTCAGGTTTAAACATATGGCAGGACAAATCATGTTATTACATCCTTACACCTAAGTCTCTCTAAGCATAGTTTAGTGTAGCCGACGCTCTTAGCGTTTTTCTAACATAAGCTTAAACGGGTCCAGATAAGTTTAACTTAGCGTTTATTGAGCCCTTCTCAATCAGACACATTGGTAGTTACTGGTACAAAGATGAGTAAGACAAGGTTCTTACTCTCAAATTGCTCACAAGCATCTAAGTAAATCATTGTGATACAATATATGCACTAAAATTACTTTAAGAGACAGTGATGTCATCGTAAGTTCTGAAGTTAAGGTCCATCAGAACAGAACAAAGATCTATCAGCCAGTCTTTCACTAAGACTCTAGTTGACAATGTAACTGAATCTCAATAATGTGTCTAATAGTACCTCTGCTGTGGTTTAAAAATTATATTTTAAAATTCATGGGTTGTTTTACATGGTCATTAAAATACATTTTTTTCTGCAATCTAATTTTTAAGCCTAGTCTAAATTCTATCACATTGGGACCTATAGGCTTGCTGTACATTTTCAGAGCAAGTATCAACCTATAATTGAAGCACTTTTCACTTTTCTAAGCATATTTCATGTGTTATTTCACTTAATCCTTACAACGGGCATTAAATTATCCCATGTTATCAATGAAAATGAACCATACGGAGTTCACGCAACGTGATGCAAGAGTCCGCCTCTGACCACTGTGCACACTTCCTCTTCCCTGTGCTTTTCCTAAAGTACTTGGCAGGTCTTTCCATGTAGTACTAGTTTATACAAATTGGCTTTGTTGCTCCACATTTACCAAAGTGTATTCTTTAGAACACTAGAACTATATGCATAGGTTGCTGGTACTTTCTGTTTTGATTAAAGTTTTTTTTAAGTAAAACTAATCCTTGAAGCTTCTGATATATTAATGTGTGCTGTGTATATTTCCAAAGGACATAATAGTGCTTAGTACTTTCTAAACATATAGACTATTTTGTAATGGAGTTTTCCAGGTCTATTAGGTTTCTCTAGAGAAACAGAACTAATAAGATATAAATAACATATATAATATATTACATATATATTAAATATATATAATATTTATTGATCTATTGATTTTAAGGATTGGCTCACACAATTTGGAGGCTGGCGAGTCCAAAGTCTGCAGGGTGGGCCAACACTCTAGGGACCCAGGGAGGAGACAATATACAGTTCAAGTCCAAAGAGCTGATGTTGTAAAGGAAGTCTTAAGGAAGTCTTCTGGAGAATTCCCTCTTGCTTGAGGATGGCAGACTTTTGCTCTATTCCGTCGGTCAACTGATTGGATGAGGCCCACCACATTATGAAAAACAATCTGCTTTTCTCAAAGTCCACAGATTTAAATGGGGCAAAAATACCTTCACAGAAATACCCGGAATAGACCCAGACAAACTAATACGTAAAATTAACTGTCACACCAGTACGTTAGGATTCCACAGAAATCACCTTAGAAAACACTGCCCTGGCTGGATTATCAGCTCCTTAAAGGCAAGACCTGGGTTTTTAAGTTCTTGTATCCTTCAATATCTTGATTAATTGATAGTAAAAGACTGTAATCATGATAAAATGGAATGAGCACTGGACTTAGAATCAAAAAACATGGAGTCCAATCCTGGCTTAACATTCTAGTAACTTTGTGGTCTCAAGGAAATAATTCAATCTCTATTCTTATCAGGTTTGTTACATGTGGACTGGGAGTAATCGCAAGTATATCAAATTAAATGAGAAGACATGTGAAAGTGTTTGGTACACACACTTACGAATTTTAAAATGTTTCATAAAACAAACAATTAAAACTCCATGACAATGTCAAAGTGTATCTCTGAAAATCAATACACTTCATGTTGTTTTTTTCTGTTATCAATATTTATTCATTTTGGTTTTTAGCCAAAAATGAAACACATGTCATTTTAATGTTACCAAAGTGGGGTATAGGTCAAACCATATGAAATTGTCAATGTTTAGCAGGTTTTGAGTTACAAGAATGGCAATTTCATCTGGTTTATCCTAATACGAATAGGTGGTAAAATGCAGGGCTATACTTGAGGTTATTATAGCTAACAGACTTGTTATTGCTAATTAGGACTTGGTAGGCCCCATTCATTATTGTCTCTGCCTACAAGAAGATCTTATTCTGGGACAGAATGACTCAGAGTGTCAAAAAGAGCTGAAAGAAAAAAATTTGATCACTTTTTTGATTTGGTGGCAACTTTAAAAAAATCTCCTTTATCTAGTTTTTTTTGTTTGTTTTTGTTTTGTTTTGTTTTGTTTGGCGGTACACGGGCCTCTCACTGTTGTGGCCTCTCCCGTTGCGGAGCATAGGCTCCGGACGTGCAGGCTCAGCGGCCATGGCTCACAGGCCCAGCCGCTCCGCGCCATGTGGAATTTTCCCGGACCGGGGCACAAACCCGTGTCCCCTGCATCGGCAGGCGGACTCTCAACCACTGCACCACCAGGGAAGCCCTAGTTTTTTATTCTTACTGTGTATCGCAGGAAATGGTTATGAGAGGTCTGAGGGGACAAGAAACTTTTCTTAATAGCCATTCTGGCTTCCTACTGCTCCTTGAACATACCAGGGACATTACTTCATAGCTTCCCCCATGCATCTGCCTGGCTAACACCTCGTGTCCCCCAGTTCTTTATCAGATCTCACCTTCTCAAGGAGACCTACCCTAACCACCTTACATATTATTTTTAGCAAACTGTCCTCCACATTTCCACTACCCATTGTCCTGGCCCTTTTTTATTCTGCCTTATTTTTCCTTTTTATCCATGGCATTTATCTCTTTCTAACATATATAATTTAATTTTCTTATTTGTTGTACCTATTATTTATTGTTTATCTTCCTCACTAGCATATAAGCTTCTCAAGGGCAGGGATCTTTGTTGATTTTGTTCACTGATTATCCAAAGCCCCTAGAACAGTGTCTGGAACATAGTAGGAACTCAGTAAACATTAGTTGAATAAATAAATTTAATGAGAAGATCTTGAACAGGAAACACATGTTGTTGAATGACTAGGAAAAGGTAGTTGGTTCCAGTCTCAAAGGGACAGCAAGAGAGGACGATATTTTGTATCAAAATAATTGATTACATATTTGATTCTAAATTTCTGTTTTTAATTTGTGGAACACTCTGCTTAAATGCTGTAAGAGACTGAAGTCACAATCTGAGGTGATAACTGATGATAAAATCATCAGAATAAGTCCATTTTCTGAGATGACATCCAGACAGATCGGGAGGAAACATATGAATCTACTGCCAAAGCCAGTTGATCAGAGACACTGTGGACAATCTGTTTCTGGTTTTTTCAGTATCCCAGAGTAACAAGATTAAGCATGCCACGGTTGCTTTTTCTTCCCCCTTAAATTGCTAATGTGTGCATAACTGATAAAAATATTCTTGGACCTAACCAATGAATAAGGACTGTAATAGAGGCAGACCAAATTGAAAGATCAGGGCAACCACAAACCATAATGGAGGATGCTATTAATGTGACTAACTCATCCTGGCAGGAAATATAGGAGTCAAACCTCCAAATCACAGGGCAAAGATCAACCTGACACAATTCACAAATTTGAGTCACTGAAATTGTGCCCAAACCCAAGTGAAGCAGAAACAATTGCCTTGTTCATTCAAGAAGAGTGCTTTCTATGTGATTGAGAGAGGGCAATGCTACCATGGCAGAGCCTCTGTTGCACATATTCTAGATCTGGTAACTTATTGAATCCTCATAACAACTCTATGAGGTAGGTACTAAATGATTCCCCTTTTACAGATGAGAAAACTAAGTTGTAGGTTTAAGAAACTTGCTCCAGGTCACACAGCTAGGAAGCCAGGATTTAAACCCCGGTGCCTGTAACTTAGGGAGTCATGGTCTTATCAATTCACTACCACCTCATAACACAACCGAGAAGAGATGATTCCTTGGGAGACTATTATAAACAAACTTTACAGCTAACACATTAAATAGAGAAGACACTATGCAAATCATTAGGCAAAATTCCTTAATTTCAAGAAATAGGAAAAATTGTTTAAGGTCTTTGTTTATCCCTTAGACATATAAAACATTATACTTTAGTGGAGTGAACCATATGAGATGGACTAGCTAGCCGCTCCAGATTTCTTCTACACCTATACATCTTTAGTTTACACACTGAGAAACATAATATCATAGAATAACAGAACCAGCCTAGGTCTAAGTCTGGTGTCATGATTTACTAGCTGTTATTCAGCTACGTTTACAACATGGATTTGGGACAAGTCAGAATTGCATGAATCCTCTGTCGTTGGAAGGCTGAGGTTTGTTCCTTTCTTGAAGTTTGTTCAAACGTTGAGTCCAGTGATTGAGGGAGTGATTGTGGTCTTCCAAGGGTGCTGTGTAAAAAAGAAGTTATTTCTTCCAACAGCCTTGTTTGTGTTTTTGAAAACTGTTTCAGTTTATGTCCTGTCTCCATTCCCAGGCCCAGCCCTCTCAAAGTAAACAGATGACAAGCAGTAGTGGTAGGGTAGTGGTGATGCAGGGGTGGGGATGGAGGTGGAGGAAGGAAAGAGATGTCCCTAGGGCAAGAAGATTTTCAAAGAACCCAAGTGTAATTTGGAAATAAATTCAAGTGCCAAAACCAGATGGGATTTATAGCATCAAGATCAGTCAAATATATAAGCATAAATATAGACTGAGAGAAATTTCATGTACTTATTCTAAAATGATCAAACACTGATGGATATTCTTATACTAAATGCCACCTAAATTAATGGCTAAAGATGAATTCTTGGCACATAAATAGGTACACCTCTTTATCCCCTTCATCTCCACCCATCTGCTTCTACTTGCCCAGAAAACTCATTTGTTTCTGATTATTTTATGGAAGAACAGAATCTGAGCTTCCTTAATTCAGACTATGGCACTAAAAACCGTAAAAGGAAAGCAAAGAAGGAAGGAAGGAAGGAAAGGAGGAAGGGAGGGAGGGAGGGGACGGGAGGGAAGAGCAGGGGAAGGGAAGGGCAGGGAAGAAAGGAAGAAAGGAAGGAAGAAAGGAAGGAAGGAAAGAAAGAAAGAAAGAAAGAGAATGAGACAGAGAGAAAAAAAGGAAGGAAGAAAGAAAGAGAGGAAGAGATGAAGGAAAGAAAGAAAAAAAGAGAAGAACAAATGGAGAAAGGCATTGAAAAAATAAATTTCCATAATCTTAACTAAATCTGGAAAATAAGCCAACATTTAAAATTTCCCTTCTTTCCAAGCCTGCTCCCAAGAACTTAGTTGACCCCATTTGGGTTAGAATGTTCTCTTTCTACAAACAAGAATTAATTGTAGTCCTTGATTCAGTAACACTGGAACTCACAAAAATGTCCTTCTTATATGCCTGTCTACCAAAACACGTACAACTAAAAACAGAAGTAATATAAGTTTCCTCTATTTAAAAAGCAAGTAATTCTGTAGTATTAAATTATCATTTATATACAAAGCACTTGTCAAAACTTTAGTTGATCATATACTTTGATGTCAGCAGAGTAAAAAAGGAAAGACAACTGCATCACCTGAGAGATGATATAGTTCTATTGGCCAAAAGACAAAAAATAACTCAAGAAGACTTGGGGTGATGACTGGTCATGGATGCTAACATGGATTCTTACTACACCCACCTAAGGCTCCATTAATTCTCAGCTACACATTTTGGGTACCAATTTGTAAAAAATCAAGGCATTTATTGAAATATCAAGTAGTCATTTCCGGACTTACTCCAATAAGTTAAATTTTCTGATAGAAAGGATTTTTTAAATCCTTAAAACATAAGTATTTTCCTGAAAATTTTGAAATTCACCTGAGAAAAACATTTGACTCTGAACCAAAGTAATGTGGATTGACATTTCTCCAAATCCTATGTTCAAATATTATATTCAAAGGAGAGCTATGCCCAGGGGCCATGAATTAATAGAGTTTAACTGTTATAATCATTGGTTGCTGTGATTATGTGTGATTTTAATAATGTGTAATATATATTATATATTTTTGATATGTAAATGTAGTTGATATATAAAATGTTTATATATGTAGTTAAATAGTATAAATATATACATGTAGTTTAGATAGTGTTACAAGAGTATGTGTTTCTTTTACGATTTAGAAAAAATAAATTATTTCCATTCTTGGTGGGGAAAAACTACATCTCAGTAAATTCAGATTTTGAATATACCAATTTAGGAATTAAAGTTGTGCCAATATAGTACTTCTAGTTTTAAAAAATAAAAGTGCCATATATATGTTTACCAACTTCTAGGAATTTTCACAGAAGATACACTTTGAACAAAATTACATATGGATTAGGTTATTCATTGCTGTATATTTGTAACTACAAAATATTGGAAACAGTTAAAGGCCCTTGCATAGGAGATTGACTTAATTAACTATGGTAGTCAACAGATCTTTGACAGAGGAGTGAAGGCAAAACAATGGAGCAAAGGTAGTCTTTTCAACAAATGGTGCTAGAACAAGTGGACATCCACGTGCAAAGAAAAAAATTAATCTAGACAGAGACCTTACACCCTTCACAAAATTAACTCCAAATGGATCATAGACGTAAATGTAAAACACAAAATTAAAAACTCCTGGAAGAGAGCATAGCAGAAAACCTAGATGGCCTTGGGTATGGTGATGACATTTTAGATACAACACCAAAGGCCTGATCCGTGAAAGAATAACATAACTACACTGAAGGGGGAAAAATTAATACAAGTCATTTTGGAACACAGAATTGTGATTATAAATTTTTAGTCTTGAGACACAAAGAACTAAAAACATTTCTTGAATTCTACTTAGTAGATTTGTTTCTCTCAATGGTGTTGGTTAGTAATTCCTTCATTCTTCGTATTATAGGATTGAGCAAATGAGTAAATATGTTGATAATGTTGGGAACCAAGTTTCTCACTGTTGGAGAAGGAAGATACCATTATGAAATGAGAAAGGGTTAGAAAGAACCATGTAGTACTGAATGGCAATTGAACTCATTGCATTTTACACATGTAATTATAAATATAAATAGAGATATAAATAGAGACACATAGACAAAGAGATGTAGCTATAGATTGTACTCTTGTAGACTAAAGAAGCCTAGATACAATGATACGCCAGAAGTAATTAGGGTACCAGCACCCACTAAATGGAACCAGGGCTCCTTGGAGAAATGGCTGATTCCAGAGTTAGCACAGATAAGTACAAGATGAGCTTAAGACGTTATTTTTGGTATCAGAAAGTAAGGAAGTTGCTCAGAAAACAATGAGGATATGTCAAAAGGACACAAGAACCCACCTGTAGGAGCTTGCACAGGCCAAATTTGGGGCAATTTGAATACTTAACTAAACAATGATTCCGTGTATTTTAATCAATTGGAATAAAAAAGAATCCATGAGTCTATATAAATAAGAAACAAATAATAGGGCTTCCCTGGTGGCACAGTTGTTAAGAATCCACCTGCCAATACAGGGTACACGGGTTTGAGCCCTGGTCCGGGAAGATCCCACATGCCGCAGAGCAGCTAAGCCCACGCACCACAACTGCTGAGCCTGTGAGCCACAACTACTGAAGGCCGCTGGCCTAGAGCCCGTGCTCCACAATAAGAGAAGCCACTGCAATGAGAAGCCTGCACACCGCAACAAAGAGTATCCCCTACTCACCGCAACCAGAGAAAGCCCGCGCACAGCAACGAAGACCCAACGCAGCCAAAAATAAACTTAAAAATAAAATTTAAAAAAGAAACAAATAATAAACAAACAAACAAAAATAAGAAGGGAAAGCTTTTCCTTACAGTAGAAAGCTAATAAATGTAGAAGGAATAATGGCAGTTTTTAAAATCACCCTTTTGCAATTGTCGTAGTAAAAATTGAACCAGGGAAGAATTATTAATGGATACTAAAGACAGGTGAAAATTTAATGAGAAACAGAATATTTATAGGTGCCCGAGTATCTCCCCACAAATAACCTCTAAATTATAAAGAGAAAGTACTATCTTTGCAGCAGAGAAAACTGGTGAACACCAACTTAACCAGCTGACCAAATTTGGCATCAATAATAATGGCAAAATTGAACATCTTGTGCTTCCAGAAGTGAAGCACCAAGGACACACTGTCACTGATGTAGTGCTCCTGCCAAAAATGCAAAACATGGATCCAATCATAAGGACATATCAGACAAACCCAAACTGAGGGACAGCCTACAAAATAAATAGCCTGGACTCTTCAAAACGTTGACATTATTTGGTAAAGGCTGAGGAACTGTTGTACCAAAGAGGAAAGAAAACTTAATGCAATGCATGATTCTGTTTTGCATCCCAGAAAATAAAATATTTTAAAGGACATTATTGAAAATGAGAAAAAATTAAATTTGATCTGGAAATTAAATAATGATATTGCATCAACATCAAACTTCCTGACTGTGGTTGTGTGACTTAACGTCCTTGATCTTAGGAGATACGCCTTAAAGTTCTGGGGGGGTAAATGGGCATAATGACTCCAATATACTCTCAGAAAATTCAGGGAAAAAAATAAAGCTATCCATAAACATACATAGAGAGAATATTAACAATCAGTGAAGATGGGTGAAGGTTATACAGAGTTCTTTATACTATTCTCACAACCTTTCTGTATCTTTGAAGTTCTTTCTAAATAAATAGTTTTTAAATGCAACTAACTTTATTATTTACAATTTCAGATTTTAAAAGTAAGACAAGATCATTATTTAAAAAGTAGGCTACAGGGCTTCCTTGGTGGCGCAATGGTTGAGAGTCTGCCTGCCAACGCAGGGAACACGGGTTCGTGCCCCGGTCCGGGAAGATCCCACGTGCCGCAGAGCAGCTGGGCCCGTGAGCCATGGCCCCTGAGCCTGCGCGTCCGGAGCCTATGCTCCGCAACGCGAGAGGCCACAACAGTGAGAGGCCCGCGTACCGCAAAAAAAAAAGTAGGCTACATACTGAAAGTTACAAAGTAACGATTGTAAATCCCCTGTAATTCCATGAATTGTTAAATCAGTGGTGTCTTTCCTTAAGAATGATTTTACACATACATATTTCTTTTTAATGGGATAAGATTATACCAAAAAAAACCTTACACAATCTCTATGCAAAATATGCAATTTTAATGCTTCTCTGACTGAAATTTTTATTTCTATGTTGAGCACCCATTTGATCTGATATCAAAAACAATTTAGTTGCTTTAAGAGAAACTCAGAAGCAATGAGGACAACCAGAGTTAAACTCAGTTCAAGGTTGTGACCATCCTTCACTTGTCTCCCCCCATAGTGGAGTCTAAATTCCAGGTTATCTTAGCTAGTTTCCAGGCCACAGTGGGGCAGGGGACCACTGATTGGAGGAATTCTGTCTATATACAGGGCATCAACATTTTTGCCACATAGCTGGAAATAGTTTCCAATTTTTGTCTTGTCTTTCAGCTTCTCTGAATTGTACGTTTTAAAACTAACTCTATAAGTAGAGTTAAAAAAAAAAACCCAATGGCCCTAAGCTAATATTTAAATTACTTGTAATTAATGACCATAATTCCATTGAAGTCCTAATAGAAATAATTTGTTTTTTTGAAGCTCGTGCCACAAGATTTTTTTCTCACCAGCAAAGCCTGTGTCCCCTGTATGAACTGGTCTATATATATCAGAAATGAATCTGGAACATTGCCAGTCTGCAAATCCAAAAATCTGACCAATGATATTGCCTCCCAAATGAGTACTGGGTTCTCTTTGCTTAATAATCACATTTTGAAAAATTAAAGAGATACATATAGAGAGAGTTTTAAAAAAATTTTATGCAATGCCAAAAGTCACAAGATAAAAATTTTATCTCCCTCTGTCTCTTAGTATTAATTCCTGCCTCTCTCCACCCTGGCTTTAGTGTACAAATCAAGGTTGACAAACTTCAGACCATGGGCCAACTCTAGCCCCCCATCTACTTTTGTAAATAAAGTTTTGTTGGACACCAGTTACTCCAATTCCTTTTACATATTATCTATGACTACTTCCTTGGTGTAATGGCAGAGTTAAGTAGTTGCAGCAGAGTCTGTACAGCCTGAAAAATTTTATTATCCAACACTTAAAGAGAAGTTTTGCCAGCCCCTGAAAAATGATAGTATACTATACATGCTATTCTACCACTTCTCTTCATTTAACAATAGTCATACAGTCAATATGTAGATCAACTTCTTTCTTTATAGTAGTGGAATCGCATCCCATTGATTGCTTAAATAAACTCCATAATTTGCTCAACAAGTCTTTTAGGTTACCTTCTGGTCTTCGTAAAAGATGATATTTTCATGCATTTCTGCAAAGTATATCTGTTGACACCACTTTTACAAATGAAATTACCGAATAAAGGTAATGTGTACTTTTTATTTTAATAAATATTGCCTGATTGCCAAGTATAAAAAGTTTTATAACAAAACTGATGTAGAACTGATTCAAAAGGGAGACCTACTTCTCCTACTCTCCCTTCTATTTAGATAATGCTGGGAAGAAAAATATAGCCCAGGATTATAAGTGAGATAATAAATATAATAAGCAAGGAACAACATAGCACAATCTCTGGCAAAAAAAAGTGTAACTTTAAAATAATATATTTTTATTGAAATGAAGAAGAGAAGAGAATAATGAAAATTATACAACATGGCTTTTAGAGGAGTCAAGGAAAAATAGAAAACTTTTACATTCTTCAGCAGAAAAAATCATTTACAGTTTGCCAAAGTTGTTTTATATATTAAGTTAAATAATGGTTTCAAATGTGGGCAAATATGTCTTTAGTTGCAAAATTTCAGAGACAGGCTGTAATTTTTCCTGATAAAAGTCAAGCCCAGTAAGAAGTTCCACATCACGGACCCGGGCAACATGTGCGTTGAATCTTTCTTCAATCCAAAGAGCTTCTGGTTTATTTTCCTGAAAAAGAAAAACAAAAGACTATTTTCCCTGGGGCATGATTTTTCATTAACAGAAAGATCTTTTATAACTTAGAAGTTGTCCTTTTTCCTGTGTCTTTTTGGTTGTTGTTGTTGCTTTTTTTTTTTTTTGTGGTACTCGGGCCTCTGACTGTTGCGGCCTCTCCCGTTGCGGAGCACAGGCTCCGGACGCGCAGGCTCAGCGGCCGTGGCTCACGGGCCCAGCGCCACCAGGGAAGCCCACAGCCATTTTTATATTTACTTCAGATACAATTTTTTTTTTAAATGAGACATTAAAGATGAAGTTAAGTCCCCACATTCCTCTACTCAGAGTTAATCATTATCATGAGTCAGTGTGAATCCAGTTTGTGTTTTTACACTTTTACTGCACATCAGTATACAATATATAGCATTGATTTATGTTTTCAAATTTATAGAAATCATGTAAGTGGCATTCTATAATTACTTTTTCATTCAATATCATGTTTGTAATCTATTCATAGTGAAATATCTAGATCTAGTTAAGTCTTTTGTTTTTAGCTATGGTTTGTGGTAGCACAGTTTATTTTTTTCATTGCCATATTGCTAGTATTTTTGGCATTATAAATAATAGTGTCATGATAAATTACCACATGTCTTCTGTGTTCAAGAACATGAGTTTCTAGGATATAGAAATGGAATTGCTGGGTCATAGAGTACATGTAACTTTAACTTCACCAGATATTCAACCTAGCACTCCTCAAAGTGTTTATACCAATTTATAGTTCCATTGGCAATGGAGGATAATCCCCATTTCCCCACATCCTTACCAAACCATGATGTGAAATAGTGCTTTATCCCTGTTTAAGTGTTATTACCCTGAGTTATATTGAGTACCTTTTCAGATATTTCTTGGCCATTTGACTTTCAATAGGTTTTTAACTACATATAAAAAACAGTATAGTTTAAAATAGTATAATAAATAGTATAGTAAAAAAAATGTTTTATACTATATATACTGTATATATAAAGGTTAGTGCAACAATTTAGAGCCATGGATTTCTGTGAAATTCCTTATTCTTTATTTATTAATTTCCTGATATTCATATGATATTGCTAAATTTCCAGTTAAATTTTTTAAAAGTAAGAAAGTTTACAAGTTTGTTTAATTAGATGAGTCTGCTTAAATGACTTTCAGTTGACTTCAGCATACTGGTTCACTTGTTTTTTAAGTATGCAAGATTAAAATAGGCAGCTACTATTTGAGCCAGAGGAAGTATAAGACAAAACCACTGTTTTGAACCTCTGAAGTATTTCTCCATGCGAGATTCATGAGGTGAGTTATTATTTTTTAAAATAAATATGTGATGTACTAATATTAACTCATATTTCTAATGGGAATCCAATTCAGTCTTTTTTTCTTGCTTGCACTATTTCACATTTTAGTAACATTTAATAGTTTTGATGACGTTTTTCATAAAGTTTCCCCCCCATGGCTTTTATAACTCTATTTTCTCCCAGCTTATTTGGTATCCATCTAACTGAATGTTTAGGGAACACCTGACAGTCTTCGCTTTTTTAAAACTGCAATGAAATGATCTTAATGATCTTAAATGAAATGAAATGTACTTAAATGATCTTAAGTACAACATAATTATAACTAGGCAGGGGTGATACTCAAGCAATTCCATATCAGATAGTTCACCAGCACCAACCAATCTGAACAGAAGCCAGCTGTAAACAGCTGCTCTAGCTGTACCACTGCATCCCAAGAGAATAAAAGCCTTGTGTATATCAAGTTTTTATGAGCCATATTTAAATATATGCTTTTAGATTTATATATATATATAATTTGTTGGTTTATTACATATGTATTAGACCTGTTACATAAATAGAAGTATTGTATACACCTAAAATACAACTCAATTTGTTAGTTTTTTGAGGCAATACCAGTTTCAGTATTTTTCTCCCCTAACCACCTCCTTAATCTCTTCCTTATTCACTTACAGTCTCATTATCACTGCCATCACACTAACAAAACCATTTTGTCAAGGATGACCTAACAGTAGAATTTTTGTAGACCTTTCACTTAGCTATTACCCCAAGCTTCTAAAAGTTCCTTCTTTGTCTTCCATAGCTCTGCTTACTTGTTTGATGACACCTTCTGTTTCCTCAGCTGACTTTAGTTTTTTCTTTCCTGGAAGAACAGACATTTTCCTCCATCTGATCTTTGGATCTCTTCTCTCTATTTTCTCCCCTTCAGAAATTTTATTTCACTCCCGTGCTTTAATACCAAATCTATCTCTACAGTTCTGTTCTCTTCCAAGTTCCATACCTGTATTGTCTACCCCTAATTCTATTTACAGTACAACCGTGTACCCCCAATTGCATTTCCAATATATACTAAGTTACAATAATGATAGTCACTTGGAGTTATGGTAGCGTTCTCATTTATCTGACAGGAATTCAGCCATACAAAGTTGAGGGGAAAAAAAGAAAAAGGAGGAGGAAAGAAATGATGGAAGAACAAAGGAAGACAGAAGATATATAAGGAAATAAGAATCTAGTTCCCTACATCAAGTGTGAGGTGGAATTGTGAATCTACCATTTCTACAACTGGTATCTGTTCCCTTAAACATTTTATAGTGCGAGTACCTTCCCCCCACTCAGTGATTAGAATATTTAAAAGTGCAGAATGTTCATACAACATGACGCTTAAAGAAAGCCTATTTCATTGGGTGCTTAAAGCACAATTACCTCTTCTAATGCTGGTGGAAATGTTGGCTGAATTGCACTTATTAGGGTACAGCTTGTGTATGTACAGTACTTTGTGGGTGATTTGATTCTGGGTGATTTTATCTGTAAACAATTTCACTTTATGTTGACTTTAGAATGTAATTGCTTAATAAAATGTGATTTCTTTATAATGGCTACCATTTGCTTACTATGTATTTAGAATTCTTAGGGGTTTATATGAAATATCTTATTTAATTTTCAAAACAACATCATGAGGGGGTGAGTTTTTTATACATTTGAAGAAAGTGACACTCAGTTGTTTACCCAAAGAGGCCAAATCAGTAACTGAACCCAGATATCCAACTCCAAAACTCATGCATTTGCGTTCTATTCTATACTGCTTCTCACATACCCTCCTAGATATGCAACTAGTTTCTTTTTTATTTATTTATTTATTTTGCGGTATGTGGGCCTCTCACTGTTGTGGCCTCTCCCACCGCGGAGCACAGGCTCCGGACGCGCAGGCTCAGCGGCCATGGCTCACGGGCCCAGCCGCTCCGCGGCATGTGGGATCTTCCCGGACCGGGGCACGAACTCGTGTCCCCTGCATCGGCAGGCGGACTCTCAACCACTGCGCCACCAGGGAAGCCCTCAACTAGTTTCTTAATCGGAAGACCACCAACAGCAAATGTATCCTTCCCAAAACAACTGATTGTCTTATATATTTCCTGGCCAATCACACCTAAATTTTCAGTCACCTTTGGCTCTATCCTCTCTTCCCTCCCTATAGCTAATTGACAGTCACATCTTATTCATGTCACAATCTCTCTTATAATTATAGCTTGGTTTAAGTTTGTTTCATACTCATCATATTATGCCTCATTGTTATCTTTATAGATATCATAGTCTGATTACTATACTGCCAATTCCTTAAAATTTTGGAATATGTCCAATTTATTAGTGATCATGTCTTATTCAATAGAGATGATGCCCTGTTAATTTTGAGATCATCTCCACATTGGATGTTCAGGGAAAGCTTCAAATCATCTGTACTTTACCTTGAGGTGTAGGTGGAATTTTTAGCAGATGGAAAAGAAGGGCATTCTAGAAGAGACAAGAGCATGAGCAAGCACATGGAGGTAGGGAAAATCAAGGGGTGTTCAAGTAATTTCAAGAACCTCCGTTCGCCTGGAACTTAGGTCTGCAAAGTCAACTGAGGGTAAATGGTGAAGAGCCTTAAGTACAGGCTGGGAGATTTTTGTTTGTTTATTTTTGTAGTTTTATTCAGGGTAGGTAGACAATCAAATGGATGAGAAAGGATGTCGTCATGAAAAACTCAATTTGAAGATGAGCAACCTGATAGTGAAATACAGAGGCGAAGGGGAGGAGGACAGGAGACAGTAAAACTACTTAAAATTCATTTTCAAAAGTCCTGATAGAAGGCAATAAGGGCCTAGACCAGGGATAGCGAATCATTTCTTCTTTTCGCACCCATTCTAACCAATCCAAAATGGCTATCTAGAACCTCTATGATAAAGAACTATTTATTCCTGATTCAGTGGAAAAGAGCACCACACCCTATCAGTCACCAAAGTCTGCCACTGGAAGAGGAAGTGAAGAATGATGGCTTCCCCTTGTCTCGACTAAATAAACTTCTGACAGGACAAATAGGAAGAGATTCAACTACGCAACATCTCCTGATAGCTTCTTGCTTGGAAACTCTTCCTCATTCTAGGACTATGAGTGACCCGCTGCTTAGCCTCTAAACTTTGCCATCCATCTTGAGTCACTGAAAGCAACCATTCAACACTCAAGTTCAAATCCTATCTTCAAGACTCAAGCCTTCCTTACCAGAAAGTATTTTTCTTTTGAAATCCTACTACATTTTATCTGTCCCTCTTTGTGCCACTTATTTTTCTTTCTTTTATTTTACTAGGCTTCTAAGTGATAGACTATGAGCCTTTTCTGCTAGAATTCACGTCTGATTTATCTGTGTATTGCCCATAGCACACAGTATGGTGAAGGCAGTTATGTGTTGAACAGATGAAAGAATAGAGATGAATCCCAACCTGGCTTAGAATCTAAGCTTTAACTTCCATCTCTACTAGCTCATGGGATTTTCCATGTGAACACCCATTTCTACAAACCAGATGTACCTACACTTAATTATCCTACCTACCTGCCAAAACAGTTCTCATTCCTAACTTCCCTCTTTTTTTCCCCCTAATTACCTGCATTTAAAATCTCTGATTCAGCTTTGAGTCTCCCTTTTCCTTTGGTTCTTGCATCCAGCCAGTTGCCAAGTCCCTCCCTTCTTCATTTCCTCCACAGAAGAGTCTTCCTAATCCTTTCAATCTGTTCAAATTCTGCCCATCCTTCAGGGCTCAGCCCTACTCCCACCTCAATTTATGTAACCTTTATTTGTTATTCCAGCCAAAAGTGTTTTGAATTTGAAACACTAAATACTTACAACAGTATTTGACAATGAATCCCAACTTTGTAATGTCTCTTACTTCTAATTTTTAAAATAATTCTTATATGATCGACTGGCCCATTTATGTGTCTGTATCTCATTTATATATCAAAGTTATATATGAACTCCTTGAGGGCAGAGACAATGTATTCTTCCTTGGTGCATTCTAAAAAGCTTCTATCATGATAATGTTTACTTAATAGGTATTCAATATATTAGCTGAATGACTTCAGTAAAACCCAATTACCAGAATACATATGTTTTTCTATAAAGAACATATATGAAGTTGAAGTAACTATTTACATATAATTTGCTTTGATCCAAAAGGTTTTGAGGTGGCCTAATTCATGATGTTAAAAAAGGAATGTTATTCGAGCTAACTTATTTTGTAAATACATATATGTATATACGTATTTAGGTAAATATATATACACATATATATACATACTATATATATATGTATTTTCAGACCTCATGTTTCAAGTCGATGGAATTTTTATATTTATATATTCATTTAAGAAACATTAATTTAGTGCCAACTTTGGGACAGAACCTTAAGGTTTGCATTCAGAATAAAAAGCCTAATAAGATACAACCCCTTTCCTTATTAGTGAATGTGAATAAAATATATCTAAATAAAATATATGACATGCATATATAAACACATGTTCATGTAAGCATATACATGTTTAAATCGATATTAATTACATAGAGATCAACAGTCTAAGGAAAAGTTCAAAACTGAGGTCATATTTACTACAACTCTAACCCATGAAACACCAAAAAGTATACTGTAGTCAGAGCCACTTTTATGAAAGCCCAGGTGAGCTCTGACTAATCATTTTCTCAGGGCCCAGGGCCTCTCCAGGAGCATACTCACGGGACAGCTCTCCACGTTGGTAGGTCGGTGAGGGATGACAAAGGGTAAGACGTCCAACCACCCAGTGCAGGCGTTGGGGGTTTGGCTCTTATTTTTACAACTGGTCAAGACCACGAAGTAGTGTGTTGGGATGGGAACGCTGGTGTTGACTACGTATCTAAAAACATAATTGAAAAGATTTGATGTTATTATACTTATGCTTCTGAAGATTAGAAATGTCTTTTTATATTTTTAAAGAAATGTCAAAGTAAAATTATAGTAAAAGAAAGTAAATAAATAGAAAATACAAAATCTTACCACACATTTTTAAACCTTAATGAGTCTGAATCAAGATTATAGAAGTCCAAGCCTGGTCATTTTAACATCATGGGAAAATATTAAAATACAATGAAAAGCAGAGCATGGTATTCTGCCTCCTAGCTTTGTTGACTTATACATCACAGTGACGTTTCCTAATAGAGTAGGGGCTGGAAATGAAGGAGCTGGGATTTCAATTGTAGCTGCGCACTTCTACTAGTCGTTTGGATGTGTACTAATCCTCTAATAGTCTATGACTTTCTAACCTTCCTCAACTTTAACATGGAGGTTTTCTTATGCTACCAACTTCGCAGCATAGACAGGGACAAATCCATACAACTGATACGACAGTCCTTTAGTCTCAGATAACAAGCATGAAAGTGCTTTTAAAAGTTTCAAATGCAAAATAAAGGTAAGCTATTAGTGTGAGCCCACTAAAAGGAAGATGAACTGGTATAAGTAGTAATGTATTACTGTGCTTTAGAATCAGAGCTAGGCTGTCTGGGTTCTGGCTTTACTACTTAGCTGTGGAACTTAGACAAGTTAGTTAACCTCTCTGTGCCTCAGTTTCCTTTTCTAAATGGGAACTAATGGAATCTAACATGTGGATGTTTTTCAGATTAAATGAAGTATCTGTAAATTCTTAGAAGCATACCTAGCATGGAGTAAAGTGCTATCAAATTGTTTGCTAGGATTATTAAATGGTGAAAGACAGGGTCAATAAACACTGAAATAAGGACAAGGCAAACAAAATTTAAGGCCACACACTTAGTGATGATGAATGTTATCTTATCAGAAGGTATGAGTATAAATCATTGCTTTACATAATCTAGGCTTAGTACAAGAGTTCAGTACTGTCCATTTTGATAATAAAGAGAAATCATGGATGACACTTCTAAAACTCTCTATTCCTGTGTGCTGAGTTCAAAAGTAATTCTTAGCAACATGTATGACCAGGTTTAGTCCAAAGATGTACAGTTTAGTAGGACTAGTTTTCTATAGGAAGCCTACACTATCTCCTGGGAGATACTTTTATGAATCATCCACTATCCAAAATATTGGGCAGTATTTTGTTTTTGTTTTTGTTTTGCGGTACGCGGGCCTCTCACTGTTGTGGCCTCTCCCGTTGCGGAGCACAGGCTTCGGATACGCAGGTTCAGCGGCCATGGCTCATGTGCCTAGCCGCTCCGCGGCATGTGGGATCTTCCCGGACCGGGGCACGAACCCGTGTCCCTTGAATCGGCAGGTGGACTCTCAACCACTGCGCCACCAGGGAAGCCCTGGGCAGTATTTTGAATAGTCACTTCTTGATTTTTTTTATTTATTGCCGAACTGCTTCTCTATTTACTGATAGCACAGTGAGTCTTCCCTACCTCCTTAACCTTGACAAAACCACGTTTTCCCTTTCACATTAGTTTAGAAATTTTCCAAATAAAATTTTTTCTAAACTATTCCTGGACATTTTTTTCTTTGCCTATTAGTTTAAATCTTTGCCATATAAAATTTTTGCTAAATATTTAGATAGACTAGTTGAAAATAGTCAACAATTGCATCTCTATATAAATATGTTATGTAATGTTTAGAATACTGAGCTTTAATTTTAAATATTGAGGTTTCCCCTTATGATACCCTATTGCCAAATCAAAAGTCCATTTTGTTTCAAATTACTTACTCTGTAATTTCATCTGGAGCATCAAAATGACCATCGTAATTATAATCAAATATTGGTCCACTAACCACATTGACTCCATTTCTTTCCATGGCATGTTTTCCAAGAAGAACACTATGGAAGTAATTCCACATTGCTAAAAATAAAAGAATAAAGCGTTAAAAATGTCTGCCTGTATTGAACATGGAAATATTTTCTATTATAAACAGGTACATTTAAATAGCATCCAATTCTGCTTTAATACTTGTCAGTGGTCATTGAGTAATACTGCAAAATAGTCTATGCAACAAAAATAAACAGCCACACCCATGATAGCTTTTTGTTGCTGATGTAGTTACAGTCTCGAAATTACAGTTAAATATGTCTCCAAATGCCTCCCTAGGGCTGAGCTGCTTTGGGGACTGTATTAAAAAATGGTCAGAACACACATACTGCCTTATTAATTGTGACTCTAGGGACAAACACTTTTCATTTACTTATGGTGAGTATCAGTAAAATTTTATTTTGTGGTTAGCTCTTTACAGTAAAATTAGGATTAAAAAATTATCAAAATTCTAGCAACAAGTCACCCAAAGTTGAAGTAAGTTAAAAAGAATTTACGTTAGACATCCTTCCTGTTTCAATATTTAAAACATTAGAACAGGGACTTCCCTGGAGGTCCAGTGGTTAATACACCATGCTTCCACTGCAGGGGGCACGGGTTCAATCCCTGGTCGGGGAACTAATATCCCACATGCCACAAGGTGCGGCCAAAAAAAAAATTAGAACAAAATGGCTGATAACAGAAACAAATTGCAATAAAAGATGTGTTTAGTTTAGAAGTTCAAAGAGTCACTTGGGTATTTTAAAATTCATAATCTAAGTATATACTTACTTTTGAATGCTTCATACATAGGGACCAAATTACTTGTAATTAAAGCATCATATTGACTATCAGAAGTTCTATCGTTTGCTGCAAAACAAATGAATTTTATTAAATCTAGCTATAAGAGAAAGTATGACATTCCACATAATAGGCCCATTAGTATAACATACTAATGTAAATTTATTAACACACAAAACACAGAGATACAAAGCACTCTCCAGTGGAAGTCATCAATAATGCAGGCAGTTTTATGCATTTGATTGATACCTATAGTGGGCTGGTGACCCTCAAGAAGGTAGGTCCATGTCCTAACTCCCCATTACCTCTGAATGTGATAGGTAGGAAAATAGTGTCTTTGCAGATGTAATTAAAAGTTCAAGATGAGATTATCCTAGATTTAGGGTGGGTTCTAAATCCAGTGACTGGTGTCCTACAAGGAGAAGGAGGATTGAGAAGAGGAGAGACTCAGGGGAGAAAGCTATGCGAAGATGGAGGCAGAGACTGGAGTGATGCAGCTACAAGCCAAGCAACACCTGGAACCCCCAGATGCTGGAAGAGGTAAAGAAGGATTCTACCCTAGATTCTCTCTTGCAAAGGGAGCATGGCCCTGTCAACACCCTGATTTCAGACTTCTGGCCTCTAGAACTTTGAGAGAATAAACCTCTGTTGTTTTAAGCCACCAAGTTTGTGGGTAATTTGTTACAGCAGTCTCTAGAAAACTATAATATAATATAGTTATATATATATAATATATATATATTATATAAAAAATATATAATACCGATAGGAAAGCATCATTATTGAATATACATAAAATAATAATGCTATGGGCTTCCCTGGTGGCGCAGTGGTTGGGGGTCCGCCTGCCGATGCAGGGGACGCAGGTTCATGGCCCGGTCCAGGAGGATCCCACATGACACGGAGCGGCTGGGCTCGTGGGCCATGGCTGCTGGGCCTGCGCGTCCGGAGCCTGTGCTCTGCAACGGGAGAGGCTGCAACAGTGCGAGGCCCGCGTACCGCAAAAATAATAATAATAATAATAATGATGATGATGATGATGATGCTATGATAAATAACTCTTCCAAAGTAAAATTTTCTTAAGAAAGTGGGTTTTAACTCAATGAAGACTGCTGACAGCACCACAAATGGTTGGCTTTGAAGACACATGGACTTGCCATCTAGAGGAGTGTGTGCTGAGCCTGTGTGCTCTGGAACTAGACTGCCCGGGTTGGAATCCCAGCTCCACTGCCCACCAGCTGACCCACTTGGGCAAAGCGCTATGTCCCTCTGTACTTCATTTGTCTCATGGCATCTCTCTCACTGAAATATTGTGAGGATTTAAACTGCTGCAAGCCTATGAATGTTTATTATAATGTTTTTTACATTTAAACTACTCTTGGCTACCTTAACTAATACTCAAATGAAAGGTCAATGTATAGGAACCAAAAGGCAAGGAGAAGCAAGATTTTGTGTCTTTTTCTTTAAGATTTCACATGCTACTCACAGTCCTCAGACCCTCTACAAGTCTTTTCTACTTGTTAAACTAAACTTTGAAAGTTGTAAAGTCAATGAACATAACAATTATCTTCTTTTCAGGAAACATAAGAATCTGCTTATAATGGAAATGCTAACAATTTGTAATGGAGAGTTAGAAGGTGGTTTCATTCAATCCTTAATATTTTTTGAGACAAGCTGTTTAGTTTTTCATTTCATTTCCTTGTCAAGACAAACATTTATAAATCAACCAATATCTTAGGGCTTAACAGATACAATTTTATAATGCCAATTTAAAATTTTTTATTAATAAAATGTTGCAGCTATTTAAGGTTTATCCTAGGGTTTACATAAATTTGGTGGCGCTCTAATTGTCTCTAGATACTGTAACAAGATATATCAGTTTATTATCCTAATTCTCTGTTAGGAATTTTACATTGATGTGCTACTTGCTTTCACTAGGCCTTTTTTTCCCCACTATAAATCTCAGAACCTCTAAATTATAAATCTCTAAACTGACCTCTTTGGTCATGGCTTCCAGAAAAATGAAGCCAAATATCTGGAGAAAACCCATTCTCAGAAGCTGAAATTGTTGAAAATCTCATGAGTAAATCAAGGAAATTACAATCCCTGCTGAACAGAGAAGAGATTTGGGTTTTAGAAAAATCACACTGGCTTTTTTACGTTCCCAAGAGAGAAGCTTCCTGAAAAAATATTTCAAGTTTATTCAGCCGCTTAATCCACATAAAGCTGTTGGATATACAGCTTGAGCGAGAGGCCCCAATTCCAGCCTGATCTGTCTTCACAGGCACAGCGGCATTCTCAATGCAAGCCTTAGCTTGGCCAGTCACCAGAAAAAAAAAAAAAAAAAAAAGTTTTTTTAGACGCTTGTGTCCCTCTCCAAAGAATCTTCAGTTTTAAAATTAAACTTAAACCTGCCGAACTCTCTGAACATCTGGGCCAGATTAGAGCTGATGTGTGGTTCCCAGTGCAAAATTTATTAGTCTTTATTATAGCTGTTGCACTTCTCCAGGCCAGTCCACAATCACTGGAAGCCTCCTGGGCAGCTAGTTCAGCCCAAGCAGGTAGTTTTGGTGGGGAGCATATGTTTAGGGCACATGCCCACATCCAGCTGATGAGGGCTTTCTAAGCTGCTGCTCTAAAAAAGAGTTATACAAACCAGGAGGATAGAGGAAGCCGTGGGTGATATTCTTGTCTGCTAAAGAGAAGGAACAATTTTGGCTCTCAGAAGGAGCAATCCTGACATCAGCCCGCAGACAGTCTGGGACAGTGGGAGGAAGAGGCGATATGTCTCCCTGTTGAAAGAGAGAAAAGAAAAAAAAAAAAATGACGCCCACATTGTGGCTCACCCATCGCCTTACTTGGTTTGTAACTTCCCTAGAATGTTTTTCATTTAACCTTTTCTTATTTTGTTAGTGAATCAGGTCTACGCAAGCAATGGAAATGGATGTCTTCAGCAATGTTTTCTTCTGTGGTTCCCTTCTGGTTAGGGACATGGGAAGGGCAAATCAAATACACCTTGGAAAGGAATATTTGCAGGTTAAAACCTGAATTGAGTGCAGAGGGATAATGGGAGCTACTGCTAAAAACCCAAATCTATTTCAGGCTCTAACTTTAGGTGGTGATATATACTGTGTTTGCAAATAAAAATTGAAAATAAAATATAAACTATTTTTAAAATACAGATATGACTTAAGGATAATATTCTTCAGTTGAGCAAGAACTTCTAATTAACCTAAGATTAACTCAAAGAAGCTGTAGTTGTATAAATTTACTTAATTTGGGGACTTTAATAAATTTGTAGCTATGCTTTATTCATCTTGAAATATAGGAATATATTTTTATAATTTTCTTTGCAACTTTAAAGACTAATACAATAATTTATTTACTAGCAGGCATCTATAAATGTGCTGCCTAAGTACTTAAGGTAATACAGTATTACATAATTATACTTTGATGAGCATACAATTATGAGTATATAAACATTTTGCTATTCATTTAATTTTTTCAGAAATTTTGATTTATATGCCCTCTACTGCCCACAACATATATATTTCTTAAACAATTATTTTATAATTTATAAAAAAGAAGATTAAATTAAATTAGAATGTTCTTCCTCTATTCACTATATTGTGCTAAAAGCAAAAATTAGCTATGGTGTCTACAACATATTTGGTAATTATTTTATAATATGTGCACATATCAAATCATCACACTGTACACGTTGTAAACTTACACAATGTTATATGTCAATTATATCTCAATAAAGCTGGGGAAAAGTAAATAAATAAAATGTACAAGATCAATTCACAAAGGAAAAGGCAGCACACACTGTGTGCTACATTCATAGGCAGGAGAGCTCCGTGATGAGATATAGGACAGGAAGGAGATGAAGATGAGGGGAAACACAAGCAGAGGATGTACGCCTAACATGCTGCAACACTCCGGTTGGAAAACACTATACAGCAGTGGAGTAAACTTCTCAACTTGATTGTACACAAACATTTACCTCTGCTCCCCTCTGAAATCCCATTAAAAGAACAGTAATGATGAAGACACATAAGAGATGATAAGAAATTTTCAGAAACTGGAAGTCAGATAAGCATATGTGTTTACTACTGTAACCTTGACTTGGTAAACCAGTAAACACTGATAACAAAGAGCCTCTGGTTGGGAAAAACTCAAAGAAACTGATTCCTTCTGTAGAACACCAGAAGCGTAGAACTTGGAGTCTCCTAAAGACAGGGGATGTATGTAAAGTTGAAAAGAAGAGGATAGGTTGAAAGTCTGTAAAAGAGGCCAGACAGAAGCTTTACTCACTGGGGAGGTTGATCCAAAGAGACAACCAGACTAAAGGACACAAGGCACCCTGGAAAGCAGGTGAAAGCAATGGAATTAAATTTTAAAATCTATGCACTGAATGGTAAGATTCCCTCCAGTCTCATCACGCCGGTGTATGTTGGTTCACATGAGAAGTGTCCTTTCTTTGAAAAACAAACCAGCCTGAAAAGAAAACTAGATACAGTTGGGAGTCCCCAACAAAATGTCTGGCTCTCCTCCTGATTAACCTGTAATGAAGCCTATCAGCTGGCAAGCTCAGCCCTGTAGCTTAGTGCCTCACCCTTAAATTATGAGCTGACAGCCAAGGACCACCAGATATGCATTGGGGTTGGGGAGAGGAACCAAGAAGAAAAAGAGACAATACAGACAGCAGAAGAAAACTCACTTCTCACAGAGATGAGAGTATGTATGGCATCCATAGAGAAAGAGCAGAAAGCATTTAAAAAGGAAAGAGATGACAGAAAGAGCTCTTGGGATTTAAAAATATGACAGCAGAAATAAAATTTTCAATAAGCTCTAGAAGATGAAATTGCAGATATTTCTCAAAAAGTGAAGTAAAGACAAGAGATGGAAAAAAGGAAGGCACATATAAACACATTAGAAGTCTAATGTCCTATTAATTTTGAAGAAAAACTGTTTCTAAAATTCTAAAGCTAAGCCCTCAGTTAAGCATATAGATAGAATAAAAACATTTTGAGATGCACAAAGTCTCAAATATGTATCTTCTCCTCTTCCTTTCTTAGGAAGCTCCTCAGTGATATAGTCACCAAAACAAGGAGTAGACCAAGAAATATGAAGATATTAGTATTAGATGCAGTGTATCCGCTCCCATCATTTATTTCATTCTCCTTCTGGTGCAGATACTAGAAAGCTAAAAACATTTGTTTATATTCTTTCAGAAACATATAGTGAACAATTCTGAATGACCAGGTTTCTTCACTTGGTGTAAAGGGGCACATAGAGACGATGCAAAGTGGGAGAACTAGGGAGATTGACAGCCAACCCAGTCAGCCCTATAGACACCCAGAATATTGTGAGTTGATGTTTCCTACCACACACCTTACCATTTTACTTCAAGAAATATATAATATATGAATGCAGTCATTGATGCATTTTCCACAATATAGGGAAAGCGAAGTGCCTATATTCAATAGTTAAAATTATAAAAATCTTAAGGAGGGAAGTTTATTGTAATTTTAATGTGCCTGCAGCTATGGAAGTTGTGCTCAAACAATTCAGTTGGGCAAAATGTTTACTATTTTCTCAAAGTGGCATAGACTTTGGGTTGGGAGAAAAGGACCAGGATGTATTTAGTCAGAAAGTACTAAAAAAAAGTTACACGTTTTCTGCTAACTGAAAATCTTAGATGTGCTTCTTATATATCAAACTTGAACCCCCAAATATAAATACATCAAGACTGGGAAAGACAGGATATGGCCTCCTTTATAAAGGTGAGATCATGCAGTAGGCAGCTCTCTAGAAGGATGGAGGGGAGGTATAGTCACATCATTTCTGAATCTTGGGCTCTTGAGAAAAGGCATAGTGAACTACCACCTTACTACCCCACCACTCCCCTACAGAAACACACACACACACACACACAAATAGTTTCATCCTTCCATCTGTTCAGAGTTCCTTAGAGTTTTTTAAGCCAGGGGATAGAAAGTCAGGAAAACAATAAATAGAATTCAGACACTCAGATGAAATCTGAACTCTAGTTCTCAAAATTCTTCAAGGGAAGTAGATGATAAGCACAGACAGGAAAGTGAGATACTTTCATTTCTAGTCTGGCATGGAGACAAAATAGAACTTAAACAAGGGATAAAACTATTTTTATTGAAGTTATATAGACTCTCCTTATCTGTAGACTGAATGTCAAAGCTAAAACATATTTATTTGAAGATTGGATAATTGTGATCTTGCCTTATGGTAAGGATAATTATACACGTTTAAATTGTTTTTCTGGTTGTGATTTTTTTCTATAGGGAAAAATATTTCTTATAGTTCAAAAAACAAAAAAAAACCTTTTGCAACACACAACAATGTCCCTAGTTTTTAAAGACTCACAAAACACATTTGGGTCATAATTTACAATATCAGTGCTAACAAGCTTTAGAATCAAAAAAGACTTTGTAAAAATTTAGTTATGGGAGATTTTTCAAAGTGTACTAGATTTTCTTCTCTGAAAAAGCCCTTCGACTTCATATTCAATTTCTGAATTAGATATGCTAAATAATTGTAATTCTTGCTATTATTTTTAATTTTCCACCTAACAACATAAAAAACAATTCTCATCTTCCTACTGAGGAGGGCCAGAAGCAAAACCCTTATACAGTCTGATCAACCTTAATGGTTTTGAAGCAACTGCTGTAGGACCGTGATTTCAAATCACAGCTACTTCCCCCAAACTCTTCTGAGATAATAACAACAACAACAATTAGAAAACCCACCAAAACCACAGAAAAACAAAAGTTCCATAAAACTTAAAGACACAAGCCAATTGGATCCATGCTCCAAAAAGTGCTTATTTAAAGTCTGATTTTTCAGACACAGAGCTGATTTACAACATTTCTATGTGACTCTCAAAACATCCTTGTATGTAATTTTCTTGAACCACGACATACTAACAGAGCAATTTCTGAATTAGAAAGCAGAAAATTGCTAGAATTCCATCCTCTCACATGGAAGGAGAAATACACAAGTAGTTCTGTGGGATCCTGAAAGGACAGGAACTTTGGGTAACAAAGAAGCTAGTTTTAAAACAATAACAAAAAAAGAATTGTACTAAACTCTTAGTCTGAGACCCCTTGAAATCTCTCTGCCTTTGGTTTCCGTTAAAGCTCATATAAATTCAGGAATGCAAGACAGCAGGAGAAAGTATTAAACACATAAACATTCCCCTTAACTCCACATAATCCCTGGTACCTGGACTTTTCAAAATAGAGAATTGAATAATAAAACTGGCCTTGAATATACTGCCCCTCTCAAAATCAAAACCAAAATAGAAATTATTTTAAGGAATAAATAACTTCATATTATTGTTTCGTAGTACGCTTCATAGCATGTTGAAGAAAATCACAGACAACTGAACACTGTGCATATTAAGAAAGTGATGTTGCCATTAACCATACATATGAACTCAGGTAACTTTGTAAAATATTTGCTCACGTTGGAAAACAACATTAGTGCTCTCCTACCACTGACCACAATTAAACCATTGTCAGCGGGAGAGTTGACTTTCAGAACACATAAAGCCATAATTAGTAGTGGGAAAATATGCTTATTCCAGAAATCTTGAATTGGAACAAGAAGAGTAAATAAACTGGATACAACCAATCATTTCCTTTCCATAAAAAGAGATGGAAGATCTGTACCCTTAACAAGAACAGTAATAGGTAGGGGTTTGTCATCAGAATCTTTGTATATAAAATACTAAGATTTTTCTCTACAAAAACAGCTTCCTGATTATTTATTTACCCTTCTGGTTGGAAGTACTGCTTCATCTTTAGTTCTTTAAAAATAATGGTTGGGATTAATTTATCTGATGCATTCACTCAATAACCATTTACTGGGCAGCGGTATTGTGCCGGGGGATACGTTAAATAAAACCATTCCTGCCATGAAGGAGTGTTTGGGCTGATTTTTGGCAGACTTTGATTTTTGCTTTAATTTACATTTCCCTGATTGCTAATAAGTTTCAATTGCTTGGTTCATATCCTTTGCCCATTTATTAACTAAGATGCTTGCCATTCTCTTGTTTATTGGTAGAAATTTACTAGCTATTCCGGATCCTAATTAGTATTCTGTATACTCATCACTTGTTTCTTACATGCAGTGCAAACATATTGTCCCACCCATAACTTCATTTTTTTGGTCACACATTAATGTTAATGTAGTAAATTAATCAGTTTCCTCTATGTAAGTTTTGTTTTCGTTGTTGTTCTGTGTCCTAAGAAATCCTTCTCTATCCTGAGGTCATAAAGATATACACAAAGGAAAAATGGATTTGCTGTTCACATTTAGGTCTATAAATTCACCATCAATTTAATTTTGTATGTGGTGTGAAGTAGGGATCTAATATTTCTTTTTCTTATGGTAGCCAATTGTCCCGGTGACATTAATTGAAAAGGAGTTTGCCAGATAGTGAAAGAGGTAAGAGGATTTGAACAATTGGATTCTCAACCTCAATCTGCAGAGACCTGTAACATAGGACACCTATACATGTAAGTCTAGCCTGGCTTCTTAGAGTACTAGATCCTTTAGGGAAGAATTACATCTTATTCACATTGTATTTACCGTGCCTACCATGGTACACAGCAGATAGTATAGTATTTTAAAGTAATCAAATAAATAACAAAACCCTTTATAACTTAGTTACCATCACCTTTTAGGTGCACCCACCATATACTTGGGAAATACCAAATGAAATGTGTGCCTCTGTACTTCCTGTTGCTTCTCTTTGAAATCTTCTTTTCTACCTGCCATACCAATTAACCAATTGGCCTGTAAACACTCTGCTTTCTCCAGGCAAAACACAATGTATTCCTCTTTTGCACCCATGTAGCACCTACAAGTACTTGTAAGTAAAACCTGGGACATTGTCTTATCAATACAAGCCACAGGTCCATTGAGCTCCCTTTGGGATCTCTACTGCAAATCAAAATTCAACTTTTAGTATAGTAAAGAACTACAATTTCTTTCCAGCCTGCGTGAATCAATGGACACAGGAACTTACCGGTTTAGGGACTGTATATGAACTCCAAAGGGGCATCCTGCTAGTTTTGTCAAATCCACTGACATATTCCCTGTGATAAAGAAGACAGAGTTCCTTGTTCTTCTGTATAACCCTGGGCCTTCCAAATGGCAAATTTAGTTTCTCTGTTGTTGTTACTAAAATAAAAATAACATAAAATTAAAATGTTTGTGAAAATTAGCAAATGTTTCTATGTATAGTAACTACCCATCTCTGATGGATTATTATTTTCCAGGTACTCTGATAACTATTCTACATATTTAACCTCTTTTAAGTCTTACAACAACCCTATGAGGTAGGTGTTATTATTCCATTCTATAAATTATAAAACTAAGGCTTAGATAAATTACTTAGCTAAACAGCTAACAGTTCACAAGACATATCCAAAGAGATAAAACTTTAAAATCAAAAGCACATACTTTATAACAAAGATGACTTACTTTCGTAATTGTCCTAGGAAAGAAATTGGAATTTTATTAAAAGTATGCCTACTGTATTTATTCATTTTTAATTATCTGCCATTAGTCTAAATTCCACCAATTACTGATGGTTAAAAAATGTGCAGGGTATTCATGCCATGGAATAACACTCAGTAGATTATAAGAAGATTGTCAAAACAGCCAACGTATTTACTGAACTGTTACTGTGTGCCAGGCACCATTCTAAGTACACACGTATGTTAACTCATTTAGTCTTCGTAACAACTCTAAAAGTAGGTATTTCCATTTTACAATGATGAAACAGGCCTAGAGAGCTCAATACAAGAATACTTGAAAGATAACAGGTTGATTGTAGCTAATAACACAGTATTGCACATTTGAAAGTCACTAAGAGAGTAAATCTTAAAAATCCTCATCACAAGAAAAAGAAAGTTTTTATAACTATGTATGGGACAGACGTTAACTAGACTTATTGTGGTGGTCATTTTGCAATATATACAAATATTGAATCATTATATTGTACACTTGAAACTAATAAAATGTTATATGTCAATTATACTTCAGTTAAAAAATTTTTTAAGTAAAAAATAAAAGGGATAACAGGTAATAATAATATTGCTCCAGGGCAGACACTGTTCTACATTCTTTCCATGGGTTAGCTCTTTTTTTTTAATTTTTATTTTATGTCAGAGCATAGTTGATTAACAATGTTGTGTTAGTTTCAGGTGTGCAGCAAAGTGATTCAGTTATACATATATTCATGCATTTATTCTTTTTCAAAGTCTTTTCCCATTTAGGTTATTACAGAATATTGAGTAGCATTCCCCGTGCTATACAGTAGGTTCTTGTTGGTTATCTATTTTAAATATAGCAGTGTGTACATGTCAAGGATTAACTCTTTCAATCTTTTCAACTACGTGAGGTGAGTACCATTACTATAGAAGAGACTGAGGCACAGAGAGGTTAAGTAATTTGGCCCAGGTTACACAGAGGGGAAGAAGTAGACATAGGACTTAAACCCAGGCAGTTTGTCTCTTCACATCTAAAAAAGTGAATAGGGAACTGTAGACAACGCACCACCATTTCAAGGAATTGTTGAGTGCTTGAGACCATCATAACTATTCCACGCTGCTACTGTTGTTATTAGATCTGGGGCATTTTTCCCTCTTGTATATTGGCAAGAAAATCTTTATGTTCAGAAGAACCTGGAAGCTTATTTTGGAGAACCTCCAAAAGGCAATATGGTATTCTGTTAGGTCTAAACATCGAAGACTTAACATGCTTTCTATTGACCTACTTTCATCTTGGGTGAGATTTAGCATTTGATTCACGCGTTCAATGTCAGCATTCTGCAAGATAACGTGGGAGATGGGGAGAAAGTGAATCATAGTAACAACACATGTTTTAAAAGGTGATCAAGATTATTTCTGCAGTAGTCACATGAATGTTTTACTACGGAACAAAAAAGCCAGACTAACTTGAGTTTAAATTCCAGTTCTGCCACTACCTCAGAAATATAGAGACATTGCTACTCCCAGGAATACATTTTTTGTGTGGGAGTCTGCAAAGATGTAATTGATGATGGGGCAGATCATTCTGACCGTAGCTGGAATCAATTACTAAGCTGGGATGACAACATCCCAGGGTTTCTCAAGCTTTAATATATATATATACACACACACACACACACACACACACACACACACGAAACTCCCTTGAGAGTCTTGCTGAAATGTACATTCTGGTTCAGTGTGAGCCGAAGCTCGGGGGGCCTGAGATTCTGCATCTCCAATGAGCTTGCAAGTGATGCAGAAGCTGATCCTGGGACCACACTGAGCAGGAAGGGACCTTCCTTACAAAGAAGAACTTGGGGTTTGCAGTCACACAGACTGAGCTTCTGTGACACTGGACAATTTACCTAACTTTTCGGAACCCTCTTTATCTCTAAAGTGGGGAAGAAAACACCCACTTTATAATATTTATTATTATTACTTTAAATAGTGGTTCCATTGAGGTTATCTGGAGCAGTAGGAAACCCACACATTTACTCTGATTTTCAGGATGGATTTGATTTTTACTGGAAAGTTTAGACTTTTGCCCCTTTAAATCTTTTTTGGTTGGTAATTTACTTATGCATTTATTTCTGTGATATGATGTTATTTTGAGGATCAGAGAATGGAAAGCCTTCCCTGACCCCTGGCTCTAAGAATTCTTACCTGAGGCAGCTGGTATTTATTTAGCTTTACAGCCACCCTTGGGACTTGGCATCAAATGCACCTCGACATTAGTTTTAGCTTGATGGAGTCCCGATAGTGGGCTCCAATTCCATTCCGATATCCCAGCCCCACCCATGTGCTTTAATTCTCACAGCGGGGCTTGGTCCTTGCATTCTGAGCTCCTGTTCTGATTGCTTGCCTTTGGGAGACGCCTCTTAGCACTGGAATCTCACCTGGTTGAGAGTCTCCTGGGATCTGAAATCCTGCTGCTGAACTCAGCTGGGCATCTGATCCACTAAAAAGACCTTCCCAATGCTGACTGTCTGTCAGACAGCCTCCAAGCGTCCTCTCATCAAAGGGTTCTTCACTACTACCCAGAAGAATACCTCCCACTTTAAATGCTAGGCTTCCTGCTGAGCAGACTCCGCAGCACCGACCCTAGTGGGTGTGTCAGATGCCAGATCTCAGTCCCTGCCCCCGCGGGCTATTTCTGCTCTGAAATAACCGAGTATGACCATCTGATTCTTAAGCTGTAAGAAAGATGGTTTATGAGGGAAATCAAAGAGAGCCCCAGGATTCCACTGTTTTGAACGATTACGGACAGTTAGCTCACCGTGGATTAACAATTGCCAAATAGTGCTTTCCAGCTTACAAAACATATTCACATACTTAATCTTACAATGGACCTCTCATTTCCAGATAAGGTTCAGAGAAACCACATATTCTCTTAGTAAATATCTGAGCTAGAACACAAACCTGGTTGTTAGCTACTCTGGTTGTAGATGAGTTTGCCCCTTTACATTCTTATGGATACATGAAGTTATTACTTACACTTTGTAGCTCCGGGCATGAACACCCTAGAGTATCTGTGGGCAATGGAACAGTAAAGCCACAAACAGAAAACTTTGACACTTCTTCTGCATGAGATGGTTCATAAAAAGGCACCTTCAGAAGATAGTTTAAACTACCATGGGTACCATTGTTTGGTGCTGGTTGAATGTGTAGAAGATCTGTTTAAAAATTAAATTCAAAGTAGTTTTAAATTAGAAGGCAACAACATCTATGCGGAAGATGGGAGAAAAAAAACACTTAGTGTTCACTTCCTTTAATAAATTCTGCTGCACACACCATTCAGTTTAGCAGCTTCCCCCTCCCCTCCCAATTTCCATACCTAGTCTTTCTAGAAAATAGGAACAGTTGCTGTAAATGAGCCACAGGAGTGTTTATGAACTGTTTCTGTTCCTCCGGAGAAAAGCATCTTTGCTTAAATGATCACTTTGTGCCTTAAGTATATCATGGTTTTCTAGCATAAAAAAGCTACACTTTTAGTAAAAACAAGTTTAAAGAACTTAAATAATTTACAATCTTACTTGTAGTATATTTATTTAATTATAGGAAAATACTCTAAGTACAGATACTTTTAAAATATTAAACTAGTGAATTTTGCTTAAAATTTAGAGAACTCTTTATAGTTTTTCCTATAAAAGCAGAACATACAAATATTGCACAAACATAACCTTGTAAGTCCCTGCTGAGGACTACCAAAGAGATCTCTCCTAGAACTGCAATCCTAACTAGTTCTTTTTAAACCTTTCCTGGAAAGGGCCAGTAGCCCTGACCATAAACTCAGGCTTGGGAACAAAGAATTTAAGTTAATGCTACAACACATTATTTTTTAAATGGATACTCTTTGGTCTCTAAGTTACATTCAATTACCACAGGCCAGTGGCAAGATGAAGAGTGACAACTGTGAGTGTACTTATGTTCCCAAATTCCTGTAGCTAAAGGTGAAATTGCAACTCAATTCATTGCCTTGCCTAGCTAAATGATGTGTGGTCTGAGGGAAGCACATAGGCAGGAAGGTAGGTTGGAGTCCCCAAAACTCTAATTCTTTACTGTTTTTTAACATTGAGTGTAATGTGTCGATCCAAATAGGACTTTTTTACCATCCTTTTATTGCAGAAGCTTTCTCTCTGTAATTACAAGAAAATACTTCTGATTTTGCTGTTATCCCTGCTCTGAAAAGTTGGAAGTGTAATTTTATTTATCTAAGCTCTATTAAATTAAATTTTCATGTAGTAACTAACAGAAAAGTTGGTCTCCCAGGGTCTAATGTTTATCATTACTAAAACAAAACAAAATGAAAAGAACTCACATTGACCGCTAAATAATTCTGAATAGTAAATAATTCTACCTCATCTTTTCTACTTTCCGTCTCCTTAGGACAGAGCATCTACTTCTGGGATTCAATTTATCACCAGCTTCAAAATTCATATTTTTAAAACTCAATTCATATATGATTGTTGAAGTTATATAGGTATACTTACCGCACATTAGGTTATAGATTTCAATATTGTCAAATGGCTCAACTTCAGTCTGCTGTTTAAAACTGGGTCCATGTGCCAGAAAGATAGCCTAGGCAGTAATAGTCCACCTATTACTAGATGCCATGTAATCTCAAAAACAGATGTTGGAAGAGACACAATTTTCTTTTTCTAACAGCTCTTCTATTTGTATCTTAAGCCTCTTTAAGAATTCCTTTCCAGGTTTTTTTTTAACAGTATTTTTTTTATTATTGAAGTACATTTGCTGTACGATATTATAGGTTACAGGTGTGCAATATAGTGATTCACAATTTTTAAATGCTCCATTTATAGTTATCGTAAAATATTGGCTGCTTTCCAGATTCGAAAATGATTTTTGCAACATTTCCACCTGAGATGTTGTACCAAGTCCAATCAAATATAATCCATACTGTGTTTACTTCTAAATCCGCCTGCTTCCATAGCACCTCCTATGTCAACAGACTAGGAGAATACAAGCAACACTGGACAACTGATGCCCACACAGTTCTACAACATCTGGACAACAGAAATCAGAAATTCATCATACAACATCATATATTCTTTTGATACTCCTTTCTTATCATTGTTCACATATGTTACTACTACATGACAAAAAATGTTGACATTTCTAAGCATTAAATATTTTTGCACAACTTATACTTGCTCACTCATTTCTCAAGGACATCTCCCATTTACGTTTAGGATGAAGAGACCTAAATATTTTTATTTATGTTTAAATAATTAAAGGTAACTTTATATTATTTATAACAGATCTAATTTGTTTTAGATTCTAAATATCTAGAAGAACAGTATCAAACACAGATAGGCAATTCTTTTCAGGCTACAGGAATATAAATATACATATATATATTTTCCCAAGATAATCAGCAAAGAATTGGAGGCATAGGTTTTTCTTGCAGTAATTAACTCAATTATCAAATAGTACCCTAATTAATAGAGAAGGATGCTGTCTCCAGAAACTTCTCAAGTATTTACAAAGAGATATAATTCATCATGACAATGTTAAGAGGCAGTATATTCATATAGAGCCTAACACATTTTTCTTCCTTTGGAAAGGGGCATGTGTGTGTGTGTGTGTGTGTGTGTGTGTGTGTGTGACAAATGGAACTAGATAAGACAATCAGGTTGCAAAATCATGAAGCTTTACTGAGGGGGGAATATTGGCTACACTTTACTCATGGGCTCTTTCAAATAGTTTCCTCCCTGGGCTCCAAGGACAGCACACTCTCCTGGTTTTCTTCTTCCCTCACTGGCTCTACCCCCAGGTCTCTTTGCTAGTAACTCTGTGTCTCCCAATCTCTTCAAGGAAAAGTGCTTAAGGCTCAGTACTTGCTCTTCTTCTCCACCTACGCTCAATCCCTGAGAATGTTATCTAGTCACATATCTTCGAAATAATTTATATACCCAAAACTCAATTTTTTTATCCCTTTAGGTAGACTCTCTAATTGCCTATATGTAACATCTCCACTTGCATGCCTAATAAATACCTTGAATTTAACATATCAAACTAACTCTCCCTCTTTCCTCTCCAATCAGTGGCAGCCATGGTCTAATATCCTAACAGCCTAACAAAAGTTCTCTCACCTCCAACATATCAGACACATTCCCATCTTAGGCCCTTGACACTGGCTGTTTCTTCTGCCTTGGACACCTGTCCCCTGAATACCTGAAAGGTTAATTCTTGCACCTTCTTCAAGTCTCTGCTCAACCGTCATCTCAATGAATCTTACCATCTCCATCTTAGTTAAAGTTGCACCCTGCCCCCATGTCACCCCAAAACACCCCCAATTTCCACCTACTCTGCTTTACTTTTTCTTTATTTCCCGTGCACTTATCTCCTAACATACCAGCCATACATTGCTCTGTTATGTCAATTGTCTATATCCACCTGTTAGAATGAAAACTTCATTAGGGCAGGGGTCTTTATCTGTGTTGTTCACAAAGGTATTCAAGAGTCCTGAACATTGTCCGTCACAAAGTAGGTGCTCAATAAATATTTGTTTAAGAAAAAAGCAGTAAGTTACCTCCATGCTCTTAAACTCATTGTTATAACCATGGTTGCCTCCTCCACAGGATGAAAATGCTTTAGTCCTATAAAGAAATAATATTATTACACTCTGATGAATCTATTAATATGAGACCTTATTGCAAACTGAGCTTTAGTGGATTTTGATGTAGCCTCTCCTTTTATATAAGTAAAATTTTCTGTCAACAACAGCATAAATATATTTATTTTCGTGCTCAAATTCAGAGCCACAGAGGAACAAAGAGTGGTAGGAGAGAAGGAAGGAGAATTCCAGCATCTATAAATAGAATTCAAAGTATTTGGCTTTTAAACATTAAGAGGAGGATATACAAAGGCACTGATTTTTAAAAACTTTGTCTTCGGGCTTACCTGTACATTTACACATCCATGTCTGTGTGATTAAGAGTAGTTTGATTAACATGTTAAGCGTTTCAGTGCTTTAAAAATAAATCTTTGGAACTGGGAAAAAATATCAATTCCTATTTTAGGTCAGAGATATCTAGGGAAATAATATGAAAATATGAATAGAGAATACTCAGGGCAAGTTAATTATAATACTTGGGAAGGAAAAGCCAGTATATTCTGTAAAGTCAGAGTTTAGTTTTAACTTTTGGGATTTTCTTCCATAGGTTGTTGTTCTATTACTTGAAAGACTTTTCAAATTTAATTCATTTATATTTTGCCTACATTTTCACATTTTAGTCTTTGGATTGAGCAGTATTAGCAATTTTATATGTAGTTAGTTTTTATACTTGAAAACAAAATAGTGATAGAGGAACCTAGATTTTTTTAAAAGCAATAACGTTATACAGGTTCAAATTAGGCCCCTAAAGGGAAAATGACTAATATTTCCAAATGTTGGCCTTAAAAAATATCTCTCATTTGTTTCCCCAATCCCCAGCTCCCAACCCCTGGGCAAATACACACACACACACACACACACACACAGGCACAGTTTTTGTTTTTTACATTGTAACCTTAATTGAGAGCAGGACTTTAGTGTCTTAAAAAATCAACTTTTAAAAAATTCATAACTGATTCTCACTCAGCTTAAATAAAAAATAAATCACAAAATAAAAAATAAATCACAAGGCCACACTCAACTCTACCCAATAGAGGGAAGAAAGAAGAAACTAAGTACCACCTAGAATGGGGAAAGCAAGAGTAGTCCTTTTAATAGGGGGTTTAAGTTCAGTTACTCTGAGGTTCCAGTTCATGTCATCTTAGTTAATGCCAATAAAATTGTTGGTATGAGGTATAACTTGTTCTAAAAAATATTTTATACTTATTCTATATGTATTTGGTTCCCCAAGATTACTGGAGCTATTTGATTGAGTATAATTAAGTTTTAAATTCTGTGTGGGAAGCTAGAGTATTCATTAATGAAAGAAAGGAAAAGTCTTTTGAACTAAGCCATTGGTAAAATTCTCTAAAATTGATCCTTTATCTTTCTGTTTTCAGATAAATCTAGTTTTTGTTGGTTTGTTTTTATATTTCCAACCCCTAAGCCATCTTCATTAGAAAACTTTAGTATTACAAAACCATATTTGGAAGCAAAAGATAAAAATATTGTTAGAAAAACCTCTCTTTTTTGCTTTCCAAGTGAAAACTTTAGAAGTCTGCTTTTCTAATTGCTCACATTCAAGCTTTCCAACCATTAATTTGCCTCTGGAAATTACATATGGAAAAATGGAAGCTGGCACTTGGAAAAGATGAGTTGATTTTATCTTTCATAATTTAGCTCAACTTCCAAGTACTATCTAAAATCTTTTGGAAAAAATTTCTTTGATCTTCTCCATGTCTAATTAATAAAGTCAAAATTAAGGCCCCGTTCCTCTGCCACAGCTGGGACATGACACACATGGGCAATGAGCAAGTCTTCTCTCCTGATACCCAGTTAGTTGCCAAGTCCTATCTTTCTCTGTCGTACCTGTCACATTTCCCTCGCTTTCCTCTACTGCCACCATTCTAAGCTAGATCTGACCTGAATTGGTTATCCTGACTCTGAACTCCAAAATCTTCCCACATAACTCGTACACATACACACACCCCTAATTGTATTTAACCCTATATGTCCCTGCTGGAAATGGAAACATATATTTTAATGAGTACAAATGGAAGACAGAATATAATGAACTGGTACTATTCTGGAAAATCTGGGTCGTAAGTTCACCATACTTTCCCAAAAGTGTGCTGACTAGTTTTACCATCCCCTACAGCTCCACAGCCTCCCTTGGGGCTGTCACCACGCTGAAGACTGGGTCACAACACATCTTTCTAACTGGCCTCCCTGCCACTTGCTTGACCATCCTCCTCCATATGGCAGCTGGAGTGAGCTCTCAGAAATGCAAATCCCAATATATTCACCTCCAGCCACCTTGTATCTCCCAGTGGTCTCCTACTCTTTTCACAAAGTCACACTCTTTAGTCCTGACAGATAAGGTCCTTCATGCAGGAGGACCTGAATGAAGGCAGCTTCATTCACTAGGTGCTCTAGCAAAACGAAACTACTTGCAATTCATAGAATCTAGTCCCTCTGCCTGGAAACCTGACCCTCTGTTTCTACCTTTCCTTGCCCCAGAGCTGCTACTGACTTAAAAAAGAAAAAAAAAGGGACTTCCCTGGTAGCGCAGTGGTTAAGAATCCGCCTGTCAATGCAGGAGTCATGGGTTTGAACCCTGGTCCGGGAAGATCCCACATGCCACGGAGCAACTAAACCTGTGTGCCACAACTACTGAGTCTGCACTCTAGAGTCCGCGAGCCACAGCTACTGAGCCTGTGTGCCACAACTACTGAAGCCCGTGTGCCTAGAGCCCGTGCTCTGCAACAAGAGAAGCCACTGCAATGAGAAGCCTGCGCACCACAGTGAAGAGCAGCCCCCACTCGCCACAACTAGAGAAAGTCCACACGCAGCAACGAAGACCCAATGCAACCAAAAATAAATATAAAAAAATAATTTAAAAAAAAAAGGTGCTCCACTGCTCTGAGCAGAGAATTCAGAGAAAGAAGCAAATCTGAGAAGACACAGCCTGGCAGTGCTCAAGGTGTGGCAAGCAGAGAAGTGCCTTCCAGTAAGGAAAAGGGGTCCTTCTCCTCTGCAGACACAGCCTGTCCAGGCTTGGTGAGCTGAACAAGGGTTAGATTCCCGCTCCCACTCGTCTCCTTGGTTGAGTGCCTCTGTACAATGCACAGACTAGACAACTGCACAGGGAGACCCACTTATGTGACAGCATTTAGCCTAACCCATCCTGAGCCTTCAAAACCCAGAGCAGGAATCACACCTACGAGGAAGCGTTCTCTGACATTCTCTGGCATCCGCACCTGGGGTGTGAAATCACTCTTTGTTTCCTTGTGCCTTGTACTTGATCCCAGTGCAACAGTTGTTACACCTGATTATAACTGTTGTCATCCTCCCTCCCTGGGTGAAGATCCTTCGGGTGGGGACTGTGCCTATCTCCATTTCTTAGAAACGTGCCTGGACAAATCAATGATTTGTCAGTTTCCAGTCATAACATAAAAAGCTATTATTCATGTTATCTAAAAGGGAACTTTAACATTACTTCAACTAGTTTCAAATGATTGGGTTTCCCCAAATTAGTAAAATCTAACACATTTTATAAAGGGCAAAATAAGGAGGAAAAGGAGGAAAATAGATTACACTAAATTTGCTATAATTTGAAAAGGTAATCTAGTTATCAAATATTGAACATTATAACTAAAGATGACATATTTTAACTTAGAAAACAGGTAGCCTGAGACTCATGTGTTAAGGGTTGGAGATAGGATACACCCAGGACTTAATCAGATGAGACTTCCTGTTGCTCTGATTGGGGCTGTAGTCAGCATTTCTTCTGATGTAAGTTAGTTTACGTTGTATATGAATAGCAAGAGAATAGTAAAACCAGGTTCGTCTTGTGTTACAGATGAGACAGTTGAAGACCTGAGATATTTATCTGTGCATGTTCTCACAACAAACTAGGTATGGAGCCTGGACTTGAGCTCTGGGGCTGCTGCTCTATGTACATCTGACTGCTAGCTAGTACATGTACAAAGCTCACAATTTGAGACTGAGTATTAATGTGTGAAACCCAGAGGTATCCTGGTGGCTGGGCTCTCCTTCTATAACCCATAGTCCATGTTGTTGAACTGATGGGCACCTTCTCATTTTGCACCATTGGTCTCCTAACTCCTTTGATCTCATACTCAACAGTAAATATTTGGAGAACTCACTCACATTTATATATTACATACACACACTACTAAAAATCTTACATATTTAACGTTAGTAAAGCTTAGTTTATCTCACGTAATTTAATCTTCTTTTAGAGAATGCTGTCCTGACCCACAGGACAGCCTACTAAGCCAAAGGGTTATGAAACTCCAATTCCAAGAAGAAAGGTTAGTGTCATCTAGTGGCCACGTGTTAAACTGCACACTCCCTGGCCTAGCGGTGCCCTGCTTGGCTTTCCTGTTATCTCGGTGAATAGACTCTAGCAAATCTCCATTTCCTCATCCTGCACACATTTATTATGTTAGAGCCCAACTTCCTCTCTTCCTTTGTCTCCTCTTCCTTTACTAAACATATCTTCTATTTATATCCACTTATGCATATGGAAAAAATACTGGAATAAAATACAAAAATACGGAATGTGAGTTAAACTACCAGATAGTGTGTATTTATTTGTTTACTGGCTTATTATCAGGCTTCTCCATTTGACAAGGAGGGCAGGAATAATTCCTGTATCCCAAATGCCTAGAACAGGGTTTGGTACACACATAGCAAGCATCAATAACATTTTGTTGAGTCAATTAATTAATTGGTTATTTGGGGATAGAATGATTCAGAATGCTTTATATTTTCTCAAAATGGCCTTATATTTTGCAAATGCTCAATGATCAATATGAATCACAATTATAGCTAGAAAAAAAGAAATGTTACAACTAATTGGTTAGCTTGGCCTTACAGCCATAAGCATGCTCTTTCAGAAAAACCACAAAGATGACAAAGATCTTAAAGAGCTATCTAATCCATTACTCATTACCAGCCTCTGAGACAACTGATGCCATCTTTATATCCTGTCTGCCACCTAAAGGAGACCACAGTGGTCTCAGAGGTTAAGAATGTGCTGGTTCTGATAATCTCTCGACAGTCAGCCTTCTTCCTCATTCTCGTCTACATTGTAAAGATTAGTAGGCTAAGACGGGCAACCTCGTTAACAGTCATTTCAAATACAGAAGTGCTAGATAGCATATAAAAGGTCAAGAAATTGTCATACTCAGGAAAATTCATGTGATCATAATAGCAGGGTAAGGTCAAGGAAATTTATAATGAAAGATGGCTGTTAAAAGTATTAGGAGAGGGCTTCCCTGGTGGCACAGTGGTTGAGAGTCCGTCTGCCGATGCAGGGGATGCGGGTTCGTGCCCCGGTCCGGGAGGATCCCACATGCCGCGGAGTGGCTGGGCCCGTGAGCCATGGCCGCTGAGCCTGCGCGTCCGGAGCCTGTGCTCCGCAATGGGAGAGGCCACAGCAGTGAGAGGCCCGCGTACCGCAAAAAAAAAAAGTATTATGAGATAAGTTAATAGGCACACAGACCTCACAGCCTGCCACTGTCGATCCATCAGAAGATGAGCTTTGTCAATTCTGACATTTTTGGCATAGTGTAGGCGTTTTGGCAAATCAGGAGTCAAATAGGGTGTGAAACGCTGATCAGGTTTTCGGCACTGAAAAAGAGGTAAATTATTTCTTCATGACACCTATAAGATATGCAAATTAATTCAACAATTTCACCTCCTAAGATGATTTGTTAAACACTTTTTAAAAGTAAGAGGATTTAAGTCTGGCTAATAAAATAGGAACATTAAACTTATTATGTGTAGTCACATTCTCTAGTTATATTGTTTTTAATTGTTGCAACAATATTTAAGTTCTAATTTAACATATGATGTAAATTATATTGTTTGCTGTCTGAAGTTTTATTCTTGTGTATATACATTAAACCACCATAAATCTCCCCTCCTTTTTCGACAGAGAATAAATATAAGTTTGTATTTAGAGTGGCAATTACAAATTTGGAGTCTAAATTATACATGAAAAGTCTTATATAGACATTAATAAATATGAGTAAAAAAATTTTTAATTAGTTAAATTGCACCAAAAATCCCTTCACAATTGACTCAATTTACCCTTTAAATAACCTACATTTGCTTAATTTTCAAATCAAGTCAATAGTTTTTGAAATCTAGTCCAGTTCTCCCACTTGTGAAAAATTCATGGGTCTCTTCACAAACTGGAATGAAATTTTATTTCTTAATAATAACTGCTGTTAACTAGATGGCGTATTTAAAAACTTGGTAAAGGTGCAAATCATACTGGTATCTATACATGTAAAAAAAGTGAGCAAATGAGAAATAGAACTACAAAGAACCTTTTTCTCCCTCGACTTTTTTGAGAAACAACAGAAAAAAAAAAAATACAGGTAAGGATAAGGGGAAATGAATTGTTTTCTACTTGCTCAGTTTCTTATTTATTTTAAGCCTCAACAATCTCATAAATATTTCAAGTCTGTGTCACTATTATCTCATGTTCAATTTGCATAAGAAAAAGAAGAGACACTACAACATTGATTTTAAAAATTTAAAAGAAATATAGAGAGTGGGAGAGTGAAGAGAGTTATAGAATGAAAAAGGGCAGAGAAACTTATTTATTGCACAGATATTTCTGCCAGATTTTTTTTTTCTTGCCTACTTTTCCAGTCTTCTTATTTTTCTACTTTTTCATGTATCATTACTTCTTTCTTAAGCCGCTATTTTTGTAACTTCCAGGCAAGCACATTGTGGCAGCTGCCAAGGATGCAGCTTCCTCAAAGGTCCAAGGGACTAGAATGTGCCCTTAAGGACCGCCGATCATTTGATGAGGCGCACTTTGCTGACTGGATGTACAGCCCGAGTAAATCCAGAGAAAACTTGTGGTACACTGCCAACCTCTGAAGAAGTATGGGGTTATTCTTTGCATCTGAGAATTTGAGATGAAGACACTAGAGTTGAGACATAATTTTGGTCCTTTTATCTAAGAACAAAGTTGATGCTGCTGTCTGTCATGCAGCCAGAATGTGTGGAACTTGCCACTTCATGTTTGGTTATGTTTGTCCAATATAAGCTCAATATAGGCCCACAAATCAGCATTCCTGGAAATATTGTACGACCACTTGGAACTTTTCCCTGGGAATAATGGGCTACTTCATAAAATGATAGTCCATTTCCTCAGGGCTCTGCAGCTCCAGGCCTGGTCCTATCTGTGATGCCATGTAATGGATTTCCAAAGCCTGCGGTATCCAAGCCCTTTGCGCCGCTAGGATTATTAGACATTTGCCATCATTTCACCAATAGGACTACAGCTATATGGATCATGAGGTGATGGAAAAAAGGGAAAATGATATGTGGATTTAGAGAGTCCATTTGCTGGAAATTCTCCACTACCCTTCCAGTCAGCATGGGCACATTCCAGGTACACCCTTCACCACCTTCACCAGTAGGGAGTGAGATGATCCATCACGCTTACTCAAGATCAGAATATTAGGTATAAGAGACAAAAGGAGTGACTAACACTAAAGAATTTCTGCTCAAGCGTTCATTCTTACTTCAAACTTGCAGTGGGTCCCAGGTTATAGTAACCACTCTTTCCCCAGTGTTTCCTTATTCACATTTTCAGCGTTCAATGATTCACATTTTATTCTCACAGTTTTTACTATGTTTGCATATCGCCTATATGTAAATAAATCTAGCCCTATCCCAAGCCACGGTAAACTCATGAATCCATATAATAGATGTATATTTGCAAATATACTTTAAACATAGAACCATTAAAACCACCATAGAAGAATATTTTATTAATATTAAATATTTCATTTAATATAATGGTGGTTTTATATATAATATAAAACAAATAAATATTTCATTTAATATTAAAAATATTAAATATTTTAATATTTCGACCGCTTTAAGCTATCCGGAATTTGTCCTGCTTATTTACTTACAACCTGGGATGCAAGAACCAATCAAAAGCAGTTACAATTATACTTAAGGCAGTTGATTTTTCTGACCTGTACAAAAAGATCTATAATATCTGTGCTTCACTATTTTCCAATATTAAATCATACAAAAAATATGAAGAATGATGCCCCCTGAAGCTCACTAGCCCAGCTCCTTTGAATGAAACATCAGCCCATTCAATTCAGGAGTCAGTGCCTCTGATACCCAAACAAATTTCCAATGGTGGTGTCAACTCCAAAATAAAAACAGCTAAGGTAAAACCAACTGACAGGAATTTAAAATAAAGTTGATGGAGGTTTAAGAAATAAATTACAAATGGCTTGGACTTGAAAATATAGAATACAGCTTTCTTGAAACTTAGATTAAAGACATCCATTAATTTAAACATATGTATTAGAAGACTGTATACTTACACTGAGGTTCCTAACAATTTCTTCAGAATTAACTGTTCAAAAGAAAAAGAAGTAAATCACATTACAACTGATACCTGACAACTGCAAAAAAATATAAACAATTCAGGTGAATTTGACACAGACATTTATTAATGACTGTGATCTGGTAAAATTAAGTAAAAAAGTACTTTAAGCAAAGAACTATTTTAGCATTTAAGAATGGAGTATATTTTAACTTAACAATATTAGACATTACCATAGACTTTAATGACAGACTGTAATTAAACATGGGATTTTCTCATTTGCTTCTGTGTGGTCTTCCCAAGAGGTGAGAAGAGGGGGCCTGGTAATCCCCGCATCCTCAGAATCAGGAGGCTATGGTTATTCGCTTTCAGTATTACCTTTATTTTTTTATGTGGTCATCTTCATACTTACAAGTAAAAAAATCATGAGGTATATTCAGAGTCCTGATGCGGGGGGCAGGTCCTTCATACATGTAGAAGTTTATTTGGGAAAAATAATTAGTCATATATTCTACTTTGTCACAATAAGTCTGATCCATTCCTGAATTAAAAAAAAAAGTATTCACTGAATGTATAAGATGGTAACAATCGGTTGTCTTTGATCAGATCAAATAGGAGATATTTTATGTTACAGATCTCAAACCAAGTTTGACTGAGAACCTTTACAATTTACCCAATTATATTATTCTAATTAGCAGGCCTTGAAAATCCTGGCAGTGGAAGACAAGGATCATGTTTATAAGAGAAGAACAGATAGGAATTATAAACAGATCATCTGTTCAATGTAGATCTGTTAAAGTAATTTCGAAGAAGAAAGTTCTCTGTAGGAAGCTAATTAAATCTTTATAACATCTGATTTTACATAAAGCAACATGATATATTTTTAAATCAAAAAATAACATGCATTTTTATAAAACAATACATTAAGCAAGAGAACAAAGTCTAGATAATTTTTACTTTTCATAAGTGTATTATTTAAATTTATATAAGAAGCACATGCTTTAAAAAAGAATTGGTAGTTAAACCTTTTTTATTTGAAGATTCTTCAGACTCCATCCATATTTTTATTATTTTTACCATTCATTTTATTATTTTTATATTTTATAATTTTTTAACAAAATATGCATTAAAATATTTTCTTCGATTTTAAAACAATGGGTCAAAGTATTAGGGAACCATTTTAGAAACTTAAAATAAATGGCTATGTCTCACATTATCTTGTTGTAAGATATAAACAATATCCTGCAGACGTGTCCCTTTTCCTCTTCTCACCCCATCTAGATTACCCTGTCTAGAAAAGGTCCACTTCTGCTTTATGTACTTCCTACCACACCACATCAAGGAAAATACTTGGCATTGAGTTAGCGCTTAAAAAATATTTGTTGAATGAATGAGTACTTTAAAAGTGAGGTTGCAGAGGGCATGACGTCTGTCTCACTTCTTTTAATATTCAGGCTGACTGAAATGGAGAACTACCCTCAAGCAGAGAAATGTGGAGTGACAGGACTTTATAGAAGTCTATTCACATGACCAAAAAAATACACAGAACATGGTAAAACTAGCCAATTCAGTAAACTGCAGCCAATCTATATGAATGAATCATTCACTGAAAAGAAGACACTTTTTATGATGACAGCCCAGCCACATCCTTGTTAAGTGCTACTAACTCCAAATATATAGAAAATTAAGTGTATGGATAGATTTTTCAGAGTGAATGTTAGAATAATTAAACTAAAAGTATAAATCTTAGTCCTCTATTCATCACAGCCTACTACAAAGCTCATTCTTTGCTCATTTAAGAGCTTCTAGGTCTAGAAATAGACTTTAAAAAATCTCTATTTTTTTGTATGCTCCCCAAAGTGATAAGATTTAATCAATGATAAAATATGATTTTAAAGAAAGCATACCATGGTCAGCCAAGAGGATTATATTGACACAATTGACTAAGTTTCTCTGCTTTAGGCCTTCCATCAACAATCCAAAAGTGTAATCTACTAACTGTAAGGCTTGAATTACCTAAGGAAAAAAACATTGGAGTTAAGATTATCTTCATGGATTAAGGCTTAATTAACCAAACCATTATCTAATCAAGTAAAAATTAAATAATTTCCTTCTCTGAAATTGTTGGGTTTTGAAATAGGATATCAGAGCCCAGCACCCGTACTACATTTACCAAATACCACTTCCCTATATTTCTATAGACAAAAAAAAAAAATTAAACCATATTCCTTACAAAGGGAAATAGACTACTGGCCAATAAATACCTGAGAAAAAGTGTTCAACTTCAACATTATTCAAACATTATTTAACTGCAAAGGTTTTCATGATAATTTCCAGTGCTGGGGAGAAGAGTCCATAGACACTTCCATAGGAGCCTAAATGGTTACACGTGTTCCAGAGAACAGTGTGACAATGTGTAGCCAGAGGGTTTAAAAGGGGCATACCCTATAACCTAATAATTCTGTTTCTGGGCATTTGTCCAGAAACATACAAGGATATTCATCACATTATTTATTTACAATTTAAATAGGAGAAAAAAATTATACCATATCCTTAAGTAGGTATACTCAATAACCATTAAAAAATATTTAAGCAACCTAAATATCCATCAACAGAGGAATGTATAAAGAAGATGTGGTACATATATACAATGGAATATTACTCAGCCATAAAAAGGAACGAAATTGGGTCATTTGTAGAGACGTGGATGGATCTAGAGACTGTCATACAGAGTGAAGTAAGTCAGAAAGAGAAAAACAAATATTGTATATTAACGCATATATGTGGAATCTAGAAAAATGGTACAGATGACCTTATTTGCAAAGCAGAAATAGAGACACAGACGTAGAGAACTAATGTATGGATACCAAGGGGGAAAGGGGGTGGGGATGGGAGGAATTGGGAGATTGGGATTGACATATATACGCTATTGATACTATGTATAAAATAGATAACTAATGAGAACATACTGTATAGCACAGGGAACTCTACTTAATGCACTGTGGTGACCTAAATGGGAAGGAAATCCAAAAAAGAGGGGATAGATGTATATGTATAACTGATTCACTTTGCTGTACAGTAGAAACTAACACAACATTGTAAAGCAATTATACTCCAGTCAAAACTAACTTAAAAAATATTTTTAAAGAACAATGGCATAGGAAGATGATCACAGTACAATGCTAAAGTTAAAAAATTAAAGCCAAACTGTATACACACCCATACATATTGCATAATCCAATTTTGTTTTTAAATATATTCAGCATTTCATAGTAAAGTCACATATATGGAAAACCAAAAGAAAATATATCAAGGTACGGTTAATAGTGATTGTCTCTGAATAATGAGTTGGAGTTCATTTTTATTTTATTGTTTATATTCTTTTGTATTTTTAGACTTTTCTACACTTTATTGATATAGTATATTTAACTGACTTAAGGTTTAAGCGAATAACTTTTAACTAACATAACCTCATCTTTTTTCAGTGAATAAGAAAATATAATAGCACTTTCCCCACAGGACTGGGAAAAATGTTTAATCTTCTTAGTACTATTATAACAATGATTGCCTTTTGTTTCCTTTTTTGAGAAAGGATTTTACAAGCCAATTACTGTTAAGAGTGTTAGTGCATTATCTCATGAAACCTCTCAGCAAATATTCATGGAAGGTGCTATTGGAATTTCCAGCTATAGAGACCAGGAAACTTGAGGTTTAAAGCAGTTAAGTGACATGCTGCTGATCCCACAGTTACTAAGGGACAGGGCAGGACTTTAACTCAAATCATCTCTATATACTGCTAAATCTATCGTCAACTCCATGACACTTTCCTGACCCTCATTCTCAGGGTGACCACGCACTCTGGTTTGCCAGTGAGAGTCATGGTTTCCACCTGTCATCACAGCATAATTATGTTCCCTTTCACACAGTCCACCTACTCACTCCTCCCGGCTGCACTCAGAGCACTTCCTCCTCTGTCCTCCCCTGGCACCCTGGCATCCCGCTACCTTTGGACTCTCCACAGTTTAGAAATCATCTGTGCCTGTGTCCGTCTCCCCAGGAGCATGGGAGCCCCTGCAGGGAAGGGACTGTGCGACCAAACTCATCACCTGCTTCCTAAGCACAGAGCTGTTCACAAAGTACACACTCCATAGATGGCACGTTGCACTGAACGTGAAGTGAGTAGATGCCAGCCTCCTAACAATAGCAATAGCAAAGCCATAAAGCCTTCCAGTTTCTGCATCTGTTTGGCCTCTTCTTAAGTTTTAAATGAGGCTTTGTCTTAATCCTTCTAGTTTCACTCTTCACTCTTTCTTTCCTTAGGACATCTCTGCTTCCATGCACCATCTGTATGCTGCCAAACGACCTGATCGCCATCTCCTTTGAGCTTTAAATCCATATTCAGTTGCCTTCTGGACATCTCCATTTGGATGTCACAGGCACCCCAGTCACAACATGATCTTCACCTCCAAGAAGATGCCCTTCAGTGATCTTATTGGAGAAACTGCCTGCTTATGCTAGAAACCCGAAAATCACCATTGATTCCCCCACCGCATCACCCATCTCACACCAAGTCATATCAAGTCCATCTCTAAAATGAATCTTAAATATACCTTCTTCCATCCATGATGGTTGCCACTACAACAGTCCAAGTCACTATCATCTCTTTCCTGAAATGTTGTAAAAGTTAACTCATGTCTCCCCACTTTCCCTTGCTCTCTCTAGCCCATTTCTCTTACATGATAAAAGTGATATTTAAATTCACATAGATCTGATCATGTCCTTCCCTGATTAAAATGCCTCAGTGCTTCCCATTGCACGTCTTATGGCCTAGAAGAACTCGCATGGTTTGGCGCTTGCCTACTTCTGTAAGCTTCCTCTTAGCCCTCTCCCCTGGTCCACAGTGCTCCTGACACTAGTGAGAGATAATCCTCATATAGCAATTCAAACAGCACCTGGCACAGAGCAGCACACAATAAGAGTTAGCTGCTATTCTTATTTTTACCATTATCATATTGTCTACTTGTCTAGCTACCTGTCCATTTGTTCCTCTAATGTGCTCAGCTCTTCCCTTAATCAGGCCATTTGCGAAATTTTTATCTTTTTTGTTATTCAGAGAACTTTCTAACCATCCCCAACCAAGACTAGGTTAGCCCCTAAAGACCTCTCAGGGCAACCTGATCGTCCCCTTGGCAGCCCTTTTCCAAATTACACTTAAAATTTATTTGGGTACTAAACTAGAGCATTGGATAGAAGAAAAAGATATGGCACCTAAAGTCAGCTGTAGGGGTCAGACAAAGGCAGATTAGAGTACCCCCTCTCAGATCATGTAAAGCAGGGATAACAATTAAAATGGAAAAGAAGAAATGGTGAATATGCTTTAGATAGTTACTAAGCCATTCACCCTTACAATAACCTGATTAAGTGTTAGATTCTGTGAGACACTCAAGGGTGGTGTAGGAATATAAAAGAGGACTAATGGGTTCAGAGTGGTCAGACTTGAGCAGGGCTTACATTAGAAATCATTTTGATTTAATGAAAAGGAGGAAGAAGGGCATTTCTGACAAACACCTAAGTCATGCTGCCAGAATGAATATGCTTGCATTGCAACTGGGGAAAACTGTTAAATGAGTTTCCATGGGGTAAGGAAACGCCATACTCATGGGGACCTTTGCAACTTTATATCATGTCCAAGACAATGCAGCCTTGAGTGGGTTTTAGAAGAGAATCTGCTTTTTAAAAAAAAATCATATTTAAGAACTATATTTCTGTAGTAAATACAAAATGGTTTAGATAATGAAGTAACAAGTATTGAAGAGTCTACCTCAATTATAATGGGGGCCTAGAAGGCGAATAACTCTGCCTGATGCAATAATATATTGTCCAATTATAAGGAACTTCTGATTGGAGCTGTGCTTGAATAGACAGCCATATATTCCACGATGGACTTTCAGGTGACATGGCTCGAAATGGGCTACATTAACATGTTAAGTTGACACACGGGATCTAGCCTTGATGTTCTCGTGATGTGAGATAACGATGCTGCATCTAAGTATTCAATAAGTGTTATCAAATTAATCAAGATGTGCTTAATAAGGCAGATATTCTTTTTACACTTTTAACTATTTTGTGGTTATTAAAGCAGATAATCATTTAGACTTTTAACTATTTTTATGTCTTCATGTATATCAAATACACTTGTATTCAGTGGAAATTAAAGAATAACGTTTCACGCTGTGGGTGAAGGCTAGATGATTTTAGCTTTGTTTAAAAAGAAAAACTTACTGCGGCACTGACTGGTCCCTGAGCATGTCCTGCAGAATCAGGTTGTTCCACGTATATGGTATAAAAATCAGGTCTAGGGGTAAAATTGAAACAGAGAAAGACGTTACCCATTTGGAATAAAGGTACAAGTTGGGTGTGGGAGATTTGTAGGTCTGGAACTTTGTGACAGTTTCCTCCTCTTTCTCTCCGGTCTTTCCTTCTCTACAACCAGGCCCAGTGGTTCAGTGGTTCTGCTTGGCTTTGGCAGGGATAGTGGTCTAGCAGGAAGTAAATGAGACCTTCCAGGATGTAAGCACTTGTCTGACTCAGTGCTGAAAATCTGTCTTGTTCTTGCTAAGACCTCTCTTGATGAGCCACAGCCCTCTGTATTTCCTACTTTATGACTTTCTGCTGACTCTTTTCTCTGCCACACTAGTTCTGTCTTTAAATGTCTGGTTTTAAGAATAATTCTTGAAAAATGCCCGTAAAAAGGAAACGCCAAGTTTTTTTCCAAAATGGTAATTTAAACTAAGAAATACTTTCATTTTATGCCCACAAACGTCCCGCTGTGCCAGCACTTCCCTGACACTAGATATTACCGTTCAGCTTTGGGCAGGTCCAGCCACTTTAACAATGTAAAGACCCTTTCTTCATATGTGACACTTCTGAAATGAAAAGTAAAAATAATTTTTAAAAATTAATCATATCAAAATAACTTCATTATATGCCTGCTCAGGAAGGCAGGTTGATATTTTCAGATATTTTGTGTCCACATATTATAAAAGTACTGAAAGGGATTCAGTACTACTCAAAGGGATTCCCGTTTTCAATACCTATATGGAGATACACTCGACTCACTATAAATTCAATGTATATTGTTTTCTTTCCTTCTCATCCATCCTTCCTTCACTGTTCCCCCGATTAAAATAGAAGGCCATTAATTACTATCCATTAGTTCAATTTGTTGATTTTTATTTACTTCATTCCTTTATGCATTTATGTGCACTATCTTTGGTCAGACATGATTTGTTCATTTTAAACAGAATTTATCAGTGAGCAAACCAAAGACGACGTCCTTGCTAGAGGTTACATTCTAGTCAAGGAAGACAAACAATAAATAGGCCTAACACATAAATAAATTACAGAGTGTATTGAAAGGTGAAAAATGCTATGGGAAAACAAAAACAAGACTAGAGCCAGAACAAGGGGCCCTGAGAAACTGGAGTGGGAGAATTTGAATTTGAAAGCTTAGTGTGATAAGGCTAAGACAATACTGAGAAGGTAATTTTTGAGCTACAGCCAGAAGGAGGTGAGGGAGTGGGCTGTACAGATACATGGAGTGCGATTGTCTCAGGCAGAGGAACAGCCTGTGCAAAGGCCCTACAGCAGAAGCAAGCCTGGTATGTTGGGGTCACCGAAAAGGTCAGTATGGCTCGAGCAGAGTGACAGAACCCAGGAAAGTAGCTGGAGAGGAGTCTGAGAGGCAGGGGCACAGCAGGGCTCATACCACAAGGGCCTTGTAGGCTTTACTCTTTGCTAAACTGCAAGCCGTTGAAGTTTTTGGTGCACAAGAGTGTCATAATTGGACTTGTTCTTTTAAGTAATTATTCTGGCTAATAAACTGAGAATAGATTATAGGGAACAGAAATAGAAACAGGGAGACGTGTAAAAAGGCAGCTGCAGTAGTGCAGGCAAAAGAGGATGACGGCTCGACCAGAGTGTTAATGCTGGGGGTAATAAAAAGCTCTCAGACTGCATATAATATTTTGAATTAGAGGCACAAGGGTTTGCTGACAGACGGGATGAGGGATGTAAGAGAGAGGAATCAATGTTGACTTCAAGATTGTTTGGCCCAAACAACTGGAAAAATAAAATTACCATCAAGATTAAGACCAAAAAAAAAAAAAATTCTAGGGCTTCCCTGGTAGCACAGTGGTTAAGAATCCGCCTGCCAATGCAGGGGACACGGGTTTGAGCCCTGGTCTGGGACGATCCCGCATGCTGTGGAGCAACTAAGCCCATGCACCACAACAACTGAAGCCCACACATCACAACTACCGAAGCCTGCACACCTAGAGTCTGTGTGCCCCAACAAGAGAAGCACTGCAGTGAGAAGCCCGTGCACCGCAACGAAGAGTAGCCTCCCCTCACCGCAACTAGAGAAAGCCCGCGCACAGCAACAAAGACACAATGCAGCCAAAGAAAAAAAAATTCTAATCATCCCTGCCTAGACAAGATCACATCTGCAGGTGCTTTAGTACCTGTTGTAAATCCTATATATGGAAGGAAAGGTGCCATTTATAGCCACATCTGATCCTGGCCAAAAGTAGGTACCAGCTTTTAAACCCTGATACATGGCTGTCAGCCAGATCTATAAGAAGAGAAAATTTCAAATAAGTGGAGGTCAAGAGAATAATCAGTTTGAGTAGAAATGGTGACATTTATGAGAAACTGAACAGTATTAACAGTTGCAAAATTTATTCAACTATTAAAATGTATTTAAATTATTTAAAATTTGTCTTTGTTGCAGTTTAGAAAAGTAATTATCCAGGCATCTACTTCAAAAATCAAAAAACATAGGACAGTAAGAAAGATCATTTTTCAAATTGGTAAAATTGTACAGTTCTTCTTTCCCTTTTAAAGATTTATAAAACAGAATGAGTAAAAACATTAACAGATAATCTTTCTGAGTAATTTCCAGGTTGATACGTTTATAATACAACATCCAAGTTTCAACTGAAGACAATTTAGGTGAACTATACACGTTAAAAAGATTCAAATTATAAATCGTGGTGAAACACTGTCCCACCCCTAGCCCTTAGAAATTAAAAAGATAATGTAAAACTCAAAGTGGAGAGAGAAGAGAGATCCACTGTCACGTTGGGAAATGAAGGTTACTTTGGAGCCACAAGGAGAATGCTACATACTGGTTGTCCATGCCACCAAACTGGATTATTTTTCTCCTTTGAAGAAAGTGAAAAGTTCTTGTTGAGGTGTACATCATACATTTTATTGTCAATGATGCCATGTGATTCTGGATATAACCCCTAAAATGATAATTTTTTAAAAAGATTTAAGATAAAATAATAAATTAATAAAACATACATTTAAATTGAAATAGCATAAGACCCATAACTCATATTTGAAAAGATGCCATATACCTTTCAATATAAAACCCCTGGATCTGAACCCTAATACCAAATATACATACTAGTATTGTATATATACTAGTTCCACCGTGGTCTATAGCTGCAAATGAATGACATTAGGCAGATGATTTGGGCTGATGGTTTTAATATAACTCATGTTATTAACAACTGTTTGTTAATTATAGATTCTATATTATAATAATGACTAGCTATTGGTTTTATTGGCAGTAATAGCAAGAAGTTTACTACATGGATGCTTTTAAGTATCAGATAGCCTGGCAAATGGGTTAAAATGTGTTACCAGCACTTTACAAGGAAGCCTGCCAAGTCTCTGTACTTCCTCCCTTCCATCCATCCATCAATCCAGTCATTCCTTCAATTCACATATTTTTATTGAATGCCCATGATACCCTATGCAGTTGTAACTACATTTAGAGAGATTTTTAGGGTCACCATTTCAGAACATTACTATATATATGAATATGGATACATATGCATATGTAGGAAATTAATAGCACTTATGTATAATCCCTTATTTATATATACATGTATAAGTATTATATATTATGTATGTAGACTTATGTATGTGTACATATAGTCAATTCTTGCTATTTGCAATAGTTATGCTCTATAAAGTTGCTGCAAACACTGAATTAGTGAATATCGAACCACTGCTCCTAGAGAAAATAAAGGGTTAGGTTCCTGTGAGCCTCTGGTTACAATATTTTTGTCTACTGATCCATATGTAATCTTGTTTTATGTGTGTTTCTGTTTGAAGATCCCTTATTTAATATATATTTTTAGTTCAGTATAACTCATGACTGAACAAAGCTTATCTAACACACATATCTTCTCCATAAGGTACATCACAGACATCTTGCTCTTAGGAACACTAGAAAGTAGTTGAGCACCACACTTGAGGGCCATTGTAAGCAGCAAAATCTCCAAGAAAAAAACACAAACATGTGAAAAACATGGCACTAAATAGACAGTGGACTTTGAAAACATTTGTTTATAGAATGAGAGCTAAAAACAAGAAGGCAGAGTATTGCCTTGTTAGACCTCAGCTGGAAACATGTGAGCTGGGTAACTCAAATGTTTAGGTGAATCTGCAAAATGGAATCTGCATTTATACATGCACACACACACACGCAAACACACATATATACATATATACATACATATAATTACTTAAGGACTAAAATTTAAATAAGTTGTAATTACTGTTCCATACTAATAAAAGACTAAATGCAATGTAGTAAAGACATAATATCCTTTGGCAATAAAGGCTGAGGCAGAGGACACCTTAAGATGTATTCTAAATCTATAAATATTAAATAAGTTAATCTTCCTTTGAGTTCATTTTGATCATTTCATGTACGTCTTCTCATACATTGAGGAGAATTCATTTGCTTTACTTGCTTTATCTAAAGAGGTATAGCCAGTTTGGGACTTCCCTGGTGGCGCAGTGGTTAAGAATCCACCTGCCGATGCTGGGGACACGGGTTCGAGCCCTGGTCCCGGAAGATCCCATATGCAGCAGAGCAGCTAAGCCCGTGCTCCACAACTACTGAGCCTGTGCGCCACAACTACTGAAGCCTGTGCGCCTAGAGCCTGTGCTCCGCAACAATGAGAAGCCCGCACACGGCAACAAAGAGTGGCCCCTGCTCACTGCAACTAGAGAAAGCCCGTGCGTAACAACAAAGACCCAACGCAGACAAAACTAAATAAATAAACGTTTAAAAATAAATAAATAAATTTATAAAGAGATATAGCCGGTTTGAATTCAATTATGAAACAAGAGACTTTATCAAATTAAATATAATTAAAAAAGACTAGGAAAGAAAGAAATTTCCCACATCAGAGTGGCTGTCCTCATACATAGCCTACCATTCCCAGCAGACCTTCAGATAAATGGAGGTTAATCAACAGATCAGGATAGAGGGTATTTCTCACATCCAAGAGGCTATCCTGGCCTGTCACAGAGGTAAATGAACCTAATGCTGGGACACTCATTCATAGTTAACATCTCACAGCCCTGGATTGACCCCATACTGAGACACTCCTTCCCAGCCTGAATTAGCTGTGACTGCCACCACACATGCTCATGAAATGTGTGACCTGCGGCTTGGCCAGTTCCGCCTAAGCATGTCTGGTGTGGTCAGTTGCCCTTCGGGGGCCTGTCAGTCTCGCCACTGGGCTAAGCACTTACCGTGACAATGGTGTAATGATTTGGGAAGGTTTTGGTCGGATAGACAGATCTCAGGTATTTTGAATGAATTCCGCATGTTTCTGCAGCAAAGGATAGTGAGAAATTAAGACGTTGTTTCTTCCTCAGAAGTTGTTTGAATAACTAAAAATCTGAACGTGAAAGTTTCACAGAGAAATAGAAAACTAATTAAGGGGTGAATTAGATGGAAAGAGGTTGAAATTCTGATGCTTAAAATTCCTCCATTCCAAGGAATGACAGTTTTCAGGAGAGGGGTGAGTTAAATCAAGGGTCAGGAAAATTTTTCTATAAAGAACCAGATAATAAATATGTTAGGCTTTGCAAACCCATATGGTCTCTGTTGCAACAGCTCAACTCTGCTATTAAGGCCTCTAAGCTCTATAGACAACATGTAAACAAATGAGCATAGCTGTGTTCTAATAAAACTTTATTTGTAGACATTGAAATTTGAATTTCACATATTTTTTTTGCATGGCACAAAATATTTTTTTTTTCCCAACCATTTAAGAATGAGAACAATTCTTAGCATTAACAGGCCTTACAAAAACAGGCAGAGTGGGCTGGATTTGGCCTGTAGGCCACAGCTTGTTGACCCCTGAGCTAAATGTACCCTGCTTTACACAGTGCCAGCTTTGTTTGCTTTTGCTGCTCCCCTCTTTCTGACCCAGGTCATTACAACAAGAATTTCTATATAATATCCGCTTCTCAGCTAGTTCTTATACATAAATTATCCAATATAACAAAAGTTAACACGACTATCTAGATAACTGAAAAGGAATTTAACTTGTGTAAACGCATAAGCCCATGCCACAAAGCAATGTTACAAGACGAACTAACTTTCCCACTTATTATTTTCACTCAGTACAGTTTCCATCTGATCAGTGGAGTTTCCTGAGATCTCTTTTCCCCAAAGCACGGCATCAAATTTGCTTTCAGCTATTCTGTTGTTTTCATCTGTGCAATAACTCTGCTCAAGGAGGTCAGAACCACTAAGGCACACTGATATTTCCTCTGCAGCAGTGAAGTATGAGAAGTTTTCCATACCAAAATCCTACCAACTCTAATTCTAAAAGAGAGCTTCACCATTAGAGATGCTATTTAGGTTAAAACAAAAAGTGCAAAGGATTGTTGTCCAGAAAGCAACAAACATTGCAACTGGAAATAATGAAGGTTTTCTCAGACAGGCTTGGAACTGGTCTCCTTCCCAGCCTCGAGAACAGTGTTTCCAATATGATCCAGGAATTTCCTCCTTCAGAAGATTCTTGGATCCAATACCAAGTCTACTAAATAGGACTCTGGTGGGGATGGAAGAGGTTGAAAGGTGGAAGAAAAGGAGCTCAAAAAAATCTGCATTTCTAGCAAGCACCCCAAGTGGTTCTGATGTACCCGAGTTTGAGGCCTGCTCTAGGACATAACATATAATCAACATTTTTCTTTCTCAGTCAATACCCCCAATAAATAAATCATGCCCTCAATCAGGGAAAGATGCATTTAATATTGTTAAGAAGTCATGTGATAGAAGATAAAATGAGATCTCATCCACTGGTAAAAGAATTTAAGTGGGGAAAACAACCATACAATAGAGAGAGATATAAGGTCAGTTTCTGTTTTTATGTCCCTGAAACATGGGTAAATGGTTCAAATTCTTAAATGCCTAAAGGCACAGAGTATAAAATAAAAAACAAAGCTAAGCTACCAGTGATGTAAAAACATGACACCTTCGTAGTTTTAAACAGGACACATCAGTTGACTATCTACAGATTCAAGCTACCATTTTCGATCACCTGCCTTTGAACCAGAGCTATTATAGAATAACTCATCAAAAGCAAGATCTTCTACCATTGTTTCTTCCAGGTCTTAAGAATCTAAATTATGACTGAACAGAATAATTCTGGAAGGACACACAATAAACCAATAAGAATAGTTGCTTCTACAGAGAGAAATGAGGAAGATCAGGAAAGAGAGTCTGTTGGTTGGTTGCTTGCTTTTTTTGTTTGTTTTTTTACTGTATACCCTTTAATGTCACTTGTCAAAGTTTATCATTTGCATGTTTTACTCCTTAAAAAACATATTTTTAAAAAGAAAGTACCAACCGAAAAAAATTCTGAAAATATAAATGGAATAAATATATATCCATAGTAACTATAAACTATAAGAAGAAGTGGAAGACTGAATGGATGAGTAGGTGAAATAGCTGAAGAATGTACAGATGCAGCAAAAGCAGTACTAGGAAAGAAGTTCATAGCAATAAACACCTACATTAAAAAAGAAGAAATTTCAAATAAACAACCTAAATTCACACCTTAAGGAACTAGAAAAAGAACAAACAAAATCCAAAGTTAGTAAAAAAAGAAGAAAACAACAAAGATTATAGCAGAAATAAGTGAAATAGAGAATAGAAACACAGCTCCAAAAATCAACAAAATTAAAGTTGGTTTTTTGAAAAGATAAACAAAATTGACAAACCTTTAGCTAGATTAAGGGAAAAAGAGACTCAAATCAATAAAATCAGAAACCAATACCACAGAAATAGAAAGGATTATAAGAGACTGCTAGGAACAATTACACCCCATGAACTGCATAACTTAGAAGAAATGGATAAATTCCTAGAAACATACAACCTTCCAAATCTGAATTATGAAGAAATAGAAAATCTGAACAGACCAAAAACAAGTAATCAAAAACCTCCAAACAAAGAAAAGCCCAAGACAAGATGGCTTCACAGGTTAATTTTACCTAACATTTAAAGAAGAATTAATGTCAATTCTTCTCAAACTCTGCCAAAAATTTGAAGAGGCGAGAACACACCCAAACTCATTTCATGAGATCAGCATTACCCTGACACCAAAGCCAGAGAAGGATACTACAATAAAAGAAAATTCCAGGCCAATACCTTCATGAATTTAGATGTAAAAATTCTCAACAGAATACTAGCAAGACAAACTCCACAGCACATTAAAAGGACCACACACCACTTTCAAGCGAGATTTATCCCTGGGATGCAAGGATAGTTACTACTAGTCTTGTCCTATCCCCAGTTTCACATCTAACTTTCCAAGAAATCTGACTTCTAGTTCAAGCTAAATCATTTCTATCTCACCTGACAGTTTGTTGATCCCGGCCCTTCTTTGTCTGCTCGCACCCACGTTAGGACAAGACAACAGCCTCATGTTCTCACTAGAGTCCATGACCCCTTAGTAGTCGCTGATATAACTCACCACACTGTGGTATTAGTCCATGCTCAGTTTCCAGGCAGCTTGATAACACACTAGAGATGAGGTTCTAGACTTCCTTAAAGTGACGCCTGCTGTCACATACCTCACCTCAACCCTACCATTCTTGGGAGGTCCTAATCCTAAATCTTTTAACACATCTACTCTTCATTGGACCTCCTAGAAATGAAGAGCCCATTTTGCCTTGGTAGACCTAATTTGTTATGGCTTCACGCATTAAAGGATCGAGATGTTGTATAAATGACTTAAAAAATATTTTAAACCTTAGAAAGGAAAGCTCTTAATGGCCCAGTATTTCACTGGTGTGCTTTCCAACTCTCAAGGGGATGAGCAAATAAAATAATTCCACTTCTAAAGGGGTCCAGTTCAGCCTGGCTAGATAAATTCCCTTTTGGACACAGGATTTGATATCCAGACTACCAAGGGAAATGCAGATAAGGAAACAGAAACTGAGAGTTGTTAATGGCTTTTCAGGCTAAAGTAACTCAGCAGTAGGTGACAAATCCTGAATTTGGATCCAGTTCTGTCAGAGACCCAACATCTAAATCTCTTTGCTAAAGATCTGCCTCAGAGACTGTAGGAGAACCTGAAGAGACAAAGTCCCTTATGCTGTAGGGGGGAAGTAATTGATCTTTCTACAGTCAAGGAATTTTAGTGCTGGGATTAGTAGTAGAAATCATTAGGTCTAATCCTCTCATTTTACAAATGAGGAAACTGAGGCCCAGAAAAGGTGATCACCTTACTCAAAGTCAAAAGCTAGTTTTTAATAATTTGGAAAAAAATAAAAACAGGAAACCAGTAAAATTGTCAGAAGTTTTCAGGACCATGGAGGTAAAAGAGGGCCTGGCAGAAGGGAGAAGTAAGAGAGGAAGTGAAGGGCAGTGAAGACTATGCGCCCTAGAGCCAACCTCTGATACTTCTTAACTTTGTGTCCTCGGGTTCTCCATTCTTCTTTATTATTGACTTTATAAAATTGTGTGAAGTCCAAGTACCCTAACTCAGAAGTACATCATGATAAAGATGCCAATAAAAATAATAATTACAGTAATAACTGAAAATCATCCAATGTACACTATGTCCATGGTCTCACAGTATTTCTATGAGGTGGTAAGTGACCATTTTACAGATAAAGAGACTAGGGCATCAACCGTGCAAGTAAACTTGCCGAAGGTCTCAGAACTAGTAAGTGGTGGAGCCAGGTTCCAGGCACTTTGATTCCAGAACTGGACAGAGATACTGGACTTTTCACTTACTGGAGCCTTGGTATCTGCTGATTCTGTCCAGTCTGCTCAGGCTCCTTCAGGTTCCCATCCTTACTGGTCATATCTACCTTGCTGAGACCCAGAACCCAGGGCTGACAAATGCCAATTTTGAGAGAGTATCCATGAACAGATTTTCACAGAGCAGAAGTTACATTCAAATATAAAACAAATCAAAATAAACAAACAAGAAGATAAACACGCTGCAGAAGAAGGAAGGAGGAGCCAAGAAGGAAGAAAATAGCTGTCGTGTAGTAAACGCATCAAACTCTTGAGAGGACCCAGAACTAAGACAAACCGCTAACATTAAAGGTCAGAAAGAAAAGTGTTAGTTAATCTAGACGTTAACTAACTAGGTGTCTATCATCTGCATGTCCCTGATTAGAGGAGACTTACTCAGTTTATTGATATTAGGTATTAGAGAACCCCATGTCTGTAAATATTCAGCTCTAAATCCATCCATGGAAAACAAAATAACTGGTGGCAGGTCAAATCTGAAAATGGAAAATAAGAAATTGTCCATTATTTTGATTTTTTAAAAAAGACACTTCTCTGTGCTACTTATAATTCTCTAAATTAGAAAACACTAAGAAAATACAGCCAGAAATATTTCTAAGTCAAGTTTTCCTTTCTCTTTTTAAAAATTATTTCCCTTTACAATCAGTATGTCCAGTACGTTATTAATCCATAGTAAAAATGTACAGTATTTTTTAAAAGGTGTTACATAAATTATCTGGGTCTTTCAACTTGGAGATCTACCACCCTTTGAGTTCTAGAGTTTAAATAATGTTAGCTAACTTTATTTCTGTTTGCTCCTTGGCACTGGCTATCTGTGACACCCAGTTATAACCATACATGAAATTTCTCTAGCCCTGAGTGTTTACAATGACCAGGCAGTGCTCTGTGGAGAAAAAGGAAGGGATTGGCCTCAGAAAGACGAGTTTAATTCTCTGCTTCATTCTTTATGAGCTGTTTAACTGAGCAGTTATTCAACCTCTCAAAACTCAGTCCCAACCCACACACCCAGCACTTTGGAATCATTACAACATGGCGCATTAGTATCATTGCCTCACCTCAAATAAATGTATTTTACAGGGGCAGGTATACATGGAGCTAATTATTTGTAGTCTTACAGTAGAAGTCAGCAGCGTGCAAGCAGAGCACTAATAAAACATCACCAGAAATGAGATTTTATATTAGAGACATTTCAAAATCCCAGCTTTGGGATGTCCTGGCTGGAGTCATTTAGATCTAAGTTCTAATCCTGATCGTAGGACCTTGGGATGTTAGTACAAATATTTCAACCATTTTTTAAGTCATTGTTGTAAAATATGAATATAATAACTTAATGTAAAAATGCTTTTTAAACAATAAAGCAAACGAAAGTGTGTTATGAGTTGGAAGCCACAAGGAATCTAATCTTTTAACTGTTTTGTTCTAAGATGTAAACAGAGTGGGAGAAATTCCACCCTGCCTCTCAGCTACATTCCTGCGTGCCATCTGTTAAAGGAGAATAAACATGTCGGTTTCCTTCTCACCCTTCTGGGCACTGGGGCTGCTGGGCTGTGCCACACTCTTCTTCAACCCATGAGGTTTCTCCTGAAAAGCATAAGATCAAAATCTTTAGATAAGAAAAGAGAAACCAATGTTCAATGGACATGCTCTTTCCAAACGACTTAATTCATGTTACTGCAATGACAAATTTCTTCTAGAACATGTTAAATGCTACTTCACATGTTGGCAAGGTCAGTGCCTCTAGCGATTTGCACAGATTAGTAATCTACACTAACTGAATACCAGGAAACCCATCTTTACCAAGAAAATAAAGGGAATTCCTTTAACTGGAAAGGGACAATTTCTTTTTTCTTTTTTAAATAATGATTTTTCTCTCAAGGACAGTGTTTTCCCAACTGCTAGGAAAAATGAGTTTAATAAATATAGGTATATAATCTAAAGAAAAATGAAAGCATAAAAAAAAAAGAGAAATAGCCAATGAGAATAATTTTTTTTTTTTTTTGCGGTACGCGGGCCTCTCACTGTTGTGGCCTCTCCTGTTGCAGAGCACAGGCTCCGGACGCGCAGGCTCAGTGGCCATGGCTCACGGGCCCGGGCGCTCCGCGGCATGTGGGATCTTCCCGGACCGGGGCACGAACCCGTGTCCCTTGAATCGGCAGGTGGACTCTCAACCACTGCGCCACCAGGGAAGCCCCAATGAGAATAATTGATATTAACATCAAATGGGGGAAATCAAACAAACAAATGTTTAAGATCATAACTAAAAAATTCTCACTCCATGGATGTTTCTGTTTATAAAACATTCCCACTAGTTAATGAAATAGAAATGATAGAATATGAATGTCATCATTTGCAACCCCTAATGGATCTAGGCAATGAACATCAATGGCTAACATGACCAAAAAAGAGACAAGCAGACAAGATGTTCCTCTTGATGGAAGTAACACCACTACCTGTGAAGGGTACATGGTAAACAGGTGGATAGATAGATAGATAGATAGACAGATAGACAGATAGATAGAAAGAAAGATAAACACCTGAATCTGAACAGTCCTCTAGTTCTAACTACCAATTTGCAGGAAATATAGGGGATGACAAACTGCTTAAGTCACAGAGGATGCAATCTGCAAAACCCAGACTGGAAAATTCTACAGGACAAGGGACTCCATTTATCCAACATGTAAATTGCATGGGGTGGAAAAAAGGAAGGGAGAACCCACTTTTAAAGGACTTGAAATATATCAGCCAGTTGCAATGTATGGATTCTGTTTGGATCCTACTTCAAACAAATATTTTTTTAATATCATAAAACAAAAAAATCTGAACACAGATTGGACATTTGTTAACAATAAATAATTATTGAAGACATTTTTAGATATATTGATGTTATTCTAATTTTGTTAAATCTTCATCTTTTTTAGATACAGACTGAAAATATTTATAGATGAATGACATTAACCTTGGGATTTGCTTTGTGGTAATCTAAAATTTTCAAAGAGAGGTTGGAGGTATTTTATTAAGAAAAAAACCCCAAAACTTGAAAATAAGCAAAAGGAGGACTGATCATTAAATTTCATTTTAATGTCATGCTGGGAATTATTCAAAAAGCCCACCTATGGATTATCTAGTTGCCTAGGAGTATATACCTTTATCTAGCTTATTCTTTACCACTTATTCATTTTACAACTTAGTAAGGGTAGGAGTTAATTGGTAGAAAACTAATAGCAATGTAACTGATTCTTATCTGATAGCAGATAAATTGTCCTGTAGCAAAGCAAATCATTTGTGTCCCACCACAAGTTACATCTTTAGGGATTTTATTCCAACATTCTCTCAGTTCTAATCTCTTCGATCCTCTGAGCCAGCTTAACATTCATACTGTATTGGTATGAGACAAGATTGGTCATGAGTTGATCACTGAAGCAAGGTGATTGACATATGGTTAAACACACTATTCTTTCCATATGTTAGAAATTCATCATATTTCTTTTCAAAATTCTGAACTTAAAATATAAAAGTTAGGGCTTCCCTGGTGGCGCAGTGGTTGAGAGTCCGCCTGCCGATGCAGGGGACACGGCTTCGTGCCCCGGTCCGGGAAGATTCCACATGCCGCGGAGCGGCTGGGCCTGTGAGCCATGGCCACTGAGCCTGCGCGTCCGGAGCCTGTGCTCCGCAACGGGAGAGGCCACAACAGTGAGAGGCCCGCATACCGCAAAAAAAAAAAAAAAAGAGTTCTAAAATTAGGGCAGAAGGCAGGAGACCACAAAGCTCAGAGGCACTATGCTCAATGAACTTATTAGAGAAATAAGCAAACTGCAAACTACACTTGCCTTTGTGAATTTAGGGGGATTTTTAATGACACGATATTCACTATTAAATATCAATTATTATTTAAAAACAGACTTACCGTTTCAGGCTTTTACTTTCCTTTCTGGTTGCCCCTTTTAGTGGATTTTCAGTTATATTTTGCATAAAAACTGATTCATCTATTAGTGTAAAACCTATTTTTTACTGAGGGACTATACTTAATAATGTTTCTACTATAACATTTTCCTATTTAAAAAAATCAAAATTCACCTTAATCTCTTTTTTTGTCTAAAAATATTACACATGTAAGTTAGTCAGCTCTACTGGGTGTGGTGTTAGGAAAAAGGGGTTGATAGCTTGAAGCAATCTTGTTGCTATGTGTATATATACGTTTTTCCTAAGTCTCATCAGATGTGCAGAGGGATTGGTGATTTTTTTAAAAATCTACATCACTTATAAAGTGGCAAAGCAGGTGAAATCAGGCGTTGAATAACCTAGATTCTAACCTTGGCTCTCTGCATTACCTCCCTGCCAGTCCGAAATCAGTCATTTAACTAACTGCTATTCAGGCCAGAGAATCTCTTCTGTGATGTTTTAACTTTAGGATCTGCCGTCCAGTGTCTCAAACCACAAGAATGTCTAGCATAGTCATTGGACTGAAAAAGACCTTGCTTTACAGAACATGTGGAATGTTAACTTTTCTCTTCTCTTCTATAATATCTTTGCTCTGAGCTCCCTTCCTCTATTGTGCACAAAACCCATTTCTTCCCACAGTAAACACATTGGGTCTTTTCTTCCACATAGAGTGGCTAAAAATTCTTGGACTTGTTTTAATGTCTGCAGCCTAGGCCAGCTCTAGGGTCACTGAACTCACGGAGGCAAATGGGTCAACACCTGCTTACCTTGGCAAACACTCTTATAGTCAGCACAGCAGTCTTTCTTCTGTAAACAGTCATCTGAACAAGAGCAAAGGCTGGATTCCAGTCTGGTCTCCCCACAACGAAATTTATTGCACGTCCATATTCGAGCTGGAAAATTACACAATTTGGTTTTGAGCATACAACTTAATTTAAGCATCCAATAACAAAAATACAAATTCCATGCATTTCTTCTTGTATTATCCTATAGTCAAATTCTTGGTTTATCTCCATTCATAAATGAAAATTCATAATACGAATAAGGGGCAATCCACCAGTTTTCTTCGTTTGGCATGGGTGGCAGAGAGAAATGTAGCTTTATAAGCTGCAGCTCTGGTCTACCTATCAGGTACACCTCTGAGTCTGGAGAAACTCTGAACACCTGTCCTATTCCCACCCAAGGGCAGGAACTTCCAATGGTAAAGAGCTACTAACCTTGAGTGACTGTTGCCACCCAAGAGCAGCCTGCCCAGCCTTATCTAAGGACAGACAACAAGGAAGTAGCAGTGACAACAGAAGCAACAGGAACGTGGTCAGGTCTGTAGGAATGTAGGCAGGCAGGGTACCTTCCAGCTGAGAGTGAAAGAAAGGTAGATCAGTTCCCCACCATGCCTCTGATATCTTCCCAGGCTAGGCACTTAATGTGAGATCAGTTTCAATAAATCCCAGTGCTAACAACAGCAAGAGGCTGGACTGAGGCTGCTTCCTAGGGCCACCTGCCAGGAAACAGTGACTAGAATCAACATCAGCCCCTGTGCTCAAACAAATGCATTGGCTAGGTGACAGCTGTGTGTTTCAGTCATGCACAGAGTTCTTCATTCTTAATTATATACTATTTACTTAGAAAGAAAAGAGTTCTGGAGATGAATTAAAAGGAGTACAGATCTTATCCATACTAGGCTAATACCCTCCTTCTTGCCCTTTTCAGAGAGCATAATTTAAGGAGCTGTACTGTCCTAATCTTCTCTCCTCGAACCACTAGACACCTCCCCCCACCACCTCCTTGATTTCTTAGAAAATTAAATATTGCAAACTGTCTCTTCTGCCTCAAGAACAGTGTTTCTCAAGTTGTGTTCTGTGGACCGCTGGCATCGGGATCGCTAAGAATCACCAGCTTTCCAGTGGAGTCTTATGCATCCTGAAATTTGAGAACCACTAAAAATGAAACTAAATAAGATGATAAGCCATGAGAAAACTCCCTTGAAACTTGTGTAATTTGACAACATTTCATCTACTGGAGACTGTTGTTCCTCAACCTCAACTAAATAAAGTGTGGGTTCTATCTTTAGTGCTGAAAGGGGGGTCAGGATAACACTAGATCCTGAATACAAGGTGTAATGGGCTGAATTGTGTCCCTCCTCTAAAATGTTGAAGTCTTAACTTCAACATGACTGTGAATGTGACCTTATTTAGAAAAGGATTTTGCAGATAACCAAGGTAAACATCAGGTCATTAGAGTGGACCCCAATCCAGTATGACTGGTATTCTTCTTACAGCAAGAGGAAATTCAGACGTGGACACACCCAGAGGGAAGACTGTGAGGACGTGGGGAGAAGGCTATCTGCAGACGAAGGCAGAGCTTTGAGTTACGTCTGCCACAAGTGGAGGAACATGCAAGATGGCTGGAGACCCGCCAAAAGCTAGGAAAGAAGCATGGAACAGACTCTCCCTCACAGCCTCAGAAGGAACCAACCCTGCCAAACCTAGATCTTGGACTTCTAGTTTCCAGAACTGTGAGAAAATGAATTTCTGTTGTTTAAGCCACCCAGCTCGTGGGACTTTGTTATGGCAGCCTGAGCAAACTAATACACAAGGTGAGCATTTGCATGCAAATGCTCATGCAAATGTGCTATCATTAGATAGCACAACCAACATGCTAATAAACTTGCTCTCAGGATTCGTACTTGATCCCACACAGGTGTCTTCAAAGTCCCAGCAGCAGTCGCCTCGGCCTTTACATTGCACATCACACCGGCAGCCCTCTAGTCCTCTATGTGAAGCATCAAAGCATTTTTTCCTGCAGCTGCCTGTAGAGTGAAAGAATAAGGAAATCTGTGCTTAGAAGTTATCCGAAGTCTCATAGCTTGATGGTGCAAGCCCAAGAAGTACCCAGCACAGACTAGGACAGACAATTAGATCATTTTTATTGTACTGTATGACTCATCAATGCAAACTGATAAATAATGAGTAAAACATAATGAGTGATTTTTCCCCAGGACTCCAGAGAGGTCCCAGACTCAGATACACCAGGGGCCATAAGGAGAGGGTAGGAGGGACAAGCAGAGGCTAAATGTAGTGGAATTGGTTGAAAGTCTGGATATGAAGCAGCAGCTACCCCCCCCCTCACCTCCCACTTCAGAATAGAAGGCTCAAAATTTGGAAGAAATCGGGAGGAGTTGCTTTCATCACAGAGACAGCAGACATGCAGGATGGCCATAATGAGAAAAAAAGATGAACAAGTCTTACTCTTAAATGTGAACAGATGATTACCAGGCCTTTGAGGATAGCATCCAACATGAAAGACCAAAACAAACAAGAAAAAAAAGAAAAACTTTTGAAGAGGAAATATTGCAAGGAGCAGAAGAGTTAAACACACACACGATCACGCACACACAAACACACAACTGATATTGAGATGCTCAGAAAAGAAATCACATCCATTAAATAAGAAAGTAAACTATAATTTTAAAAAGGGAAATCACGTTCAGGGTGCTCTTGGAAATAAAAACATGAGAGCAGTAATGGAAAACTCAGTAGAGGGGTGTGGTAGGCAGAATTATGGTTTTCAAGAAGATTCCATCCCCTAATCCTCGAGACTGTGAATATACGGCCTTACGTGGCAGAGGAACTTTGCAGATATAATTAAGGCTACTACTTAGTTGACCTTGAAACAGGGAGGTAGTACTGAAAAGTGAAAACAAAGAAAATGGAAATGATATTATTAAAGAAATCATAATAAAATTTCCCAGAATTGAAGAGTAAACATTATTATGTCAAAGGTGCTCACCAAATTTCACAGCAAAACTCACACCAAGGGATCAATAGGGATAAAGAGATCTGGAAAGCTCCCAGAGATAGATCAGGAGAAATGTATACAGGATCACAAGTCAGAATGATATCAAATTTCCTAAAAGCAACTCTGGGAGAGGGCATAGGTCAAATGGCATGTTGGATACACACCAAAGAGCACTATGTATTAAGTAGATAGGTGCATAACAATAAGTGCATGCATGGTAATTGGATAGCTACAAAGTCCAGTGAGAAAGTAAGGGGAAAATTTATATGCCATTTACGTAAAACGTCTTTACATTTTTACATTCAGTCCTTTGAAACATTTTCCGCACTTGAACTTCAGGACAAAACAATCACCTGGCTTTCTTCCCACATTCCTGACCCTCCTTCCTAGTCTTCTGTGTTCTCCTTCCTTCATCTTCCAGTCCTTTAAGGTTGGCATACCCTGGTCACATTGCTTTAAATCCCATGTGTGATGCTGGTAACCACCATGTTGCATGTCCAGCCAGAACGTCCCCCAAAAGCCAGCCTTATATATACAACTACTTTTTGACTTTTCTACTTGGACATCTAATAGGTATTTCAAATTTAACATATCCAAAACTGAGTTCCTGATTATTCTTCCCAAACCAGCTCCTTCTATAGCCTTCCCCATCTGAATTATGGAAATGCCATATTTTCTGATGTTCATGCTGAAAATCTTGAGGTCATTCTTGACTTCTCTGTTTCTCACTCCATAACCAATCTGTTGATAAAATCTATCTATTACATCAAAAGATCTCCAGAATCCAAGTACTTTTCATCAGTTACAATGCTACCACCCTGGTCCAAGACATATGGCTTGTCTATATTATTGCAATAATTTTCTAATTGGTCTCTCTATTTCTCCTGGTTTCGCTCTGCCATTTATTCATAACACAGCAGCCTGAGCGATCATGTTGAAAAGCAAACCACAGCATGTCATGTCATTCCTCTGCTCAAAACCTCCAATCACTCCCCATCACACTCAGAATGAAAGCCAAAAGCCGTATTTTGACCTACCAACCCCTCTGTGATCAACTCCTCTTTGGTTGATCTCATTTTATGACTACCCTCCCTCTGGTCCTCTTAGCTCTAGCTCACTGATCTCCTGTTATTCTTAAAATAGAACATGCCAGATAAGCTCGTGCCTTAGGCCTTTGCACTTGCTATTTTCTCTTGCCTGGAATGTTCTTTTCCAAAATATCCTTGTTTCGTCCTCACTTCCTTTAGCTCTTTACTCAAAAGTTATTACGCACACCCCACCCACCCTGACTCAATATTTCATGTTCCCCTTTTCAGTTTTACTTATTCCTTAGCACTTTCCCTTCATATTATATATATATATATATATATATATATATATATATATATTGCTCAATTTTAATTATCTGTCTTCCATGCTAGAATGTAAACCCTTTGAAGGATTTTTGTCTGTTTCCTTTATCACTATATCCCCAGTAATTAGAATAGTGCCTAGCACAGCGTTAGTGCTCAATTGTTGAAGAACAGGTAAAAAGGATGTGCACATAAAATGAGAAATTTGTCGTCACTCAAACTAGAAAAACTAGTTTAAAAACTCACACTAGAAAAAATATATATTGCCTATGAAAAGTAGGTTAATTGGAGCAGAGAATGGTGAAGACGGTCAAGGGTTGGGGTTTAGGAAACAGTTGTGGTGGAAGAATGAGGGGGTGACTATGTTAGGATGCTGGCAAAAAGAAGCTGGCGTTAAACACCAGTCCCCTGGGTGGGAGGGAGGGGAGAGTGATGCCACACAAGCCCTGATAGACTGAGATGAAAGGAAGAGAATAAGGAACAATGACTAGGGAGCCAGTCAGTAGCTGTACTAACGTAAGGAAAGGAGGGAAAGAGCTGGAATAATTGGAGATTTTGCTCAGAGATTACCATATGCCTTTTGCAATTAGTTTATGTGATTTGTGGGATGAAATAACCAAGAAATGATGCCCACCTGTGCACACTAACATCAGAATAATACCACCAAAATGACCTGCCAACATTTGCTAGATCTAGGACTGGTACTGCAGCTCAGAAACACAACAGCCAAGTGACCAAGAAAAGACAGTAATTTTCCAGCCAATGCCCATCTTTTCAGTTCCACTGTGTTCCCACGTTACAGCAAGGGTACTGAGTGCTTGCAAATTGCTAAGTGAAAACATAATTGGAAAATTGCCAGTTAACCTCACCAAGAGTCTCCCACTGAAGAAGACTTGCCCCATTGGAGTCAAATTAGAAGTTAATCAACCAGATAAAAAAGGAGAATAAATTATCTAACCCTTGACCTCATACTTTCCCTTAGTAAAAGTGTCAAAACAATACATAGTAAGATTATAGAAAGTGCTTTTTATTGAATCGCTTGCAAATGGTTTATTTACTGTTCATACTAATGCAATATGACAAAACGGATGGGAGGTGTTTTGATACTTTGAGCCACGGATCTCCTATTTTTTCTTTTCTTCTTATGAGAAAAAAAATGTGAAGCTTTTATTGTGCACTACATTTCAGGAAAGTGGCACTGCCTAACCAAGAAATGGTGATATTTCTGGGATGGGGTAACACGAACGTGATATCAGGGTACAAAAGTGGTGGTAGGAAGTCATGGGAGTGAAGCAACTAAGACTTTCGAAGTCAAGTTTATCATAGGATATTAATGATTAGAGTAGGAGCTGGGAGAGAAGGAATCTTTGATTCAGTTACCAAAGTCCTCTGTGAAAGTGAGGAAAAGGGGCAAATACTGGAATGATATGAATCTCAAAGAAGCAGGGAGATGAGGCCAAAGAGGAAAGTCCAGAAGCGGCAGTGGAGAGTGCTAACCACAGATGTGGGCTCCTGACAAGTGGGGCATGGGAGAAAGGGGAGCCTAGCCTAGCCTAGAAAGGAGGCGAGTCCAGGTTATATAACAGGGAAGGGGAGGAGAAAGAAGAAAGAAGGAAAGTTTCTGAGAAAATGCTGAGGGGAGTACCTTGCTCTTCATGTTGCCTGAGTCCAGCCACCAGGCCTAACGCAAGTGACACAGCCACCAACAAAGTGAGAAGAACCTATTATCAAAAAAATGTGACTTTTACCATTTTGTTAAAATATACAAAGACCCAGATAACCTCCCTCCCTTGGTGATTGTTAAGGGAGCACAGCCTGCTAGCTTTTCGCATTACCAGATCCAACAATGATAAAGGGACAGAATTTTATTTAATGCCTGATTATTTTCAGGCATTAAGTAAGAAAGGTTTGGGAAGAATGTTAAAATACCATTTATTACAGATCTTCAAATTCAAATACGTTAGTCCTAGTTAGTTTAACCCCAAATTGAGTTAAAGTACAAATGAAACCAAGGGGCCATTTACCTTTGCCTATTTTCCTTTCTTAACTAGATACATGTTTGGAGATCATTTATTTAAAAGCATTCCAAAACTGTGAAATCGTTAACTACCTCATTCCCAGGAAGCAGGGTTTTTCTCTCCCACTCTGACCATCAGAGAATAATGAGAACATTTAACATATAAAAATATAATGTCCAGGGCTTCCCTGGTGGCGCAGTGGTTGAGAGTCCGCCTGCCGATACAGGGGACACGGTTTCGTGCCCCGGTCCGGGAAGATCCCACATGCCGCGGAGCGGCTGGACCCGTGAGCCATGGCCCCTGAGCCTGCGCGTCCGGAGCCTGTGCTCCGCAACAGGAGAGGCCACAACACTGAGAGGTCCGCGTACCGCAAAAAAAATAAATAAATAAAATAAATATATATATATATATATATATATATATAATGTCCAAATAATTAACTAGCAAATTATCTGCTTTGATCTGCAGTGCAAACAAATGTTTTAGGGGTAACCAGGAAGTCATGTGACCAAAGATTGTGTATGTCATTCATTATCGCTACTACTGACAAAGCTCTTCAGTGTAATGGACTTTATACTATTACTGAAGTTAAACTGTGATATAAATTAAAGAGAATTCTTCCCACTGACCTCTTTCCCTATCCATTAAGTCCAATGATAAGCATACTGGATGACAGAGCTTAAATAATATGATCACCATAAAGAATACAAATGCAACAGGTACACAGATTACTTAAAGTATTTTACAATACAAATAAACTTTGTTATGTTTCTTTTTTAAAAATCGCTTTTATAAAAGAAAAAAAACCAACATCAAAATTTGCTTAGATAATAAAAACCCTACATAAACTATAGATTTTGTCTGTTTTCCTTCTGAAAATCATCTGGAAATTAACATATCTAATTTTTACAATAGAAGTGAATTCAGTGATTGGGAAAATATGGTTAAAATACTGTGAAAACAATTTTTACATGAAGACTCAAAATTAGCCCAAGGGTCAGTGACCTTCCAGCAGGTATTCATTCAGTGGAGAGGATGGAGAGGGAAAAGTAAACATAAACAGTTATTAAATAACATCATTAGCACTTTTTCCCTTACTATGATGCTCAAGAGCCACAGCTGACTAAGGCTACTAACGCTACAAAGCAACAAGGCACTGGGAAACTTTCCTATGGTAAACCTCATGTGTCATAGATTTACATTTCGGCTATATCTCAGTTTACATCTTATTTTTGGTCCTTTGGCCATTCAAACTTGCTGGAAAAATAGACAACACCTAGCTGTCCTTAGGATGCTTTAAAACTTTTTAATGTTAAATCTTCATGTCTATTTCTTAGTGATTTTGTACTTGTTCCATATATTTATGACTTGCTCTCGCATTATTCTGTAATCTCCTCAAGGATAAAAAGGTTCATTTTTAATTTTGTATAATCATTGACTCTAAGTATGTAATTCTGAATAAGCTTCTTGATATTAAGGTGCAAATATATCTTAAACTATCCTATGATATCTACAAAGTGGAGAGGGGAGTGCTTTGGACTCCAGAAATCACTGAGAAACCAACATTTGGCTTTAGCTTGGCTGAAAAAAGAATGCTAGAAACACAATAGGTACATTAAAAAATTTTAAATAAAACTTGTACTAAAATTTAGAAACAATAGGGTAACTTTGAAGCTATGATTTTAAACTATTGAGCTTCTGTTTACGTGTACTAACAACCCACTAAAAGGATACAACGAAGGGAAATAAACGATGAACAGACTTTGCTCCCGAGGAGTTGATAATTCCCTGAATTAATAAGGTAGGATAAATATAGTAAATGGCATAAGAGTTAAAAGAGAATGCCAAAGTTCCCAGAACAATAAATAAATAGAATATCTTGAGAGTTTCCTTTGTCATAGTCACTGAGCTCAATACGTATACACACTGTTTCATTTACTCCTCCAAACAATGCTTGCGTGACAGAGAGAATGGCAATGACATTAAGAAAAGTAGGGAATTGGCCTTCCCTGGTGGCGCAGTGGTTGAGAGTCTGCCTGCTGATACAGGGGACACGGGTTCGTGCCCCGGTCCGGGAAGATCCCACATGCCGTGGAACGGCTGGGCCCGTGAGCCATGGCCGCTGAGCCTGCGTGCCCACGTACCGCAAAAAAAAAAAAAAAGAAAGAAAAAAGAAGAAAAGTAGGGAATTTAGGAGAAAACTGCAGCAGTATAGGTGTGAGAAAACTATGCAAATGGTTTTAGCTACAAGGAAGGTGCTGGATGAGGAGCCAGCAAGCAGGCACTTGGAATGGTGTGGTAGACACTCAGCAAGAGGTCAGAACTAGTGGCCGACTTGGAATTCTTGGTGGAGAATATGCTCTTAAAACCATTAAAGTAGGTGAGATTTCCTAAAGAAAGGATCTTTAGATAGGGTTTGGTGAAATGCATAATGAGAAGAAAGATAAATCAGCCAATAAAGCAGGTAAGGAGAAAAGTGATAAAAATGGGAATGTCAATGCCATCATGAAAGCAAGGGGAGAGAAGAATTCAAAATGAGAAATTGCTCCACAATATCTGTGTATTATTGTTAGGAGACTCAGCAGGAGAAGGATAGGGGAGAAGGGCTGAGTTTTGAGGAGTTGACTTGAGTACAGTAAAAGCAATGCTAGAGAACAAAAAATGGTTGGGTGGTGAGAAAATTGAGACAATGGCTAGAGCTGAAAGTTTGATGGTAAAAGGAAAAGAGAATGTAATAAAGTCAAGGAAAGTTTTTTTATTTTTGTTTTTATTTTGTTATTGTTGTTGTTTTAGGACAGGGAAGATCTTACCATGTAAGGGAACAAGAAAGAGAAAATAGGAAAAAGAGACCATCTCTAGGAGTGAAGTAAAATAGGATAAAATCAAGAGTCCAACAAAGAATATAAGACACAGTGATTTTAATTCCTCACTCTCTTGTCTTAAAATATTCATGCAAAATAAATAAGAAATGGTGACTTGGGAGATAAATATAATTATAATCATGGTAAAATCAGTGCTGCTAAATGTTCTGCCACAGATCCCAACCTTTTAGATCAAATATTAATTTGTTGCTACTCAAATTTCTTATTTGCAAAATGTGATTCACTTTGCTTTAGAGTTGTCATAAGGGATAAAACTGAACACAATTACTTAAAACTTTACATTTAAATAGCAACACAAACAAATACAATCGGGGAGTCATACCCCTACCATTAGTCACAAAGCTACAGAGACGAAAAATTTTAAATGTACTTACAATACAAATGATTTTGTACTTCTTAACAGTGTTTCTCATAACAGGTTCTTCCGTTGATAAACTCAGAGTAGAATCCATTGTTCTGTTAGCTGTATAAACCTGTTCTACCAGAAAATGGTAGAACTCCTTCGTTTTTCTAGTCTGGCAAAGAGAAACTGTATGAATTACGGGGCTGTAATTGACTTTTAAATGTTTGGGAAGAGCACAGCTCTTTAGTGATTGGGCAATCAAGAGAGAGGAAAAAATAAGTGTCGAGAGATAAAAGTTCATTTCTAGTACATTGTAGACAACTGTTCTTTCTCTCCTTATAGTTTCTACTAAATACTAATGAAAATATATGTAACAAGAATAATATAATAATCAAATTTTAATACAATGATCATTGATTTTCTTTAAAAATAACCCAAAACAAAACACCTTGTTACCAAAATTCTAGAAAGTTTCTACATTTATATAAACTTCCTGTCACTGTTGAAAACTAACATATTAACCATGTGCTTTAACCATATAAAAACTCCAACTCTGCTAAATCTGTGTAAAGTATTAGTCATGTGATAATTATGACTTGCATTTTAGAGTATTCATACTTTGACATGTTTTCACATGCGTTATCTCATGTCAAACATAACAGAATCCCTTACAAACACTGTATCCCTATTTTGTAAGATGAGTAAAGTAAGGCTCTGATTATTTAAATTATGTGACTTACTTGTCCCAAGTCACATTTACTAGATGCCAGAAGTGGAACTGGAACCCAAGTCTTCTATAGCCCCAAATCCAAGGTAATTTTCACTAACTAATTAAATGGGATCCTTTCTTATTTACATAGACGAGAATGGTCTCATGATACATATATTTCATGCTGAGAGGGGGTTACTGATTTCTGATGAAAGAAGCTAAATTAGTAGCAGTGTGGCCTAAGAGAGTTCTAATAAATGGTGGGTTTTACACATTTCTGTTTTAAATGGCCCTAAGGCAATAATTCTCAAAGTGTGATTCCATGGAACTGATAAATGAAATATTTTCTGCCATGTCAGTAAACAAAGGGTGTCACAGTCATCAACGATTGTAACCCTCCAACATGAGCCGATGAGCCCTGAGGAAACCCAGGGCTGAAAAGAATACCTGCCATCTAGCAGCCATCAGATGGCAGCCACTCCCTACCGTGAGCGCTGAGGAAACTCAGAATATGAAAACACAGGATACTGGCCCCCAGATAGCTGAGGTGCATATCAAAGGAATGATTTCAGTGAGCCCAGACACTTGCATCTTCACATACATAGAAGAGTACTAAATTCCTTAACTTGAGATATCTGGTTTTCTTTAACAGTAATTTTTTGACGTACAGACTACCTGCCCTTTGTTACAAAACTTCTATATAAACTGGCTCCTCACCTTGCCTCTTCGGAGCAGTTTCTCAGAAGCATCTGAAACACCGTCTCCCAGGCCGCAGTCCTCATTTTGCCCCAAATAAAACTTAACTGGCAACTCTCACGTTGTGCATTTTTTTTAAGTCAACAGAACATTAGTCCTATGATAACCTCCGTTATTTAATCAAATAAAGCTTGAAAACTCTCTTTTAGTGTAAAGATTATAAAAATCCTGTAGACTGCAGTACATTCTTTGGAAACCACTATTCAAATTATTACAACCCTAAAGACCCTGAAAAGAAATAAGAAATGAATCTATCCTAATATACAATGACATAAATATTAAGAATATTCCTGAAAATTGTAGCTAAATCCCTTTTTCTGTTATTGAAGTGCACTCCCTTCATGAAAAAATCTGCAGCATAAAAGCCATGTTTCCTTTCGTGGCTTTGAGGATTTGTGCTATTCTTTCCCATCACTTTCTCCATCCACTCTGCCCCCCCACTTCACCAATTCCACCTACAGACCTGCTAGTGGAAACATCTGCATTTGTTGCAGTAACAGAAGGAATTAAGGTTCAGAGAAAATCTAATTCACGGTCTTGCAGACTTCTTTCCATGGACCACAACGAACTACCAGGTCTTCAAAAATTCAGAAATGAACAAAAACATATTTGAATACGTTTGGCAAATGGTTCTTTGTACCAGGTAAACTTAGAAGCACCCAAAGTAGTTTTTTAATTTTAAGTTTTTAAATTCTGAAGCCCAGGCTCCACATTGATTGAATTAGAATCTTCTGGACTTTTGGCAAAGGCGGCAGTATTTTTAAGTATCCTTCCACGTGATTTTTTTAATGTAGCCAAGATCAATCTGAGGGAGGAGACAGATGGGCTTCAGGCTAGGCATTTACAACTGGCCTCCTGTTTACATTTCATGGGGCAGGGAAAAGTGGGCTTCAGGACAGACACTTACAAGTAGCTTCCTGTTTGCATTGCCTGAGACAGGAGATAGGTAGGCTCCAGGTTAGGCATTTACAATCAGCCTCCTGTTTACTCTGATATGGAAGTAACAACAGAGAGAGGGTAAATAGCCAGGCTTTGTCTCCTGTGGACACCTTAAGAAACCCTGTTTGAGTAAAGGCTCAAGAGGTGACATATTTCCCCTCCTTGGGGCAAGGGAGACACTACACATGCAAAGGAAGGTTCTTTGGGGTTCAAAAGTCAGGGGATGCCGGGCCATAATGTCCTGTGTTTTTCTTCCCAGATACCTTTGCATTGAAATCCATCTTGGCTGAGGGGTATGCGTGCACCTAGGGGAGGGTCCTGAGACAAATTAGCCAAGGGGACAAAACAAGACGATTGGCCAGAGGGAAGACAAAGACTGGAAGAACTGACCTGTATAAATGACTTAACCACCTTTTACGGGGCTCCTCCTAATTGTGGGGGACGCCCGTACCCTTTCTCTCCTGGTGTGTATCTCTGCCTTGCTTCTGTCTTAACTAAACAAACTGTCTCTCTGTGTGCTCTCCCACTTGTTGTTGTGCTGTGTCTCTAATAATCAACTTTGTACCTGTTTTTAAAGTTTTTGCCTCCTTGAGAAATGCATTTTTCAATGGGGGAAAGAGCCAGGGAAAATTTGCTTCTAGCCTCTACCCCTTGCTGGTCTAGTGGCTAGGATTCCTGGTTTTCATCCAGGCTACCCAGGTTCAACTCCTGGGCAGGGAACTAAGATCTCTCTTCAAGCCACCACTCACTGCTGCCTCTCTGAAATCAAGTCTAAACACTTGCTTTGAGTCCTGTATGCGCTTTTGGATTCTCTTCTGCAAACTTTCACTCTGGATTCTAATCAAAATTGATGACTGTACGGATAAAGCTAGAGGACACAAGGGACTTGATCATCTGCCCAGATCACCTTGGTGAGCGATCTCTCAGAAACGAGATTCTGCCATGTCTTCAGGCTCCCACTGCAGAGTATTTTGTTGTTATTGTTGTGTTATGACATACTGATTTTATAAAAGATAGATTAAGTCTACATTGCAATTTGCCTCAAAATTAGGAGATTCCTAGGACCTACGGCTTTTGTGTACTCATCTGACTTAAGCCTTCAGTTTTTCTTGGTTTCTGGGTTCTAATTGCCTATTTGCACTTAGGACAATCTATCTAGTCTCCTTGAGTCTGGTTCACAGTGCTCCTGGCTTTATCTACCTCTCTGTGGTGGTTTGTTTTATATGTCAACTTGGCTACGCTATCATAACCAGTTGTTTAATCTCCCACACTGTCAGAACACCCCTCCTCTCTTCTTCCACCTTTGTTCCCCAACCCCCTTCAACCTTGAGAACACAAGAAAACGTTAGGTAAGGAAGTCAGGAGGCCTTTGATAAAGTCTTATGTCTGTTACAAATTAATTGACTCTTGACATTAGATTCTTCATTTTCAAAGTGATCTCAGATTATCTCCATGCTAATAAACGTTGGATATTATAATGGAGAAATATCTTAATCCTTCAGCTCCTGAGGGTAGTAAACCTCAGACAATCTACCTGGGACATGTACAGGTATGTACAGTAGAGATGTTGGCATTGCCCAGCTTCTAGTCATATTTTCTGCTATAACAATTCCCCTGAGTCCTAAGCTCCAACCTCTTTTGAGTTTCTCAAGTCTTAGAAATTTCTTAACAGTTCTCCTAAACATTGGACACCAGCCAAATCCACAGCTTCCAGGCAATTTAGACTTTGGACTAGGCTGCCTGTGTCAGCTGAACCTACGTTTTCTAAGTTACTTGAAACTTGGAAGCCTCACTATTCTTCTTCCCTTCAGTTTTAGAACAATCTCCACCTTCTGGGTTCTGAAAGCTTCACTCTGCATATTCTAATGCTTTGAACACTTGGGCTCTGAAAGGCAGCTATCATTACATCCCCCACCAATCATAAACGTTTTTTACATTCTACAAGGTCCCCCTGTCCACAGATTTCTGGGAATTTTCTAGAATCACAGAAAGCCCACTTGTTAATGTCTCGGGAAAACCCCAAGGGCCTGCCAGCATCAACTTCCTTGGGTCTTATAGAACTGCCCTTGCTGGTTCTCCCACTCGAGCTTGGGTGGTAGTTGGACAAGCCAGACTGGAAAAGGTCAGAGAAACTAGATACTCTGAGGGTGGTGGAGGCGAGGTAAATACTAGGCTCAGGTCCAGCAGAAAAAGTCCATCAAGACAGGGAGATCTCAAGTAACATAAGAGCAGGGATGCGTGGGCAGGTGGCCAACTTCAAGGAGGGCTTATTACGAAAAAAGGCTAACCAGATAGGCAGGTGGTATAGAAAGGACAGATGCTAGCCCTTGGCAAGTGGAGATCCAATATTGGAGCTGAATCTAGACCAAGCTGTCCAGGTGGGACTGGTGTTAGCAATGCAAAACCAGGGCCAAGAGGCAGCAGTATACAGGAAAGGACAAGGCAAAATCTCACCATGGACTATAGGACCCTGGTTCTTGGAACTGAAATACTAATAAAGTGACTGGGTTACTAGACATCCAAACATGATTGATAAAGTAGAATCAATGCTTGTGGACTGATATCAGTATTTTGCATACCTACGTGTATGAAAAAACACTTCTCAAGATGAAATACATAAAATCTCATTACCAGTCAGCACAGATGCATATTGAAGACAGGTAACAGTAATTTTGAACTTCAACTAAACAAAAGGTTATCCCCCAACCCTAGGGGGAAAAAAAGCTCTACTACTTTATTTTTAATTTTATCAATAAAAATTTGTGAAATTTGTTTCCTTTTACTATATAAGTACACACATTTTTAATTTCATACACATACCTACATAGTATCTTTGGTTATGCCTCTTGGCCCACAAAGCTTAAAATATTCACTAACTGACCCTCTGCAATTTTGGAGGCTGGCACTAATGTACTTAACCAGAGAAACCCACCCCAGCTCATCACTTGAACCCTTGATTACTACCTCTGATGATTCAAAAAGTCAGAAACCTGATTTGATGCCTCCAATTGTGGCAACTGTCCTCTACTGAACAGTCAACTTTTCTAAGGTTGTGTCTGGGGTCTGGAGAACTACTTCTCTTTCTTTGCCTCAAGTGCAGATCTGCCCTACTAGTGTTAGAATTCCAGTGGCCCACTCTTGTTCATTTCAAAACCCAGAAATAATTTTATTTCCAAAAAATGTCCAAGCTTTCCTAGGCTCTTGTTGTTTTTAGTGTTTTCAAGGGAGTGTCATTCATGACACAATTTCTAGGGTCATCTCCAGAAGAGACATCCCAAAACTGGAGTCCTGCCATGCTGCCTGAGTTCACCAGTGTTTGGGAGAGCAGCCCCACAAGTGTCAGTTCATGAAGATAAGGGCTGTGAGTTCACTCCACTTCTTTAAACCCTGACAGGCACTGGGCTATTTCCCCAAAACTTGGAATCTCTCTGGCATTCCAGCTCCATTGAGGCAGGGGCTACATTAGTTTAGGCTTGCCATTTTGTTCCATTTTATCTAGCACAATGGCTGGCACCTAGAAAACATTCAATGAACATTTGCTAAAATTATTTAATGGTTTCAGACATGACCTTGGAGGTTTAAGTCATAAATGTCTAGTGAAACAAATTGTTATAAATTATGACAACCTTACAGGTATGTGATCCAAAACTTTCTCTACATCCAGCATTTCAGAAATAGCTATTACCTCAAAGGAAGCCTCACCCATGAAATAACGCCACGTTGGGTGCTTTTATTCAGTGCAGAGTAACAATAATAACTGAGAACCACCAAGCCCCAGATTTTATGCCAGGTGTTAGGAGATGCAAGAATGTTCCGTTTCTGTATCTCTTCTAAAGAACTTCAGTCTGGTAGAAGAAACAGACATGTTAAACCATAATATAATGTGAGATGTGCTATACTCGTAGTATTAATGAAATGCCAGGGGAATAGAAGAGGAAATAATAAACTTTTTTCAGGGGATTCAGAAAGGTACCTATATTAGTTTGCTAGGGCTGCCATAACAAGGTACCCCAGACTAGGTGATGTAAACAGCAGAAATGTATTCTTTCGTAATTTTGGAGGCTAGAAGTTTAAGATCAAGTTGTCAGCAGAGTTGCATTTTTCTAAAGCCTCTATCCTTGACTTGCAGATGGCTGTCTTCACACAGTGGTCTCCCTGTGTGCACTTCCCTGACGTCTTTGTGTCATAATCTTCTCTTCTCATAAGGACACCAACCATCATGGATTAGGACCCACCCTAATGACTTTATTTTAACTTAATTACCTCTTTAAAGACCCTATTCCAAAAACAGTCACATCCTAAGGTACGGAGGATTAGGACTTCAACATATGAATTTGGGGGAAACGAGTCAGCCCATAACAGTACCTTAAGAGGTAACATTTCTAGTAAGCACTATGTGACTTAAAAAGTAACTCAAGCACTGCTGTTGAGCAGTGAAAACATGAGTCCCATCACCCGTGCCAATTGTACTTACAGCAGAAAACTTTGCCAAGATTTCATGTGCTTGCATGGATGGGCTTAAAGGGAAGGTCTGTGGACCACTTGAAATTATGCACAAACTTTATGTGTATATATGTGTAGGTATATGCATAGGTATATGTGTGTATTTGTTTTCTATATAGCTTACCTCTGAGTCTCAAAGGCAAGAGCTAAACCTTCTAAACATAACACTTTTAAGGATACAATAGCATACCTACAGAAAACAAAATATGTTTAACCTGAATATAATCATGAGAAATGAGACAAACCCAAATCAAGGGCCATTCTGCAAAACAACTGCCCTGGAATCTTCAAAAATGTCAATTTTATGAAAAGTGGGGAAAAGAATGGGTTAATGAACTCTTTCAGTTAAAGGAGATCACAAAAACCTAACAACTAAATGCAATGCAAGAGCCTTGTTTGATTCCTGGATGGGAGGAAAAAAAAATATGTGAAGGACATTATTGGGACAGTTGAGGAACTGTGAGTACGGATGTATTTTAGATAACAGTATTATATTGATGTTAAATTTCCCGAGTGTGCTATGGGTACTGTGGTTATGAAAGCCAGGTCCTACATGCAGGACTTTCAGAAAACACACAATGAAGTATTTAGGAGTGAATTATGACATCTGTAAATAATTCTCACATAGTTCATATAAAGATAATAGATTGATAGGGAGAAGACGAGGGACAGAGAGGAGAGAGACAGAGAGAAATAGCAAATGGGGTAAAATATTTAAAATAACATGTGATGATTGCAAAATTCCTGCCATTTTTCTCTAGGTTTAAATTTTCTCAAAATAAAAAGTTGGGGGGGAAAGAAATAGTCTTTCTGAGGAAATGAATGGAGGATATGATCTCTTCCATCTTCAAACAGGAGAGTAAATTGAGAAAGAGGAAGACATGAAACTGAGCAAACAGAAGATGCATGTAAGAGAGAACAAAAGAGAATCTCCAGGACACAAGACAGGATAGTAGCCAGGGGGCAAGCTTAGAGAGTAGCCAATCCAGACTGGCAGAGGAGGACAGAAGTTCCAGGAGGGATGTCTGCAAGAGGAAGATAAAATTGGTATATACTTTATGTATCTGAACTTCCTGAGAAGAGACAAATATCTCAGATGGAGGTTTCTGGATGAATTACTCATAGGCACATCCCAAACTAAGCAAAGAAAAAACATGGCACAATGATTAACCCCTAAAACAAAACAAAAAGTTGTACAGAAAAGGAAAATATAATCACAATGCACTGTATTGCATTGTGTAAATAATAAAGTGTAAATAATAGCTACAGAGTCAGAACAATATAAACAGTCTGTAATCTAACCAATAAATTCTGATACATAAGAAAAAGCGTTGAACAACGCTTTTTAAGTCTTTCATTTATAGACAGTTATTGTCTTGCTCTGATGCTTTTACAAAAATGCTTACAGATGACTTGCTTTTATGCTCCAAAACTAAATTAGACTAGGTAGCAAAAGGACTTCCACTTTGTCTGAAGGTTATTTCAGAGAGGCTACTGAAGAAACAGGAATAGGGTCTCCTTTAAGTATTTATGTCCCACACCCAGTTGAGTCTCTCCTAAACTCTCACCACATTCAGCACAATTCTGAAAGCCAACAAACTTCTTATGAAGTAATGTTGCTTTCTGTGCCTCGCACCACCTTGGTTTGATGTAATAACATTAATCTTGTAACCTTGCTTCCAGCATCACAGGAAGAAAACAACTACGACTGCGTTTTGTTGACAGATTATCTTCTTGCTCCCTGGAATGACTTACAAGAAGCCCCGTTGATAAGGCTGATCTAATTAGATTTACAGATGGTTCCTACTTAAGGGATGAGCAGGGATGTTACAGAGCTGGAGATGCAATCACATCCGTAGAGGATATAACTGAAAGCTTTTATTTATCAGAAAAAAAGTCAGCACAACAAGCCAAGTGAATTGCCTTAACTCTAGCTTGTCAACTAGCTAAAGACCAGGTGACAAGTATTTATAATGATGGTCGCTATTCTTTTGGAGTGGCACAAAACTTTGGAATGCTATGAAAGCAATGAGGTTTTTAACCTCTTCAGGACAACCTGTAAAAACTAAAAGAAAAGACAGGTTGCAGGGCTTCCCTGGTGGCGCAGTGGTTGAGAGTCCGCCTGCCGATGCAGGGGACACGGGTTCGTGCCCTGGTCCAGGAAGATCCCACATGCCGCGGAGCGGTTGGGCCCGTGAGCCAGGGCCGCTGAGCCTGTGCATCTGGAGCCTGTGCTCTGCAACGGGAGAGGCCACAACAGTGAGAGGCCCGCGTACAGCAAAAAAAAAAAAAGACAGGTTGCAGAGTTAAGTGCCCAAACAGTTAGCAATTATCAAGACAACAGGGCATTCCAAATCTGACACTAGGGAAGCTAAAAGAAACAGCTTGCTGTTGCTGCAGCCCAACAAGCAGCTTTAAATATTCATCCTGTTCAGCCTCGAGAATGCTCACCGTTAACGCTGCTAACCCAGTAAAAGGTTTCTTTCTACAGGCTCAAGAAATTGCCACTACAAGAAGGGAAACGGACACGGCAAGAAAAGGGGGGGAATTTTGACCCCACCACGCGTATATGGTTTAGACCTGATGAAACAAAACAAAACAAAACTTATAGTATCTAGTGAAGCCGAACTGCCATTACTCCAGCATGTACATTCTTTTTTTTTAAATAAATTTATTTATTTTTGGCTGCGTTGGGTCTTTCTTGCTGCACAAGGGCTTTCTCTAGTTGCGGCGAGCAGGGGCTACCCTCTTGGTTGCAGTGCGCAGGCTTCTCATTGTGGTGGCTTCTCTTTGTTGCGGAGCACGGGCTCTAGGCACGCGGGTGCAGTAGTTGTGGCTCACGGGCTCTAGAGCGCAGGCTCAGTAGTTGTGGCGCATGGACTTAGTTACTCTGCAGCATGTGGGAGCTTCCCGGACCAGGGCTCAAACCCGTGTCCCCTGCATTGGCAGGCGGATTCTTAACCACAGCGCCACCAGGGAAGCCTCCCTAGCACGTACATTCTTTAATCCATTGGGTATCTGAGAAAATGGTTTTCTGGGAAAACAATATTTTGGAAACTTTCACCCACAATGGTTCAAAGGAAATATATTACTTTATTACCAGGGTCTTATTAAGACACTTTAAAAAAAATTAGTAACTACCTTTACAGCAAACTCCCAAGAAATGAAAAGGATCATAAATTACAACCTAGAGATTTTGTTTATTGGAAAGGACATCAAATAAAAGATTCTTTGCAGCCACAATGGGAAGAACCTTATCAGGTATTAGTAACTAATCCATGCACAGCCAAACTGAAAGACATTAATTCATAATTCACATCTCTCATTTTAAAAAGCCTCCTCCGCCTGAATGGACTTTGACCCCTGTTTCTACACCTGGCTTCAACTAAGACAAGCATCACCAGGCTAGGGGGAGAAGAAGATGACAACAGCAGGAGACAACTGACTGGTCTATTCCCATCCTCCTAAGATTCTAAGCGGCTTCATCTCCATCCTCGGCACCTAGGGTTTCCAGCTTTCCATTAGAATTGCTATATCCTATTCCTTAGGGAGGTAGGTGCATCCCCTGATCCTCAAATCTGGCCCAGTATTTCTCCTAAACCAAATGTCTATTTTCTAAGAGACAGAAAGAAAACCAAATTTTCTTTCTGTCTCTTAGCTCACTCCATTATTTACAAGCCCAAAGTGATCATCTCATTAGCTGATGACTCAAACAACCCATCCTGGCTTTCAGGGCTCTCCAATTCTGAGAGGTACTACCTTTGACTCACTCTCCAGGATGATTCAACTATTTGTCCTAAGACCAGCTCTAACAGCGATCCAAATATACTAGCCATTTTTACAAAGACATCCTGGTTGATCTCACTTTGCCCAACTCCTGCTGGTCACCTTTACCTCTATTTCTGCCTTAGCTTGTTTCCTGAACTTCTGACATATTTCCTGTTCTCAGCACCAAGCCTCCACTATGCAAAATTGCACTGATAAATCACACTGATCTGACCACTAGTATACTTCCTTAGGTACAGTTTTATGTTCACCCTTTTGCTCAATCTGCTGCTCCACATAATTTTTCTTTCTGCTAAAGCTTTGGTCATGTTTGAGGAAAGCTAGGACAGCTCATACTGTATTTATTTCTAAAACTATCCATCTATTAAATCCATGAGTTCATAACAAAATATCCAATTTCAGTCAAGCACTATAGGGTTCATCCTAGTTTTCTCTTTCCACATATGTATTCCCCTTCTCCCACAGTGTGAAACCAGACTTTCACTGAACTTACTATTTCTGCTTATTTGATAAACTCCCCTGTATGCAACCAGCCTCTCAACCTCACCACCACCCCTCCCATGCTTGGATGCCCACGTCACGCCACTTAGGTGCCTACAAGCTCCACCGAGCCACCACCCACACACACACCCATCCTGGAGGACAGAGCAAACAGTCAAACCGAAAAGGATTATTCTCAAGCCTCAAAATCTAGTGGAAATTGCTCAGCTAGATTTCAGAGTTGCTTGGAACTTGTGACCCCTTTATTCTTTTCAATTTTTCCCTTTTGGAATGGGAATGTATATCCTAGGCTTGTCCTATCTGTCCTATCATTGTGCTTTGGAAGCAGATCTGGTTTCACAGCCTCATAGCTGAAGGGGAATTTTACCTCAGAATGCCTCACATCTGAAGCACCTATACCTGATTTAGAGGATATTTAGACGAGAGTTTGGACTTGGAACTGATGCTGCAATGGTTAAGATTTGAGAGCTGTTGTAATGGGCTGAATGTATTTTGCATGCTAGAAGGACGTGCATTTGGGGGCCCAGAGGAAGGAGTTTTGAGGCTGAACTGTATGCCTCCAAATTCACATGTTGAAGATGTAATTTATTTGGACAGAGGGTCCAAATAAAGAGGTAATTAAGTTAAAATGAGGTCATAATGGTGGGTCCTAATCCAGTACGACTGGTGTCATTATAAGAAGAGGAAATTCGCCACAGACATGCACAGAGGGAAGACCATGTGAAGACACAGGGAGAAGACAGCCGTCTGCAAGCCAAGGAGAAAGGCCTCCGAAGAAACCTACCAACGGATAAATTTATGAGTCATAAATATTTCTTATATATTTATCAAAATAAATAATGATAAAAATGGATTTTGACTTACTGAGTAAAATAGGAAACCTTGATCTCAAATTTCTAGCACCTTGATCTCAGACCTCTAACCTCCAGAATTGTGAGAAAGTACATTTCTATTGTTTAAGCCAGCCAGTTTCTATAGTTACGGCAGCCCTAGCAAATAATACAGTCAGCCTAACTCTTGAAGGCACTCTGCAGCAGGAAATTGGAATTCTTTCATTTCAGGTTGTTAGAAGCTCTTACGTGGTAACAAGGGCATATTGTGTTGTATATACATATTACAAATGCTAGGGAACCAAACATCTGCCAGGCCAAAGCCACGCCAGGAGAATTATTAGCTCGTCACCTAGCAAGTGAACGACACGAGTTCAGCTGTACAAGGTATTCCACAGCCTTCAAAAAAAAAAAAAGTTAAAGGGCTTTTGGAGGCCTATGACTCGCAGCAGTTTTCTTCACTAGTTAAAGTTGATTATTCAAAAAAAGGCTTGTTTTGTTAGGAGTTGGCGATGATAGTAGCATATGAAAAAAAAATACAACCTCAATAAAATATTAGCAGATAGAATCCAGAAATATATAGAAAGGATAACATATCATGACCAAATAGTATGTATCCCATGGAAGCAAAACTGGTTTAGCATTTTGATGGGGTTCAGGGCAGGCTGCCCCAAGATGTGCCACTCTGGCATGCTGAAAAGGCTCAGGAAGAACCTTTGAACTTCCACTATTTATTGTCTAAAAGAATTTATGATAGACGACCTGTCTGAGGAAGGAGTCCACACCATAGATACTACAGTAAAATATGAACTAGGTGTGGTAGACAGGGAGGAACCTACCAAGGCTAGTTAGATCAAAGTCCTATCTGTGTTCCGCTGCCCCTAGATGGCCTAGCAAACATATGCTTACCAAATATTAATTCTTTTCATCTTCCTGTGAATGCCTTATGTCCCTCTGAAGTCCCAGACTCCTACCTCCTTCTCTCCAGTCCAGAATAATAAATATACCTCATCTTGCCTTACTGTCTTTGGAATTCTTTATGCTTATGAGGGTTCCCTGTATATATGTAATAAATTTGATTTTCTCCCGTTAATCTGCCTTATGTCATTTTAATTGCCATTCAAAAGAACTAAGAGGAAAAAGAGGGGGAAATTCCCTTCTCCCACAATTCAAAACCCCATCAATTAAACCCATCACATTAACAGAGTAAAACTGAAAAATCTCAATAGAGGCAGAGAAACATTTGACAAGGTTCAATATCTATTCATGATAAAAACTTCCAGTAAACTAGGAATAGAAAAGAACTTCCTCAATCTGACAAACAGTGTCAATGAAATGATAATGAAAATCAGTGAAAAACCTACAGCTAGCATCAGACTTTATGAAAGGCTGCTTTCCCCCTAAGATCAAGAACTTGGCAAAGGTGTGTGTTCTCACCAGTTCTATTCAACATTGTACTGATGAAGGTCCTAGCCAATACAGTAAAGCATGAAACAGAAGTAAAGGAAGAAGTAAGTTGAAAAGGAAGAAGTAAAACTGTCCTATTTACAGACGACCAATTGTGGACAGAGACGATTCTAAGGGTTCTATAAAAAACTACTTGGGGGGAAACTACTAGAACTAAAAAGTGAATTGAGCAAGGTCACAGGATTAATGACCAATATCCAAAGAGCAATTGTATTTCCATATGTTAGCAATAAACAACTGGAAAACAGAATTTTTAAAATGCTACTTGAAATACCATCCCCCCGAAATGCATATAAAATACATAAGATTAAATTTAACAGAAGATATGTAATATCTGCACACTGAAAACTATAAAAGATTGCTGAAAGAAATAAAAGAAGACTAAATACATGGAGAGATCAACTCTGTTTGTGGACTAAAAGATTTAATATTGCTTAGGTATCAATTATCTCCAAATTACACTATAGATTCAATTTAATCCCAATAAAAATCTCAGTATTTTTTGATCAAAATGGACAAGCTGATTTTAAAATTTATACGGAAATGCAAAGGATTTAGAATAACCAATATCAAGAGTAGCTGGCAAAAAAAAAGAGTAGCTGGCATTTGCTGAGAATATACCGATTTCTCTGAAGAACCTAGGGGCAGGACAGGAATAAAGACGCAGACTAGAGAATGGAGTTGAGGACACGAGGAGGGGGAAGCGTAAGCTGGGACGAAGTGAGAGAGTGGCCTGGACATATATACACTACCGAATGTAAAATAGATAGTTAGTGGGAAGCAGCCGCATAGCACAGGGAGATCAGCTCTGCGCTTTGAGACCACCTAGAGGGGTGGGGTAGGGAGGGTGGGAGGGAGATACAAGAGGGAGGAGATATGGAGATATATGTATATGTATAGCAGATTCACTTTGTTATAAAGCAGAAACTAACACACCATTGTAAAGCAATTATACTCCAATAAAGATGTTAAAAAAGAGAGAGAATATACCAATTTCGAAACACAGAGCCGAAACGTGGAAATCTGCTAGTAAATGAAAGCTGTCTTAGAAGTGAATCTGGTTGAAGACAATCCACAATAAAATAATCTGTTTAGCATACAAAAAAGAACAATAGGTTGCTAGGGTACTTGGATTTTAATAATTCTGGCTCTGTCACCCTTCTATAATAGCTCAGATATTCTGCAAAATACACTCTGCAATACAGTTCAGTGAATACCTAACACCGTGTCTAGCACTGAGGGAACGGTGGATAAATATTCCATAAATGAAGTCCTCTACTACTTACACACAAAAGTGTTATATGAAGACAAAGAAGAGACACCTAAATCAGCTTGAAGAATGAGAGCAAGTTTCCACAAAAATGTCAACTGATGCTTCAAAGAATACAGCGGTGGGCGGCACACCCCTCAGTGTATCTGCTCCGACCATGCCACTGAATCAACCTTCCTCTTTGCCACCCTTCTCCATCCCTACCCACCACCAAAGAGGCTATATGTATTTAGTAATTGATAAATATTATTTTTTGATGATCATAACTGAAAACAGTATATATTATTATTCGATTATTTTAATTAAAAATCAGTAGTGATGCGTTCATTCACCTTTTCAACCTTCATTGAAAGCCTGCTGTGCTTCTGGCACTCTGCAAGGCACTGAGGTTACCATAGTCGAGAAGGCATTGTCCCTGTCGTCTAGAAAAGTGAGCTTTCAATTCCTGGCTCCAGGCTGCTGACGGAATCCTAGATGGTCAGCAGCTCGTAGACATCAGGTTGCCCCAGGTCGCAAGAGGAGCATTTCCCGCAGGCTCTAGCCCCTGGGTCTCAAGCTTGTTTTCTTCCCGCCGTGCAAAAGCATCAGCACCAAGCAAGAAGCAATTCCCGCTTCAGCCGCGAAGTGGCGGTCTGCAGCCGACCGGGCCTCGGGGTGACTTAGGCTCGAGGTTCCACTTAGGGGCGCTCTCGTCTGGCTCGCGCGCCGCACTTCTCCACAGGCGGAACCATTTGACTGTGTCCCTGGTTTCTGCGGGTTTCGTAATCAGAGGACACCCAGCGATCCGGCTTCCGTGCAGCTTCCGGTTGTTTGCTGGGCCTTGCAGCTTCCGGTTGTTTGCTGGGCCCTGCAACAAACAGGGGACGGACTCAGCTGGGCGCTTGGGGAAGAAACCGACCCCGACGGGCTGAGGTTTCCTACAGGCGTCTGCGGCCCTCTGCCCCTCCATTGACGGATCTCGGGCCTGACCCGGGCAGCGCGCCTGGTGTCCAAGGAAGGCGGGGGAGATGGTCCAGATGGAGACGCAACTGCAGAGCATTTTTGAGGAGGTGGTGGTGAGTGGAACGACCAGGGATCCAGGACGATGGCTGGGAGAGGGGGTGGCTCGCGGGCAACAACTCAAGAAACCTGGCCTGGGCAACCTCTCCTCCATCTCTTCTTTGTTGTGAAACCGTGTATGTGTGCAACGGTTGAGCAGTTCTCAAACTGCTGTCCAATTCCAAGTCTCCTTTGAAATCCACAACACCCTTTGTTACAGGCCAAGCAGGCAGGTATTGTTTGTTTCTGCGCGTTGCTGATTAAGGTGACTTGCCCTTGTTGCATTGTATTATTTTGCTCGGGCACGCCCCTCCCCCTCCCTTTTTAAAAAAACAAAATTCACGTCGTTTACTTTTTTTTTTTAACAGAAAACGGAAATTATAGAAGAGGCTTTCCCTGGGTGAGTATATGCATGGCAGATTTTTGTGTTTTTACCTGAGTGTATCTTTGTAAGATTTTATTTAGGTCTGATTTGGAGGTTTTTAAGATCCGCTATTCTGATTATGTTGAATTACCTTTTTAAAACTAGTGGCAAATAATGCTATTTTTGTTTTTTAGCATGTTTATGGACACCCCTGAAGATGAAAAAACAAAACTAATTAGCTGTCTGGGGGCCTTCAGACAGTTTTGGGGTGGTCTTTCTCAGGTGAGCTCTGCATTTTTAATACACTCAGCTGATGATTTTTGACCCTTTCTTTTTTCACATTTTCTTTGATGTTGCTGTTAAGGTCTTTCCGGAAAAGGAGAAATAAAATTGTCATCATCTTTTACTTGTCAATTCTGATTGCCATTTGTTTCAATTTGTATTCTTCCAGTAGAGAATCTGTATTGAAAAATCAGGTTGACAACAGCACAGTGAGTTGTTTTTATAAATCTCTCCCAAGTTAGATTATATAAAACCATTTTGATCCTATGCTGATTTGTTTGGTGTACTTCGAAACAGCTGTGTTAGGGAGTGTAATGGATAAAATTTTCCATTTTTAGGAACTGGAAACTGGCCCAGCATTGATACAAAGATGCCACAATAAGGATACAAAGATATAATAAAATTGAGGAAAGGAGCAGTAAAACTTAGTAACAGAGAACATTCACCAGAAAATGCAGCCTTGAAAAAGACAAAGTGTGTGATCCTTAAAGAGCTCATAGTCCAATAGTACCTTATCTTCTCATGGTGCATTTTGGTAGGAAAATGAGAACTGTTTACACTTGAGCTGCTGGTGGTTAAGACTTGCTACTCAGACATGAATCACAGAGTTTCAATATATTCATTTTTTTAAAATTTCTTTTACTTTTAATTATTTTTTTTCTTTTTATTTATTTATTTATTTATTTATTGGCTGCGTTGGGTCTTCATTGCTGCACGCGGACTTTCTGTAGTTGCGGTGAGCGGGGGCTACTCTTAGTCGCGGTGCGCGGGCTTCTCATTGCAGTTGCTCCTCTTGTTGCAGAGCACGAGCTCTAGGTGCACAGGCTTCAGTATATGTGGCATGCAGGCTCTAGAGCACAGGCTTAGTAGTTGTGGTGCAGGGGCTTAATTGCTCTGCAGCATGTGGGATCTTCCCCGACCAGGGCTTGAACCCGTGTCTCCTGCATTGGCAGGTGGATTCTTAACCACTGCACCACCAGGGAAGCCCCTAGAAGTGTTTTATGCATAGAATCATTTTTATAGAATGTTCATATGCCGTGTACACTGTTCATTAGTACCTTGCTTTTTTCCTCTTAATATTAAATTCTCAAAGTAATTCTACATCAATCCATTAAGAGTTACTTCTGCCTTCCTTTCTTACTTTCTTATAACAACATAATATTCTGTTATATGGCTGCACCTTCCTTTATTTAACCAGTCTCCTACCAACTGACAGGTTGCTTCTTACCCTTTTTCGCTTTAAATAATACTATAACGAACAGTTTTATGCGTGGGACACGGAATAAATTTATAGTATTGCTGGGTCGGAGGGTATGTCTATGTGTAGTTTTTATAGAAATTGCCTAATAGCTTTCCATAAGGGTTTTACCAGTTTATACTCCCGATAGCAATCTATAAGAGTATCTGTTCCCTAGAGCCTCATAGTAGAATGTTAATCTACTTTTTGATCTTTGAACTTTTTGATCTTTGCCAATCTAAAAACAGGAGCAATTTTATTTCAGTGTGGTTTTATTTTTGCATTTCTCTGAGTGATGTTGAACATCTTTATGACATACTTTAATATTTTAATAATTCGTTAAACATTTTATGAGTTAAGACACAGCCCTTGTCTTCGAAAATTTTATATTCTAATGGAGGAGCTGGGAAGAAAATAAGTATTTCTAAATCAGCATTATATGTTCAACAGTAGAAGTGTGTATCAGGGACAGTGGTAGCACAGAGGAGCAGGACATCTTGAGGATATCCTAGAAGATAATCTGTGATTTGGGTACTACATTTTTGTATCAGATTTAAAGTTTTGCAAGTCTAGAAATTGGATATGTCATTAGATTCATAACTCATTGGGTTCTTAGGAATTAGACTCACGAAATTCTCATGAGGCTGTTGTACTAATTCATAGTGGATTTTTCCCCCAGTGACAGGAATATTTATATCTGCCATTAAGGGCACTGCTTACAATGCCGTACACAATCTTTGCTAGAGTTTTCTATTGATCATGAATATGTTAATAAAATCGTACTCTTTTTGGAGGTGCCATGTAGTAAAAATGGTGGAAGCTTATATAATTGTATGATTTTGAGCTTACTATAACTCAAGTACTAAATCTGAATTTTTTCAGTTTTTTTATTTAGAATTTGTTTTCATCCATGAATTTGTAATGGAGTATCTCATTCATAGTCTTGATATACTCCCAGGAACCATTAGCTATTTGTTAGTTACAAAATGTAAGTTTAGACCTAAAGCATAATCATTTTCTGATTTTCCAGGAATCTCACGAACAGTGCATCCAGTGGATTGTTAAATTCATTCACGGCCAGCATAGTCCTAAAAGAATTTCTTTTCTTTATGACTGCTTAGCAATGGCAGTCGAGACTGGTCTCCTTCCACCCAGGTACGTTTAATGGTGAATATGAGCAATCTAAAGAATTTTCTTTCTTTCTTTCTTTCTTTTATAAATTTATTTATTTTATTTTATTTATTTTAATTTTGGCTGCATTGGGTCTTTGTTACTGTGCGTGGGCTTCCTCTAGTTGCGGTGAGTGGGGGCTACTCTTCGTTGCTGTGCGCGGGCTTCTCATTGCGGTGGCTTCTCTTGCTGCGGAGCACGGGCTCTAGGGCGCCCAGGCTTCAGTAGTTGTGGCACGTGGGCTCAGTAGTTGTGGCTCGCGGGCTCCATAGTTGTGGCTCACGGGCTCTGGAGCGCAGGCTCAGTAGTTGTGGTGCACGGACTTAGTTGCTCCGCAGCATGTGGGATCTTCCCGAACCAGGGCTCGAACCCGTGTCCCCTGTATTGGCAGGAGGATTCTTAACCACTGCGCCACTAGGGAAGCCCAGAATCTACTTTTTTATTAAAGTTTAGAAATTGGTTGAGGGAATGAAGAAGGAAGTTGGGCTCAACAAGAAATCCTTTGTAATATCTCATTTTTAATTTCTAGGATGCAGTATTCTTAGAATTGTATACTTACGGTGCTCAAAACCAGGCAGACTTTGCCTTTCAGTCCAGAGACTAAAATCACTCACGTTGATGAGCTTGTTCCAGTTAACTTTTGTTGTTTTTGTTATATTCACTAGTTTGTTTATTGTATTTTTTAGATTCTACATATAAGTGATATCATACAGTGTGTGTCTTTCTCTGTCTGACTTATTTCACTTAGCACAGTACCCTTCAAGTCCATCCATGTTGTTGCAGATGACACAGTTTCATTCTTTTTTTATTGATGAGTAGTATTCCACTGTGTGTGTGTGTGTGTGTGTGTGTGTGTGTGTGTGTGTGTGTGTGTATGGCATGTCTTTTTTATCCATTCATCTGTTGAGGGACACTTAGGTTGCTTCCATATCTTGGCAATTGTAAATAATCCTGCTATGAACATTGGGGTGCATGTATCTTTTCAGTTTAGTGTTTTTTTTTTTTTTTGCTATATACCCAGGAGTGGAATTGCTCGGTTGGTTCCAGTTTACTTTTGCTGCTTGATGAATTACTTCAATACTTTGTGGCTTAAAACAATAATAATCCTTTTATTATTAACATTCATGATTATAGTGCTTGACTGGGCAAGTAGTATGTAGTTTTTTCTCAGGTCTCGTGACTGCAATCAGATAGTGGCTACGACTGGAGTCATGACAAAGGTTTCCCCATTCATATCTGGTGGATGATACCCGGCTGTCATCTGAGACATCAGCTGGCACTGTTGGCCAGAACCTACATGTGCCTTCTCCATGTAACCTGGACTTTCTCACAGCATAGTGGAGTCCAAGAGCAAGCATTCATAAGAGGGCTAGGCAGAAGCTTTACCACCTTGCCTTGAAAGTCATACAGCATCCCATTTGCCAGTATTAGGCCTGCCCAGGTTGAGGGGTAGAGAATGACACTGATACTTTTCATGGGAGGAGTATCAATGTCACATTTTAGAAGAGCATGTGGGATCGAAAGTCTTCTTGCAGCCATCTTGGAAAAATACAGTTTGCCACAAACTGGTAAATGGTAAATATTTAACCAATAGCTTTTGGTACATATCTTTCTAGTAAAAATATAATGTAATTAATATTATTTAGTTCTACTTTGTGTTTAGTCTTTCATATAGGTAAAAAATGTAAAATACTATACGTAATTTTTTGAAAGTGTGCTTGAGTAATATGTACCTTTATGAAAAATACTTACTGGGACTTCCCTGGTGGCACAGTGGTTAAGAATCCGCCTGCCAATACAGGGGACATGGGTTCAATCCCTGGTCTGGGAAGATCCCACATGCCATGGAGATCTAAGCCCGTGCGCCACAACTACTGAGGCCATGTGCCTTAGAGCCCGTGCTCTGCAAGAAGAGAAGCCACTGCAATGAGAAGCCTGCTCATCACAACTAGAGAAAACCCGCGCACAGCAATGAAGACCCAACGTGGCCAAAAAAAAAACCTTACTGTGGCAAATATAATATCCAGAGTACACAGACCTTGGCTATTAGAGAACTTGCAAAAATTCTGTCTTGTAATTGGAATGGGTATTCCTTTTTTCTAGGATGGTTTGTGAATCCCTGATAAACTCTGACACACTTGAATGGGAAAGAACACAGCTTTGGGCCTTAACATTTAAACTGGTTCGGAAAATAATTGGAGGAGTGGATTACAAGGTATTTTTTTCCTAATTATTCAATATAAAAAGTAATCGTTGTTAGGTGTGATTACTTTTTCAGTGTACATATCTTAATTTCACATGGGAGAAATGAAGTGGAACCATTTACAAAATCTCCTTTTTTGTTGTATCTCCTGAAGGGATTTAAAATTGCTCAGTGTTTCTCACAGCTTCTCTGCTCCCCTCCCAACATTCTTAAAAATGCAGGTGGCTGGTAAATTTCTGTGACAAGTAGGGAAGTCACCAAGCAGACTCTGGGTCCCTTCATGCCACAAATCTTAGGATGTTGGGGCCCCTTTCCAATGAAAGCACAGAGCAGGTGTGTATGAAACTGAGAAGAGATGCCGGCCTCAGCTGATGAAGGGAGCAAGTCCTGCTTCACCTTGACCTCCCTTGGACACATTTCCTTCCTTACCTGGTGTCTTCAGCACTCTGCTCTTGACCAAAAACAACAGCATACAGTCTCTAGTTGTGTCTCATAATACATCTCAGGAGCTCCATAGCTGCAGAAGCTTCTCCTTCATTCAAGCCACTTTTGTTATTGTCCTTTTTGAAAGACTTGCCAATACCTGACCCTGTGCTTTATGTCTGTATTTTTGCTAATCTAAAATGACTTAACTGATAAGTATTGGCTTGAATCGTGATTTAATACAGAATTAATTCTAAGAAGCTTTTTCTGATTATTTTCTCTGTACTTTACTTCACCTTTCTTAGCATTAATATGTAGTTTTTACCTCCGTACTTATTTGTATGGTGCTTTATAATTGTTTCTAATTTCTTTCATATATATGTTTTGTCTGTCTTTTTTATAAGATAGATCACATTGTTTATACTATGGAATGAAATTTCTTCTCTATGTATCAGATTCTGCTCTGAAATAATGCAACTGGTGATAGATATGGATGACCAGTTAACAGAATGGCCTTATTCGATAAGTTTGAGGGATTAAAGTATGTGATGGATGATGAGAAAGGGGAATAAAGTTAGAATATGCAATGGGAAGGAGTAGAAAAGGTCATCTGCCAGAAAGTTTGTATTATTGTCCATGTTTTCAGAGTATTTTCAAGTTATATTCAAATATATTTCTGTCCATTAAGCTCAAATTAAACTTTTTGGACCCTCATAGTAATAGAAACTCTTCTAATGTTGTGACGATCAAAAAAGCTTAGCAGAGTGTGGAAAGTTTAATTTTTATTTATAAGTGACTTTCTTCATTCATATTGCAAGCCATTCTTTAGAATTCTGCTTTGGAACATGACACTTCTCTTGGGTTAATGTTAGGAGGTTGAATGTTAGCTCTGGTTCAGAAAAAATCAGAAGTGTGACCTTGAGGGTAACATTTTTTTTCCAAGTGTATAACCTTGAAAACTTTAGATGTTTTAACTAGCACCGGGGACGTTTTTATATTTTAACCTGTGACTTTTTTGTTCTATCAGGGTGTTCGAGATCTCTTAAAAGTGATTTTGGAGAAAACCTTAACAATTCCCAATACAGTGAGCTCAGCTGTTGTACAGCAGCTTCTAGCAGCAAGAGAGGTAAACATGTCTGCAATTCATTGATCATATCCTAAAAAAAGTCTAGTTTTACATAGTTCTGTGCTTTTAAAACTTACGGTAGCTTGTAAAACGTTCCATTTCTTTACTTCTACAAAAATCGTGTTTTAAAGGTTCTATTTCACTTTCATTGTATTTCAGAGGGAAATTTTATATTTTAATTAATTCATGGTTTTTAACTATGAAAGCAACAATATTGATATTGAAGTATTTTCAACCATTTTAATATCAATGGACCACTTAGAAGATCTTTGTGCTTTGTAACTAATGTTGCAAGAATTGTTAGTCTGTTGCCTTCCTATTAGAGTCTACCAATAATTGATGCATTTTCAATGTTTCTTACTATCAGCAGTCATTTTATTATTTATTAATCTTCATTTTTAGATATTCACATATAAACAAAATTTTTATGCTACAGTTTAAGCCCAGTGAATCCATGAAGTAATATCTCTACTTCTTAATACCATAGTTCTTGTTGTTATTGCATTTAAGGGGCTTATCTGTGGGACTAGTCAAAATAATAACATCGCCCTCTTATTTTTCTTAGGTTATAGCATATATCTTGGAAAGAAATGCTTGTTTATTACCAGCATATTTTGCAGTCACAGAGATCAGGAAATTATATCCTGAGGGAAAACTTCCACACTGGGTAAATTTGATATTTTCTAAAATTTTTAATAGAAAGTTTTATTAAAAATCGTTATATTAATCTGATTTTTTGTGTGCTTATTCTTTTAATGATCACTTTATTCTTAGATAATAATGTGATTTTTTTTGTGTGCTTATTCTTTTAACACTTTATCCTTAGATAATACGTAATATGTATTTCTTTCATTTCTCTTCTGTCCTGCTGAGACAGTTTATATATTATGTGATGAAATACACATAGCTTCATCAAATAGCTAAGAACATGGTGGTATGACCTGGCTTAATTCAGGAAGAAATGAACTGGTCAGTAATTGTTTGGAAGGAAGCAAAAGAGAACTAACCTTTGAGTAATTTTATGTGCCAGGAATTGTACTAAATCTTTACATAATCTCATTTTATGTAAATGATTCTTGTACTCACAGCAACCTTGGTTTTATTTTTATACTTATTTGTCTTCTGTTTTGTTTTGTTTCAGTTACTTGGAAACCTGGTATCAGACTTTGTGGACACCTTCAGGCCCACAGCAAGGATCAACTCCATTTGCGGTAGGATTATAATTCAAAATATACTAAAAAGTACCTGGTCTTTAGTGATCTGACTGTTGAACAAAGTTGATGGATGGTATCTTATACATGTCTTGGTGACTTGTCATTTTAGTATAACTCTAGGAGCTTAATAATGTCCTTTTACTTGCTTCAGGTACTTTGTGTGTTAAGTACAGGGAAGGAAAAGCAACTGTCTGGACCGGTCTAAGCTTCAGATAGAACCATTCTAGAAGATGTGTTTCCTGGTGATTAGAGGGAACTTTTAGTAGAGCTAGTAAAGCACCATGGAATCTCTAGGCAACTGGAAGTCGCAGTAGATCTGCCCCTCGATTATCTGACTCTCTCAGCCCATTCCAATTTACACCTTTGCTCTGTATTTCATTTATTTTGTTTTCCATTTTTTCATGTTTGTTAGATTCTCAGAATTTTCTTTTAAAAATAAGCACGTGATTTGCAGTTTTTGCAGTGCTCATATATATTCCTGAATAATTTCTAGAAATCATGGTGGCCTCAGAACAGCCTGGAATATAGACATGATTTAGTCAATGATGAAGTTTTTAGCACTTTCTGTGAGTCAGGTGCTATTCTGGACACTGGAAATACAAAAACTAAACAGACACTAGACAGATAATTCTTAGGCTTTTAGTTTTTGTAACTGAGTAGATATTGGCATCATTTAATGAATTATGGGAGGATTGAGAAGGATGATGATGAATTTAGTTTAAGTTATGTTGAACTTGAGGTGCCTGTGGGACATCGCAGTGACAGTATTTATCAGGCATTTGGATACATGAACTGATTGATGGTCATATACTACATCTAAGGCTTCTAGGAGCATCATGTTTAAAGTTACTCAGGTTGACCCTAGATTAAGCGTCTGTAAACTTTTTCTATAAATGGTGATATAACAAATATTTTAGGCTTTGTGGGCTATACAGTCTGCTGCGACTACTCAACTCTGCCATTACAGTGCAAAAGCAACAGTGTTCCAGTACAGCTTTACAAAAACAGGCAGATTTTGTCCATGGATTGTAGCTTGCCGACCTCTGTCCCTGGACAAATGCAACATTTGTGAGCTTAGAAGGCCTGTACAAATTGGTCTTTAACCATCTGGGCTAAAAATAATCAAAGAAAATTCCCAAACTTATATCTAATTAAAACATATTTTTAACCAGTGCCTGGTTCAGCATAGATGTTCATTAAATAGTTGTAGAGCGAATGAAGGACCAGGCATTTCTATGTTCACATTTATTTAGAAACATTTTTTTGTAATGCATACAGGCCGTTGCAGCCTTCTGCCAGTTGTAAATAACTCAGGCGCCATTTGTAATTCATGGAAATTGGACCCTGCAACTCTCCGTTTTCCTTTGAAAGGCCTCTTGCCATATGATAAGGTATGTTACTAAATACGATGGAACTTTCTTGATCCGTCTAAGAGTCTTCATCCTGGAGTGTTTGATGTGTAATGCTAAACTGTCTCTTCATAGACTGAAGAAGTAAATATTTAATGAAAGATAGTTTATGGTTTATCATATGATTTCAATATCCAAGTACAGCCTGTGGTTTATGATATTGCAGGTGTCTATGTTCCAACGGTTCACTCCTGGCAAAGCACTTGGTGTTAGAAAATTGAAGTTTTTAATTGATTCCTTGTTTTCACTTTTCCTTTACAAAGCAGGGACCAAAAATGAATTTGCAGTGTCCCTATTTGTTAGATTTTTTTTCAAAAGGGGAGGACAAAAGTAGAGTAGAAATTTCTCAAAGGAAAAAAATCCACAAATATCCATAAAATGAAATATGTGATATAGACATAAAGGCTATAATGAAATATGACATTTATTTTATTATCTTGGGGTTTGGAGTAGTGACAGAGCAGGGTATGGGGAGGGCAAGATAGTTTTCATGTAAATGTTTTCATGTCAAAAATGACATAGACAGTGATTAGGAAACTTTTCCAAAAGTGAGGAGTGTAAAATAGTGCAACTAAAGTGACAATTCTGGGTTCTTGGCATATTAGTCAGCAAAACTTTAGAAGATGAAAAAGTGGTAAACTAAATGGAATTTGCAATCATGATAGCAGTAATAATGAAAACAGAGGAACTTATTGTGAACTTACTATGCGCCCGGCACTGTTTTAAGAGCTTACTTTGCAACAACTTTTATTCTTAACTATCATCTTAATATTTCCATTATCCAGATGATGAAACTGAGACAGTGAGTGGGGTAGTAACTTGACTAAAAGGCCCCACATTTAGGAAATAGTATAGTCAGGATTTGAACTCTTAACCCGTGTGCTATCAAGTCCTCTCCAAATTTGGAAATGATGTCTATGTTTACACTTGTAGGAGAATGATTAGAAAGATTTCTGGGGAAAAAAATCCTTTCCCTACAGTGATGCTTAAGACTTCCACGTGACTGTAGCTGAAGCCATTTCTAACTTTTCCTCTATGACCTTGGGCAAGTCCCTTCACCTCAGTTACATCATTTATCAAATGAGGGGTGGGAACAGATTAATTGTAAGCACTAAAATCCTATGATTTTTTTCCACTAGATACTGCCTACTCTGTGAAGGTAACAAGTGCCTTTAGAGGATTTTTTGATCCCAATTTCAAATTATTTGAATTAACATTAACTTTGATCTTGAAGCAATAATTTTCTTTATTTTCTTTAAAGGATCTGTTTGAACCACAGACTGCTTTGTTGAGATATGTTTTGGAGCAGCCTTATTCCAGGGATATGGTCTGCAATATGCTAGGTTTAAATAAGCAGGTACTGTACTGTGCTGGAAACCTAGTAAATTCTGCATAGAATCTGCACTATTCTTTTCTCTTTTCTTTGCTATAGCTAACTGAGCAAAACAGTTAAGAACTATTCGGTGATTTTTTTTTTTAATATATGGTTTATTAAACAATGTATTGTTCTTATCATTTATATATTGCTTTAAGAATATTTAAATTAAGAAGGAGATATTTTAAAAATTGGTTTATTTTGCATTGCTTTTTTTTCTATAAGGCCAGTTTCAAGTATACCTTTTGCCAGAGAAACCTACCCATGACGTAACCATAATTTTTGACTTTTTTTGTTGTTTGGGTGTCTATTTTTATAACCCTTGGTATTTTCAGCATGGCCTCAATTGCTGATTTTTTTTTTTTCTTTTTGGTGTGTGTTTGTTTTTGGTGGTTTAACATGTGGGAGGGTTTGTGCTGACTCTGGGTTCCTTGAGGCTGGCCTCATAGTCACTGTTTTGTCTTTTCTTTTTTTCTTCCTTTATTTTTGTTCTGTCCTGTCTTGTCCTGCCCATCCTCCAATGCTCTAGACCTTGAACATTGCTCAGGTATGTTCACAACCTTACTGTTGTATTGTGACTAACGATACGCTGGCCGCTTTGTAGCCACTGATTCCATTTAGAGAATACATGTATGGTCGGGGCTTGAAATTGGCAGGACCATGCTGAGACCAAGGCCACTAAAATGAATTTCTTCTTGGGATATGAGAGTTGTTTTTGGTGGATTGTTTTTGTTTTTGGTTTTTGGTGTTTGTTTTTTTTTTTAATATTCTTTTTTTTTTAATCAAATCAAGAGACAACACCTGGCACATGATAAAGCCTGTCACTTTTTTGATGGGTTGTTTTTCCTTCCCACTCCATTTTACTGTTTTTCATACTTTAGGGCTAAAGCTAGCCTGGTGGAATTTTCAGAGATGGAAAGATTTGTGGTGGCCTTTATCTTTCCAGACTATTAAAACATAAACAAACAACAACATCAATAAAAATACTTATGTTGCTTTGCCTAAAAACAAAAACAAATTAAAAACAAAACAAAAAAGAGAACAAAAGCACTTTAACAGAGATATGTTACTTTTAAAAGTTGGAGTGGTACGCTTTACATGGGGAAGTTTTTTTGGAAACATGGAGATTGACTAAGAAATGTCACACTCTTAGGTGACCCCACACCTGCTTGACAAACACCCTTCTTTGTCAGTCTTTGCCAGAAGTGTCCTCCTCCTGCAGTGAGCGCCTCGCAGCTGAAGTCCACCTGTGGCAGGAGGAACACGAAATGGCCAAACTTTATAAACCAAACTCTTATACAGTCCCAAGTCTGTTCCAGGACTTTTCACCTTTGAGATTTTAAGCAAAATAGTGGTTCTCATTATTTTTGTTAAAAATTTTTGAGCCCAACATATTAAAATAGACCAGCTTTTTGATTTTAAAAAGACATTCTTGTCTAGGTTATATAAAATAGCGTTGCTGTTTGCAATACTATAGTGAAGGTTGTGCCAGTGCTTCCATTTATAAAGCCCTATTTTTAAGGACATATAGCTTGGCCATAAAACTTGCTCAGTGTTGAAACTTTGCATGCCAAACCTCACCCTAGTAGCAGTATCTCTTTTATTATTTTAAGTTTTTTCTTCTGAAAAATTTACCAAGTCTCCTTGTTTGGACAAGCCTTTGTTCATGTGAAACTGAAACTGCTTCACACCACAGTATCTGACAGTTAACCTTACATAACCTGTCAATGTAACATCTTAAACACCAAGTCTTTAGCTCTGATCAGCTTTCACTTGAGTTAGAGGTAAGTATTCAGTGAACCTTGAAAGAATGCTTCATGCTATGTCTTAAAACTAATTTTTGCAGTGCACTTTAAGGCATACTTGACTCAGTTTCTTTTTGCAGTTTGATGAATAAATGTACCCATGGTAATTTGAGCTGCAAGTACCTTCTTCCCCCAGATATCCTTAGCCATCCTTAGCTTTTTGCTTTTGGGGGGCAGCTCTTCTCAAACTAGAAATTGACAAAATTTAGAGAAGGGTGTTTCTGATCTGATCCTTTCAGTAACAAGTTTCAACCTAAAAAAAGTTTATGACTAAGACATAAATCCGTAAAAAATAAAGTTTATAATGGAAATGCTGACAGAACATTATTAATATTGATCTCACTGTAGTGTAAACATTGTCAGAAGTTCACAATTCATCATTAATTGTTTTGGGAGAAAACTGTAGTGAGCGCACTTGTAAGATATATGCTGCATTGACTTGGTGTATTATTTTTACCACCTGGAGAGTAGGGTAGACAATGAGAGCACACTGTATAAGAAGCATATGATTAAAAATAAACAAGTTATCTCATCACATCTTTTATCATTACAGAACTATATCCTGCACTATACTTTCTTGTCCTCTCTCTAGCAATGCAATAATGTACTTAAAGCTTTGAAACCTTTTAAGAGCTGTCCATATTGCATTTTCCAGTAGGAATTGGGCTATGGTATTTTATCCTAAAATTGGTTGCATTCAGAAGGTCATAAATAGCCCAGTTCTGTGACCAGCAAGGTAGTGTTCACAGTGTAAGAATCCTGTTTTGTGTATTTGCACAAGAGTTTGTATTCTTTGTACTGAATAAGAGCATGACAAAACAGATTCACTCCTCAAGCTCTTTTGTGGTGGCATGTGAACTCTGGCTGCCCTGAGACAGTGAAGTACTAGACTGATCACTCAGTTTATCCTTAAAAGGCACCATTGAAAGTGGTATTAACTGGCGTGGGACTCCAGTTCTGATTGGTAGAGAATATGATAAATGACATACGATGGGATTTTTCTTCCCAACCTGTCCTAAATAGATACTGCTTTAAAATTGATTTCTAGCACTGAAATAATGATTTTAAGTTAACTTACGCCCACCTAAGTACAGTATGTTAAAATTGCACCACATAAGCAGTACCAAAACTTGTATGAAAATGTCAGGAGCCACTTAATATAGGATATGCTTACTAAGACGGAAAGCCTTATCATTTGCCATTTTAAATAGTGGTGGGAAAAAATCAGGGCATGGGTGGGGCTTAATGTTAATGCTTCTGTTAATTCCTTGTGCCTGATTTTCAGCATTTACCAAAACTGAAAATTTAATACAAATTTCCGATACAGTTTGAGCTGTTATGCAGAAATTGCATTGTTAAAATACTGAATTTAGATTCTTATTGTTAACACAGGCTTTAACTAAACATACATATACATATGATGTAAACTAATTCAATTTGTATGCCTATATCTTAAGACTTAAATTTATGAAAGCTTTCAGCAAGTTGTGAATAGCCATAGACATAGCATCCATTGGCTACCAGAATTATCACACCCTATGACTGATAATTAGCCTTTATTCACAGATCATTAAACTGATTTACGAATTTTCATTTCTTCCACTTTATAAAACTTATGTGGTGGAGAATCTTAATTTTAATGTAATTATCTTTTAGCAGTTGAAAACTAAAGCAAAACTTATTCTAAAGTAGTTAGTAGCACAGATCATTTTATATTCCAGACTTTTCCCTCTTTTTTTTTTTTTTTTTGGTATTATTAAAATTGGCGAGTAAAAAAAGGAACATGTGTAAGCTATCCCTAAACTTGGTGTGAGCACTATCCTTGCATTTAACCAAAAACATCTGGGAAATATAGAGTTCATTCTGATAGATGTTCTGCTACCCTCAGACCAACCAGTGCATTTGGTGCCATAGAGATTCCTGACTGATTTAATTGTTAACAGAAAATCTGGGGGTAGTCTTGAGTCATGGTGTATACTGAAAGCTTATCAGCTTTGACTGTAAATTTCCTAGTTGTTCTTACTTTGCCAAAATCTTAATATTTTTGGTTTTCCTCTAAATCATTAACTATATGACCATCAATCACTGCAGTCCTAAAAATATGTAGGTAAAAATCCAGTTCTCTGAAACAAATAGCTAATACTAATAAGGGAAACTCAAAAATGACCCAGGTGCTAAACACCAATTTTGTTTAGTTTATTCTTTTTTCCTGAAGCAGACTGATGGAAGACCATCATGGATGGAGGAATAGATGACAAATTGGTTCGTTTCCAACTAGCAGCAAATTCCCATCACTGAAGAAAAATTCCTACTGGAAATTCTGGCTTTACTTCTTTTCACAAATTTTTCTGACTCTTGTATACTTTGAATGATCTCGCTCTAAATTTGTGTTGTCTGACACATTTCTTAGGTTGTTGGTGGTTGGCAGAACTAGTGAATTTCAAGCCCTGTACACAGTAGTTGTGCATGCTGATTTAAGAAATAGTTTGTAGTGTTGTCTGTTGCACTTTGCTCTGCTTCATAATGATAATTACATTTGGAGGAAAAGTACTGTAGTCCCAACTGGTGGTGTTAATATTGCTCTTCGTAAACCTGTAATGTGATTGAACTGTGATCATGGCATTGTGTTTTTGGAAAAAATATGAAACAACCATTGATGCTTACTGTTTTGGATAGATGTTTGTTTTATTTGCATGCTTTAAGAAAGTGCAGCTATATTGGAGCTTTACAAGTTTGGAGCTGGCAGAAAGCATGCAAAAGAGGGGATGCTCTTCATTATGTTTTGTTTTTTTCCAAATTTGTCCCCATTTTGCATTTTTCCCCTAAATTTAAGGAAATCATATCCCTTTTTCATGGCAAAAGACTAATAATCACATCTAAAGTTTATAGGGAAAGCATCTATGTTAGTATTGTATTCATTAGAAAGGCCTCCAACTGCCTGGCTATTAAGTCATATAACATTTTATTAAAAGTATAAAAATGGCTTAAAATATGGCTCAACATATTTCTTTTGGTAAAAGTACATTTTTTTAAAATCACTTTAAAAAAGCATAAATCTTTTTGCCTCTAGAAAGGGAAGTTGCATTTTCATTTTTAGTGTTTAAACTCAATTCTTTTTCTTGTTTTAGATTTTTAAAATAGTCTAATTTAAAATTAAAGCTGCATTATGTTTGGCTTCTAAGAGGGAAGAGCAGAGATTTAACTTTGAGATCAAGTTTTTTTTTTTTTGTAGAGGAAGTTTTCCTTTCAGTATCAGATCAATACCACACGTTGAAAAATAGACATTGAGTAATCTAGAAGCCATTTAGATATACCTCTGTATATAAAGTTAGTGTAAACATGTGGTGATTACTTTTAAATAAATAGATTACACACTGCTTTGTTTGCTCTCCTGTCATAGTATTTAATTCCTGGAAATCCAGGGTTTTCATATTTTGAGCTAGATTGCAAGCTTAATACTGTTATCCCCATTTCATTTGTCTTTTAAATGATCTTTGTTCAAAAAATAAATAACAAAATTTTCTACTGTGTAGTGCCCTTTGTCATATTGGAACACTGATGTCTGTAGTGAAAGTCAAAAGTTAATGGGAAGGCTGTTTTGTGTGAGACCTGAAAAATAATTTTTTATGATACTCGTCCTCTATGATAATGTAACATGATGCAGCTTTAACAGACTAAATCTAACCTTAACTTTCTAAGTTCAACTTCATTCCATGCTTCTCAGCCTCTTGTTACGATTAATGCCCATTAACTGGTAACTTCTGAAACTAACCGGGAGGCTTTTGGAATACTGTATTTAATCTCTGCCCTACAGCACAAGCAGCGCTGCCCTGTGCTGGAGGACCAGTTGGTGGATCTGGTGGTTTATGCCATGGAGCGATCGGAGACCGAGGAGAAGTTTGATGATGGGGGAACAAGCCAACTCCTCTGGCAGCATCTCTCGAGTCAGCTCATTTTCTTTGTGCTTTTCCAGTTTGCAAGTTTTCCACATATGGTCCTTTCTCTTCATCAGAAGGTAAGTACCACACCCTTTGTCAGAGCCACTTTACCTGTTGATTAGTATGTTTTAGACTGGTGTGGATGTTACCTAGTGAACGGAAGTTCCGAGCTCTGATTTCTGTTTTGTTCAGTGCCTTTATGGTTTCTTAACTTCTCATTTTCTTGTCACCATAAAAACTGCATTCACTTATTCATTCCACATATTCACAGTGCAAGGACAAGGAGATACAAAATGAAAAGGCACTAGTATAGTACCCTCAAAGAGCTCTTTACCGGTGGGAAGATATAGGTATAAACAATTTGATTATAATATTACAGTTCACATAATGGAAGCATGTTTCCTTGTGATAGGAATGAGATAATAGTCCCTATTAAAGACATCAGGAATGGCTTTCTCAAAGGGATCTTGAAACTATTACTTGAAAGGCAAGTAGAAATTTGCCAAGAGGAAAGTGTTTCCATAACAATAAGATGGTCATTTGGAAAGGGACAAAAGTGTGTGATAGCTGGAAAGAAAAATGTAAAAGGGAAAGTGTTGGTGAGATGAAGAAAGCAGGAAGGTAAGGCCAGACATGGAGAACTTTATATGACCCTGTGTTTGTTCTGAGTTAAATTTACTTTGGGAAGCAAATGAGGAAGGGAATGACATCATCATATACAAGTTGGAAAAATTACTGCTAATGACCACATGTAGGAAGACAGTGATGTAGAGATGGATGGAGCCAAAATCAGAAGCAAAGAAATTAGTAAGGGAGCTGTTGCAGTGGTCTGGGTGAGAGATGCTGAAGACCTAAACCAGGACAGAGAGGAGGAGCCAGAAACCCGGTATGCTGGGAGGTGAATACGACTTGGTGACGATAGGTGACAGGGAGTAACAGGAATCTAGGATCACTCACTGGTGTCTGCCTAGACAGGTGAATGGAAGAGTACAACAATGAATCCGAAACAGGGAATACGAGTGGAAGAGTAAGTTGTGGAAAGGGTTGGTTTTAGGCATAAGGCTTTGGACACATTGAATGGGAATAAAATAGTGTTGTTGTATCTATAACATCTTGATAGTCTAGATTATTTGGGGGAAATATTTTCATAAGAGTTGTTAAAATCCTTTCAACCACCACTTACCCACCACCCCGATCACCACCACTGGTTTCTGTTATAATCTACAGGAAACCAGGAAAAGTGTGTTGGATAACCAGTCCTTGAGGAGTAAAAACAATAAATTTCATCCTTTTGGTACAATAAAGTACTCCTTGTGTTTTGATGAAATATTTTTCATAATATTCGCAAATTAAACTTGATTCTCATGCATACATTATTGACTTAATCATGTTTTAAAACATTTAATTTTTGATATGCATAGTTGTTTTGGAGGTCAGGGAGAAAACATATAATATTAAAATAATTTAAAAGGCTTTGCTGGGTGTGCCTTGAGTGGAGAAAAAGTAATTAGTAAATGTAAAAGTTAGATGCTATAAATCACAGCAAGATCCTTTTTGACCCACCTCCTAGAGAAATGGAAATAAAAACAAAAATAGACAAATGGGACCTAATGAAACTTCAAAGCTTTTGCACAGCAAAGGAAACCATAAACAAGACCAAAAGACAACCCTCAGAATGGGAGAAAATATTTGCTAATGAAGCAACTGACAAAGGATTAATCTCCAAAATTTATAAGCAGCTCACGCAGCTCAATAACAAAAAACCCAATCCAAAAATGGGCAGAAGACCTAAATAGACATTTCCCCAAAGAAGATATACAGACTGCCAACAAACACATGAAAGAATGCTCAACATCATTAATTAGAGAAATGCAAATCAAAACTACAATGAGATATCATCTCACACCAGTCAGAATGGCCATCATCAAAAAATCTAGAAACAATAAATGCTGGAGAGGGTGTGGATAAAAGGGAACCCTCTTGCACTGTTGGTGGGAATGTAAATTGATACAGCCACTCTGGAGAACAGTATGGAGGTTCCTTGAAAAACTAAAAATAGAACTACCATATGACCCAGCAATTCCACTACTGGGCATGTACCCTGAGAAAACCATAATTCAAAAAGAGTCATGTACCAAAACGTTCATTGCAGCTCTATTTACAATAGCCCAGAGATGGAAACAACCTAAGTGTCCATCATTGGATGAATGGATAAAGAAGATGTGGCACATATATACAATGGAATATTACTCAGCCATAAAAGGAAACGAAATTGAGCTATTTGTAATGAGGTGGATAGACCTAGAGTCTGTCATACAGAGTGAAGTAAGTCAGAAAGAGAAAGACAAATACCGTATGCTAACACATATATATGGAATTTAAGAAAAAAAAATGTCATGAAGAACCTAGGGGTAAGACAGGAATAAAGACACAGACCTACTAGAGAGTGGACTTGAGGATATAGGTAGTGGGAAGGGTAAGCTGTGACAAAGCGAGAGAGAGGCATGGACATATATACACTACCAAACGTAAGGTAGATAGCTAGTGGGAAGCATCCGCATAGCACAGGGAGATCAGCTCAGGGGTGCTTTGTGACCGCCTGGAGGGGTGGGATAGGGAGGGTGGGAGGGAGGGAGGCGCAAGAGGGAAGAGATACGGGAACATATGTATATGTATAACTGATTTCACTTTGTTATAAAGCAGAAACTAACACACCATTGTAAAGCAATTATACTCCAATAAAGATGTTAAAAAAAAAAAAAGGTGCTAACTTTCTGAGAACAAGGTTTCTCTCTCTTTTTTCTTTAAACTTTACTGTATCTGTTTCTTTAACTGGCTGTGTAGATTTGTATTTAAACATTTTTTACAGTTAGCAGGGCGAGGACTGATTAAAGGCAGAGATCATCTGATGTGGGTTCTCTTGCAATTCATTTCTGGAAGTATTCAGAAAAATGCACTAGCTGATTTTCTCCCTGTCATGAAGCTCTTTGACCTTCTGTACCCAGAAAAAGAAGTAAGTTTTACTAAATAGTTAACAATGTGATTAGAATTATGCCTCATTTATGCTTAAGGATTTTAGTGTGATTTTGTGAAAAGAGCACTGGACTTGAACGCTGGAAACATGGTTCTTTTCCCAGTTTTTGTGATTGCTGTGATCATGGGATAGACATTCAGTTTTTCTTGACATTAGTTTACTCCTGTATAAAGTGACGAAATTGAACTAGATTATTTTTGAAGTTTATCTTAAATCACAGTTGAACATCTAGTATGACAAGCTCTTTCTCTACATTCTAAACAGGGTTACAGTTTTTAAAAGCATGAAACTGTTTTAATCTATACACATTTGAGTGACCACATAATATCAGTATCTGTTAATATGGTTTTTTTGGTTGTTTGCCAATTGAGTGTGTCACACTAGTGTTTTATTATATAAGGTATTTGAGTAAAATATGGTATATATTGATGATTGTCATTTTTTAGAAACATTTTATTATGGAAATTTTAAAATGCACAAAAAATGTAGAGTAAATAGAAAAAGACACTCCTGTCCCATCACCAAGAATATTCTTTTTTTGGCCGCGTTGGGTCTTCATTGCTGTGCGTGGGCTTCTCATTGCAGTGGCTTCTCTTTGCTGCAGAGCACAGGCTCTAGGTGCACAGGCTTCAGTAGTTGCAGCACACAGGCTTATTTGCTCTGCGGCATGTGGGATCTTCCCAGACCAGGGGTCGAACCCGTGTCCTCTGCAATGGCAGGTGGATTCTTAACCACTGTGCCACCAGGGAAGTTCAAGAAGTATTCTTATTTCATCTTCTTTCCTCATCTTTTTTATTAATGCCGATGATTTTAAAGCAAATTCCAGACATCCGTGTCATTTCACACATCAATAAACAATATGTTTTATGCTACTCATTTAGATTGCATGTCTCTTATATGTTCTTGGAAAGCATATATTGTGACTTTTAGAAACTCTGTATTCATATTTATCACACTCAGTAAGATAATGATGTGATTAATTTTTTTCTTAATGATGTTTAATTTTTAAAGAATAAAATTTTTTTTAATAAATTTATTTGATTATTTATTTTTGGCTTCATTGGGTCTTCGTTGCTGCACGCGGGCTTTCTCTAGTTGGCGGCGAGTGGGGGCTACTCTTCGTTGCAGTGCGCAGTCTTCTCGTTGCGGTGGCTTCTCTTGCTGTGGAGCACGGGCTCTAGGCGTGCGGGCTTCAGTAGTTGTGGCTCGCGGTCTCTAGAGCGCAGGCTCAGTAGTTGTGGCACATGGGCTTAGTTGCTCCGTGGCTTGTGGGATCTTCCTGGACCAGGGCTCGAACCTGGGTCCCCTGCACTGGCAAGCAGATTCTTAACCACTGTGCCACCAGGGGAGTCCAAGAATAAAAATTTAATGATTATGAATGCTTTGTGGCAGTAGGAAAAGCTTGACTAAGCACCTGTGGATTTCAGTTATTTTCTTGGCAAGTAAAAACAATCTTGTAATAGTTTCAATATCTGATAGCTGTTAGATCTTCTGATTTGTGTTATTGAACAGTTGGAGCTAAATTATGAGATATAGCAGAAATGGATTACTAAAATATATATAATTAGTTAATTCTACTCTTTCTTGTATTTAAATTGTTCTTTTCTAGTTTATCCCAGTTCCTGACATCAACAAACCCCAGTCAACTCATGCCTTTGCAATGACCTGCATTTGGATTCACCTCAATAGAAAAGCTCAAAATGACAACTCCAAGCTACAGATTCCAATACCTCATTCCCTAAAGCTTCACCATGAGTAAGTTGTTTGTAGCTTGACAGTTCATTTTTTTTAATTTAATAAATAGTGGGTTGTAGACTAATATTGGTCTCAGTATTTATGTGAAGTATGGAAATCTTCCCACATCCACTAGAGGTAAGGGTAAATATTTAATGTGTACGTTATAACTAAGGGAACCTGATCCGTTGCAGCAGAAAGCAACTAGAAGACTAACCAAGCCTGTTTATATGTATGTGGAGATATATATTTATATATATTTTTTTAATTTTCAGGTCTAATCTTTGCTTTTACATGTTTTACCTTAGTTAAAATACTTAATTTCCAAAACTGTGTGAAAATGTTTCAAAATTGTTTAAGTACTTGGAATTTGAGCATGATCTGACTGGGATATCTTTCACTCCCTGGGCTGCCAGGATTGATTGAGCTGATCTGGCTGGCATGCTCCCTTACATCATTTCCAAAGCTGCGATTACTCAAAGAAGATGCCCTCTTTTAGATAGGACTGGGCTTCCGTCAAGGGTGTTAGGAATAGCTGAACTTCTGAAAAGGACTGACTGACAGATCTCTTCATAGGAGACTGTAGGGTAGTCAGACTTCACATTTCATTTGGCTTTCATTTTGTGAGGTAACCCTTAACCATTTTTCCTTAGTGACATCTGTAATGAAGGTATATTATTGTACTCAAGCAAATAGATAAGTAGGCTAGTTCATGAATCTGTGAGTTATTTCTTCATTATCTGAATCTCAGTGCAGTATATATAGTACATACTTAACAACCATTCAGTGTTCACTTATAATTACATTCTTTCTGAAATGCTTCTCAGTCTTTTATATGTGTTGACACTATGTTTTGGGCAGAAACTATAATACCTATAGGAATAAATATATAGTTGCATGAAATTAAACTTTTTTAGAAATGCAAATTACCTTTCTAGAAATTATTTGCACTTTTTTTCTGTTGAATGGAACTTGAAATTTTAGGTTCCTACAGCAGAGTCTTAGAAATAAAAGTTTACAGATGAATGACTATAAGATCGCCCTGCTGTGTAATGCATACTCTACAAATTCAGAATGTTTTACATTACCCATGGGAGCTCTGGTAGAAACTATTTATGGAAATGGAATTATGAGGATACCTCTTCCTGGAACGAGCTGTTTGGCTTCAGGATCTATTACTCCCTTACCAATGAACCTCCTGGACTCACTGACAGTTCATGCCAAAATGAGGTATGTTCTTTTTTATTTATTTCGTCCTATGCCAGGGAATTGATATCAGTGCAGCAAAGACTTGATTTCATGATTATGTGTGTATATTTTATGGCCAGGTATATTTTTAAAAACCTTTAGGTTTATTTTATTACAAAAATGGTATTGTTTATTATAGGAATTCTAGAATATACAAATAAACCCAAAGAAAATGAAAATAATTGCTATAATCCCTCCGTAAGAAATAAGCATTGTAAAATTATATTTATATATATGTATTGAGTCTTTTTTCTATGTATAAATATATGAATTTATAGGGGGTATTTTTGTTTTTTCAAAATGTGTTCTTAACTACAGTACTATTTTATAACCACCTTTTTCTCATATAATCTATTACACACCTGTTTTTTGGTGTTTTCTTTTAAATTAAACATGTTTTTAGATCTAGTGCTCTTCAGGAACATCTGTTTTAATTGCTACAAAGAAGTCTTTTGTGTGTCTATGTGTGATTCTTTAGTCAGTTCCACGTAGTTGGATACTGAGATTGCAGTGTCTCGGTGTTATAAAGATGGCTATGAAGATTATCTTTCTGGCTATCTTTGCACCTTTCTGGCTGTCTTTGCACCTTTCTGGCTGTCTTTGCACCTATCCATAATTGCATTTTTATTAAATAATTTGCTGGAAGTAGAATTGCTGAGTCCAGGGATGCAAAAACTGTAATATCTTTCCTATGTTGACTATACATAAGAGTGCTTTTAGAATTGACATTTATGGTTTCTAAAAGACAGAAAGGGCTGTGTTGGGTGTGATTCTAGAACCTCAAGTGCCCATAGGAGCCAAGCTGATAATGTAAGTGAGTGATGCCTGCCTGGGGCTGCGTGAAGGCGAGTCAGGTAATAGTGTGCACGGAAGCCTGTGTGTATAGAGGGGTTGAGGCTGACTGGAGCGGGAGGGGCTCAACTTAACGGTGCTGCCACTTGTGCTAATTTCTGCAGTGTAAGAATGAACATTAGTGTATCTAGTTCTTGGTTTTTTTGGAAAGGGCTTTTATTTCTAGACTCTCAACCATTAAGTGTTGGCTCAAACTTCAAACACTGCCTAGGTCAAAGAGAATGTATGTGTGGACCTCCAGGTGGGGGGTCATTGGTTCTAGAAAAAACATGCTCTTTTTCAAATGGTTAACATTGTGCTAGAATTATACAAGCGCTTTACTGGCATATGTGACGAAATTGAGGAAAGTCCCTTTAGTACCTAACATTTGGGTCTTACCAGTGATTTGTTAAGTAATTCTGTAACAAAAGTTAATTTCTTAAATGGTTTTAGTGACATATTTGAAAAAGAAACAGCCTAAAACCATTCAAGCATGTACCCAAATTTTGAGTTGAGTACATGAGTTGTACCCAAATTTTGCTTTTCCGTGAGCAGAGAGATCCTGAGGCACATTGAAAGCAGCGTGGAAACCAGAATTAGTCTCAGGTTGTACAGTGCATCACTACCATGTGTCCTGTACAACCTAAATGATTAAAACAGAGCTGATTCATTTTATATATTTAAGTTCAGATTTATACCAAGTTCTCTATAAGTAGAATAATTCCTGTGTTTATGTCAAAAATAATGAATTTTTACTTTCTTTTACTTTAATGTGTTGTTTCTCCTCAGCCTTATCCACAGCATTGCTACCAGAGTGATAAAACTTGCTCATGCAAAGTCCAGTGTGGCCTTGGCTCCAGCCCTAGTGGAAACGTACAGCCGTTTATTGGTCTATATGGAAATAGAGTCTTTGGGCATCAAAGGATTTATCAGTAAGACAGGACTTTCTGGTGTTTTTAACCATTAACGCTTCCATTCATTCAACGTATACTTTTCTAGTTGCTAGGGATATAGCAGTGTACAGAAATCACTGCCATCATAGAGATTACCTGCTAAATGAGGAAGACAGACAAAAAATGTAAATAATCGAAATATGGAATATGTCAGGTGATAAACCTTACAGAGAAAAATAAAACTAAAAAGAGGGATAGACCCTCACAGAGGGTCAAGGGAGTGGGATGCATGTTTTAAAGTAAAGTTATGGTTAAGAAAGGGGGGCGTGTAATTGTGCTAGGTGCTTGGGATGCAGTGAGCAGGACAGACATGATGCCTGTACTCATATAAAAACCAGCGGTCCCATTTGCCTCTCTTTCTGGTTTGCCCGGGGCAGCAATGAGTACCAAGTCTGACTGGCAATAGGCAGGGGGTGTTCCTGCATTGCAGAAGACATTGTACGATGTCTGTTGGTTGTTATGCAGTTCTAAATAATAGATATTTTCTAATATGGAAGTGTTTTTCTGATTTGAGGTAATTTTAACTTTTTATTAATACAGTATCATTTTAACCATGGTTACTCTTTTTTCCAGATAATTGAAAGTCAAATTAAACTTTGTTAGCAGGGAGGAGGGGGTGTGATGCAATTTGTGTATTAGAAAGTGATCCTCATGCTTCAAAAGGTTGGGAACAGTAATGTTATGAAAGTAATTTAAAAGATAACTAAACAAAAATAAAGAAGTGAGGAAGGTTAGAGTAATTTTTTTCCATATCCTCGCTCTTATTTTACCTTTCCAGATGAACTTGAGTATCATTTGTCAAATTCCAGAAAAAAAAAAGCAAAGTTGGTATTGTTGGGTTGGCCAGAAAGGTCGTTTTGTAACAGAAAAACTCGAACGAACTTTTTGGCCAACCCAAAAATAAGGATCTGGATTTTCTTCCTTAAAATTAAAGTACAAATTATGGAGAAAATTTGGAAAATGTATGAGTATATATGTGTGCATGTGTATCTGTATGTTTGTATGTGTGTGTGTTCACGATCAGAATCTTTGCATGGATTTTATTCAGTGTGACTTTTCTTCAGGTATCTTTTAATACATAGCTTTTACTGATTGGTGCCTTCAACTGTCTTGTTCCTCAAGGTCAGCTTTTGCCAACTGTTTTCAAGTCTCATGCCTGGGGGATCTTGCACACGCTTCTTGAGATGTTCAGCTACCGGATGCACCACATTCAGCCTCATTACAGAGTTCAGCTCCTGAGTCATCTTCATACTTTGGCTGCAGTTGCACAAACAAACCAGAACCAGCTCCATCTCTGGTGAGCTCATTGGAGACTGTCTTTCCTTGGATTCATTAGAAACTTTGTTGGAGATGGGGAACTTAATCCATTACCTTACAGTATTTTTATTCACTGTCATAAAACTCCAGGGCTTCTGGAGTGTTTTATTTCCAGTATAGAAGAAGTAGAGTCCAGCTTTTTAAATAGAAACCTAGTAAGATAGTTGACTTATTGCCTAGGGATCTTTGGACTGAGAACAAGTACTTCCAAGACCTTTGACATTGTATTCTAACTTAGCCCTTTAGAATACTGGATTCAAATATACTTCAGATTATGGTTAAAGTATCACGTCATTTTGATTTTCTCTAAGTGAAAATACATTTCAAATTTTAAAAGATGTACTTTTTCAAATGCTGTGCATCCAGGTGAAATTTTTTAGTCCTGCAGGCTACAAGCTATCTTTTTCAAATGTGTAAAAATGTCAGTTGGTTTTTGCCGTAAAATTTGGCACCTCGGGCTTTTAAAACAAATTAAGCAAAGCTCATTCCCACACAAAAGACGAGTTCATTTGTCTGTTTGTTTTTAACCAAAGAAGGGAAATTTATAGTTTGCAAGTTTTCCCGTTGTGATTAACCTAGAATTAGATTTAATTCTATAGTTCTGAGATTTTTATCTGCAGCTTGATCTTTTAATGATTGTTTTTGTTCTCCCACTTTTCAGTGTTGAGAGCACTGCACTCAGGCTTATAACAGCATTAGGTAGCTCGGAGGTACAGCCACAGTTTACACGCTTCCTTAGCGATCCCAAAACGGTGCTTTCAGCGGAATCTGAAGAACTGAACCGCGCCTTGATATTGACCTTAGCTAGAGCAACTCACGTAACAGGTACAGTGAATATGCAGCCACTACCAACAGACACAGATGAGTCAGAGTGTGCTGTGTCCCTCCTGACTACTAAGGGGCAGGGGGGAGGGTAACCTACTGAAAAGATTCTTCTCACTTGTTTCCAAAAAACCAGTTGTTGTTTTGATATCTTCACCATTTCAGTAATTAATGTAAATTCTTCTCTGTGTACTACCATTTTAACTAGGTTGAACATCAGTTTTTGGTCATCTAACATCATTTTAAAGTCCTGAGCTTTTTGGTCTCTTTTTGGTCTCTTTTTGGTTCCTGAGCTTTTTGGTCCCAGGACCACTTTATACTCTTAAAAAATAATAATAATAATTGAAATTCCCAAAGATTTTCTGTTATATGGATTACATATATGATATTTACTTTGTCAGATATTAAAGTAGGAGTTTTTTAAATATTTGATTTATTTTAAAATAACAGTAATAAACCTATTGCATGTTAACATACATGATGTGATTTTTATGAAAAATAAACCCTGTCGTCTCCAAAACAAAACTTTAGTGAGAAGTACCATTGTTTTACATGTTTTGCATCTTTCTTTTTTTTTTATAGAGCTGCTTTTATTTATTTGTTTGTTTGTTTATTTTTGGCTGCATTGGGTCTTTGTTGCTGTGCACGGGCTTTCTCTAGTTGTGGTGAGCAGGGGCTACTCTTCGTTGCAGTGCGCGGCCCTCATTGTGGTGGCTTCCCGTTGCGGAGCAGACTCCAGGCGGACCGGGCTTCAGTAGTTGTGGCATGTGGGCTCAGTAGTTGTGGCTCGTGGGTTCTAGAGCACAGGCTCAGTAGTTGTGGCACACGGGCTTAGTTGCTCTGTGGCATGTGGGATCCTTCCAGACCAGGCCTCAAACCCGTGTCCCCTGCATTGGCAGGCGGATGCTTAACCAGTGTGCCACCAGGGAAGCCCTTTGCATCTTTCTTTAATGTCTGATGTAAAGGAACATTGCTGGATTCTCTTATTTGCTTCTACATCTCATCTATTGCAAGTGTTATTTTAGTAGAAGTAAGTAAAAAGGAAATGGCCTCACACAGGTAGGAGATGGAAAGGGGAAGAGTATTTTAATAGCATTTTCAGCTAATTATGAATATTGTTTGGTGTCACACAAAATTGAAAAATTGATAGTTTCTTAAATGGAGTACAAAGTCCTATCAGTGAACTCTTTGTACTCTGTTACCTTATAACCCACTGATCTATTTTGTACATTTAATGGATTTTGTGTTCATGCATATTTTGTAAATTCATGAATTGTTTTTTTAGAAAACATTGGTTTACTGAGTTCTGTAGATAGAGCTTGTAAATGTTGACACATTTCATTATGTAGTATAAGAAAATTACATTTTTTAATCTCACTACAGATTTCATTAGAAAAATTCTTTAAGTTTTGGAAAACTATTAGGCTTGTGGTAGTGTATATAAGTTTTCCAAAATTCTAATTTTCACTTGAAAGGTCAAATTTTATCATTGGTAAAAGATGCAGTCATTTGTTCTTCTTGAAGTGACAGACTCCCTTTGTTAATTTTCAAGAAAATGTCTGCCTAACGCCCAAATCCAGAAAACTATATGTTCTTTCAAGTAAAATTGGAATTCCATTGAAAAAAAGAACTAATTTGACCCAGTACTCAATCGCACAAGTATTTTTCCTCAAGATACCCATCATACTTTGGTGTGTAGGTGGAACACCTTATGCGTACTTCCATTTTATCACACAGAATATTACAAATAGATGTACTTAAGGGCTGAGATACAATCTTTTTTACTACTTTATCAAGGATATTCTTAAGTGAAATGGCACTTTTTTTTTTCCCCTGCTAAGAGTGTTTTGTGGTGAAGATTACAGTGGCTGTTAGTATTGTTTGGTGCCACTGTTTGATTTGTTCTGAGGGCCAGCAGTGTTACCCACCATTGCTTTTGTGCCATCAGTGCACATTTCAACACAGTAAAATGGCCAATGATATCTTAGTAGTATTATTATTTCAATAGCATTGACCTCATCGAATCCTTGAAAGGATATTGGGGACCCACAGAGTCTACAGACCACACTTTGAGAATGGCTATTTTAAAGAAACAGCTATTGAATTTAGCATCCTCAAATACCTTTGTGTAAACTGTCTTATTTTACATAAATAAACCTCTTTGGTTTAGAGCGTTATAGTCTATAGCTGTTTCAACCACCAGAAAAGATATGTGGTACTTTATTAATTCTATTTCCTTGGCTCAGTAAAGTGCTAATACCTCATTGTCAGAGTGAACTAAATGAGCAGTCGTGATGGGCCTGTACCAATCTTTTATCATTGGTGCTCTGTAATTAAAAAAAAAAAAAAGATACCTTTTGTCTTTTGTGCTCTGTAATTAAAAAAAAAAAAGATACCAAATGTCTTTTGTCTTCTTTTCACTAGTTATGTTCACATTTACCGATGTGATTACTAGTTAAGTAGTGAATGCACTGCAGTGAAATTCTCTGAGTGTACATACTTGTGACTTTTCTGTGAAATCATTTATGAATTGTGGCCATGAGCTTTTATATCTGGGTTACATCTGTTTGCTTGTGTTTAGATTTTTTTACAGGCTCTGATTCAATTCAGGGAACTTGGTGTAAAGACATCCTTCAGACCATCATGAGTTTTACTCCTCATAATTGGGCTTCACACACTCTTAGTTGTTTTCCAGGCCCACTGCAGGTAATTTCATCTTGAATTATATATTGAATATACAGTATATGAAATCATTCTTCCCATTTACTGTGTTATTCTAGAGAGTTTTGATGATACCCAGAGAAAATTAGCTTTTATTTCTTTTTTTTGTAAATCCTTGCTATTACTTCCAAAATCTCTTGAGTTTTTCCTTGTCTTATTATAGGACTGGTTATGTTTCTAAAAATTTAATTGTTATGGCTTCATCTTACTAGTGAACAGTTTTAGAATCTTGTGAGATTTAACACATTAACTGAAAAATTCTTTCTCATAGAACAGCAATGGGGAGAAATACAGTGTAATGGAGCTTCACAGAATACACATCATGTACATTTGACTGATTTTTTAAAATCACACAAAGAGAAAAACTATAAACTTGGCTTTTATAATATGGAGAAAGGAAAACCTCATCTGTCTTCCACTTTGCAGAGAAAATTTTAGGCATAATGAACATCTGTTTTCTGTAACTTCTAATAGGGCTGGAACAGTAGGTCTTTTCAAACTTATCAGAATCACCTGGAGGGCTTGTTTAGCTAAAGATTGCTGGACCCCAGCTGCGGAGCTTCTGATTCAGTAGGTCTGGGATAAGGCCTGAGAATTTGCGTTTCTTACAGGTCCCAGGTAACACTGATAAGGATGGTCTGGGGACCATACTCTGAGAATCACTCGGCCAGTGTAATGATTTTCCTTATAGATATACTAAAATATGTAACCAAAGAGTACTTACATTTCTTTTTCTTTTCCATTTTTTTTTTTTCCCAAAGATGAGCAGAAGTGTCAACAGATGATTGAAGAAAGTTTGAAATTCAGGCTTGCTTGGAATTTCTGTTTAGAAAATCTAGGAAAGAAATCTTAACAGATAATCCAATCAAGCCTCTGTATTTTCCCAGTATAGAAATTCAGGCCTTGATTACTGAGCTGCTTGAGGTCACCTGGAATTTATTAGTGTTAGAGTCAAGGCTGGAGCTGGTTTCTTGACTTTGTAGCCATAGCCCTTTTTACTACAACCATTGAAATAAACTTCTGTTCTCCCTTGTAGGCATTCTTTAAACAAAATAATGTACCTCAGGAAAGCCGTTTTAATCTGAAAAAAAACGTGGAGGAGGAGTATAGGAAGTGGAAGTCAATGACGAATGAAAATGACATCATTACCCACTTTTCTGCACAGCGCTCTCCTCCTCTCTTCCTTTGTCTTCTCTGGAAAATGCTCCTGGAAACAGATCATATTAATCAGATTGGCTATAGGTAAGCCAGAAACCTAGATCTGCATTCCATTTGGCAATCCAATATACCCTGCAGCAATGCAATTTATTTTTTACTCTCTGCTTTCCAGAGTGTTAGAGAGAATTGGAGCTAGGGCCTTGGTAGTCCATGTGAGAACATTTGCAGATTTCCTGGTATATGAGTTCTCTACATCAGCTGGGGGTCAGCAACTCAACAAGTGCATTGAAATTCTTAATGACATGGTATGGAAGTACAACATTGTTACATTGGACAGATTAATTCTCTGCCTGGTAAGAATACATTTACTTAAGAACAGATTTCTAAGCAGTCCCATTCTCTTTTGGATCGATGTGTATGGCTAATGGATCTTGTGCTGATCTGTTCTATGTTGTTTCTAAGGATTTAATAAATTTATACTATAAAACAAGTATTGCTATCAATTCCCTAAGGAACTAGAGATTCCCCAATTTCTTCATTCATTCAGTAAGCATGTATTGAATATCTACTGTGTTGTATGCACAGAAGGTATAGAAGTAAATAAGACAGATGTGGTCCTGGCCTTGTAATGCCCTGAGTTGATTCTCAAAGGCTCCTACTAGAGGCAGGAAGTAGTAAAAAGTCACTGAATCTTTTTTCAGTACTTATAACCATTTCTGTACACTTTGGTAGCCATAGTCATAACTGAGTGTTTCTTATAGCCACCCAGTATTCCCCAAGCAGTTTTTTCTCCTGAGTTTGATGTCTATTTCAGGCCAAGTTTTAAGAAAAATCACTGAACCAGGCTGGACAATGCTACATTTTTTTTAATACTATAGTGGTGATATTTAGGGAGCTTAAGTGGTTAACATTTACCTCTTAGCTGTAGAGCATAGGTATAAAGATGGTTATAGTCTAGTAAGGGAAATAAGGTAAGTCTATAAATCAGTAAAATAAAAGGATAAGTTAGAGGTGTAGGGAAAATATTGCCAGGCAACAATGAGAGATTACATCTACCTAGGTGGTGGATCTTAAAAGGTAGGTTAAATTTCAAAAACTAAAGATGGACATTCTAGGTGAGAGCCAAAAATAGGCAAGAAAGGGTCAGATATGTTGGAGGAATGCTGAACAGTTGTTTTGGGGTAGACTAGACATATAATGAAATTCTAATAATCGTGAGTTTTACTGTTTTCAAATTTAGACTCTTTAGAGCCATGCTTTTGCACAGGTTGGGCATTTTCATTTAATTTTTCTGTTCTTCTCCAAAGGCCATGCGTAGTCATGAAGGGAATGAAGCCCAGGTTTGTTATTTCATAATTCAGTTGCTGTTGCTCAAACCAAATGATTTTAGAAATCGAGTAAGTGACTTTGTGAAGGAAAATTCCCCAGAGCACTGGCTGCAGAATGACTGGCACACCAAGCACATGAATTATCACAAGGTACTAATTAAAATTAGTGCTTCAGTTAATCCCTTTTAAGGCCAAACTTTAGGTATTTGGCTAATTGACTTGGCTGTTTTCTCTGCAGCTCTGCTCTTTTCTCTCTGGTCTGTATAGAAGTGAATTAGCTCCCTAAACATTCTCAAGGTTCTAGAGTATCTCTAATGTTAAGAATAAATTGAAACTACAGTTTTAGGAGACATGGGTACTTACAATACAAAATGAAAAGAGTTATTACCAATCCTTTCGTATGTAAATCTCTTTTGGTATATCTTTGGGATAATAGAGATTTTGGGTGAGTAAAGGACTCTAGATTTCATTGCATTGCAGGAACAAACACAGTTTCATACTCTTCGAAAAATGACAGGTTTATTTAGCTCCTTTTTTAAGAAAATTACAAAAGATCCCATAAACATTTACCATTTCCTCACTTCCACAGAAATACCCGGAGAAGCTCTATTTTGAGGGCCTGGCAGAGCAGGTCGATCCTCCGGTGCCGATCCAGTCTCCGTATCTACCCATCTATTTTGGAAATGTGTGTCTCCGTTTCCTTCCAGTATTTGATATAGTAATCCACAGATTTTTAGAGTTGCTCCCAGTATCCAAGTCATTGGAGACTCTACTAGATCACCTGGGAGGCTTATATAAATTTCATGGTGAGCTTTTTCAAATTTTAATTCCATCTAATAGCTCTGTAGACGAAACTAAGCTGGGCATGACCATTTGGATAATAGTAGTTCTAAAGGTTTTATTTTAATAATTTTTAATAAAAATGTTTTTGAGGGGCAGTGCTATGTGATGATGCCATGAAGTATAAAATAGAAAACATAAAAATATCAATAGTTAAATCATAGCCAAAAAAAAAGTAATATACTAGAGATCCCTTATTTTATATATTGTGTGATTAATTACCAAATCAGTATAGGAGGGAAGTATGAGTTCAGAACAGACTAATGTTACTATGAGCTAAACAGATCTTGGCAGGCTTCTTGGATGGATAGTGTTTGAACTATGATGTATGTGATTTGTATAAAGAGAAAGGAGAAGAGAGCATGATAAGCAGAAAGAATCCTTTGGAAAAATCATGGAGGTGTTAAAAAACAAGGCATTTTGAAAACAATGGGCTAAATTGTACCTGGTGGTAGATCACCATAAATGCCAGGCTGAGAAGTTAGGATTTTATAACCTGCAGATATTCAAGAGTTAACTAGAAGTTACTGAGTAAAGTCATGGTATGGAAAGCATTCTTTTAGAAAGGTGAGTCCAGTTCTGGCCACAGCATGTCTTGGAAGGAGGAAGCCATTTCAAAGACTTATGTCAAGACGTTCAGGTGTATGATTAGCATCTAAACAAGTATGGTGGCATTGAAAATGAGAAAGAAGGGACAGATAGTCAAGGAAGTAGGAATTGGGCTTGACTGACCAGTTATGGGGAAAATATCAAAAGAAAGAAATCGGGGACAACTCTAAAAGTTTTGAGCCTGGTAACTGGAGCATGGTGAGGTCAGTGACAGAGCACAGAAGTCCTGGAGCAGCCACTGTGGGGACAGGGCGTATTTATCTGGGGGCAGTTTTTCTTAGTCCTTGATCTGAGATGTCTCCCTTCAAAGCAGAAGTCTGAATTGCGTTTTAGCACTGCAGAGTAGGTATGAAGTCCAGGGGAGCGTTCCTTTAAAAATGCTTTCCTTGGGGCTTCCCTGGTGGTGCAGTGGTTGAGAGTCCGCTTGCCGATGCAGGGGACACGGGTTCGTGCCCCGGTCCGGGAAGATCCCACATGCCGCCGAGCGGCTGGGCCCGTGAGCCATGGCCGCTGAGCCTGTGCGTCCGGAGCCTGTGCTCCACAACGGGAGAGGCCACGACAGTGAGAGGCCCGCCTACCACCAAAAAAAAAAAAAAAAAAAAAAATGCTTTTCTTCTGTATTGGGTAATGTATGCACGTGATGCAGTGAAAAGTAGTTAGTCCCATCCCTGTCCTCCAGCTAGGCAGTTTCTTTCCCTGTTGGCAATCACTATTACCGGTTTCTTGTGTATCCTACCTTAAATACTCTGGAGTTGGTAGTTTATTTTTTTTCACAAATATTATGTAATATACACATTGTTCTGCACCTTATTTTTTTTAACCTTTATAATGTATTATGGTTGATTACTTTGTATCAGTACGTACAAAGCTGCTCCATACATGCCATAATTGACCTAACCAGTCCCCTGTTTTTCACCATTTACACTGTTCTAATCTTTTGCTAGTATAAACAGGGCTGCAGCAACATTGCTTACACATAAGCCATTTTTGCAGGATAAATTTCCAGGACTGGAACTGCTGTGTCAGAATGTGATGAATATCCTTCAGTATAAGCTGTGTATATCGTTAGAAGCCTTCTGTGTTGTCCTAGAATAAAAATATTCATTGTATGCAATTGCCCAACATGTGAAATAGTTTTATAACCTTCTGAGCTGTTTTTTGGTAATCTTGAAAATGAGGATTAGTTTTTCACAGTTTTCAGTAACCAGGTAACATTGAAATGATCTGTTTTCTATTTGGCAGATCGTCCAGTGACCTATTTGTATAACACTCTGCACTATTATGAAATGCACCTGAGAAATCGCGAAAGTCTCAAACGAAAACTTGTCCATGCAATCATTGGGTCGCTCAAGGATAATCGACCACAGGGCTGGTGTCTAAGTGACACTTACCTGAAATGCGCTATGAATGCACGAGAAGACAATCCCTGGGTCCCAGATGACTCCTACTATTGCAAATTGATTGGCAGACTAGTAGATAATATCCTTTTTACTGTGATTTTTCCAGACTCTTCAGAAATAACTGTATGTTGATTTGTGTGAACATATATTGTCTTTAAATATTCCAAGATTTTGATATATTCTAAGATTTCAATTTTTTAAGATCATTTTATTTGAAATGTTTTGAAGGTTTTGAAATCTTAAATTAGCAGCATTATGCCAGATAGGCAGAAATTTACTCCATTAAAATTTATATTTCAAAAAAGACCTTAGAGAAGAGATCTGTTTTCAAGAAAAAAAGTCTTATTCCTAAATAAATGTACTATGTGTTATAGAACATACATCTTGTTTGCCACTGGAGAACATAGAATTTTGTTGCTTTAAATAAATCCCTGAATGTTTTTTAAAACATTAATAGATAACAATAAAACCTTATTTTTTTTTTTTTTTTAGTGAAAGAGATTCTATATTGGTATTTTTATTTCTTCACGTTTATGTTGTTTTAAATTATTAGCACACTGTGCTTAATATGTCTATACCTCATGCCACTATTTACTAGATAGAGCAATTTTACATAAATGGGCATGATTTCTTTTCGTATGCAAGGAATTATTTCCTGAAGTAAAAGAATTACTCATGAGAAAGTAATGTTCTTATTAACTTTCCTATAACTATTAAAAGAAAATAGGTTGATAAAGCCTACAGATACCTTGGTTGCATCTATAGCCATCATGTCACAATTACAAGAGCCCACTTACATGAGACCAATTGTTTATACCTGTGCTTGACCACGTGGTTGCTATCAGTACACTTGGGTCATGTCAGATTTATTTGTATTTGGTTTGTATTGTTTGCCTCTTAAGCTCTCCAGTAAATCACTTCTTGAGGCCTCATAATCAGATGAATTGGTAATCGAATGAGATGTTTACATGTGAAACATTTGGAAACTGTGAAGCACTATACAAATGGGAGCCTTTAATCTCAAAATAATCGACAGTTATTGCTTTCACCATCTGCACCAATGGCTGGCAAATCCCCTGGCCCGTTCCCAAACTGCGACTGGAGATTCAATGAGTTTCCCAACCCCGCTGCCCACGCACTGCACGTTACTTGTGTGGAGCTCATGGCCTTGGCTGTTTCAGGCCAAGATGTTGGAAATGCTCTTCTAAATGTTGTCCTGAAAAGGTGTGTATCCTGTTTCCTGCAATAAGATTCACTGTTTATTTGTAGAGAATGATATTTTATTTGGAGCTGTTTGACAAACCTGTTGTCCCAAGGCCAATGCACGTTGAATAGTGGCTGTCTTTTGGGTCCAGATCTTGTCTTTGTAATATAGATGAAATGGAATGAGCCCTGAACAGGGTCAGAAGACCTGGGTTTGTTCCCACTTCTACTCTTTATTAGCTGTTTGACGTTTAATTTAGGAATAATGTTAACTTCTCACTAAAGATAGTCTTTCAAGATTCCCTCCTTAAAGACCAGTGTAAAGTAGGGGATAATGATTGGAGAAGAAGTATACATAAGTGAAATAGTCTTTTAGCTCAGCAACCATTGTTAAAGGAGACGAGCAAAAAAAGAAGAAAAGCCTTATTTAGCTTTTGTTTATATTTTTACTCGCTAAAAATCCATTGTAGTTTTATTGAAATAGGTCAGTCGTCACCCCCCAAATGATATATGTTCTCAAAATAAGATCCATTGTCACTTTTATAATTTCACTCTTTTATTCTTTTTTCCCCACTAATAGTCAGCCTTTAGTGCCAAGAGAGAACATTACAGCATGGATGAATGCAATTGGATTGATCATCACTGCCCTACCAGTGAGTTAATCATTGTGATTTGTATAAGCTCGTCATGCAGTTAATGAAATGTTTCATATTTTTTAAGCTTTCACATTGTTATTGCTTCAGAAATCTACAGTGACTATTTTGTTTGCATTTTGCATCAGATCTAAATAAATCTACCTGACTTATGGGTCCCTGCATCTCTGGTCCCACCTTACCTATCCAGCCTTAGTTTTCCCATTAAAATCTGATCTACTTTCAACCCCCATAACATGTTATGTATCTAGAGCCTTGGCTCCTGCAAATAATGCTTGTTGAGACATGTTTCAGGTACTTCTGCCATGTAAGAGAATATATCAGAACCCTTATTCCTTCCGTCACCTTCTCTAAAGCTTACTCCTTCTCTGCTGGCTTAGGGCTTGCTTCTTCAGTGAAGTCTTCCATGACTTCTCCGCCCATGTGAAGTCTCCCTTCTGTGACCGCCACCCGTGTCTAGTCAGCACCACACAGTTGTCTAACATCTTTGAATGTCAGTAATACTGTCTAAACCTGAGCTTTCCACACTTGTTTTTTATGCACCTTTATGAATCACTTTTTCCTTACACTCCTCCAAAATATATGTATACACACACACATAGTTATGAACTATAAATGTGTACCAGTGTTATCTGTATAATAAACTAGGCAAAGTCAATTTACCATGTAGTAAATATCAGATACTAAATGAACTGGACATGAGAAAGTGCTATTATTTTAAGCTTTGGAGTAGAATACTGGATATGGGGTGGAATACCGGATAAATGCTATTTTTCACGAGGCTTTCTCCTGGTTTTAAAGGAGCCGTATTGGATCGTCCTTCATGATCGAATTGTGAGTGTTATCAGCAGTCCCAGCCTGACGTCTGAGACAGAGTGGGTCGGCTATCCTTTCCGCCTCTTTGATTTCACTGCTTGTCATCAGTCCTACTCTGAGATGAGCTGCAGCTACACGTTAGCTCTGGCACATGCGGTGTGGCACCATTCTAGCATCGGGCAACTTTCTCTCATTCCCAAGTAGGTATTATGATTTCTTAAAGACATTTGATTTATCATTTTGTTTTTGTTTTATAATCTCATTTATGCATGAGGTATATATCTCATTCAATAGAACAACTTAGAAGTAGAAGTCTTAAGTAGATTCTAGGTATCAGGAAGCCTCCTTTATTTCAGAATTGTTTGAGTGAAATTAATTTGTATGTACAAGTAACAATCTGGTATCTTGTTTTCCATTACCATTTTGGGAGGCTTAGTCAAATGCATTCTTTTTCCAGAATATATCCCGAAAGTTGGCTTTTGAACTGCATAACTAATATTAGGCTATCTTCTGGTTTTTTTTTTTGACTGTATAATTGGTATTAATTAGATTCACATTTCTTGAGAATGGCCTTTATATTAGGTTGGTTATTCTCTTTTTATTTCAAATAATTCGCATTCTGTCATTCAGTAATTTTACTATTAGGAATGACTTCTAAATCTGAAGTAATTTATTTCAATAATCAAATGAAAATAAGAGCCAGTGAGAGATGTGAGATTAATTTAAAATGTTACCAAAATTAAAAGAAACGTTTTTAAGAAGATTACAAATTTTGCAAATACTCGGGTAGGCTGTATTAACAACGTTCAAACAATTCAACTGATTTCAAGTAACAATAAATTTTTATTTTTAAATTTTAGGTTTCTTACTGAAGTACTTCTTCCTATAGTGAAGACTGAGTTCCAGTTGCTTTATGTGTACCATCTCGTGGGACCATTTTTACAAAGATTTCAGCAAGAGAGAACTCGATGTATGATAGAGGTAGAATAAAATCTGGGTTCTAAAAGATATATTAAGATTTCTTTCCCAGTGTTTTTCAAACTGCATATCATTACCATTAGTAGGAAAATCATTTTAGTGGGATCTAAGAGCAATTTTTGAGGCCTTAGTGTCCCCATAACTTAGTATGCCTATAACGAGTTTGATGGGTGATGTGTTGAACTGGAGATGCAGGGGAAAATATCTGTCATCAAGGTTGAAAAGAAAGTAAAGGACAGAGAAGTGCATTTGAGAACATTCTCTGTAGTACAGAGGAATTCATTAAAATGATGGGAATGGTTGAAGTCAATCACCTATAACAAGAGTATAGATAAAAGGAAATGAGCCAGGAGTAGACCCTTAAAGTGTGAGCCACCAAATGGAACTAAGAAGGTCCAGTATAAAGGCTCCTCCCGGCGATTGCAGGTATCCCAGAAATTGAGAGGTCGTTTCTAGAAAAGGGATTGTCTAGCTCTTAAGTTTAAGAGAATACTATTAGAAAGAGAAGTTGCATGTAAGCTCTATTAGGAGGCAGTTTGTAGCACTCTGGATTCCATTATAAATGCAGGCAGTGTCATATCACCCATGTGCACAGAGGTCTGTCTGATAGTGACAATTCCTCAACAAACATGTTATCCTCTGTGCTGGTCTTGAATGGAGTCTAGCTGCATCAAGCTGAGTTATTGAACCATTTTCTTACCATTTAAGTAGTTCTGTGCTGTTTGTTGAATAGATTGGTGTGGCATTTTATGACATGTTGCTGAACGTAGACCAGTGTAGCACCCACTTAAACTACATGGATCCCATCTGTGACTTCCTGTATCATATGAAGTACATGTTTACTGGTGACAGTGTAAAAGAGCAAGTAAGTTCACTTTAATTATTTTTTAATGACATTTAGTTTAGAAAACTTAAATATATGGCGGATAGACTATTTTGTTTGGGTGAGTGGGGTTTTTGGTTAATTTTTTTCTTTTAAGGGGACAAGGTTAATAGACCTTTTTAGGCTACGTGGCTTATTACTCTGGACATAGTGTTAAAGTAAATACCTATTATAATTTCTCACACTTTTCCCCTTGATATTTGCAGCAAAACATCTGAAAAAGACCTGGGGGTTTATTAACAGTAAACTCATTAGGAAGAAACAGTACGGTATGGCTACTGAAAAGATCAGAGAGGCCTTGTGTTATAAGTGAAGCAGGGCCTAGTTTTCCCCACAGTGATTAGGGTACACTGTGAGGATGTGAGACAAATCGCAGCATGACAAGAAGACTAAAACCGGGAGGGTCAGGAGAATAACTAGTGAAGGGTATTTGAAGGAACTGGGGGTGCTTAACTTGAATTTTTAAAGTCCTGGGGAATCAATTGTATTCTTACTATTTGGGTGTTGCCATTTGGAATAGGTATTAAATTTGTTCTGTGTCACTTTAAAAGGTATACAAACTGGTGAAGTTAAAGGGAGGCACGTTGTAACTCAGCATATAAAGAGCCATTCCCTGGGAGAGCTGTCTCAAAGTGGAAGGGTCCTCCTTAAATCATAACTGAGTTTCCTGTCAGTGGAAACCAGGATCTCAGCTGTTTTAGAAGGGTGGAGAGAGGGCAGATAGGTGGAATTAAGTGACCTCCCCTCCATACTTCAATGTTACTTCTCTCTAAAATGGGAAAGGAACATAAATTGATAGACGTAAACATATGACTCCTAGCCTGAGGGATTCGTTCCTTGGAGCTGGCGACATGGGGTGGGGAGGGTGTCGCCTCCTTCATGCCTCAGCAGGATTGTCAAGTGGGAACCCATTCAGAAATGTTCTTGTTAGCATATTCCCTATATTTGGGCCTAAGAAACTTTGACACAAGGGGAATACAAAAAGGAAGAATTATTAATGGGCTGATCTTTCCTAGTAAGATCCAAAAACATTTGAGTAAAGCTAAGAAAGCTATGGAACTGCTTGATGTATTTATTTCTTTAAAGTTTTTTAAGTAAGAGTAGATCTAATATTATTTAGTTTGAATTCCAAGTGTAAATCAAAACCAGAAAGTTAGCTTTATAGATAAATGTTATGAACGTAAGTTATTCAAAGAACTTCGACATATAATCGTGCTTTATGCTTCCCTTACATGATACCTTCCGTGAAGATGGTATCTTAAAAGGATGATCCCCTTGGTGGGTATGTAGAATTCCCAGTGTAAACTCTACTAGCTATCGTCAGTGGGACGACTGGCTAGCTAGGTAAATGAGTACGTTTTTGTAAGTGTATGCATACATAGATAGACGCACATACACATATATACATATATATATGTGTGTGTGTGAGGGACAACACATGTTTTTTCTCATGTAAGAAAGAAGGAGTTTTATCTGCTTTTGTTAAAACACAAAACATGCAGAGAAACATCTCATCCACCTGTTCCACTCCCTAGTTTATTGTCTCAGGGTATGTGTAAATTGCTTCTTTAAAGGTTGGAAATTGAAGTTCTCTGGTTAAAATACTTTTTAATGTGTTTTCATTTTTTAGGTAGAGAAGATTATCTGTAATTTAAAACCAGCTTTAAAACTTCGTCTTCGATTCATCACTCACATTAGCAAGATGGAACCAGCTGCAGTGCCTCCACAAGCCGTCAGTAGTGGGTCTCCAGCACCTCAGTCTAATCAGGTGCCAGTGTCTCTGCCAGTGACTCAGTGAGGTCAGGGTGTGCTGTGGCGAAAACGGACTTGAATCTATTAAATCTGAACATGATCGTGCTACATAGTGGTGGAGTAGAGGCAGTGATGTTCAGATTGTTTTATTCTGATTCAAATGGTGAATCTGTTGACTTCCAACTCCCATCTCCCTATGTTTTTGTCTCTAAGAGATAAAGTAAGCTACACGTTGTTCATATCCACAACAATGTACTAGAGCTACCTAGGAATGGGGACATAATCTGATTAAATGACTTTTACTAGGCACTCTCAATCTTTCCTATCTTGGCCATTGTTTTTATTTTTTAGTATTAATGACTTATTCAGTCTTCAAATACACTGGTTTAAAGGCACCACACATGTAAAATAGTTACTACAAATCCTTTTATACATAAATCTCTTTTGGTGTATCTGGGATAAGAGATTTTTGTCAAGTAAAGGACTCTAGATTTCATTGCATTACTGGAGCAAACAGGTTCATATTCTTTTTAAAATGGCTTAAATTTTTTATCATAGATTTCCAAGTAAATGGGCTAATATTTCTAGTGTAGATTGGCAAGTTTTTGCCTTTGCCATGGACTTGAACTTACTATATGAAATGAGTTGGAAGTCATGTAAGAAAATAACATAGCTAGGGCTTCCCTAGTGGCGCAGTGGTTGAGAAACTGCCTGCTAATGCAGGGGACACGGGTTTGAGCCCTGGTCTGGGAGGATCCCACATGCCGCGGAACAACTAGGCCCGTGAGCCACAACTACTGAGCCTGCGCGTCTGGAGCCCGTGCTCCACAACAAGAGAGGCCGCGATAGTGAGAGGCCCACGCACCGCGATGAAGAGTGGCCCCCGCTTCCCACAACTAGAGAAAGCCCTCGCACAGAAACGAAGACCCAACACAGCAAAAATAAATAAATAAATTACTAAACTCCTACCCCCAACATCTTCTTTAAAAAAAAAAAAAAGAAAGAAAATAACATAGCTAGAAATGCATAAGCTTAATAAAATCATCCTTAAGTGGTGATTCTTTAATCTCTGTTTTTAAAAATAAATCAGTTGCTTTTCCAGGTTGACACTCTCACCTGTGTGTGTGTGTTTTGCTTGTATTTAGAAACCTGTGTAGCAGTGACAGAACCTTACAAAGAGATAAAGAGAAAAGAAGTTTCTAGGGATTACAGCTTTGAACAACATGGAAATATGGTCCCTTTTCAGGCTGGGTAGCTTTATCTCCTGAAATCAAGAGATCCATTCTATGTGCGGGGGCTGATATAGGTGTTTATTTTTAATGCCAGCATATTTTTATTTGGAAATGAATGTGTATTTCTCTAACGATAAGGCTTTTGCCAAAATGGGAATATAAGCTTTTTAATTTCACAAAAGTTAGCATTTCCATATCTTGAATTTCATACCAAGAGGGAATTGATACAGTTTATACTAATTGTACTAACTTTTACCAAGGCAAAACATTTTTCTGAAAGACGAAACCTTTGGGAGGATAACTAGAAGTTTAAACTAGTCGATTTGCTAATTATGTCATTAACTGTGATATTTTTATATGACGTTTCCATGTTTACTTAGGCGGGTTAAGGTAATCAGTAGGCTTATGGTTACCCTCCCGAGCAACTCCAAAGCAAGCCAAGGTTATTGCTACTGCTGTGTTCACTGTCCGAGTTACTTCTTCTGGTGTCTTCCCCAGAGATGGATTCACTTCCATTATATCTAATCCTGACAGTAGCCCTACAACAACAAATGGAAATAATGTAATTTATTAAATAGTTGACATTTTTAATTTAGTACAGACTGACTTGAAATATTATCTGGGAATAGAAAGAGGTGTAATAACTGAAAACATTTCAGTCATTGCATCATGCAATGGACATTTAGGAAGTGTCTGTTGGGGCTCGATCTTCAGATTTGGGAGGTATCAATATATATTGGCCGGGTGTACACTTCCTTCTTTATTCACTCAGATTTTTACATACCTGTTTTGTAAATTTCTTCTGTGATGTAGAGACCTTCTCTGTAAGACAGACCTCCCTGGACTGGTGTGCCAGTAGCTGGTGTGAAAGACGGGTCCAGTCCATCAACATCAAAGCTCAAATGAATTGGCCTTTTCTTTCTTTTAAGAGGTGGGAAAGGAATTCAGTTTAAAGTTGGTGGTTTAATATTTCGTAGAAAAATACAGTTCTTACTTCATAAAAAGTAACAACCCAGTGAAGTTCCATGATTGTACTTCCTTGCTTTATTAATAACTTACATTGACCAGTGTCAGTAGCAAGTCCTTTTCATAATATTTATGTTACACACATACAAACACACATACACACACACAAAGTATCATACCTTCCTAGTAGATAGCTGAATGCTTCTTCCATCACCTTGCCAATTCCCAGTTTATCCACTTCAGTCATTGAAAAGTATTTAATTCCCAGAATTTTCAAAATGTAGCTATGAAAGAGGATATATTAATCTACAATTTATAAGGAGACTGACCCTATGCCCTCTTGTTTCCTTTTAAAGAAAAGATCAGTGTGGTGAGATTAAAAAAAATATTTAAGTTTGGTGAACTGTATGTATATATCAATATATCTCTAAATAGCAAGTCAACGTAAAAATCACCTGAATACATACACGTATATGTATGTACGTGTATACATATAAATATGTGTAGATATAGATATATAGACTTGGTGCTGAAAATAATTTTTTCTCATCGGCTTGACCAGCACACCTAGCAAGAGAAAGGACAAAAAGGAAGATAAGTCACATCAAGGAATAAACTTACTGTTCCCCAGGGTCCACGTCTCTCAGGCCAATATACACAATATCTTTGGCAGATAGGCAGGGAGTCACCCAGGAGAATCCTGGGACATCGGGAATCTAGAATTGCAATGGTTCCATTGGGTTATATATGCTTCTCTTGAGCAAATCTTACATTGAAAGTTAAGGACACTTGTTAGATTGCCTGTGTCTGGTTTAGAACATAAATCTCAGGGAAATCATTAAAATATAATACAAAATGAAGAATGAAGTGCCTGCCCGCCTGTGCTACCCTTGTTTGCTTTGGCCTTACCCAGCTTCAACCCTGTGGCCCACACCTAACCTGAATCACTTGTCAGCGTTTACCTGCCCTGCGCCCCATTTCCACTCTGCCCTGCTCTCCTGGAACTCTTCTGTAAAGAAATCAGTGTGCTTCCATTACTTTCGTAGCTTCCTTCTTTTCTTCTCTTAGTAAAGACTTAATCCAGAGGGTGGTTGAGAGTGGCTAAGGGAAATTTTCGATCAGACCTTTGGTTTGACCATATCTTCAGATGTCCTGGAGCCATGCTTGGCTCTTCCCATGAGCTGGCTACGCATTTTGCAAGCCTATCACTTTGGTCATCTGTTCGGAAAACATTGCTGCCGACATTTAACATTAAGGAGGTTTTGATCCCCAAGTATCATCACAACGGCCAATTTGCTACGGTTGAATCAATAAAAATTGTTTTATTGATATGCTACAGCATATCAATAAAATTATGAACTACAATGTTAAATCTCATTCTGGAATTTCATCTTAACGTCTTTTAGAAAAGAAGTTTCCAAGGAGGAGGTAGTTCTTCCTCTTGTGGTTTAGATATATGTTTCTCATAGTAAAGATGTTAAATAATAAACCACCATAATCCTCATTTTAAAACTCCATGTTTGAAAAGGCCCTATGATGTGGAGGGGACACTTGGTAAGCATGAGAGGCTATGGGGTTTGTAGTAGAAGGAGGAGGTGCCAGGAGACCAGTTCTGGTCCTTGCTGCACATTTGGTATGTCTGTTAACCTCTGAACCTCTGTTAACTTGTTTATAGAGGATTCCTCTCTGCCCCACCTACTAAAAAGGGTAGTTTAAGAATCAGAAGGGAAGCTACATATGAAGTCAGTTTGCAAACTATCAAGGTAGAGGTACAGAGCCTCACCACCTCTATCCGCCCACCCATTGCTTATTGGCTGCCCAGAAAAAAGTTTGAGAAGTTAATCAAGAAGATGGCACAGGGGTTCTTACTTCCCTTCCGCCTCCTGAACTTCTGCTAAAGATAATTCTTTTGTAACAAAATACCAACCAGCTGTTTACCTTTCCCTTTAGTTCCTTCAGGAGGAAAGATACAGGTTGTCCATGTAAGTTCCCAGTTGTGGTCGTCAGTGGAGTGTTGATGTCGGTGTGAGCATCCACCCAAATGACACAGAGATCTGGGTGGACCCTGGCATGGCCAGAGATACTGCCAATTGCCAAACTTGAGAGGAAAAGAAGTTTGTATGGACATCAGGTTTGCAGTATCATTACATACATCATATCATAAATGCAACATCCTCACCTGATTTTCCTTTAAGTCAAAGTGGCTAATATTTCTGAGAGGTTTTAAACTGGAGATGCCAATTAAACAATGATAACAATAGAGAAAGTATAGCTTATACTTAATATTTACTAACAAGTTATATTTATTCACTTCAATGGCATTACTAATAAATTTGTAATTTTTTTCAAAACCACCTTCTAATAAAATTGCAAATTATAGTTTAACTAAAAATTAACTGTGTGAAAAGACAGTAGCCACACAAGAGATTTTTTAGCATGAGACACCACTCAACTCTCAGGGTTAACTCAGGCTCGTTTTCTGTACTCTCATCTCTCTTGGTAAATACTAATTCTCCCAAGTGAATTATGACAGAGTCCTTCCATTTTTCTTAAAATCCAATTCTTTTACAATTGGGGAGCATCACTCGGAAGTCCTTACATCCACTTCAGCCAGAGTATCCTGGGAGCTCACTCACTCAGATCCTCTGCTGGAACTTTCTAGTCTCCTGCTAGGTATTTAAGGACCCGCTCTTAGCCAGATCCAGAACCCTCAAAGTTCATCTCAAACATTCCAAGCTCCAGAAAACTTGCCGGAATGAAAATGCTAAGTAATATCTTACACAAAAGTTAAAAGATCAGGATTTGCCATGCAATGCTTGCATTCTCCCACTTGTGAATGTTCAGGAATCCTCCAGAGAATCGTGAACTTTCAGATTCTCAAAGTGGAAGCAGTCGTTTCTTGATGTTCAGGTATTGATGATTCAGCTTAATGTTTGTCTTTCCCTACAGGTTTCTTTTCCTTTGGCCATTAGCCACTCTGAAAATTTCCACTTACAAATTTTTCCGCTTAGAAAAGAAAGTGAGCTCCAGTTTCTCAATGGCAGTTTCGTCACAGAAGCCCTGGTAACTCTTTGGCTTTAGGGGAGAAAACGGAGGGGGATGAGGTAACTGACCCTTGCATCAAGAGCTATTGTAATATTTGTACTATTTATCTAATTATACTTCTTCTGATAACATATCGTGGGACCTTGAGAGTAAACATGGAAAGACTTGCACGCAAAAATTATCTTTGCCAAATTATTTATAATGGTGAAAATTTGAAAATAATCTGAATATCTGAAAATATGGATATATATAGTGATATCATACTTTGATGAAAAATTAAGCAACAATAAACAATTATGCTTGTATATATCATGAAGTAACAGAAGGAAATTGGTAGTGTAGATTAAGAACAAAACAGGATAATACACAATTGTTAAAATCATACACAAGGAAAAAATTGTGGCAGGAAGGAAGTATGCCAGATTTTCAAAATTCCAGTAGAAACGGTTGTTAGAGAATTACAACTGCCATCGTTTTTTCCCTTTTATATATGTGTGTGTATTTCAAAATTTTTACAATTATTAACTTTTATAACGGGAAAACGCATGCTTTAGTTGTTGACCTAAATGAGTTGTTTCTATTATCAGTAATCAAGTACAGTAAACTGACTATGAATTTCCTCAGTGCTCATTTATTTAGAAATGTAAGTCTGAATATTTTGCCTAAATCCATTCACATGTCATGTATCTTCTGCTGTTATACAGATAATGCAAGCCTTCAAACAGAGCTAAATTTATGTTTCCAAAATAAAGTAGTAACCAATAAATTTAAAAGAAAAAAGACAGAAAATTTGGTGTAAAATATTGATCAATGCTCTCCCTTCCTTATTTTCTCTCTTCTCATGGTTTTGGTGATACTTCCTTTACAGTATTTGTGCCAGACTTCCATAGAGATAATCATTAAAAAAGACCTGTGGTCTCCGCCCAGTACAAGACTGGTCCTTCCGTTCCTCTTGATTTCTGCCACCACATCAGCCAGCTGTTCACTTGCTTTTCCCACAGACCTTGGATTCTTCACGATTTGGAAGGGACTGTCATTAGGGACATCAGCAAAGGTCAGGGCCCCATAATCTTTCACATCACACTCTATAATTAAAATTAAAAGTTTCAGGTTACTAAGTAAAAAAAGAGATTACAAAACAGCCTGTAGGATGATTCCAATTTTACCAAATAGGTGTATTTGCAAAAAAAAAAAAAAAGTCTGGAATGGCTGTAAAAACTTGTGAAGGCAAAAAACCTTGTCCACTGTTGCCTGACAGCATCATCCCACATTTGCTGTACACCTGTGCCTGCTGTATACTGGGTTCTCTGCAAATATCGATACCTCTTGAATTGAGCCAGTTAGGCTAGACACGAAAGTGTAACAGTGATAAGCTGGTTTGCTCTTAATGGGTGGCATCACTGTCTTGGTCTCTGTCTCTGTTTATGTGCTGTCTACTTTACTACAATAAGCGTGTTTTGTATATGTAATGAAGAAATTGTTTTTAAAAGAATATGTATACATATATATTTATGCCCAGAAGAAAATACACCAATATTTTCTAAATTTTCTCACACTATATTAACAGCCCATGGTTTCAGTCCAATCTGTCACCAGCTGAAGCAGCTCAGCTCCCTGCTCTGTCCATCGTACCTGCCTCATAGTGGGACTGTCTGAATTAAATAAGAACGTATGATTAGCAACGAGCCTTAAAAGCTTTTGTGAGGTCAGGAAATAAAAGCTCTATTATTATACTTCTTTAAAAAAGAAATTGCAGCTAGCCCAAAGTTTCTAAGGACCTAGGTCACTCCCTAAAAGGCCCTGTTTAGGCTTCAATTTACAGAGCTTCATGTGATATAAGTACAGTGTTCTGAACTAACCAGTCATTGTACGCTGTAGTCATTAAATGTCCGTGTGTATCCATGATTCACTAACACCTTCAAGAGATTCAACCTGATATAAAATATGACCAAATTATGCTTGTTAACAGAGGGACTAGTCTAGTCCATTTCCCCAAGCATTCTGTTCTTTCTTGGGGTCTTTTTTTTTTTTTTTGCTTTATGAGGTATAATTGTTATTCACTAAAATTCACTCACTTTAAATGTACAGATCAACCAGTCTTAGAAATATCTACAGTCTTGCAACCATCACCATAATCAAGATTTAGAATATTTTCATCACCCCCTAAATTCCCTCGTGCCCCTTTATGGTCAATCCCTGCCCCACCCTCAGGCAACTACTGATCTTTGTCCTGCTATGCTTGGGTCTTTTCTAAAATTTCACACGGTAGTCTTTTGTGTCTGGCTTCTTTCACTCAGCATGACGTCTTTGCCATTCATCCATGTTCTTGCCTATGTCAGCAGTCTGTTCCTTTTTATTGTTGAGCACTATCCCGTAGTATGGATGTACCACTTTTTGTTTATCCATTCACCGGTTAATAGGCATTTCGTTTCCATTTCTTGGCTTTTATAAATAATACTGCTACAAACATTCGGGTAGTAGTGTTTATGGTATATGTTTTCACTTCTCTTGGGTAAATATCTAGGAGCAGATTTGCTGGGTCAAGAGGTAAATGTATGTTTATTTAAAAACTGCCAAAGTGCTTTCCAAAGTGGCTGTATCATTATGCATTCCCGCCAGAAATACACGAGGGTTCAAGTTGCTCCATATCCTCCCCAACACTTCATCAGAGTTCTAAATATAAAGATGACGTTTACTTTAGCCCATACTTTTAAAATTATATCACTTTGCATTTGCATGCTCGTATATATGTATGTATATGTATATGTGTACACATATACACACCATGCAAACACTAGGTACTATTATTGTTATCATATTACTGTTTTATTTTCTTTCCTTTCACAAATAGGGGTCCTCTTGCTAGTAGTGTACTTCCTGCTGCCCCTGGCTTTTCATTTTCAATTCCTCTGACTCCCCTACGACCCACCCCCAGTTCTTGCACACACACATTCTCTTATGCAAGAGTCTGGCTGGAAAGACAAAAGATCTGAGTGAGGATATTCATCCAACAGTATTTACTGAGCATGCTCCCCATCGCTGCTTTTTTTATAGGCTGTACTTCTAGGGTTATAGCCAATGCTGCAATTCTGTGGTATAAATGTCACTCCAGACACACCCTCTTTTAGCAGGAGCCTGGTCCTTCCTTCAGAGTGAGAAGAAAATCAGGCTGATCTTTCAAGTTAAAAATTACCTTGCTCAAACTAGTGGTTACCAGTGGGGAGGGGCAATATAGGGGTAAGGGATTAAGAGGTACGAACTACTATGTACAAAATAAGCTACAAGGATATATTGTACAACACAGGAAATATAAGCCAACATTTTATAATAACTGTAAATGGAGTATAACCTTTAAAAATGTGAAGCATTATATTGTACATACATGTAACATAATATTGTACATTAACTATACTTCAATAAAAAGTAATTAATTTTTTCAAATTACCTAGTTCTTTAAGTTTCTCAAGCAGACCAGCCTTCCTCAATACTGTAGGGCCTTCTTCCACCCCTCCTCGTGGCTGAACAATTAAAAAATAGAGTAATTCAGACATTATCATGACCATCTGATGCCCACAATGGGAACCCTTTTCATTAATCAATTGAAGAGTATCAATTTTTGAATACCTACAGAGTCAGGAATTTACATTATCTCATTTAATCATCACGGCAAGGTAGATTGAATTACCCCTATGTCAAATATGAAGATCCAGAATCAGAAAGGTTATATAACTTTCCTAACAAATGGGAGAGCCTTAGTTCACATCTGCACTCTTTAGATTCCAAAACTTGCATCTCCTCTTCTCCATCGCACCGCGTTACCAGCACAGTGAACACATATTTTGTGCAAAAGCACTCTGAGAGATGGAGATAGAGTGATTAAAAGGAGAGGGCTTCTGTCTTTGAGTAACTAACAAGCTAATAGGGGATTTGGATATTTAATCCCAATTACAGTGCTTAGAGACTTGCTTCAACGCAGATACAAGATTCATAACCACAAAAACAGGATGATCCTAACTCTGCCAGGAGCAGAGTGTGTCAGAGAAGTCTGCGTGGAGTAGGCTGATATTTCTGCTGAGTCCTGCAACGTGAGTAGGTGTTCAGGAAAATAGATAGGGTGATAGAGAAACTTTGCAAACCAGGGGAACAGCTTGAGTAAAAACATAAGGAAGAAAAAAAAAAAGAGCATGGCATGAGAAAGACCTACTTGCAGGTCCTCACGGTGGTAAGTTAGGGCTCTTGGGGAGAAAGCAGGCAGCAGGGAAAATCATCACCCGGGAGCCGAAACCACAAAACTTACCTGGTATTTCAGGTATTTTGACCTGGTTAAGCACAGTTGGCACAATTCTACCTTTGCTCATTTTACATCAGGGAAGCTAACACGCTTCCTCCTGGCTGTAAGTCTTCTCCAGCCTCCCGGCAGATTAGCCATCTAAAGAACCGGTCCTTGCATGTGTCTCTCTGATTCTAATTTCCAACAAGCCTTTTCAATACAGGAGGTTACTTTGTGTTCTCAGGGGAGAAGGTGTGCCAAAAGACACGTGGATCTATCCCCAGGATTGTGCCGTGGCACCAAACTAAGTAGATATTTCTCCCCAACTCAAATTACCGGATGATTTGCCCTGGCTGCCGGGTAAATCCTCCATGTCAAATTCCTGTCCCTGGCAGCCAGGGACGCCCCACACTCAGATGGACACATTTGCTCCTTCACTCCACTCCTTTTTTGTATGACTCCCACCCCCTCTCAAGCAGATACAATTTCTCCTTCTTTAAACTCCAACAGCGTGCTGCTTGGCTCAGATTTTGCCTTGGTTTTGTGTTTGTTTTGTCTTTTCTCCATTATTAGATTTCAGTCCAATTTTTTCTACACTTCCAGCACTGTGTTTTGTAGTACGGAGCTGACACTTAGCAGATGCTCAAAAATTGTCAATTTGATAAAACTCCCTGCCCTTTTTCCCTCTCCCTTTCAAACTTTAGAACAAATCTCATACACCCCTTACAAATGAACTTATTTACAAAACAGAAATAGACTCACAGACATACAAAACAAACTTATGATTACCAAAGGGGAGACGGAGGAGGGGATAAATTAGGAGTTCGGGATTAAAATATACACACTGCTATATATAAAATAGATAACCAGCAAGCACCTACTGTGTAGCACAGAAAACTATACTCAACATCTTGTAATAACCTATAATGGAAAAGAATTTTAAATTTACGTTCATATATAAAACTGAATCACTTTGCTGTACACTCAAAACTAACACAACATTATAAATCAACTATATTTCAATAAAAATTTTAAAAATAACACCATTCTGGGGCTTCCCTGGTGGCGCAGTGGTTGAGAGTCCGCCTGCCGATGCAGGGGACACGGGTTCGTGCCCCGGTCCGGGAAGATCCCACATGCCGCGGAGAGGCTGGGCCCGTGAGCCATGGCCGCTGAGCCTGCGCGTCCGGAGCCTGTGCTCCGCAACGGGACAGGCCACAACAGTGAGAGGCCTGCCTACCGCCAAAAGAATAAAAATAAAAATAACACCATTCTGAACTTTAAGAATTATAAAAAAAAACACACACAACAAATCTTATACACCCCTTAGTTGATATGAAAGTCCTCCCTCAGTATCTGTAGAGGATTGGTTCCAGGACACCTACCCTACCCCACCACCTCCCCATCTCCCCACCCCTACTCCCCCTACCCCCTGCCCCCTGCACGGATGCTCAAGTCCCTTACGTAAAATGACATAAAGATATTCCAGATACAGAACCCGCAGATATGGAGGCCCAGCTGTATATTTATTACAATATCACAGTCGATCAAGTTCACAGAGTGACACTTTTTAGCTTTTTTTTTTTTTTTGTCTGATTCAAACTGCTTCTAATGATTGGTCTTTTCTCATTGTTCTTTGTTAGCTCTACTGACTTTGAAGCTGGGCTCCATTCCCTAACTGACTGCAACTCTAAGATCCGCTGTAGATCTAAAGATGCACCAGTGCAGGTCAGGAGCACAGGCTCTGGTATCAGACAGTCCTGTCTGGAATTACACAGTCAAAGCTGTGTGACCTTGAGCAAGTTCTCAAATCTCTCTGAGCCTTTTAGTTAACTCAACAGTAAAATCAATACAATACCTACTTCATTCTTTGCCACCACCTCCTCCCCTTAACCACTGCCCTGCAAGGGAATGGAGTCCTTTTTCAGATTCAACCTTCTAGCCCTTTAATCCTCCCTTTTGCCTATTTATCCAATTTTACCTCCTTTAAGTGAGGACAGAAATTTATATGTTGGCCATTTTTTTCCCTTCTATGCTATGGCTTAGTGTAGAAAAATATCTCTCTCTGAGTCCTTACTATCACGAGACAATAAGCTTCATTCTCATGGGGCCATGTTTTTTTGTTGTTGTCGTCGTTGTTTTTTTTGCCGTACTCGGGCCTCTCACTGCTGTGGCCTCTCCCGTTGCGGAGCACAGGCTCCGGACGTGCAGGGTCAGCAGCCATGGCTCACGGGCCCAGCCGCTCCGCTGCATGTGGGATCTTCCCGGACAGGGGCATGAACCCGTGTCCCCTGCATCGGCAGGGGGACTCTCAACCACTGCGCCACCAGGGAAGCCCCGGGCCATGTTTTAATAAGGAAGAGCTGTAGAAGCCAGGAAGGAAGAATTATGGAGAATGGAAAATGCATCTGGCTATATTTCAAAATATTATCCCCTGGAATGGCTGTTATTATCAGCATTTGGCCTTCTGCTGAGGTCCAGGGGTCAGAGCATATTCAAGCCGTTTCCTCCCTCCCTTCCTTCCTTCCTTCATTCCTCCCTCCCTCCTCTCTTCTTTCCTTCCTTCTTTTTTTATCAGTTATTTCAGTGCTATCTTTGTTAGAACCTGTCCCAAGAATAGGTGAGCACATTGTGGATTTTGCAATTACCGCCAGCATTAAAAGAAACACTTCTTTGTCAGCAAAATGTCCCTGTGTTTCAGGAGAGACCTTTGGAAGATTTCCAGGGAAAGTGAAGCAGTATTGACTGACAGTCCAAATGCAGTTTGCATCTCTAACCTCCGACCTGTCCCAATTTGTTTTGTAATAAAAAAGCCAGAGAGCAAAGCAAGAGTTCAAAACTAAGAGAAGAAATACATTGCTCAGACGGGCAAAGAGAAAGTTCTAAGACACCTGAGAAACCCCATTTAAAACAACCACAACCACAAAAAATCAGCCTGGGAAGGTGTCAATTCACACTCTATCCTGTTTGTTTTTGTTTTTGTACTTCCCCATCCCCCCTCTTTTAGCACAGACGCTTACAGGAGTCGAAGATATCTGTAATCTCATTAGATTTACCAGAATGAGTGTGCCTGGGCAGAGAAAAAAAAAAGACTGTACATTTACGTGTGGCTGGCATGTTTTGGAATCTGGGAGTTTGATAAATTCATTAGTCCTTTCAATGTGGTCAACTTGCAGGTGGGTTTCCTTTTTTGTTTTTCTTTTTTCCTCCCTCAAAGAGAGGTGCACAAGGGACTCTACCTAGTCCATGAAATCAGTACTTTTATAGAATCATGAAAGCCCTAAAATAATATAAATCACTCGCAAAGTTGATAAATCAATAATATTTAGGTTATCCACATTTTTAAATTCTAAAGGTTGCTGCCCGTCTATGAAATTCTTCTAGGTGTTAATTACATAACTAAACAAATGTGTTTTCTTAAAATTCTATCTCCTTCTACATACACAGTAACACCAAAAGCAACGAGAGCACGGAAATCTAAATGAGTAGCTACAATGCAGAAATATTCTATTCCCATTCAAATAAAAATATTTTCTCTTAAAAAATTATGAGGAAAAATTCAGCAGATTTAAATAAAATTAGCTGTGGCTGAGATTAGGAGCCATAAGAATAAATGGATTTGTGACCATAATTATACAATGATGCAAAATGGTGAGAGGACTTTAAAACATAGATTTCAGGTCAGGTTGTATCAGGGAATTTAACTAACTAGACATTAACACCTTACTAATTTTGAAATTCGAAACTTTCTCATAAATTCCGGCTATTCAAAGCCAGGGTTTTTACTCACCTGGCCCTTTGAGAAAGGAGCTCCGATGATCCCTATGGATTTTGGCTTGGAACTCATGCTCCAGCACTGCTCACTGTTGCACCCGGGGTTTCGAGCCAGTCGTCACTCTGTGCAACTCTCAGTGACGGAGAGCACATATTATTTTTCTATTTATAATTGAGTTAAATCTGTTTACTTTATTCTAATGAGGGAGAGTGGCTCCACCTACTGAAACAAAGCAACAGTCAAGTGGAAGTCCAGCAAGTTCATACTTGGAATAACTATGAGTCCTCTGGGTCTAGGTCTCTAATTAAGTGAGATTATTCATGTAGACAGTTCACACCCATTTGACAAAGCCAGCTGGTGACATTAATCTTTCCTAATCACCACTTTGATTTCCTAATTATCTTTTCTAGTCATAATTAATTAATCAAAACCACAGAAGAAGTGCTATGGTTCTTGCGGTGCAAACTCAGGGCATGGCACTTACCTCCTCCAGGTCTTTGCATCCTCCTGTGTCGAAAGGGCTGGGACTAGCAAGATGGTCTCCCACATCCCTTCCAGCTCTACAACGCTGAATTCAGTTTTCACTCTGGGATTAATGGTTAATCTACGAGGCACACCTCATACACCGCCAGAGCACAGTCTCAGGGAAGGCATATGACTTCCTTTTCTGATTATTAATTAAAGAAAAACTTAATTGCCTGATTAATAACCCAGAAGCGTTACCACACTAATTTTGAAATACAATATGCGGGAAAGTAACAGTTATTGGACTCATAATATCAAAATGAAATAGAGATGCAAAAACAGCCACGGCTGAGTTTTTATCATGTGCCAGATGCTGTTCTGGTTTATATTATCTCATTTAATCCTTATGTGAATTTTATGACCAGTCTCATTATTTGTGTTATTTTACTGATGAAGCAACTAAAGTTCAGAGGGGTTGCCAAATGTCACAAAGAGGAAGAGCCATGACACAGTCGTAGGCATTCTGGATCCACCTAACCACTGGACTTTACATTCTAAACGCAGATGAAGTGTCAGCTATGTGTGCCTGTCAGACCAGTGTGTAAGACCTTATAGAAAAACCCAAACGAACTTTTTGGCCAACCCAATATATCCTAGATATTTACTTGGGGTATTTTATATAGCTAAGTATTAACCTCTTATGGTTTCACATTGCAAATAACTTTTTTCTAATCTGTCAGTAACCTGATAACTTTATATGTCATCACTCAAGATTCTTATTTTTTGAAATGGACAGTTGAATAATTTTTTCCTTATGCTTTGCACTTTGGAAGTTTCATTAAGTCCTTTCTACTCCAAGATCACAAATATATATTTCTGTATTTTCTCCTATTTGCTTTAGAGTTTATGTTTCACATTTAGTTCTTTAATCCATCTATACCCATCTTTGTACATTGTGTAAGTTTTCCAACTCTATTTTCCCTTGTAGAGTCCATCTGTTTCCTCAACAACACCCACTGAGCCGTCCTTCCATTTTGCCTCATGGATTTGAGTGTTATTTCCCTCGTGTACCAAGTTCCCCTAGACACATGGGCTCTTTCTTCTGATCCATTGGCTTATTTACCTGTGGCTGTACCAGGTCCACACTCTTTGATTATCCTGGCTTTATGGTATATCTTACCATTCTTCGGCAAATAGTAACATTTTGCTCTTCTTTTTCAAAACTGATTTAGCTATTTATAAGCCTCTGTTCATCTACATATTCAGAATAAGTTGATGGGTTCCTTAAAAAAAAATCCTGTTAGAATTTTTACTGAATTTGTAGATGAGTCCATAGAGATTTGATATCTTTCAGGTTTCATTGTGGGTGTATTATTTTTACTCTAACATCTGAAAGTTCCTTCTATATCAAGCTGAGTTTGCCTTCCTATTACTTGACCCGGTGATTACAACCCTTCAATCCAAGTAAAACACAGTATCCCTCGGCTTCATGTACTTCTTGCATTCTCTATTGTTTAGCCTCTATATCCCCAAATACCTCACCAGTTTCTTATATTACATGATGGCTACTCTCCTTCAGGTCATCAACTTGGTCATTCCCTTCAAAACATCTTCTGGCTTCCCTATGGCCTCCTTAACTATGTGATCCTATCCAGAACCAAGTGCACACATCCAGGTGTAGATGGAGGCATCTAGCCCATCAAAGACAAATTTGGTAATGCTTGACTTTCCAATTCACTGATAAAAATACTGAACAGGGCAGCACCTATGAAAGAGCTCCTTGGCATTCCGATGGAAACCTCAGCCCAGATTGTCATAGTTCCATTCATTAGTCATGGATCCATAGGTACAGCTGTTCCCTCAATTCCCAGCTCAACCACTCTATCTTGGCTGTAAGGATATCATAAGGAAAACTTCCAGGTATGTCAATAAATTCTTGCTACACTTTGCCTGTTACATTTTGTCACTTACCAGTCTGACTTCCCTGTCAAAGATGATGAATTGACCCTGAGAGACACTCTCTTCTTGGTAAACCCATGCTGACTTCTAGTGATTACTGTTTCCTTTTTGTTGTGAACATAAACCATCTTTTTGATCTCCAAAGCTGTCATCTCAGGACTTCAAAAGGAAGAAGACAGAGGGCATCTTACCTATATCATCCTATCAGAGCTCCAGTTTTTCCAGCTCAATCCTTTCCTTTATTTTAGAGTGTACATATTAAGTTTTTAAAGCCCTTCTCCTAGTAATACAAACCTCTTATCTAATATCTCTCCTTCTCTCCCTCCGTCTTTCACTCTCTCTCTCTGTCTGTCTCTGTCTCTCTCTCTCTCTGAAATCCTATCTAGCACTTTCCTGAAGATGGGACCACATCTTATTTGACTTTGATCCAAAGCCACTAGAATGAGGTTCGACACATAGGCCCTTGTATTAGTTGCCTAGAGCTACCATAACAAAATATCACAAACTGGATGACTTAAAAGAGCAGAAATCTGTTATCTCATAATTCTGGAGGCTGGAAGTTTGAAATCAAGGTGTCACAGAGCCATGCTCCTCCTGAAACCGATAGGAGAATCGTTTCTTGCCTCTTCCTAGCTTCTGGTGGTTTTCCAGCAACCTCTGGCATTCCTTGGCTTGTAGACGCGTCACTCTAATCCTCCATCTTCACATGGTCTTCTCCCTGTGCCTCTGTGTTTTCCCATGGCCATCTTCTTATAAGGTCACAGGTCATATTGGATTAGGGCCCACCCTACTTCAGTATGACCTCATTTGACTAGTTATACATGTATGCAATGACCCTATTTCCAAATACGGCCACATTCTGAGGAACTGGAGATAAGGACTTCACCATATCTTTAGGGGAACACAGTGCAACCCTTAAGAGCCCTCAGCTAAGGTTTTGCAATAAAAAGAAAGGATGAATAAATAAGTTACATGATGAGAGAAACCAAAAAATCATATAGCTCTTACTCTCTACCTCTTTCTCTTTCTAAGGCTTCAAACTGTGGCCCATCTCTGCATTGTCCTTTCATCAGCCAACTGACAAACAAGACTGTCTTCCAATGAAGCCCAGGAGTCTTAGCACTTTTATAAAGAGCTAGAAAGTACAAAAAATCCAAAGGACTAAATCTCTAATGAAGTGATTTCAGGGAACCATTTTGTTTGATGCATTGCCCAAACTTTTTTTTTTCTTCTAAATATTTTTGTATTGTGTACATTCTTCATATTTTGTTGTAACATATTATTTGAGAACAGATTCCATTAAAGATTTTCTTTTTCTTTAAGCCATCTCTTACTCATGGAGTGACCTGAAAGGCTGGCATTGGAGACTGTTTCATCTCGGTCTGGGTCAGGGTGGGTGTGAGGGGTGTGGGTACGACAGCAGGGGGGTGGGTCTACGATGTATGTGCTACAGATGGGACGTTCGCGCTCGGCACCAGTGTTTCCAGCTTGGTGGTTCTTAAGTTTTCTTGAATTACTGAGTGTTCTTTTTTTTTTTTTTTAATTTTTATTAGAGTATAGTTGATTTATAATGTTGTGTTAGTTTCTGCTGTACAGCAAACTGATTCAGCTATACATATACATATATCCACTCTTTTTTGCCCAAACTCTTTAAACCCAATACAATAAGGGGCCCACTCCTGGAACACTTTGATTTTATAGAAATGTTCAAACTAATGATCCCTGGTACGTTAACTAGCCATGTCTCTAGGAAGGAACTCTTCTAACCCTTTGAGGCATGCTAGAAGCTTAAGCAGAGTGGGCGGCCATGAAAGAAGCTTCACTCTGAGCGTCTGGCTCATGTCACTTCATGACTATGTATTTATAGCCTCCTCCTCTTTCTTTGCCTTCCTCTCTTTACCCAGTCAGACTTGAGGCAGTCCTCCTGAGGGTGTGGGGGCTATAGGAAACAAAATGTCGGGATGTCACTGATCTCTCTATGAGCATAGGAGCTCGGGGCAGCACTGCACCAGGAGACAGTGAGTAACCCCAAAGTGGAAGACCCACCCACCTGGTGCCCCAAAGTCTCCAGAGCTAGCCCTCAGTTCCCAAGGGGACCCTGAACTGGAGCCTTGGGATGGGGAAGATATTTAAATTTCATTTCGGAAGCTGCAGTGGCAGACTCCCAGACAGAATCTAAGAGAGAAGGAAGAAGGTATAAATCACAGAAAATGATAATCGCTGGTTTCATGAGCACATGTGAGTCACCTGAGAGTACCCTAGAAATAGTGTGAGGACTTAAGGTCCTGCACTAACAGGCAAAGATTGGAGCCAGAGAACAACTGTGTATGCCTGTTATTGGGATCTAGATTTACTCTAAGGTAATGTGGCTGGGAATGTAGGAAGTCAGGCATATGGAAAAACCGTGTCCTCTGAGGTAGAGCAGCTTGTTCAACTCACACAACGAATTGAGTCTAGAGCTGAGAATGGGATCCACATTTCTTGGATCCCTCTAATGCTACTCCCACTTCTCATGCCACCTCCCTTCACCTGCAAGACTTCTTCATTCTTATAAATGAGACAGTCAAACTTTAGCTTTTAAAAAATTAAAAGGATTTTCGGAATCTTTCAGAAATGAAACCTGGTGAGTAGTGAACCATATACTCTGAAAAAGTTGACAAAGAATCTGTAGAAAATTCATCAGGTTCTCTACCTAGACCCAGAGAGTCAAATCATTATATATTATGTTTCAGTGGTTACTTTCTTTTGATTTGTCCTACTAAATGGTGGATGCCCTCAAAGTCTGACTTCTCTGGAAAATTAAACTGAAATTAAAAACAAAATTTTCTTTTTTGCTGAGGAGTTTTAGTGTGTCTGTGTATTAACCAGCACTGGATATCAATTTCTTGTAACTATTAATGGAAACCAGAAGTGTGTTAATTTAAGAGATGGCAGGATTTTGTTTTAAGGTTATCTTGGTTCATGCTCTGGGAATTACGTTATCTAAGCTTCCAATGAGGCATTTCTGGAGGAAAGTGGGGTTTTGTCTAGTCATTTTCAAGATTTTTCTCTTTGCCTTTGGCTTTCTGTAGTTTTGGTGTGCTGGGTCTAGCTGTGCATTTCTATATATCTTTCTTGGATTTTTTTGGCTTCTTGAATCTGTGGATAAATATTGCTTATCAGGTTGTTTTTAATTCCCAGCCATTTTTATATGTGCAAGAGTCTCATATTCTCCGCCTCACCTTCTTTCTCCGCTCCTTCTGGGATTAAAGTGAAAAGTATGTTAGGCCTTCTAAGTCTATTCTCTTATCTCTTGCTCTTTTTGTCTTTTTATCTTTCCATGTTGCCTTCTAGGGAACATCTTCTGATCTATTCCCTGGTTCAATAATTTGTCCATCAGCTAAATCTCTTTAATGAATTCTCAATTATTATCCTTTTTTTTGATATGGGTTTCTTCTCCCTGTAAGCTATTTCCAAGTTTGTCTTTCATTTCTTTAAACATAGTAAATATAGTCAGCTTGTAGTCTGTAGCTGGTAATTAGTGTTTGAAACCTTTGTAGGCCTACTTCTATTCTTATTGTTTCTTTCTTATGGTGATTTGTTTTTTAATGCTAGGTCACCTTTGTGCTGGTCATTGTTAATGAAAATATTTTCAGGAATAATGTGAGGAGATGATAAAAGTATCCTCTTCCGATAAAATCTGTGTAGTTTCCAGGTACCTGGGACACAACAAGTCTAGAACTACCTTAAATCCAATTCAGGGCTCAGGGTCTCAGTGCCACCCAGGTGAATTGCAACTTGGATGCAAATCTTTGTAAAAACTGGTTAACTTCTTTTCCACCTTACTCTGAGGATAGTCCCTCTAAAGGGTCACAGCTTTTTTTTAAGGTCTCTTCTTTAATTCTGAACTTTTTATATGCCCTGAGCTTTGATTTATGTCCATTTCACTCCACAAGGCTGTCAAAACAAAAGTTAAAATTTACCTGAATTTTCAAATGCCCCAGAGCAAAAGCAGCTTCTGTTCTAGCTTACTTCCTGAGGCTCCCATTTTCCCTTTTAATTTTAACCTCACAATTCTTTACTGTCATGTTAGGTCATCACTGCTTTTAAGTGAGTTTTGCCCATTATTTTTAGTTGTTGTCATCAAGAGAGATGATCTCAATAACCTAGCCTACTATTCTTGGAAACTGGAAGTTTACAGGTGAATTTTTGAGAGTATTCTGGCAAAATACAGTAGAAAGTTGAACTTATGGTCTTTCCAGTGACATTTCCCAAAAGGGGGAATCGACAAGATATCCACTCTTTGGGTAAACCGTTTGAAGATGTGGCTCTCTGGCTTTCCAGAGTTAAGGACGAATGAGAGTCACCTCTGAGATCATGAAACATTTTTACTCGGCAGAGTCCAGCACTTTCAAGGCAGCCACTCAGTTTTTTAGCTTATATGCTATAAATTCTCTGGTGAAGGACAGAGCTCCTCTATCCTGTATACATGCACACTTACATTCTGTGGGTGGTTCAAAACACATTGCCACTCAAAGAGAGGGAAGTGATGAAAGCAGAGGGCTCTACCTACCTAGATTCCTTGGTAAGTAATCAATCAATAAGTATTTACTGAAAACCATTTTATTTACTGCTTGCTTCTGTACTTTTCATTATGTGGGACCAGAGGTATAATATATAGACAGAGCCCTTAACTCAGGCTGAAGCTAGGATCACAGATTGCATGAACTTGTTACGTCCCCTTAGACTCCTTTAATCACCTTTAATCTCCTTTAATCTCAGTTCCTCAGTTTTTCTTTGTCTTTCATAAACTTCAGACTTTTAAAGAGTCTCTCAACTTAGGATTGTCTGAGGTTTCCTCTGATTAAATTCAAGTTTTACATTTTTGCAAGAATACCACAGAAGTAATATTGTGTACTCTCCGTGTATCACGTTAGAGGGCATGTGATGTTGATTTGTCCCATTACTGTTGAGGTTGACTTTGATCTCTCAGTTAAAGTAGGATTTACCAGGTTTCTCCACTGTAGAGTTACTATTTTTCTCTTTGTGATTAATAAATATCTTGTGAGGTTAATCAGTTTTATGTAATTATCCTGTTTCTCATTATACTTCAACCCACTAAGTTTAGCCTTCATTGATGATTCTTGACTAAAACAGTTATTACTGTGACATTTGCCAAATGGTGATCATTTATTTCCATCACTTTTTACATTTATTAGTTGGAATTCTACTCTAACAAAGAGCTTTTATTCCTTCCCCATTTATTTATTTATTCAGTTATTCATATCACCATGTGATCGTGGTTTCTACTCTATGGGTATTGATCCATCATATTCTATTACAAATGTTGGTGTCCCCCACATCCAGTTGATAGGCTGAACCCCTCACCCTCAATGGTATTTGAAAATAGGAGCCTTTGGGAGGTAACTAGGGTTAGATGAGGTCATGAGGGTGGGGCCCTCATGATGGGATTATTGCCCTTATAAGAAGGTACATCAAAAACTTGCTCTCTCTCTCCATGGATGCACAAATAAGAGGTCATGTGAGCACACAGAGAGATGACAGCTGCCTACAAGCCAAAAGAAATAAACCTACCTTACTGGCATCTTGATTTTGAACTTTAGAACTGTGAGAAATTTCTATTGTTTAAGCCACATAGTCTATAGTATTTTGTTATAGCTGCCTGACCTAAAACATTACCGTTTATTATTTTGTTCTCAGATTACCCCAGATTTGGCCAATGTTTCAAGCTGACTTGTGTATCTTGTTTTAATGACACCATCTTTATTGAGCACTTCCTTACTTTCTGGAACCAAGAGATATTCCAGGCTCGTCTTGTACTTTCATCTTGTTCTTTCCCTATGACAGCCCTGGGGCTAGCCATTTGTCCAAGGAGCCCCAGTTCCTTTTACTTGAGAATGGTATGTGGAAACTAAGATCCGGGTGGCAGGAATGCCCATCGCTCCTGGGAAATCATTGCCTCTGTGCTCTTTCAGCAGGCAGAGCTAGGAAATACACACACACACACACACACACACACACACACACACCTATTCCTATAACCATCCATCCATCTGAAAATAGTCCCTCACAGAACCAGAACCAAACAATCTAGAGATTATTTGGGGGAGGGGGACATCCAGAAGGAGAGAAGGGCAAGGAAATTCCCAGAAAAGAGGGTACTTAAATGTTTATGTGTTGTTTCTCAGCAGTCTCCCAGGAAGCCTCTGGGGCAGAAAGCTCTGAAGGGCAGCAGCAGCTTGGCACCTATATAATCACAGGGTTTATCTTATCTATGACCAGCAGATGTTGGGTGCTATTTGGTGAAGTATGCAAAGCAGACAGGCAGCTCTAAATGGCTAAAATTTTGTTTATTTGGGCAATGCTTAAAACAACTAGATGTGTAAAAAAATTTTTTTTAATTAATTAATGTATTATTTTCTTTGGCTGCGTTGGGTCTTCGTTGCTGTGTGCAGGCTTTCTCTAGTTGCGGAGAGCGGGAGTTACTCTTTGTTGCTGTGTGTGGGCTTCTCATTGCGGTGGCTTCTTTTGTCGTCGAGCACAGGTTCTAGGTGCATGGGCTTCAGTAGTTGTGGCATGCAGACTCAGTAGTTGTGGCTCAGGCTCTAGAGCACAGACTCAGTAGTTGTGGCGCATGGTCTTAGTTGCTCTGTGGCATGTGGGATCTTCCCAAACAAGGGTTCAAACCCGTGTCCCCTGCATTGGCAGGCGGATTCTTAACCACTGCGCCACCAGGGAAGTCACTAGATGTGTAAAAACTTGAATTTGGTGCTAGCAGGCTTTTGAGCTAATTGGTCCCAGTCCACTGTTGGTGTTTTTTTCCAGTTTGATTGAGATGTAATTGACATACAGCGCTATATAAGGTTTAGGTGTACAGCATGATGATTTGACTTACAAATATCATGAAATGATTCTCACAATAAGCTTAGTGAACATCCATCATCTCATATAGATATAAAATCAAAGAAATAGAAAAAAATATTTTTCTTGTGATGAGAGCTATTAAGATCTACTCTCTTAACAATTTTCATATATAACATACAGCACTATTAATTATACTTATCATGTTGTATATTGCATCCCTAGTACTTATTTATCTTATAACTGGAAGTCTGTACCTTTTGACCACCTTCATGCCATTCCCCCTTCCCTTCCCCCTGCCTCTGGTAACCACAAATCTGATCTCTTTTTCTATGAGTTTGTTTTTGAAGTATAATTGACCTACAACACTATGTTAGTTCCTGTTACACAACATAGTGATTTGGTATTTATATATGTTTCAAAATGATCACCATGATAAGTCTAGTTACAATATGTCACCATACTACATAGTTATTGACTATGTTCCCCACACTGTACATAGCAGTATATATATATTATATATATGATTATTATATATGTGATTATTTAAAGTTGCTGATCTCTTAAGTAGATACATTTTTAAAACCCTGCATTTTTACTAACCCCCCCACCAATGTTTACTGTTTTTGAAATTATACTTTACATCTTTTTGTTTTGTGTATCTCTTAACTACATATTGTGGATATAGATGATTTTACTACTTTTGTCTTTTAACTTTCCTGCTAGCTTTATACATGGCTGATTTACTATCTTTATTGTATATTTGCCTTTACCAATGAGATTTTCCTTTCATAATTGTCACGTTTCTAGTTGTGGCCTTTCTGCTTTTGCTTAGATAAGTTGCCTTAACATTTCTTGTAAAGCTGGTTTGGTGGTGCTGAACTCTTTTAGCTTTTGTTTGTCTCTAAATCTTTTGATCTCTCCATCAAATCTGAATGAAAAGCCTTGCCGGGTAGAATATTCTTAGTTGTAGATTTTTCCCTTTCATCTCTTTAAATATACCCTGCCACTCCCTTCTAGCCTGCAGGCTTCCTGCTGAATAGTCAGCCGATAGCACTATGGGAGTTCCTTTGTATGTAACTTGCTGCTTTTCCCTTGCTGCTTTTAATATTCTCTTTATCTTTAATTTTTGCCATTTTAACTACAATGTGTCTTGCTGTGGTCCTCTTTGAGTTGATCCTATTTGGGACTCTGTGTGCTTACTGGACCTGGATGTCTGTTTCCTCTCCCAGGTTAGAGAAGTTTTCAGCTATTATGTCTTCACATAAGTTCTCTGCCCCTTTCTCTCTCTCGTCTAATTCTGGGACTCCTATAATACAAATGCTATGCTTGATGTTGTCTCTTAAACTGTCCTCATTTCTTTTTTTTTTTCTTTTTCCTGTTCAGCTTCAGTGTTTTCTACTACTCTGTCTTCCAGTTTGCTGATCCATTCCTCTGTATCATCTAATTTACTATTGATTCCTTATAATGTATTTTTCATTTCAATTATTGTATTCTTCATCTCTGTTTGGTTCTTCTTTATATTTCCTAACCCTTTGTTAAAAACTGCTAACTTCTCCCTCTGTTCATCCAATCTTCTCCTGAGTTCTTGGAACACCTTTATAATCATTATCTTGAATTCTGTAGAGGAGATTGCCTATCTCCACTTCACTTAGTTCTTCTGAGATTTTATCCTGTTCCTTCATTTTGGACACATTCCTCTGTTGCCTTACTTTGCCTAATTTGCTGATTTTATTTCTATGTATCTTGTAGGTAGGCTATGTTTCCTGGCCTTGGAGAAGTGGCCTTTGGTAGGAGATGTCCTATGCAACCGAGGAGCTCTGCTGCCAGTGTCTATGCCCCCAGATTGCCTCCTGCCTCTTCGGGAGGTCCTCCAAGATTTGCAGGTAGGTCTGACCCAGGCTCCTTTCAAATTACTGCTTTTGCCCTGGATTCCAGAGCATGTGAGATTGTGTGTAGGCCCTTTAAGAGTGGAGTCTCTATTTCCCACAGCCCTCTGGCTCTCCTGAAAGTAAGCCATGCTGACCTTCAAAGCCAAACATTCTGGAAGCTCACATTCCTGGTGCAGGATCCCCAGGCTTGGGAGCCTAATGTAGGACTCAGACTACTCACTTCTTGAGGAGAACCTCTGCCATTGTAATTATCCTCCCATTTGTAAATTGCCCACCTGGAGGTATAGATCTTGACTATACCATATCTCTGCCCCTCCTACCCATCTCATGGTTACTTCTTTATATCTTTAATTGTAGAAGATCTTTTCTGCTAGTCTTCCAGTTCTTCTCATCAAGAGTTGCTCTATAAATAGTTGTAATTTTGGTGTGCCCATGGAGGAGATGAGCTCAGGGTCTTCCTACGCTGCCAACTTGGCCACTCCCCTATTAGTTGATCTTACAGTATTTGGCTGGAACATCCTTCAGTCAATGACACTTTATACCTACATCTATTAATAAATGAGTGTTCTCAAGTGAAGCAATTCATCCATTCTGATTTTTTTTAATGTAGGTTTTATTGAGGGTTTGAACCACAATCTAAGAAAGTAATATCCTTGGGCACTGTTTTGATTCACTGCAGACTGATCTCCCAGTGTTGCTTTTTAGTATCATGAAATTGATCTTTTTGGAAGGATACAATAAGAAGAAGCCTTATATCTTACAAGTCTTAGATATAAGCAGCCTTATATCTATATTTGCGGTGGAGTTATTATTGAAGTTATTGTGTGCTATATCTTTAAGTGTTCCCTACACCAAGTCCCCTGAGTAATTTCTTTCAGAACTGAATGCTATAAAGTGTTGCTTGGCCTGAGAAAGTTAAGTTTTCTTCTTTTGGACTTTTCTTTGGGGTTATGTTTTCCAGGAAGCTCAAAGCTGATTTTGTGTGTGTATGTGTGTGTGTGTGTGTGTGTTCACTTTCATTTTATCTCATCCTGATTTTTAGTATATTTTTGATTATTAGATTATGTGTGTTACCTAAAAGCACCCTCAAATTCTTCATAGTCTCAAAGCACGGGAAAAATAAATAAGCAACTAAATAGTAAATTTATAATGTTTTGATACACAATTTTTTTTCTTGAAATGCCATAGGCTGATTTATTTGTATCTGTTCAAAAAAGTGGTCCTAAATTGTTTGTGAGAGTCAGTGGCAAATAGACACCAGGAGAACAGCCAGAAAGCCCTAAGAGTATAAAAATACAACTTTAGTTAGGGATAAGTGGTTTCTCAATTGGGTGGATCTAGTCACTGCTCTTTTCTCAGATTTAGGAATATCCATTGTTTTCCATTACCACTGAGGTCTACCTTCTGGTACAGTACTTCCAAAGTTTCAAAATTTTTACCAACAAGGCTGTTGAAAGCAGGGATATAAGTGGTATTTACAGTGTAATGTCCATGGACTTTGTTGCCAAACTCTATTACAAGTGAACTTCCAGGAAGATTTGTGCTATTGGGAAGAGCTTCTACTGTTTTCAAGGATTTCAGACAATTGTATGCAAGTTTAAGATTTGAGGCTTTCTTTTCTACATTGACAAAAAGAAGTTACACCCTCATTAAGACACATATAGTTTTAGTATTAGTTGAATTCATATTTCTGTTTTAAGCATATTTACACTAATCCTCCAAGAGAAGGCTTAGAGAAAATTATGATTAAAATATTTATAGGACAATGCTCATAAACATACCAGCTGACTGATTAAAAAAAAAAAGAATCCAAGACTGCAACAGTAAAAGAAAGTTGACAGAAGGTGACCTCTTTATGCATTACAACCTGAGAAATCGTCTCCTACTCATTCATTCATTCAGCAAATATTTATTGAGAACATACTTTGTACCAGGCACCTTCTACTCTATTTCTAGCATGAAAACAATGAATATATATATAAACCAATATTTTATAATGCCAAACTCACAAGGAAAGTGTTAGCAACGTGTGGTTTTCTATAAAACAGACATAGTTTCAGAAAAGTTTTACATCTAAACATGAATATCTTTAATGAGACTGATTGGAGACATTTATCATTTCAATTAGACAACTCAATTATTCACTGAATAATCTGTCAGGTTCCTCATAATTTTTATTTTTCTTCCTGATGATAGACCAAAATAATATTTTTATTATTAAAAATGGATATGTGCCCATTGTAAAATATTGAAAAAATAAGAAAATGTAGGTTTACCCACAACCCTACCTCTCATATATAAATACTGCTAATATTCTGCTATGTTACTTTCTAATATTTTATGTATTTACATGTGTTGTTCATTGCAAACAACTTTGTTCATTGGGAACAATTTTATATCTCGTTTTATTCTCTTAGAATTATTTTCTGAACAGTTCCTATGTTATGAATAATTTTTTGAAGAATGCTTTAAAGAGATATCAATATTCTATCAAATGATGTTGCCATAATTAACTTGAATGATGAATATTTAGATTGTTTTTCACTCTTCACTACTATTGAAATTACTGTTAAAATTCCAAAGTTATCCATTCTACAGGCTCTCATACAACAGCCAAGATAAACCCAATACTGAATAAGAGTATTTTACCAGCTTAAAACAGAGGCAGCTGTCACAGGAACTAGAAAGGGCGACGATGAGCATTGCGCAGTTAGTTCCTCAAATTTTTTTTTTTTTTTGGCCACAGTGCACCGCTTGCAGGATCTCAGTGCCCCGACCAGGGATTGAACCCATGTTCCCTACAGTGGAAGCACTGAGTCTTAACCACCGGACTGCCAAGGAATTCCCCTCAAACATTTTAAGCGTTCAGTTACACGAGGAGTTTGGAATTCTGTCGTAATAGTCTTCCTCATGGTAATTGATGAAGCATGATATGAATATTAGGACTCTATGTGTCATAATAGGAGAGTGCAATATTGTGAAAAGTTCACAGATCTGGAATCAGAAATGTCTGGCTTTGAATCCGGAGTATTTGACCTTGAACAACATCTACAAAATGGGGATAATAATAACTTTGAATGATTCTGGTGAAGAATATACTAACTAATGTATGTAATGTGTCTAATACAGTGTCCATCTATAATAAATGCTCAATTTATTGTAGATTAATTATAATGAATAATAATGGCTATTATTTTTAAATTATATATACATGTATATGTATATTTCCTTATTTAATAAAAATCATTCTATTGGGCAAGGCAATGTCTTTTACCTAACTTTAGTGACCCTACGCAGATATTCCAGAGGACAGTGACTTGCAAAAATTTCTTCTCGTGTGAATCAAAAGCCTACAAGCTCTCCAAAACAACAATTTCTCCATTAGTTGTGAAATAGATGTCTTAACAGAAACTGTTAGCAGAGCAACTGATCAGTAACAAAAATTGATCTATTTGTCACTAAGGACAGCAATTGGAAGTTAAAAGCCTCCACCCCAGGAATGGATTTTCTATCTTCTAGTGTCACACAAACCACTCAGAGATTGTGTTTTATCTTTTCCATTAAAACAACTCTAAAAGATAATTAACTAGAAAGCAGGACCTGGGGCTTCTGCTCTTAAACAATAAATTAATTGGAAGGAGGAGGAGCATTGGAACATCACCTCCAAAGTGACCTCATGACTGCAAAAGGGCTGCCTGGTCATAATGGACGCCTTTAAAACTCCAAGCCTACTGTCACCGTGCATGCTGGGAGCCATAGATACATAGGTGTGGACATCGGATTTTCTTCCTTTGGGGACGGTGAGCATTTATCAGTGACCAGAAACCACATTTCCAACGTTTAAACCAGTGAGTCTCAACTCTGCCTGTGTATGAAAATTTCCTGAAGAGGTTTTAAAAACACCAGTGATGGCCCCCCACAAATAAATCTGAACCTATGGGGAGCATTTTGGTTTAGGCCAGTGGATATCAAACTTTAGCATACATCGGAATCACCTGGAGGGCTTGTTAAGACACAAATTGCTACCCCACATCTAACACAGTGCTTTTGCCTGGTGTAAGTGCCCTAAAAATATTTGCTGAATAAACAGTGTTAGATTTGCATTTGAAAAGAGCAAACTTCTAGGACAAGGTAGATTAACTGGTGTCCATGGATGGAATTTTCTGCAGTGTTTCATGGGCATGTGCGTCTGTACACTCAGAGGCCAGTTCCTCACTTTCATCAGATTCTTAAGAGGGGGGTGGGGTTCCGTGATCTAGAAATGTTACAAGGCACTCTTATAGGAATTAAATGTTATATCTTCATGAGTAGAATGAAGAAAAAAAGTAGTCTTTTGTTTTTCAAAAAAACTAACTTCAGTATTGACTAGCACAAAAAGCATTTCATCTTGTTAAAAGTAATCAATTAGCCACTAAAGACACTAGTCTCTCAATCTAAGAGCCAATCTGTTCTCTGCCTCTCTCACATGGTTGACGTGGAGAGGAAACAAAAGATGTGAACATGCTTTGAAAACTGTCTATTTCATCAGTGCTTTGTATTCTCTTGGAATACACTGCATGCCTAGTTTTACTCCTGATGCCCAGTAAATGCTTGTTAAGTGGGAGACTATAAATGGGCCTTCCCAGTGTTTCTCAGATTGTGGTCTCTGTACCACCTGCCAATGAGTCACCCAGTGGATGAGTTAAAAAAGCAGATTCCTAGGACCCCCTCCCTGGTCTAGCAAATTAGAATCTGTGTGGAGGGGGGAAGCGAGTGAATAGGACCTGGATTCTGACTTTTCTCAAACTTCTCAAATGATTTTGAAGCAGATGAAAATTTGAGAACCACTGAACTAAGCTGACATTGGCATTCCCACTCCTCATTGAAATCTCCATAGTAGGCAAAGGTAACTTACCTCCTTGGGTGGAGGAGAAGCAAGTTCAAAACAGGAAAACGGGTCTTCGCTGGTGGCGCAGTGGTTGAGAGTCCGCTTGCCGATGCAGGGGACACGGGTTCGTGCCCCGGTCTGGGAAGATCCCATATGCCGCGGAGCGGCTGGGCCCGTGAGCCATGGCTGCTGAGCCTGCGCGTCCGGAGCCTGTGCTCCGCAACGGGAGAGGCCACAACAGTGAGAGGCCCGCGTACCGCAAAAAAAAAAAAACAAAAACAAAAGAAAACTAGGCTGGCCCTTTCTGGGTAACGAAGGCCATGTATAATGCACAGAGAATGCAGTTTCTTTTCATGTACTTCTTACTGTGCTAATATTTGTGACCACTTTAGAAAGTAGCAAATGCAGGAAAAATAGGAGGGGGCATACCTTAAAATATATATCAAGCAAAAAGTTCAACAACTTAGACGTTGCTTTCTCATATAGTGGTATATGATTACGGGAGAGAATGATGAATAAGGTGATATCTCTGAAGATCCGGTAATAAGATTAGCTCACGTAGGGAGAGCTTGCTTGGTGTCAAAGCTGTGTTAAGTGTTTTACATTTTTATCTTATGAAACCTCATTAATTTGCCAATTAGTACAATGTTTTTTAATAAAATTAAATGTGGAACAAAGTTAAGAAAACATGGGCAATCAGTCCAGATACTTCGAGCCAACAGGTGAAGCCAGAAATCCAGGTTTGTCCTCAAGGTTATTAGCTTCAGCTTCTGTGAGGTCATTTGTCAGACAAGTTTGTTGGGCAGGGTTACGGTTTGATGAGCCAACAGGTGAAGCCAGAAATCCTGGTTTGTCCTCAAGGTTATTAGCTTCAGCTTCTGTGAGGTCATTTGTCAGACAAGTTTGTTGGGCAGGGTTACGGTTTGATGAGCCACCAGGTGAAATGGCTTAGGGAAGCACGAGGTAGTCCTCTTGGGAAAGAAAAACAAACACGTTTGGGACATCTAGTGCTATTTGTTATTTTCACCTGTGACACTGAGGATGGAGCTGCCAGCATTCCCATCAGAATGGAGAGGTCTAGTCAGTCAGTTAATATTTGAAAACTCTCCCCCGTTTGCATAGTACATAATAGAAGGCATCTTGTAGAAGGCGGGTTCCTCTGTCTCAGAGGAGTTTACAATCTATTATGAGGAAAGGAGGATAAACTCCCATATGTTTTTACTTATAAACTTGTATGTTAACCCTAAAAAGCAGCCTGAGCCTTACAGATTCGTGGGAAGGAATCAAGAGATGAAAAACAAAAGTAATGGAGCTCATGGAACCAGTTGGAATGCCCTATCTTCGGAGGAGTCCCAGTGTCCGGGGTTGGTTAGGCATAAAGAGAGGAGTCATAGAAAGCACCCAACACCAGCCTTGTCCAAGTCATGTTATGCTTTCCCGGCTCTGTCTCTGGGGGTTCTGCCATGTCTTCTCTCTGCACTGTCAGCCTCACAGGACCCCTGTTCCTCCTCCCTCTTCCTGAACCTATACAGCCTGACCCAGCTCCTGCAACGTCAGTGACAGAGGCACCAGTGAGGTGTGAGGTTTCTGGCCTCCCAAAATTCTACTTCATTCCCAACTCTGACTCTCCCTGGAGGTCTGAGTGTGCCCAGGGCACGGCTGTGCACCATGTTCTCTCGGGAGTCCTCCAGTCCCTCTTTTCAGTAGCCTACGGTAACTTTTTTATTTATTTATTTTATTTTTTATTTATTATTATTTTTTTGCGGTACGCGGGCCTCTCACTTCTGTGGCCTCTCCCGTTATGGAGCACAGGCTCCGGGCGCGCAGGCTCAGCGGCCATGGCTCATGGGCCCAGCCGCTCCGCGGCATGTGGGATCTTCCCGGACCGGGGCACGAACCCATGTCCCCTGCATCGGCAGGTGGACTCTCAACCACTGCGCCACCAGGGAAGCCCCCTACAGTAACTTTTTAAAAATATATATTTATTTATTTGGCTGCACTGGGTCTTAGTTGCGGTATGCAGGATCTTAGTTCCCTGACTAGGGATCAAACCCGGGCCCCCTGCCTTGGGAGCGCAGAGTCTTAGCCACTGGACCACCAGGGACGTCCCTAGCCTATAGTAACTTAATGAAGCGTGTGCTTAAGTCCAGCGGTGACCAAGAAGTGCTCCAGCCTATTGATTAATGTGATAACAACAGGAGAACATTATTACCTAGATCCCATATCCCAGGCAGTGAGCTTGATAATACTCAACTAGGATCATGGCATCAGGGGCATGCAAGGGTCTGTTATGCAGCCACTTCTCTGTGGATACTTGCTGCTGAGGTTAACCGTTCCTTTAGTCCCTTATTGGCTGCTTCTGCTGTGCCCCTCTGCTCTTGGGCAGCCAGGTCACAAAGCTCTCTCCCATGCTCCTGCATCACCCCAAGGCACCTCCAGGTCCACTGACCCACTCAGCCACACATCTCTAGAAGTGGGAGAAAACCCAAACCTCCCCTTACGATATCCCCCGTTCTTCTCACCGTGTTTTGGCATAAACGTTCATGTGTGAGTTCTCCTGATTTTGCTCTTGATATTCAAAGATGAGATTTTCGGACTAAAACAAAAACCAATAATCAGATTTCGTGGTACCCTCAAATACCTGGCTCTTGAAACGGAAACTCACGTTTTGAAGATTAACATCTCCCTTACTGAGGGAGTTCACGAGAATCTCCGTAGAGACCCAAAAGTCAACAATTTGACCCTTCTTTCTTTACCATTCATATCTTGAGAGCAGTCATCCTCAAAGCCATCTTTGATGCCAGAACAAAAGCACAGGGAAATGAAAAAAAAAAAAAAAAAAAAGAAGGAGCCTCGATGCTGAGAAATGCTGGCATTAGGTAGAGAGCTAAACTTCAGTTTACTCTCTGCAATTATCATCCCGGTACACAAGGAGGAAGCAAAACGTAGAATTCAAAATTTGGTTGCTTTTATCTTTTTTTAAGCAGAAAAATGAACATAATAGAAATATTGAGGACAGGCTGAGAGAGAGTGCATCAAGGATAATCTATTACAGATGAACTAAGGACAGATGGTACACTCCTTTTCCTCACTCTCTTTATTTAGTCTTGTTTAATCATTATTTTTTCATAAAGAGCATTTAGGTCAGAGTTCCTAGTTGTAAGCAAGAGAAACATACTCTGGCCAATTAAGCTGAAAAAGGATTTTATTAAAAGGATCCCAGGCAGCTCAGAGAAGTGTTGGGTTGACTGGAAAACCAGGCTCAAGGCTGTTTCTGGGAACAAGCCCCCAAACATCACCACAGAGGGGGCCTGACAAGGGGGCCCTCACAGTGACTGCTGCCACCAGATGTTACTGTTTGTCCTGATGCCATTAAGTGGAGTTTATCAAATCTGCAAATGCCATAGTCACCCAGGACGCTTCTGTACCAGGAACCGTTGGAACCACGCAGAAGCCTCACCGTCCTGCTGCCACCAAGGCCATCAGAAGGGGTATCATGCATAACTGCCTTCCCCAAACACTCATTGCCCGCTCAGCCTGACTGGAGGAGCCCAGGAAATATAAGAATGCCATTTTGAAAGCGGGAGGAAGGTTTGCGCGGGGAGGTGTGAGAATCAGCTTTTCTGGGCTCTATCTACCCTTGTGAGGCTAAATAGTCCCCTAAATGTAGTGAAACTATTCAAAAGATGCTGGATTAGGAAACTCAATATATGAAGTTAGAAGAAGGTAGCGATAACACCGCTGTGGAGTAATCACCAGGATATATGGTTATGTACAAATGCAAGGGAGTATAAAAATAAATGATATGCCGCCCTTTGTGTAGGAAAGGAAGGAAATAAGACACAATATCCTCTTGCAAAAATAAACATTAGGAGGCTAAAGAAGACACCATTAAAAATGATTACCTATGGTGGGGAGAAATGAGGTGGAAGAGGCAGGATGGAAGGAAGATTTCTTATCTGGATCTGATTTCTGAGTCATTACATGCTAAAGAATATCATTTTATTTAAATCTCAGTGACTGAAATTGAAAGCCAAACAAAATAAATGACCCTGGCTGTATATTAAATTATTAGGGTTACTCCACAGAGGAAAGATGTATTTCAAGTAACTTTAAAAGAGAGTACCTTGACTGTACATTCTTTTTTTTTCCTTTTTCTTTTTCTAATATTTATTTATTTAGGCTGTGCCGGGTCTTAGTTGCAGCATGCGGACTTCTTAGTTGCTGCATGCAGACTGGACTCACTTGTGGCTCACAGACTCTTAGTTGCAGCATGTGAACTCTTTAGCTGCGACACACATGCAGGGTCTATTTCCCTGACCAGGGATCGAACCTCAGCCCCCCGCACTGGGAGCGCAGAGTCTTACCCACTGGACCACCAAGGAAGTCCCAACTGTACATTCTTACTGGGATGCACTCTAAGGGGAAGAAAATCTGTGGAAAAATAATGTTTTAACTTTTTTCAGTGGTAATACTGGTATTGTTTTTGTTTTTGTTTTAATTTTTGTGTTCTTTGTTTTCTTTTATTGGGGTATAGTTGTTTTATAATGTTGTGTTATGGTATTGTTTTTAAAAGTAGTTTCTTTACATTATAGGATGAAATATAAGTGGAGGGAGATAAAACTATAAAATTAAAGAAATTAAGTAAAAATACTGTAATGACAAGATTAGAAATACGCATAGGAACTCATTTTTTTAAAATATGTATTTTTTACCTTTGCTCACTGAAATATCTAAGATATGATGTCACTGCATTTGCCTTTAGCACTCTTAGAACAGGAATTTTTGTCTCTCATACCAAGGATTCAGATTTGGTGCCCCAAAGCAAGAAAGAACACTTTCAAAGGCTAATGGAGTCATGTGCAAAGGACCCAGGAGCCAGCTTAAAGGGTCTTCCACTGATTATATTTGTGATGGTTTGAAACCTCCCCCCTCCATAACTGTAGTTTATTGAAATTCATTGAATTTATAAAAATCCACGAATCCATAGTGATACTAACAGAAGGAAAAGTCAGAAAAAAATAAACAAATGACACTCTCTTTTCACCATTTGAGGCATTTATTAAATTAACTCTTCTTGGGGGGGGCAATAATTTTCCCTCTACCCCTCTAGGTTCTTAGCTGAGCCCCCTCTGTAATAAAAGACAGATTAAAAGGAGAAAAACAAACAGAAGTTTAATAGCATGTATACCTCCCGTATAAGTGGGAGGTACCCAGTGTGAAGGGGTTTCAACCTAAAATGGAACCAGAATATATGAAATGGAGAATCTCACGCATGCCCCCTCAGAAGAATGGAACTTAGGAAATGAGAGACTGATTTCCTGTGAATGCCTGATTTATAGAAGTCCAAGACTTATCTCCTGACCAACGAACATCCCCACCCTCAAGCCAATGAAATTACTGCTTTAACTCCAGCTGGACTTCCCCTTCTTTGAGCTCCTTGCCCAGAAGTACAACCCACCCCAAATCTTCAACGGACCTGCCTGTGTTTCCCAGATTGCAATTCCTTGGCTACTCCCAAATAAACCCAATTTCTGGTCATTTGAGCTCACCTCAATTTACCTCATTATTTAGGCTGACATTCAATGGTGACAGAATGTGGGATCTGAAGAAAATGACCCCCTGAAGGGACAATGACCCTTGGAATCCAGCAAAGTATTTGCACTGAATGCCTTGAGCTCAGTGCTTCCCTGGGTCACCTTCTGCTTCTGATTTGACGAGTCTCCTCCTGGATTTTGAGCTCCCTCCTTTTGGTCTAATTCTCTGACTTTATTCAGGATTTGGATAAGGACAGATTGTCCTTCTGCTGAGTACTCTTTCGGTTTCTGAATTAGAGTGTGCTTGGTTTAGACTTAAACTGTGAATTTCCCTGACAGCAAAACTAAAATCAGTAGGCACCAATCAAGAACCTAAATAGAACTTGTCACCGTTTTTGTTTTTGTTTTTGTTTTTACGGTACGCGGGCCTCTCACTGTTGTGGCCTCTCTCGTTGCGGAGCACAGGTTCCGGACGCGCAGGCTCAGCGGCCATGGCTCACGGGCCCAGCCGCTCTGCAGTGTGTAGAATCTTCCTGGACCGGAACACAAACCCGTGCTTCCTGCATCGGCAGGCAGGCTCTCAACCCCTGCGCCACCCGGGAAGTCCAACTGTGTTGAAGAACTTGTCACCTTTATTTGAGAGAAAATTGTCTCCAAGCACAATATTTCCATGTAAGGATAATGTGGTCACGGATGAGTAAGTTTGACAACAGGTCTCTAGCCACCTGCAAGAAAATTCCCTCCAAGGAGGAACAGCTGGTCGTGGGTCAAATAGAGCTAAGGCCATCTACCAGGAAAAAGAAGTATCCTGTGAAAGGCATACTATCAAAAAATACCCAAGGGCTTCCCTGGTGCCGCAGTGGTTGAGAGTCCGCCTGCTGATGCGGGGGGCACAGTTCGTGCCCCGGTCCGGGAAGATCCCACATGCCGCAGAGCGGCTAGGCCCGTGAGCCATGGCCGCTGAGCCTGCGCGTCCGGAGCCTGTGCTCCGCAACGGGAGAGGCCACAACAGTGAGAGGCCCGCGGACCGCAAAAAAAAAAAAAAAAAAAAAAACCCAAGTCCCAACCCTAAGCATACCCGTTAAGCTATCTAGAACTTTTTTTCTTTGCCCTCAGGAAAACTCCAAAAATTAGATCTCAGTCGTCTAAATGTTCTAAGGATGCCCCGCCTTTAGGAACCTCAGCCAATTTTATGTTAAAAAAAAATTATGGGACTTCCCTGGTGGTCCAGTGCCTAAGGCTCTGTGCTCCCAATGCAGTGGGCCTGGGTTCAATCCCTGGTCAGGGAACTAGATCCCACATGCTGCAACTAAGAGTTCACATGCAACAACTAAAGTTCCCGCATGCCACAACTAAAGATTCCACAAGCAACAACGAAGATCCTGCGTGCTGCAGCTAAGACCCTGCGCAGCCAAATAAATAAACATATAAATAAATATTTTTAAAAAATTATGGTGTCTCTTTATGTGCATGGATCAATCTTATTAAAGACAAACTTGAGCTACAATGGCTTTATGAGGAATGTTCCAATTAGACAAGATCGTTTATTTAAGAAGTTCATTTGAAAGCAAGGGCTCCCAAATCAAACAAACAGAATGGGATCCCTATTTTAATTGGCATGCAGAAGCTTCCAAAAAGCTTCAAAATTCCAAAGTAACTTATTCAAAGATTCCTTGAAAAAGGCTAATGAAAAATTAAAGATACAAGAGGTACCTAGAACAAAAGACTATAAGGCACACATAACATCTACTGCTTCCTTCTACCCTTCACTTGAGTACTCATTCTACTAATTTTCTGTCTGAATTGTCTCTCCACTCTGAAGAGACTACACAACCATTAAAAAGAGTCCACCAATTTAGTGGCCTTACAGACACCCCCGTATCTACCCTCGAAGTTCCCCCTTATGGGCCCATATCAGTGTTGACGGGACTCCAAGGGGTTCTCCTGTAACTGCTACCAGTTATTCCCTTAAACAGCCAAAGGGAAACTAAAATTAAAATTATTGGAAAATCTTGACAACTTCTGGTAAATAGTGGAGCTACACTCTACTTTAAACCCAACTTACTCCAGAGCCTACAGATTAAATCCTAGGAAAACTGACAGAAGGATGAGAATTCTTTTGATAGTCAGCTCTCCCAAATCTCTGTCCGTACTGCCAGTCTAGAAAGGAAAATAAAATTTCATATTTTCCCTACTTTTCCAAATCCAGACCTATCAGTTATTGCTCCTTTCTTTCCCAGGGACAGCTGTTACCTTCCTGTTTGTTTCATTTTGTGTCCTGAGAACTTGGCTTGGCAACCATCAGGTTGGGGACCCCAAAATGTGGTGGAATAGAAATATGAGTTGCACCACATTTGTGGCTTGGGTCCTACCAATTATTGCCAGCCCTCAGAGGAATTGTCTTTCTTTTCTTTTCTTTTTCCTTCTTTCTTTCTTTCTTCCTTTCTTATTTTTTAGGGGGGTCAGTGTTGTCTTTGTTTGTCTCGACTGAAACCTGACAAGTTATTTGAAAGGATTTTTTCAGTAGCTCTATGGTCAAAAGTTGGCCAAACTGTCAGCTGATATTCAGAGCCTGACAGAAACTTCTTTTAAGGCATTTTTCCCTAAGCTAAATGAAACTATGTACCCAAAGGGAAAGAAAAACCTTCCAAAGACAAAGCTCTAAGTCTCAAACAGAGGAATATTTGATTTCTATCTAAGTTGAACATTTCCCTGATCTAAAGAAGCAAATTGAAGATAATATAGTCAGATGGGTGGATCAACCTATGATGTCACTCAAGCTGCAATCCAATCCCTAGAGGAATTAGAAACAATTGTACTTGTTTACGAATCTAATCTTTACAAGAAACGGAGTTCAGCTCTAGAAGCAAATCAAAGCCCACCTATCCTTTTTACCAATCCCCAAACCTCCCCTAGTCATCTCAAAAGGCTTGCGGATATTGTATTAAAAAAAAAAAAAGTCTGAATTTAAGAAACCGAAGTCCTTCTTGGAGGAACTTGCGTTTTCCCCGCGCCTTTGAGATGTAAATGTTCTACTTGGTTTTCCCTTGGAACTCTTAATTATGTCATATCTTTGAAGTGCAAACTTCAAGGAGGTCATTCTTATCAGAAGCGGGGGAAGAAAGGAAAGTTACTTAGAATCTAGGCAAATGAAAAATCTTAAAACTCCACAAATGTTAGTAAAAAATATAGGCTGTCTGAACAGATAAACTTATGCCATCAGCCAGAAACACTATTTGGATCAAATTGTTCTTTTATAAGCTAGTGAGTTTTGCATTATCTTACCCATCTCACAGCTAAAATTTTAAAACAAAAGTTATAAGATTTGTTTTCATCTGTCTATATGTTTATGTATGTCTATGTATGTACATTATAGATGTGTGATATTTTTCTACCTGCAGACGGTATTGCCAACATTAATTTGTAAAAGAACTCTATGTAATTGGCTTAAAGAAAAATAAGTGCCTATATGAATTAAGTATTTCTAGACTCTCAGAAATATTGAAAGTAACCCAAATGTGTTTTCAAGTTCACATGATCTAGGATAAGTCTTTAGTGTCTACTAAAAAAAATGCACAATCTAAAAGCTGATAATTATGTTTTGTTTAGTGGACATACTGAGGACATAAGCCTGGGAGACAGCCTCTCAGATAGCTCTGAGGGACTGTTCCAAAGAGGTAAGGGAGAAGTCAGGATATATAGGAGTTCAAACAAACAAACAAAAAACAGGTAGTAGAACATCAAAAGATTACCGCTAATTAAACAAAAGCAGACTTCTCAAGTTAAAGAATTTAGCGCTTTTCTATGTATTAGAAGATGCAAGAGTCTAGGGTCAATGAAATTGTTCCTTTGATATGCACCTTAACTATCTACTGCCAGTGTCCTGTTTTTCTCCATCCTGAAGACCTTCAGGGAGCACCATCGGGGTGGCTGCAGTGACTGATGGCTTCATGGCCACAGTATCCTTTGTTTACTGATAAGGTGGGCTGACTTTCTCTGCCCACATTAATAAATAAAATCTAGTTTGTTGATTTAATTTTAGAAGTCATGCTTTTAGAGTCATCAGCATTAAAAATAAAACTTTTATTCTACCTAGGTTTACTAAAATAAGCTCGTGTTATCTCTGTCACAGAATTTGTCAGCAAGAAAGATAACTTAAGAACATGGTTACCTGTTCAAAGTCTAATGAAATTTTCATGAGTAATCTAAACGTAACGGTTATTAACAAGTAAATTAAATAGATGTAAGTGAGATATAAGTTTATAAATAAACTTTTCAACAATAATTGTACTTTATGGTATGTGTACTTAAAAATAATTTCCAAAATCTTTTTGGTTACTTGAAACTTTATAGTCATACTGAGATAACTTGATTGATGGGTATTCATTGAATATCTAGATCATTTCCAAATAATATAAAAAAATAAAAACATTACTGTGCATAGGTTTGTATACTTTTGACTTCCTTTTACAGAGAAACTAAAGTTTTTTCGTTCTATTAGTAAACAAGTTTTTGTGCCACATTGAAAATCTTACTATGAGGAAGAATATACTTCTGTAAGCAGATAGGGCAAGAAGTGCCCCGAGGAAAAGAACCAGTTATAGTTTTTGACATAAGAGAAGCCACTTTTGGCCTAAATCATTTTGTGATTTAAGCCTGGCCGCAATGCTTGCCCTTGAACAGATCTCAGTAATAACGATATTAAGGGAACAGAAGAACACAGACAGTGAGTCTTTTTTTTGAAAATAGACAATTCTTAAAGGTTACACTCCATTTACAGGGTTCAGTACTGGCTCTCTTCCCCATGTTGTACAATACATCCTTGTAGCCTATCTTACACCCAATAGTTTGAACCTCCCACTCCCCACTCGTATGTTGCTCCCCTTCCCTCTCCCCACCAGTAACCACTAGTTTGTTCTGTGTATCTGCACCACAACCTTCTTTAAAAAGAGAAATTCGGGGCCTTCCCTGGTGGCGCAGTGGTTGAGAGTCCGCCTGCAGATGCAGGCGACACAAGTTCATGCCCCGGTCCGGGAGGATCCCACATGCCGCGGAGCGGCTGGGCCCGTGAGCCATGGCCACTGGGCCTGCGCGTCCGGAGCCTGTACTCCACAGGGGGAGAGGCCACAGCAGTGAGAGGCCTGCGTACCGAAAAAAAAAAAAAGGGAGAGAAATTTGTCATAAAACCACGTTCCATATGAAGGACTAATAATGCCGTTTAGCCTGTGCTGCCCTCACACGGTGACAGCAGTATTTGCACAGGAAACACAAATGTCAACCACTTCCTGCCTCTCACTAGGTCTCCACATTTTCTTCTTGCCCTGAAATTCCAAGAATCAGAACAAATTCTCCTGTTTTACAAGGTTATTTTTCCTTTATTCCTGAGAGTGAATCTGATTTTCTTAAGAAATGTCCTGATGCATAAGTGGTTTTTGTTCAATGACAGTCATAGGCGTAGTATGTAAGCCTGAAAATTTCAGTCTCACTCCTTTCTGTACTTTTTATTATGTATGCTTTTCAAAATACCAAAAAAAAAAAAAAAAACCAAACAAAGGTAAAATAATATCACGATCCAATATTCCTTTAGGAATTAGAAATCAAAATATAGTATATAAGCTATCCTAATGGGTGTGAAGTGCAATTTCATTGTGGTTTTGATTTGCGTTTCCCTAAGGATTAATAATGTGAGCAAATTTTCATGTGCTTATTGGCCATTTTGTATATCTTCCTCGGAGAAATGTACGTTCAGACTCATTGTTCATTTTTTAATTGGATAGTTGGGGGTTTTGTCGCTGAGTTGTAAGAATTGTTTATATATTATAGATACCAGAACTTTATCAGAAAACAGAGTATATAAATACTGACTCCCAAACTTTATTAAAATCTATTACACAAGGGGGCGCTAGATTAACATATAATAGGCTGACTCGCGCAAGAACCAACATTTAAATTAGCTTTAGAATATAATTTAACCTAAAATAAATTTTAGCTATTGCTTTCCACAGCTGAGAATTGTCAGTATTCACCAATTGAAGAGTTTTTTCACATTCCACGTGGGAATTAATCTCTTTTTACACCTGACATTTCAAAAGTTTCTTTGAATGAATCCTCCCAGCGCGTGTGCACACACACACACACACACACACACACACAAATGCCTGGCAAATCAACACACACACCTCTCACTTGATCTGAAATAGCAATGAGGTCTTATCCTATTAAGCATTTTTATTACCCATGTAATGCGTTATATAAGTAATTAGAAGCAGTTGTCAAAATAAATTAAGTAAACTCTACTGGTGATGCAGCATGTCTGTCCTTAAAAAGGTTATTCATTTACATGCATTCTTAGTTTAAAACTTTAAGGGAATTACGTGTTGTCATTAATCATAGTTCATTCTGGTAAACTTGTTCCTCCTAACTTTACACTTCCCCACCTCGCAAAGTTATTCATAGGAACCATCAGGCCAAATCAGCAAAATTTTCAGGAGTGGTAAGAAATATCCAGAAACATTCATGTCCTCATTTCAAATTTGCCCCGTAAATGTCCATAGTATAAAAATTTGAATTTATGTAGAGGAAAACTCAGCAAGCTGTAATTAAAGTTTAAGGGAAAAAATGCTCACAATTTTAAATCTCCTTCTACGGACTGGGTATTCAATTAATAACTTTGTACAGATAACCCTAAATTTTATTGTCTCTCCCTATCCCCATCACACTACACTAAGTTAAAAACAGTGTAAGTTCTTGGTATAGATGGGTGTGGATTTAAATCCCAGACTCTGAGCCTCAGTTTTCTCATCTCTAAAACAGGATCAATATTCTCAACGTACCTGGTATACCGTGATGGTATTTTAAATAAGATAATGTTTGTACATCATGCTGGTCAAATAATATCTACAAGCGTCAGATATTCTTCCTCTTTCCTTTCTTTTCCTTCCTTCCTTCTTCTCTCTTCTCCTTCCTCCCTTCCTAAGTTCTCTGATTTTAAAAGGTGTCAGGCTTCAAACAGTGGTAAGGTTTATACAGTACGCTGCTCTTACCGCCATGTTTAATATTTGGTTATTTTTCTCTGTCAGCTTCTCCTTGCCCCCCTCCCAAACCATGCCATTCCCCACACCCATGTACAAAAATGCTCACGGGGAGCTCCTTAGGGGCTGTACTCCAAGCACTTCGCAGAGCACAGCACCTGGTGCAGGCTAAGTGAATCGACTCTACTGTGTCAAAGGTCTTCTTCTTTTCCTATTATGGTTCATTTCAGCTATACTGAGGATTCAGCGATACACTATACCAATTGTCTTAGACAGAGTTTTTAGTGGTAGGCAATAGAATCCACTCCACTAGTGAAGAGTTTTTTTTCAGGGATAGAGACAGCTCCCAGAATTGTTGGGATGACTGCAGAAATGGGCTGAACTTCAGAAGCTGCTGGCTCTTCCACAATAGGAAGCTGTTGAATCTGAAAGCCACTGCTGCTGACAGCAATATGCCACTGGTGCAATGATCTCTATTGGCGAAATGGATGCCCCAAACTCTTCTTTTCCCTCCACATAACTCAGAGGGAGAGCCTCTTTGAATGTTGCAACCTGAGTTACACCTGGAACTCTACCTTTAAGAGAGACGGCGGAATGTAACTGTTAGTTTTACACACAGGAAGGCACAATAGAATTGATGTTGGGGAGGATTTAAAATGAGTCAATCCAGAGAATCTCTACATTCTTTGCTTTCTATTCGGTTTATTTTCATATAATTATTAGAGCTTTCAAATACATTATTGGAAAAAGAAATGAAGAAAACAGTAGTAAAGATCAATAAAGATCAATAAAACTAAAAGCTGATTCTTTGAGATAATAAACAAAATTTATAAACCTTTAGCCAGACTCATCAAGAAAAAAAGGGAGAAGACTCAAATCAATAGAATTAGAAATGAAAAAGGAGATGTTAAAACAGACACCGTAGAAATACAAAAGATTGTAAGAGACTACTACAAGCAACTATATGCCAATAAAATGACAACCTGGAAGAAATGGACAAATTCTTAGAAAAGTGCAACCTTCCAAGACAGAACCGGGAAGAAATAGAAAATATGAACAGACCAATCAGAAGCACTGAAATTGAAACTGTGATTAAAAGTCTTCCAACAAACAAAAGCCCAGGACCAGATGGCTTCACAGGAAAATTCTATCAAACATTTAGAGAAGAGTTAACACCTATCCTTCTCAAACTCTTCCAAAAAATTACAGAGGGAAGAACACTCCCAAACTCATTCCATAAAGCCAACATCACCCTGATACCAAAACCAGACAAAGATATCCCCAAAAAAGAAAATTATAGACCAATACCACTGATGAACATAGAGGCAAAAATCCTCACCAAAATACTAGCAAACAGAATCCAACAACACATTAAAAGGATCATAAACCATGGTCAAGTGGCATTTATCACTTGCAAGGATTCTTCAGTATACGTGAGGATTCTTCAATATATGCAAATCAATCAATGTAATAAACCATATTAACAAACTGAAGGATAAAAACCATATGATAATCTCAATAGATGCAGAAAAGCTTTTGACAAAATTCAACACCCATTTATGATAAAAACTCTCCAGAAAGTGGGCATAGAGGGAACCTACCTCAACATAATAAAGGTCATATATGACAAAACCACAGCAAATATTATTCTCAATGCTGAAAAACTGGAAGCATTTCCTCTAAGATCAGGAGCAAGACAAGGGTGCCCACTCTCACCACTATTTTTCAACATAGTTTTGGAAGTCCTAGCCATGGCAATCAGAGAAGAAAAAGAAATAAAAGGAATACAAATTGGAAAAGAAGTAAAACTGTCACTGTTTGCAGATGACCTTATACTATATGTAGAAAATCCTAAAGACGCCACCAGAAAACTACTAGAGCTAATCAATGAATTTAGTAAAGTCGCAGGATACCAAATTGATACACAGATATCTCTAGCATTCCTATACACTAAAAATGAAAAATCAGAAAGAGAAATTAAGAAAACCATCTCATTTACCATTGCAACAAAAAGAATAAAATACCTAAGAATAAAGCCACCTATAAAGGTAAAAGACCTGTATGCAGAAAACTATAAGACACTGATGAAAGAAATCAAAGACAACACAAACAGATTGAGAGATATACCATGCTCCTGGATTGGAAGAATCAATATTGTGAAAATGACTATACTATCCAAAGCAATCTACAGGTTCAATGCAATCCCTATCAAATTACCAATGGCATTTTTCACAGAATTAGAACAAAAAATTGCACAATTTGTATGGAAACACAAAAGACCCCGAGTAGCCAAAGCAGTCTTTTTTTTTTTTTATGGCTTTCTTTTCTTTTCTTTTTTTTTTAACATCTTTATTGGAGTATAATTGCTTTACAATGGTGTGTTAGTTTCTGATTTATAACAAAGCGAATCAGTTATACATACACATATATCCCCACATCTCTTCCCTCTTGGGTGGATCATCTTTACTATCATTACTCTGAATTCTTTTTCAGGTAGGCTGCCTATTTCCTCTTCATTTGTTAGATCTGGTGGGTTTTTACCTTGCTCCTTCATCTGCTGTGTATTTCTCTGTCTTCTCATTTTGCTTAACTTACTGTGTTTGGAGTCTCCCTTTCACAGGCTGCAGTTTCGTAGTTCCCGTTGTTTTTGGTGTCTGCCCTGAGTGGGTAAGGTTGGTTCAGTGGGTTGTGTAGGCTTCCTGGTGGTGGAGACTAGTGCCTGTGTGCTGGTGGATGAGGCTGGATCTTGGCTTTCTGCTGGGCAGGTCCAAGTCTGGTGGTGTATTTTGGGGTGTCTGTGTCCTTATTATGATTTTAGGCAGCCTCTCTGCTAATGGGTGGGGTTGTATTCCTGTCTTGCTAGTTGTTTGGCATAGGGTGTCCAGCACTGTATCTTGATGGTTGTTGAGTGGAACTGGGTCTTGGCGTTGAGATGGAGATCTCTGGGAGATTTTCACCATTTGATATTATGTGGAGCTGGGAGGTCTCTTGTGGACCAATGTCCTGAGCTTGACTCTCCCACCTCAGAGGCACAGCCCTGACACCTTGCCGGAGCACCAATAGCCTGTCATCCACACACCTCAGAATAAAAGGAAGAAAAAAAAAAAAAGAAAGAAAGAAAGAAAGAAGAAGATAAAATAAACAAAATAAAATAAAGTTATTAAAATAAAAAATAATTATTAAAAAAAATATTTTAAGTAATAAAAAAAAGGAAAGAAAGAAAGAAGAGAGCCACCAAACCAAAAAACAAATCCACCACTGATAACAAGCACTAAAAACTATACTAAAAAAATAAATAAATAAACCGGACAGACAGAACCCTACGACAAATGGTAAAAGCAAAGCTATACAGACAAAATCACACACAGAAGCATACACATGCACACTCACAAAAAGAGAAAAAGGGAAAAAAATATATATATATCATTGGTCTCAAAGTCCACATCCTCAAGTTGGGATGATTCGTTGTCTATTCACGTATTCCACAGATGCAGGGTACATCAAGTTGATTGTGGAGCTTTAATCTGCTGCTCCTGATGCTGCTGGGAGAGATTTCCCTTTCTCTTCTTTGTTTGCACAGCTCCTGGGGTTCAGCTTTGGATTTGTCCCTGCCTCTGCGTATAGGTCACCTGAAGGCGTCTGTTCTTCGCTCAAACTGGACAGGGTTAAAGGAGCAGCTCATTCAGGGGCTCTGGCTCACACCAGGGGGAGGGAGGGGTACGGAGTGTGGGGCGAGCCTGCGGCAGCAGAGGCCAGCATGACATTGCACCAGCTGAGGCATGCCATGTGTTCTCCTGGGGAAGCTGTCCCTGGATCATGGGACCCTGGCAGTGATGGGCTGCACAGGCTCCTGGGAGGGGAGGTGTGGATAGTGACCTGTGCTCGCACACAGGCTTCTTGGTGGCTGCAGCAGCAGCCTTAGTGTCTCATGCCCGCCTCTGCGGTCCACGCTGATAGCCACGACTCGCACCCCTCTCTGGAGCTCCTTTAAGCAGCACACTTAATCCCCTCTCCTCGTGCACCAGGAAACAAAGAGGCAAGAAAAAGTCTCTTACCTCTTCCAGCTCCAGACTTTTTCCCAGCCTCCCTCCCAGCTAGCTGCGCACTAGCCCCCTTCAGGCTGTGTTCACGCAGCCAACCCCAGTCCTCTCCTTAGGGTATGACCTCCAAAGCCCGAGCCCCAGCTCCCAGCCTCCACCTATCCCAGCGTGTGAGCAGACAAGCCTCTCAGGCTGGTGAATGCTGGTCGGCTCTGATACTCTGTGCGGGAATCTCTTAGCTTTGCCCTCCGCACCCCTGTCGCTGCACTCTCCTCCATGGCTCCAAAGCTTCCCCCCTCTGCCACCTGCAGTCTCTGCCCACGAAGGGCCTTCCTAGTGTGTGGAAACCTTTCCTCCTTCACAGCTACCTCCCACTGGTTCAAAGCAAACTTGAGAAAGAAAAATGGAGCTGGAGGAATCAGGCTCCTGGACTTCAGACTAAACTACAAAGCTACAGTAATCAAGAGAGTGTGGTACTGGCACAAAAACAGAAGTATAGATCAATGGATCAGGATAGAAAGCCCAGAGATAAACCCACGCACATATGGTCACCTTATCTTTGATAAAGGAGGCAGGAATGTACAGTGGAGAAAAGACAGCCTCTTCAATAAGTGGTGCCGGGAAAACTGGACAACTACATGTAAAAGAATGAAATTAGAACACTCCCTAACACTGTACATGAAAATAAACTCAAAATGGATTAAAGACCTAAATGTAAGATGGATATTATAAAACTCTTAGAAGAAAGCATAGGCAGAACAGTCTTTGATATAAATTGCAGCAAGATCCTTTTTGACCCACCTCCTAGAGTAATGAAAATAAAAACAAAAATTAATAAATGGGAGCTAATGACACTTAAAAGCCTTTGCACAGCAAAGGAAACCATAAAAAAAGATGAAAAGACAACCCTCCGAATGGGAGAAAACATTTGCAAATAAAGCAATTGACAAAGGATTAATCTCAAAAATATACAAGCAGCTCATGCAGCTCAATATCAAAAAAAGAAACAACCGAATCCAAAAATGGGCAGAAGACCTAAATAGACATTTCTCCAAAGAAGATATACAGACTGCCAACAAACACATGAAAGGATGCTCAACATCACTAATCATTAGAGAAATGCAAATCAAAACTACAATGAGGTATCACCTCACACCAGTCAGAATGGCCATCATCAAAAAATTTACAAACAATAAATGCTGGCGAGGGTGTGGAGAAAAGGATACCTCTTGCACTGTTGGTGGGAATGTAAATAGATACAGCCACTATGGATAACAATATGGAGGTTCCTTAAAAAAATAAAAATAAAACTACCATATGACCCAGCAATACCACTACTGGGCATATACCCTGAGAAAACCATAATTCAAAAAGAGTCACATACCACAATGTTCATTGCATCACTGTTTACAATAGCCAGGACATGGAACCAACCTAAGTGTCCATCGACAGATGAATGGATAAAGATGATGTGGCACATATATACAATGAAATAATACTCAGCCATAAAAAGAAACAAAACTGAGTTATTTAGTGAGGTGGATGGACCTAGAGTTTGTCATACAGAGTGAAGTAAGTCAGAAAGAGAAAAACAAATATATGTTAACACATATAGATGGAATCTAGAAAAATGGTACTGGTGAACCTATTTGCAGGTCAGGAAAAGAGATGCAGATGTAGAGAAAGGACTTGTGGACATGGGGGGGTAGGGGAGGGTGGGACAAATTGAGAGAGTAGCATTGACATATATACACTACTATGTGTAAAATAGATAGTTAGTGGGAACCTGCTGTGTAGCATGATGACCTAGAGGGGTGGGACGGGGGCAGGAGATGGGAGGGAGGCTCAAGAGGGATGGGATATATGTACACATATAGCTGATTCACTTTGTTGTACGGCAGAAACTAACACAACATCGTAAAGCAATTATACTTCAATTAAAGAAAAAAGTAATTGGAGACAGAATTGAAACAACCATTAAAAATAAGCAAATAAATACTTTATTAAACACAAGTACATGTTCTTCTAACGTGACTGGTGAGGAAGATGGCAAATGCAGAGATTCAGTAATGTGACACTATTTTTAGGACTGCCTATTTTAAAACTATGTGTCTAGAATATTTTTGAAAGTAACCAAACTCAGTAATATCATATTATCTATTTTTCTAAACAAGACTCTATATCATACCTAGATAGATTAAATACCGAATTTTAAACACCATGGAAGAGATTGGTCAGTGGATTATTGTTTTCAATAATATTTTTTTCCAGAGGTATTTGTTTAACCCCTGAAAAAGCTGGAAAGCTGTAGTCTCTAATACCTTGGATTTTTAAATTCACCTGAAATGTCTTTTTATCTTAGAATAATTCCAAATATACTATAAGCAAGAATATCATCAAATGAAGGATTGCTACAGTTTTCTCATTGGGATGATTATTGAACAATTTTCCAATTTCAACTTAGACTCTACTGGGCCCATTATGTCCATCTATGGCCTTTTACAAGCTATGAAAGACATTCCAAAATGAGAAAGATTGTCAGCATAACCAAGAAGAAAATTAGAGTAAATGTGGGTTCCTTTTGATATGTTAAATAATTTCCATATCTTTACCTTCCAGACCTGACTTGTGCTCTATAATTTCCATTATAATATCACAAAATGGAAGTAATATTAGGTTTGCAGAGCACAGTGAGCTTGAAAGTTATTAAAATGGCTCAAATTTCTACTCCTTCACAATACACTTTCTTTCTTCCTTTTAAACAAAACAAATGTTAGAGTGCCTTTAAAGTGCCTCAAAGGATAGTGCTAGACTCTTTATATGCATTGCTTATTCAACTCTGATTTGAAAGTTGCAAGTAGTTCCAAACAATGAAAACAGAGAAAACAGTTTTGACAAAATCAGAGATAATAATTATTAATTCAATCATTTAAATCAGGACAATGAATAGTTGTTTCACTGAACAGAAGAAATACTTGATTTAAAACTCATCCATCTGGACAGCTACATGTAAAAGAATGAAATTAGAACGCTCCCTAACACCAAACACAAAAATAAACTCAAAATGGATTAAAGATCTAAATGTAAGGCCAGACACCATCAAACTCTTAGAGGAAAACATAGGCAGAACATTCTATGACGTAAATCACAGCAAGATCCTTTTTGACCCACCTCCTAGAGAAAAGGAAATAAAAACAAAAATAAACAAATGGGACCTAATGAAACTTAAAAGCTTTTGCACAGCAAAGGAAACCATAAACATGACGAAAAGACAACGCACAGAATGGGAGAAAATATTTGCAAACGAAGCAACTGACAAAGGATTAATCTTCAAAATTTACAAGCAGCTCATGCAGCTCAATATCAAAAAAACAAACAATCCAATCCAAAAATGGGCAGAAGACCTAAATAGACATTTCTCCAAAGAAGATATACAGATTACCAACAAACACATGAAAGAATGCTCAACATCACTAATCATAAGAGAAATGCGAACCAAAACTTCAATGAGATATCACCTCACACTGGTCAGAATGGCCATCATCAAAAACTTTACAAACAATAAATGCTGGAAAGGGTATGGAGAAAAGGGAGCCCTGTTGTGCTGTTAGCTGGAATGTAAATTGATACAGCCACTATGGAGAACAGTATGGAGGTTCCTTAAAAAACTACAAATAGAACTACCATATGACACAGCAATCCCACTACTGGGCATATACCCTGAGAAAACCATAATTCAAAAAGAGACTTGTACCACAATGTTCATTGCAGCACTATTTACAATAGCCCAGAGATGGAAACAACCTAAGTGTCCATCAACAGATGAATGGATAAAGAAGATGTGGCACATATATACAGTGCAATATTAGCCATAAAAGGAACGAAACTGAGTTATTTGTAGCGAGGTGGATGGACCTAGAGACTGTCATACAGAGTGAAGTAAGTCAGAAAGAGAAAAATAAATATGCTAACACATATATATAGAATCTAAAAAAATAAAAATGGTCATGAAGAACCTAGGGGCAAGATGGGAATAAAGATGCAGACCTACTAGAGAATGAACTTGAGGATATGGGGAGGGGGAAGGGTAAGTGGGGACAAGGTGAGAGAGTGGCATGGACATATATACACTACCAAACGTAAAATAGGTAGCTAGTGGGAAGCAGCTGCATAGCACAGGGAGATCAGCTCGGTGCTTTGTGACCACCTAGAGGGGTGGGATAAGGAGGGTGGGAGGGAGGGAGATGAAAGAGGGAAGAGATATGGGGACATATGTATATGTATAACTGATTCACTTTGTTATAAAGCAGAAACTAACACACCATTGTAAAGCCATTATAGTCCAATAAAGATGTTAAAAAAAAGAAAAAACTCATCCATTTCCACTCAGGCGGCTTGCCAGTCTTTCAAATTTCCTATAATGCTTTCACTGCCTGAAAACTGTGAAAATAGAGGGACATTAAAAAATTAGAATTGCAAAAACTAAATAAATAAATAAATAGCTCATCCATTTCCATATTCAGGTTGTAGTGGGATGGAATGAACAATTTATTTATTTTTCTCTGTATTCATCAGGTTCCCAGGATGAAACACAGGCACTCAAACTGAATCATTTGAGGACAGTTAAGTAAAGGGACATTTTACAAAGATGTGGGCAGAGATTAAGGAAACCAAGGTGAAGAGAGCAAGACTCAGAGTCTGGTAAGTGCATGTGGGTGTGGAGAGCTATATCACCTCTGGGCTCAAAGAGGCGGGAGAGGGTATGGTTAACACAATCTGGATGAGGCAGCTCTGTGGAGAGCGCTACATGATAGGAACTGCCCTCTTCAGGAGAGAAATGCACACAATCTGGTGTGGCCTGTCGAGGACATGGCTGGTAGAATAAACACTCTATTCACCCTTTTCCAATACTTCAGTGGCCTGCTGCCACCGCCCGTTGGCTGAACTTAACTAGAGACAGCAACAAAGAAGTCATTAATTATTAACACAGTCCTAGGGCACAGTGTCAGAGCAGAGAGTGCATCATGGGGCAAAAGGAAGACATGGGTGTGGTCTTTATTTTGTGCCTGCGTGGCAATTCTTCATAGACACTATTTAATTTATTCCTCACCAAACCAAGCAAAGTAAAGATTTTTCTCAATTTGCAGATGAGAAAACTGAGGCTCAAATCTATTACTGTAATTTACCATATCCAATAATGTAAGTCACTGCAATAATAGTTTGGAGGAAAAATGTCTAAGTACACGCAGAAAAAAAGCACTAGAAAAAATTTAGTTTCCATTGATGACAAAATGTTTGAGCAATATTTACATATAAGGAATTCCTTAATCTAGTATAGGGGATATATATATTTAATTCTACAGTAAATATCATACCTGATGGTGTAAATATAGAAACAGTTCTTTAAAACCAAGAACAAATCAAGAATGTCTACTGTATTGCTTATATTTTATATTTTAATGCAAGTCCAAGCTACCACTGGAAGTCTTAGCTATTGCAGGAAGAAAAATATATTTAAAACATAACAATTCAAAAAGAAAAAGTCTGCAAAATAAAATACATAAGAATTGAAAAAAAGAACAAAAAGAATCAATCAAACAAAACACTAAAAGATGGGATAATGAAGAGGTAGCATAACTGAGTGGTGAAAGAACACAGGCTGTTAAGTACAACAGATCTGGTCTTGAACCACAGCTTCCCTGCTCTCAAATCATGTGACCTTGGCTGAGTGACAACATCACAGATCCTCATGTGGTAAATATGTGTATTGGTGTATGAGTATAGTCATTATGGTTGTCTACTTAGAAAACCCAAGAAAATCTACAGACAACTTATAAGATCTAAACAGAGAGTTCAGCAAGATTGTTGGATATAAGAGCAATATACAAAAATCAATTGCATTTTTACATACTAGCAACAGATAGCTAGAAAATGTAATTTTAAGACATGAGGAATCCAGAAACAAACATAATAAAATATGTGCTTGACTTGGAGAAAATTATAAACTTTACTGAAGGGTATTAAAGAAGACCAAAATAATTAGAGAGACGTATATATTTAGGAAATCAAAATATAATACTTCTTTCAGATTAATCTTTAAATTTAATATAATTCCTATAAAAAAGCCCACAAGATTTGGTAGAACTTGAAAGTTTACCCTAAAATCTACATGGAGAAACAAAGGGTCAAGTGTATTAAAAACAATATTAGATAGGATCAAGACATACGCTACCAGATAAAGACATTACAAAACTGTAATAACTAAGATAATGTGACAAGGAAAGACAATAGAAGAGAAGAGATAGCCCAGAAGCAGATCTATACACATTTGGTTAATGTTTATGTGACAGAGGTGGCAATACTGATCAGCAGAGTTCAGGAGTGCTAGAACAATTGGTTATCCATATGAAAAATACAAAATCAGATCCCTACATTACACCACATATAGAAATCATCTCTAGGTGTGTGAAAGACTTACATTAAAAAATAAAACTTTAGGGACTTCCCTGGTGGCGCAGTGGTTAAGAATCTTCCCTCCATTGCAGGACACACAGGTTCGATCCCTGGTCCGGGAAGATCCCACATGCCGCAGAGCAACTAAGCCCATGTGCCACAACTACTGAGCCTGCCGCAGAGCAACTAAGAGCCCGCGAGCCACAGAGCAACTCTAGAGCCTGCGAGCCACAACTGCTGAGCCCGCGTGCCACAAATACTGAAGCCCACATGCCTAGAGCCCATGCTCCACGAAAAGAGAAGCCACCACAGTGAGAAGCCCATGCACCGCAACAAAGAGTAGCCCCCGCTAACTGCAACTAGAGAAAGCCTGCATGCAGCAACGAAAACCAAACACAGCCAAATAAATAAATTTATTAAAAAATAAAACAAAATAAAACTCTAGACATTTTATAAGAAAATGTCTTCATGGCTTTGGGTAAGAAAGGTTTTCTTAAATGACACACAAAATGTAAATACCTTAAACAAAAGGATGATAAATTTGTCAGCATCAAAATTAGTGATGCTTGCAAATGATGCAACAGACAAGGGCTTAATTTCCAAAATATACAAACAGTTCATACAACTCAATAACAAAAACCAAAATACCCAATCAAAAAATGGACAGAAGACCGAAATAGACATTTCTCCAAAGAAGACATTCAGATGGCCAATAGGCACATGAAAAGATGTTCAACATCACTAATTATCAGAGAAATACAAATCAAAACTACAGTGAGGTATCACCTCAAAAAGTCTACAAATAATAAGTGCTGGAAAAGATGTGAAGAAAAGGTAACTCCCCTACACTGTTGTTGGGAATGTGAATTGGTGCAGCCACTATGGAAAACAGTATGGAGGTTTCTTTAAAAACTAAAAATAGAGCTACCATATGATCCAGCAATCTCACTCCTGGACATATATCCAGAGAAAACTCTAATTTGAAAACATACATGCACCCCAATGTTCATAGCAGCACTATTGACAATAGCCAAGACAGGGAATCAACCTAAATGTCCATCGCCAGATGAACAGGTAAAGAAGATGTACATATATACAATGGAATACAACTCAGCCATAAAAAAGAATGAAATAATGCCATTTGCAGCAACATGGATAGACCCAGAGATTACCATACTAAGTGAAGTAAGTCAGACAGAGAAAGATGAATATGTCACTTATATGTGGAATCTAAAAAATGGTACAAATGTTTTTAGTTATGAAACAGAAACAGACTCACATACATAGAAAAAAAACTTATGGTTACCAAAGGGGAAAGGAGGGGAGGGATAACTTATGAATTTTGTTTTAAAAAATAGGGGTATTAACAACAGTACCCGTATCATGTGGCATGAACCCACTCCATGCCATCCCACAGGGAAGGTGCTTAGCAAACTCTCTGGCCTCTGGCAAATCTGCTTTCTGTGGCTCAACCACATTGATCTTTCAGAATGCCTGATGCTTTCTCCAACCATAGGACTTATGTACATGCTAATGCCATGTACTTTACTTCACAGCACTCATCTGACTGGGTAGTTATGCATTTACATGAGCAGTAGTTTGTAATTTCCATCCCATCACTAGGCTGTTAAGTTCCACGAAATCAGAGTCAGTATTATTCTGGCTCAGAATCATATCCACAGGACCTAGTATATTTCCTGGTTCCTTCAGTACACTCTGGTTGAAAAGTGAATGCGTATGCACTTAATAAATATTAACTACTGATATTTTATTATTCTGTAACTTGACCAAGACCATACAGCTAGTAAGTAAATGAGTTGGAATTCAAAGTCATCTGAAGGAGTGTAGAAGTCCTTACCCCTGGGTTGACCCTATATAGCTAGGTCTCCTGAAGAAGTGTCAGCTGGGTCACCACACTTTATAGGAGCGTGAACAAGGGACGTCTAAGCCATTGGTTTTCTAAACCATTGGTGATTTTGCTCCATATGGAACACTTGACAATGTCTAGAGGCATTTTTGATTGTCATGACTGAGGGAGGGGGTATGTTCCCAGCATCTAGTGGACAGGGCAGGGATGCTGGTAAACATCCCACAATGCAAAAGACAGGCCCCACAGCAAAGAATCACCTGGCCCTAATGTCAGTGGTGCTGAGGCTAAGAAACCATGGTCTAGGCCACCCTAAGATGCATCTTGGAATTAGGACCATACTTTAATCACCCCTGGAGGGCAAGAATCTTGCAGAGCAACCTCTTTTTTCCTGTCACCGTAGATCTGAGTAATTAGGCTCCTCCTTAGTGAAGTCCCAGAATTCTGGGTGTTCATCTAAGCTGCTTTCAAGTGGCCAGCACTTTGGAGGTTTACCCATTAACTCTGAAATCCTAAAGAGCTCTGCCTTTTCTTTCTTTCCTTTTTTAAACTCTGATTTTTCTTCTTGGACCATTTACAGGACTCTGAGTGAAACCTAATTCTTTCCATTAACTTTCAGGTTTTAGTTTCAGTGGGTTTTTTTTTTTCTTCTGTTTTCAACATTAAGAAATACTTCTTAGTCATGGAAAGATGAGAATAAAATATTTTAAGGAGCTTTGTACAGTACGGGGTCTCTAAGGGAATAATAACTGTGCGTTTCACAGTTGTACTCCCATTCCTTTCTGTTGCCTCAGTATACAGTGTGTATTTTTATTTCACCCCAAACTGAGAGTTGTTTTCTCTTCCACCCACAATGGTGCTGACTGCTAATGGGCTTATTAACTAAGGCGGCTTGCATCATTGCCACCCGGAGCCGTTAGCATGTGCTGTGAGTCAGGGATGCAGAGCATGGCTCCCGGAGAAGGAGAGGAAGAAGATCCAAATAGAAACATCAATATCACAACGACCTCAGGGGTACTGTTCTGGATTCCACAGTCTAACTAACTGGAGATATTTTGGTATTACAGAGCGACAGGAAGTAGATTTAGCTCATAACAAGAGAGACGTTAATAACCCAAGATATATGACAAGGGACTAGAAATGTCTTGGCTTAATAAAATATTCCCTGATTGCAAAAATTCTGCTGCAAATGGTCTGTGTGACATTTACCTTGAGAACAAATGAAGATGGACTTTTTATTAATGAAGATGAGTACCAATAACATCCAAAACTTCCTCCCCTCTCCTCCACTATTTAGGAGCTCAGCAAATTACTTAATCTCTTTAAGCCCCAGAGTCCTCATTTTTTAAATGGGGCTGATGATAGTACATATTCCACTAGATTATTATAAGGATTAAATGAGGTAATGAGTGTGAATAGGCAGATTACCATGACTAATACATATAATAACTATTATTACCATTGGTATTACCAATCCCAGTTAGTTCTGCACATTCTTCCTACCCCTAGAAAAATCTGAAAGATAATCATTAAGACTGAATATAAAATATAATTAAATAGGGTGGAATTTTTTTATTTTCTGAAAACTTTCCTAGAGCATATTTTATTACCTGAGGTAAAGGAAACTGCTTCTCTACCAAATGTATTTTGAAATAAGACAGGAAGACAACCCACTGATTGGAATTAATGTGCTGTCTCTCCTTTCGCTAATTTGACTGTCTTGTCATTTGATAGATTATAAACCCTTCAGCATTAGGATAATCTGAGACTCTCAGAGTAAAATCTAAAACAAACTGCAGATATGAGGACATCAATAGTTGGTTGTGTTTGTGTTAGCAGAAAAGAGGGAAACACTATCTGACCATATTATCTCTAATTTTAAATTTACAGATTCATGCGTCATACACATGAATATACTAGGTGTTGTGTTGTTAGTGTCCCCAGGGAAGGAAAGGCGTTTTTGCTCATCTTTGTGTTTCTGGAACCTAATTTTACACCTACCAGACAGAAGTTTCTTGCTACTTGTTGCGAGAACAAAATAAATAGTTTCTAAATGTTAAATGCTCATGACAAGTCTCACATGACCTGTGTGAACTATTAAATCAAAACCTCATGAAAACACCATAGCCTGAGTTTTAAAGCAAAGACTTAATATGTTGCTTAGTATCTCTGGTTTTATCACACACAAAAAAGTTAAGTCGAAATGGGGTAGAATGAAACCAAATATTCTACTTATAAAATATGTCTAATGGTCTGAATGGGACTAAGGACAGTGTGTTGTCATGGTGACAGGATGTGGGGTTGTTAAGCCCAAAGACAGTGACAGTATATAAAAGGAGATTATTTGGAGAAATATTCAATTATTCTTTTCTTATTCAAAGGTCCTAACAACCACCATCCAAGGATGATGACAATGTGGCAAAGTAGCCAGGGATTTAAATTAGAGGCTGTGCACTATGAACTCCAATGTAACAACTGAAGAGGACTGAGACATTCACACAATAGGCACTTAATGAGTGCCCCTGTGTGCCAGGCACTTTGAGGCTTGGGACTAAATAGCTAGGATTCTCTGTTAATGTAGACTTACTGGTATTGGTAAGGGGATGTCTAAGTCCATTTGGGCTGCAGACTGGGTGGCTTAAAAATAAGAGAAGTTTATTGCTCACAGTTTTGGAGGCTGGAAACCCAAGATCAAGGTTCTAGCATGGTCGGGTGAAGGTCCTTTTGCAGACTGCAGGTTTCTCATTGTACCTTCATATGGCAGAAGAATGGGCAAAGGATCCCTCTGGAGTCTCTTTCATAAGGGAACTAATCGCATTCATGAGGGCTCCACCTTCATGACCTAATTACCTCTCAAAGGCCTCACCTCCTAAGAGCATCACTTTAGGGGTCAAGATATCAACATATAAATTTGGGGGGTACACAAACATTCAGATCATATAGCAGGGGGTAATGTTAGAAAGTTACCTGGTTTCTTTGAACCTCAGTTTCCTTATTTGTTATATCATTATACACACAGAGAATATTGTCAGAATCCATTCAGGTCCCTACCAGACTCCCTTTGTCCCTGGAATCCAGTCGTCTTCAGAGTCTACGCCATTCATTTGGCATGTGTTACCTGTGGCCTTGAACATTGTAAGAATCACATCATAATCATGAAATAACACGGGCTGCATGAAGTAGCTCTAGTACATAGCTTGTTTAATTCTTATAAGCAAGAAGCTAAATATACAGATATGAGGGAGGAGGAAGATGGGAGGACTCACAAAATAGAGGGCTAGTCATATGGAAGTACAATGAAGAAGGCAGGGGAGGCAAAGCAGGAAGGTGAAAGGAATGAATTCAAAAATGGCAGCGGCCGATTTAAAGCAATGAGGTGGAGAAGAACCATTCTCCAACACAGCCTAGTTTTGTATTTATGCCTTCTGTCCATTTTGTGTTCTACCTTTCTTTCTCTTCTTTCTTCTCACTGTATTTTTCTTTAATAAGTTTTTTATTTAAAAATAATTGTCAATTTACAGAAAAGTTGCAAAGATAGTACAGAGAGTTCCCATACACCTGTATTAGCCTGCTAAGGCTGCCACAACAAGATACCACAGACTGGGTGGCATAAACAACATTTGTTTTCTCACAGTTCTGTAGGCTAGAAGTCCAAGATCAAGGTGCCATCAGACTTGGTTTCTGGTGAGGCCTCTCTTCCTAGTTTGTAGACAGCCACCTTCTCATTGTATCCTCCATGGCATTTTTGTGTTCACCGAGAGAGAGAGAGAGAGAGAGAGAGAGAGAGAGAGAGAAAGAAGAGATCTGGTGTTTCTTCCTCTTCTAACAAGGACACCAGTCCCATCAGATTAGGGTACCACATTTATGACCTCATTTCACCTTAATGGTCTCCCTAAAGACCCTATCTCCGAATGCAGTCACATTGGGGGTTAGGGCTTCAATGTAAGACTTGAGGGTAGAAGACACAATTCATAATCCACAGTAATTCTTCTCACCAAATTTCCTACTTTTCTTATCCAAAGACTATAGTTCACTGACCCGTGACCCCTCTTTTGGACAGCTGGACAAAGGAAGGATAGGAGAAAAACCTACACACTCCCTTTTAAGGAAATCTTTAAGAAGATTTCCTTTTGGTTGAGCAGTTATGTGCCCACCTTAAAATCACGATTTTCTTTAAAGGAAAGGGGAGAGTAAATCTTGTTAGGTAGCCAATGCCTGCCACAATGTCTAATATATTTTGGTGTTTGGTGACTCCTAGTTCCTCTGAAAGCAAGAATGTGTCTGAACCACACATGTACAGCTGAATTTAAAAACGATTAGTTGTAAGAGGAAAGTGAGGGTAGGCAAAAAATTCAAAGATGGTTGAGTTCAAGATAGGTAAAACTAGGAGGTTCGGAGACCCATGAGGAGATAATAATAGGATGGAAGAGAATAATGTGAAGATTTTCATTTTAAGAGGTTTTTGGGGCCCAGGTTCTTGGGGCCAGGGAATTAAAGATGGGGGATGTAATGAAAATTGTTGGACATTGCTGAGAGCAGTACATATAAATGCTTCATTATCTGGTTTGCATTAAATGCTGGGACAAGTTTTATATGCTCTGCATTCAAATTCAGTAAGACAGACACTTGATCCCAGAGGAATCTGAATCCAAGGAATTGCTTCTCTGTAATACTTTATTAGCTGTTGAAGCCTGAGACAAAGCCCTCCACTCCTAATTCAATGTCAATTATTCTCCTTAAGTTATCAAAATGGCAGAAGGATAGTTTGCTTTCCCAGTGGCATTAAAAACCTCTTTCTGCTCATTAGGAATCTGCCTTTGTTTCAGGAAGGAGAGATTCTACATCTTGATGTGGGAAGTTCATGGCTCTGGATGGAAGAAAAGGCATCACTGAATAACAAAATATTTCATAAATTTGAATTTAGAAGTATAACCTTCTGAGTAATTTTTTTCCTAGAAATCATGAAGCTCTTGATTGCTGTAAAACAATTTGAGAGCAGTCAGAGCAGAGTAGATCTACCTAAGCACCATTAAATATGCTTGTTTTATTTCCCTTCTGTCCTTTATGCTCTACTTACTATAAACATCTTTAAATTATTCATTACATTTCAGGGAAACCACTCAAAAGGACTGTCTTTGGATTACCACTCATACTAAACTAAGTGGTCCCTCCTCTCCCAACTTTGTTTACTGACCATTCAGAAGCCCCTACCATATCCAGCAGCCTCCCTCTCTACCACATGCCTCACCACCAATTTCGACAACTTTCATACCCATGTTGAAATTCTACCACTCAGTTTTCTCAGCTTCTGGACTTTATCAGTAAACTGAGAGTAGTCACAAAGCCAAAGAAATTAATAAATTAGAAAGCAAACAGAAAAGTAAAATTAATAAATAGAATCAGAGCTTTCTCTTCCAAAAAGACAATGAAAAAGAAAAAAGATAGCTAAGATTAACCAAGGAAAAGAGATAAAACAAAAAAGGAAAAACTATCAATGAGAAAGACAGTAAAACCACAAATAAGGATACATTTGAAAGGTCATAATAAAGTATCATGCGCAGCTTTTTGCCAACAAGTTTGAAGATCTAGGTGAAATTGCTGATTTTCTAGAAAAATAAATTTTAAAAACTGATTCAAGAATAAATAGAAAACTAGAATATACTAATAGTCACTGAAAAAAAATTTTAACTTATCAAAGACCTATTTTTAAAAAATATGTCCTACTCAAAGAACAGATGGCTCCTGTGTTATTTAAATTTTTGCTGAACATGCAAAGATGGAAACCTTTCCAGTTCATTCTGGAAAACTAGCATGTCTCTTATACTAAATCTGATATAGATAGACAGCACAAGAAGTAAAACATAGATCACTTTCATTTACGAATATGGCACTTTCTTAAACAAGTTTTGGATAGAATCTCTGTGCCAAACAACCCCAGATTTCTTCCTCTTCCCTCATAAATCTTCTGTTCCCATGCTGGGGTATGATGAAAGGTTAAAAGAAGAGCAGAAAGTGGAATTTGGAACTTCAGGAAAGACAAAGGCAGATGCCAAAATGTAGTTTAAATAAATTCTGAGGTGTTTACAAATGACTTGCAAATTATCACAGCCAAGCTTTCAAATTTAAAGTGTTTTGTGATCGATTAGCTCACAAAGCAAATACTGATGATTAGCAGTTCATCTAGATTCTAGAGGTTGCAACCGAGAGACCCAGGTCCTACTTTAGCTCATGCGCCATTTGCATGTGATGGATTTCTATGTCTGAGTCCCAGTCTTGGGATCAGCACATCACAGTAGTCAAGTCAGTGACCATTCCTTAACTTTACCCAAGACAACCTATTTTTTCTGGATCACGTTCAAAAAAAGTGATCCAAGGAGGAGTGGATAGCAATACGAACCCAGAGGTATTTCTTAATAGTTGGCTCAAAAGTAAAATTGTGAAATTCAGGTGGGAAAGCATTAGAAATCAGACACACACACACACACACACACACACATACACACACACACACACTCTCCAACTCATGCCATGGCTAAGATGTCCTGAACAGAGGACACTGTTAGAAGCCCACTAGGTTGCTACAACAACCTCTCCCATACCACATGCTCTCTTGTAATATAACCTGGTTATTCCCCCATCAAAAAGTGGAGTCTAGGGACTTCCCTGGTTGTGCAGTGGTTAAGAATCCGCCTGCCAGCGCAGGGGACACGGGTTCAATCTGTGGTCCAGGAAGATCCCACATGCCACAGAGCAACTAAGCCCATGCACCACAACTACTGACCCCGCGCTCTAGAGCCTGCAAGCCACAACTACTGAGTCCACGTGCCACAACTACTGAAGCCCACGAACCTAGAGCCCATGTTCTGCAACAAGAGAAGCCACCGCAATGAGAAGCCCACACACCGCAATGAAGAGTAGGCCCCGCTCGCCGCAACTAGAGAAATCCCACATGCAGAAACGAAGACCCAATGCAGCCAAAAATAAATAAATTAAATAAATTAAATAAATAAATAAATAAATAAATAAAATAAATGTTTTTTAAAAAGTGGAGTCTATTTACCCTCCCCTTAAATCTGAGCTAACCCCATGACTTATTTCTTTGTAAATTTTTTATTTTTAAATAATTTTTATTTGTAGAAGAGTTGCAAACATAATATGATGGGGTCCTGTGTACCCTTCACCCAGCTTCCCATAACGTTAACATCTTGCATAACCAGGATACATTTCTGTGATATATTTTGATCAATGTAATTCAATGGTTTGTGTGTAACTTCTTAGACTAGGTTTGGAATGCTCTTTCTCAGAGCCCAACGTCCACTCGATAAAAAACCAGGCAGCCATGTGAGAGACCCGCTTAGAGAAGAACCAAGTCCCCAGCCAAAAATCCCAACTGAGTTCCTGGCTGGTCCCTGGCACCAACAGCCAGCAACATGAGGGAGGCCATTACGGCCCTTCCAGCCATTTCAGCACTCCAGCTGACCCCTCCAGAATGCAGGAGAACCATCTGGTCAACCCACAGAATTGTGAGACATAATAAATTGTTATTGCTCCAAGCCTCTAAGTTTGGACGTAATTTATTATGCACCAATACATAACTGAAACACCAACTTTAACTAGTTTGACATTTGTACTGAGGACTAAATAAAGCTAATTCAGGCAAGCTGGATCCAAGAAAGAAGAGAAAATGATACAAATAAAAAACAGTTTGGATAAGCAGTACTCTATCCCTCTAATTCAAGCATGCTAGTCTTTTTTATTATCAGACTAAATATAAAGCCAAGGTGTTTTTAAGTGATAAACCTCAGCTTTGGCAATGGGAAACTCAAAGACCAACCTGACTAGGGGAGAAAAGCTGGTAAGAAGCCTTATAAATTCTGATTTGAATTAAATAATATACATGTTTACCTATTCAAAAATTATATTTAAGAAAAGAATCTGCACACACCTGAACTAATTTGGTTAGTCACACATTTCCTCTAAGCTTAGCAATGAAATTAGCAGTTACAAAAATGACAAATAAGCAGGACCATTTGTGAATTTTTTCTCAATTACCTAGATCAGAAGCCAGCAAACTTTTTCTGTCAAGAGTCAGGTAATTTAGGGCTTGCAGGCAAAGAAACAAAATCAACGATACTATATAGAAAAATTAAAAAGAAGAGATTTTTTATTGATAAAAGTCAAGGTATTTTAATAACAATTGAGTAAAATTTTTTGTAATATGGGTCTATTAATGAGAAGAATAGAATTCTCTTTTGTGGGGCATAGTAATTTTTTTATTCAGAGTTCAAATGTAAAAACCGTCCTTAGCTCATGGATAGTAAAAAAACAGGTAGCAGGCCAGATTTCATTCAGTCTGTAATTTTCCACCCTCTGCCCCTTTGGGCGAAGCAATTTTGCCATGGGTTCTGAGCAGTCCTGCACATCCTTGTTTGGTATGCCAAGACTGCAAGACTCTGACAGATATTTACTAGGCCTTTTTCAGGATGGTGTTTGTAGGAAACAAACTTGAGGGATGAGGTACATCTCCCCAAGACTAAGAGTAGGCTCACTCTAAAAGTGAAAGATTCCCCAAGATCAGTGTTATCCTGTAATGCAACTCAATGCGTCTACAGGCATCCATCAAGGGCTCTTTGTATAGTGCCTGGACTTGGGGGCCATGGGAAACTGATGCAAATGAACATGAAAGTCTATGTACTGCTTTTGCTATGAGTGGTAATATTCTTTATCTCTGACCCCAGAATCGGCGAGCAGGGGTTACTCTTTGTTGCGGTGCTTCTCACTGCAGTGGCTTCTCTTGTTGTGAGGCATAGACTCTAGGCGGGCGGGCTTCAGGAGCTGTGGCACGTGGGCTCAGCAGTTGTGGCTCACGGGCTCTAGAGAACAGGCTCATTAGTAGTGGTGCACGGGCTTAGCTGTTCCGCGGCATGTGGGATCTTTCCAGACCAGGGATCGAACCCATGTCCCCCCCATTGGCAGGCGGACTCCTAACGCCTGTGCCACCAGGGAAGTCCCTGTAGGCATATTTTTAAATCATTTATTGTTTCATGATTTAGGTTGGATAATCCAGCAAGTTTAAATCTATTGATCCTGAAGAACTGGCACAACACAGGAAAAAGACAATGTTTTTCTTTGTGTGTAATAATATGTATTATATCTATGTTTTGGTTTTTTAGTATGTGCACACTGGTGATTGGCATTGGAAATTCTGTACTTCTTTCCATGTTGTAATTATAAGATGGGAGTTACTGGGTTAAGAGGTCATGTAACAATATAGTGTAGGGAGCAAGTGTGCTGGCAACTTTGCAAGACTTGAAGAGGAGCTTGAATAAAATTCATCAGTGCCAAAGGACAGGGTGGAGAGGAGAAATAACCTAGCAGTTCTCCAGAAAAGGGGTATAAACGTCAGGCCAAACCATCCCTCCTACATTAGGCCAAGATAAGGCTGGTCGTGTTCAGCCTGCAAATCCTATCTGATAAAAGAGTCTAAAAATTTTGCTGAAGTAGTGCCTTTCTTTTACAAGTTTTTTTCTGTAAATCTTTTTTTGCAAGAAAAAACAACGTTGCAGCCAGGAAAGCACTGGCAGGAAAACACGTGGGACTGTGACGCCTGGAAATATCTGGAACCTTAGAAAAATACTGCTCCTATTAGGCTGGTATGCAATTAAGGAAGGGAACTAGCAGTTTTTATTTTAAAATGCAGTGTTTTTATTCTAATTTCAAGTGGCAATTTAGAAAAAAACACTACACTTAATGCTATCATTCACTATGGGATAAATTTTTCCAACTAATGAATATTTTGCATTCTTTTACAAAAACTTTATTCTTTGGGGGAGGAGAGATACATATTCATTGTGTGTAGTAAATTCAATTATAGAAAAGTACAAAGAAGAAAGCAAAAATCATGAAAATTCTATCACTTAGAGAGAGATTAATATGGATAATACTTGATACCTGCACTACTTCCAATTATCTCTCTAGGGGTTAGTGTGTGTGTGTGTGTGTGTGTGTGTGTGTGTGTGTGTGTGTGTCTGTGTGTGTATACATATGTCTTCTAAGTATATATACATATATATGCAATTTTGTATGGTATGTGATGTGGGCATATTTCTGTGTCAATAAATTTGAATGTACACCCTTATTTACTCAAAAAACATGCCTAACGAATAATATGAAGATGCAGCTTTAGAGAAAAAGAAATCCTTAAAATGAATTCTTTAAAACGATTTTTAGAAATTACTAACAGAAATTGTTCTCATGTCTACATGTATGCATACATACATATATACATATATATATTTGTTTGGCTATTTGGTTTTTTTAATTGTGCTTTTTTATTTTTCAAAATATTTTTGTATTTAAATTCAAAAAGTTCAAGCCTCATCTGATGCTGACCTCTAACCCCCTGGTTTCCCTTCCTGAAGGCAAAAAAAGTCATCACTTACTTACCTGTGTATCCTTTTTAGAGATAGTTTACAAAAGTTGAGCAAATTCATATATTGCAAATATATAAATTTATGCAAACACAAATACATATAAATTCCAAAACATTATTTTCTCCTTTTACATAATTGACAGCACATTATATATACTGCTCTGTACCTATTTTAAACAATATATCTTTGATATCACTTTTTCTCTTTCTAGATGATTTTTTCCATTTTTTTTAATACTTCCATGGTATTACATTATATAGTACACCCTAAGTTATTTAACTAGTTTTATGTACCTAGACATATAGGTTGTTTCCAATCTTTTGCTATGGCAAACAAAACTGAAAGTAATAAACTTGTGAAAATATAATTTCAATGAGTATAATTATATTTGTAAGCTCAATTCCCATAAATGGAATTGCTAGAACCGTATGACCCAGCAATCCCACTACTGGGCATATACCCTGAGAAAACCATAATTCAAAAAGAGACATGTATCCCAATGTTCATTGCAGCATTATTTACAATAGTCAGGACATGGAAGCAACATAAATGTCCATCGACAGATGAATGGATAAAGAAGATGTGGCACATATATTCAAAGGAATATTACTCAGCCGTAAAAAGGAACGAAATTGGGTCATTTGTAGAGACGTGGATGGACCTAGAGTCTGTCATGCAGAGTGAAGTAAGTCAGAAAGAGAAAAACAAATATTGAATATTAACACATATATATGGAATCTAGAAAAATGGTACTGATGAACTTATTTGCAGGGCAGGAAAAGAGATGCAGATGTAGAAAACAGACTTGTGGACACAGGGGAAAGGGAGAGTGGGACAAATTGACAGAGTAGCATTGACATATATACACTATTATATGTAAAATAGATAGCTAGTGTATCTAGCTAGTGAACCTGCTGTATAGCACAGGGAGCTCAGCTTTGTGCTCTATGGTGACCTAGATGGGTGGGATGGAGTGGGGGAGGTCCAAGAGGGAGGGGATATATGTATACATATAGCTGATTCACTTTGATATACAGCAGAAACTAACACGACATTGTAAAGCAATTATACTCCAATAAAAAATGATGGTGCCACATGACCCTTCATAAAAGTTGTACCAATTAAATAACCATCAGTAACATACGATAATGCCATTTCTCCACACCTGCCAGTATAGTGTTATCAAATAGTTTTGTCTTTGCAATCTGATGGAAGAAAGATAGTGTAAAGTAGTGTAATTTTCGTTTTCATTTATCTTATTATGAGTGAAGGTAAGCCTCTTTTATATTAAAGATCTATTTTTATTTCCTTTCCTGTGAATTGTCTGTTTGTGGCATTTGCTTATTTTTCTATTCAATTGTTATGTTCTTATTGATTTGAAGAACTTCTTGTTTATTAGGAAAAAAAGCCCTTTGTGATATGAATGATAAACATAATGGTTTTTAAACAATAAAAGAAAAAGTATAAAAAATGTTCAATCGAACAAGGTATGCAAAGATTGGTGTGGGTTCATTTTGTGGCTCAGCAGTACAAATGAAATATCTATTGGAATTTAAGGATTAAAGTTGTGTTACTCTAGTCTCACTCTACTCATATGCAAACTAGTTTAAGCAAAAAAAGAAAAAAAAAAGCTATTTTATGTAAGAAGAATTCCAGAGGTGGGCAGCTTCAGAAGCAATTCATTCTCATCAGCACCCAGGTTCTTTCTGTCGATCTAATATTCTTCTCCATACATCATAATAAAGCTCGTTCCTTTTGCAGTTGTGAGGTGGCCACCAGTAGCAATCACATTTAACTTTATGGAAATATATTTAACAACTTAGAGGAAACTGATAAATTTCTTGAAAAACACAACTTACTGAAACTGACGCAAGAATATATAGAAAATCTAAAGAGTTGTCTACTGTTTTAAAAAGTGAATATGCAGGGCTTCCCTGGTGGCACAGTGGTTGAGAGTCCGCCTGCCGATGCAGGGGACACGGGTTCGTGCCCTGGTCCGGGAAGATCCCACATGCCGCGGAGAGGCTAGGCTCGTGAGCCATGGCCGCTGAGCCTGCGCGTCCGGAGCTTGTGCTCCGCAACGGGAGAGGCCACAACAGTGAGAGGCCCACGTACCGCAAGAAATATATATATATACATTTTTTTTTAATTTTTTAATCTATTACTGCATTACCTGAGTAAAAACCATGTGGCAAAATTAGCTGAATCATACAGATTTATATTCCATGGAAAAGGAGGCCAGATCAGCATTAGAATCTTTGTACATGAAAATTTTTTACTGATTTTTTTTTTTACAATTTTAAGCACACTAGATCAGTAATACTCCTTTCTCTTATTTCATTTTTCAAAGGGGAAAAAAACCCCGTTTTTCCCTCCAAAGACTACTTACTAAAAATCTCATGGACCAGTTTAGAAAAGAGGCTAATGTTCATGAACAGCTCTTTGCACAATTTCTTCATTGTACAGCGTACAATGATGTAATTCTAGGAAATAAAAAATAACAAAGACCTTGGTGTTTCGAAAATGGCCACACCTAGTTTGTCTTAATGCTGAAATGATGTTATTTATTCATATGAATGAATCATCATTGCAGAGCTTCTGCTATTCTCTGCCCATGTTCATTTCTTGTTGTTAATTTCTAGTGTCTGAAAATTAGGTAATAAATCAAAAATAACTAGAGGCCCTCCTACCAGGAACCCTTTTTGTTTTTAAATGGTAGCAAAATACTGACACCCCAATCACTTAGCTGCAATAGCATAAGGAGAAAACACATCCACTCGCCCATGTCACACTCCCCCTGAATTGTTTCCCACTGTGACACAGCTCAGCCTGCCAAGGTTCAGGACTATGAAACTCATTTCACATTTCATTCCTTTCTCTGTTCAGCACTCCCTTCAGATTCCTGAAAGCAAGAAACCTGCCACAACTGATCCCATTCTAAACACATTTTTTCAAGCAAGTAGACTCTATATTTAGAGGGCATTTGAAAATTGAAATCATCACCCTAAATCACAGATAGCTTTTCTTCTCAGGCCCCCTTAACTATGGTAGGTTATTTTCAAGAGCAGCACAAAGCCTGTAAGACAAAACAAAGAGGACATGATATTTGGAGTGGAAAGAGGAGATTAACATGGAGATAGAACGAACCAATGAAATGTAAAAGGTGGGGCGATCCGGCAACTAAATCAGTGGCAGATCAAGCAAATCTCTCTCCAGACCCACATTATAGGACACAACTGAGTGAGATCAAAACCACCTGAATTTAGGGGATGGCAACTTTGCAATATTATCTTGCCTTTAGCACACATCAAGCATTGTGCATTCTTCAGGGCATTTCACTGGAACCAAACAAGATTCTATTCCTAAGGATATTTTACAGTAGCCACTGAAAAGAGCTGGTGATGGTTTGTATATCAGTGAGCTCACTCTGAATTCTTAGAGTCCTGATTCTCTATCATCTTATTTAGACAGAAAAAACATTTAGAGAGAAATACAGTATGTGCTTCTTTACCTGGAATTAAAATACCCAGAAAAGCAAAATAAGTTGAGTGGCAAAAACAACGATAACTGATTATTTACAATGATTACCAAAGGTACTAGTGAGAATTTAAAATGCTTTCTGATCACTGAAAAATTAAATTATGAGCACTATAATTTTAGTGTGAAGAGTTGATTTATTATATTTAAATTCTCTGTAATGGGCCGTTCATTTATTCAGTCAACAAATATTTACTCAACATCTACCAATTCTTGTTTCAATGAGAGGCAATGGAAAGAATCACCCAAAAAGTGGAATCAAGATTAAGAACCCTGTAGGAGTTAACCAGATAGAGTAAGACAACAGAAGGAATTTGGTCTGCAAGTCTGACTGAATGAAGCAGGTTGCAGACCTTCTTGCGTCTTTTCTTAGCACACTATTCTCAGAAATGTCTTCCCTAGATTGCTGTCTTGTCCCATTCATTTTGAATGACTTCCTAGCCATCTACACCTGTTAAAATCCAAACCTTTCTTTAATGTGCACTTCACTTACAGAAGATACTCATTCTATATTTGTTGAATTGAGTATATAAGAACATAAAATATTCTTCATAGCACATTTATCAGTTAGAAAAATTCAAAAAAGCATTAATGTAAGACCAGGACATTTCACCTCTGAGTTCATTTCAAGAGATGGCATCTGTGGCTCATTAACAAATAAAGTACAGAAATTTTCTTATACAGGATTTCATCGAGTAGAATAATCTTTCGAGGTCATTTTACCAAATAGAAAGACCTTTCAAAGTCATGACCAGATTGTGAGAAAATGCCATGCAATATACCTAGAATTAATCAGATATTGTTTTAATATCTATGCATTCATAACATACAGGAAGTATTTGGGAAGAATGCACATCAAAGTCAAGACCTTTCAAGTTAAATGGAAAAGACATTTAATTATTTTAATAGCTTTGTGGCTGGTTTAAACTGTGGTCACATATTTGTTGACACTTCTGCCATAGAAAGGGGTGTCTATGTCCCCTTTCCTTGAATGTGGATGGGGCTTGTGACTCTTCAACTAGTCAAGTCTCATGGCAAGTGAACCCCATGTGACTTCTGAGGTTAGATCACAAAAGCTCGTGCAGCTTCCACCTTGCTTACAAGAACACTTGCTTTTAGTGCCCTTAGAGTCTACGTAAGAAGTCTGACCACCCTAAGGTCACATTGCTAGAGACAACACATGTAAGCACTTCAATTGACAGTCCCAATTAAGCCCAGCCTTCCAGCCATTCTCCTAAAGTATGAGACATGGGAATAAAACCTCTCTGGACTTTTCAGACCATTTTATTAGATTTCACAGTTTTGTAGGTCATGAATGCTGTAGGGTTCAGCTGGATAATCTTTCTCTTCCACGTGGTGTTAATGGAGGTCACTTGATGGAACAGAAGAATGAACCAGCTGATTCCTGCCAAATTTCTGACCCACAAAATTGTGAGATATAATAAAATAGAGGTTTTTTTAAAGCCACTAAGTTTTGAAGTAGTTTATTATGTAGAAATATGTAGCTGGTACAAGATCCCTCAGCCAGAACCCCCTGAAAGAAAAAAAAAAAGGATATAAGAGAGTAATTTATGTACTGCTGAAAGGAAGCCTCATACTCTGTGGGTAGATAAAAGAATTGGGTAATATACAAACTAGTCACAGGAATAGGGACCACGAGTGCCATCAGGCCACCCTATTTAGAGGATCTTAATATAATGGGTCAAAAAACGGCCCATCAATGTCATCCACAAGAATCCAATCAGTGTCTCAGCTGAAATCCTCCATTCTTACAGAATTTCAACCGGCAGAGAAGATATCCTTCAAAATTGTTTGCAAAGGCATAAATATCTCCTTGATGGTTAAGCATTTTTCAATTCTGCAAAGATTTAGAATTAAATATAAAAATGTATAAGTAATCAAAACCATAGCATTAATATTTGTATTTTTGAATCTGTGTAATATTAATATTTCGTATTTGTTATGTTTATAAGAATTTAGCCAATTCGAGTAAGAGATCAGCCTTGTAATTCCAATTTAAAATGAATAATTGAATAATTAATTTAAACTTGTGATTTCAAAATGAAATCTTAGTAAGGTTGTGTCCAGTTTGAGGACATTTAACAAAATTTAAGTTTCTTCAATATTGTAACGTTAATTTTTAAAATATATTTTTAGAGTACTCAAGAAGGTTTCTTTTAGTTGTCACGTAGTTTATGTATCAAATGAACTTAAATGAATCTAAAATATTTGAAGACATTTCACTAAGTTTTCAAAATGAGGCAAACACTATTTAAAGTCAATGTATTTCCTAATTTAAACTCCTTACAAAAGAATTTCCTCATGAAACTGCTGAGAGCTATTCTTATCCTTTCTCTCCTAGGAATTTCACTAAGCTGTCAAAGAATGACTGGTCACTGCCAAGGGCAAGAAGAAAAAGGTAGTTCTCTTTGAAGAAGGGTGAAGAGCCTGTTAATTACCAGCAACAGAGCTGAGCTCGGCCGTTTCTGGACAAAAGAAAGCTCTGCCTTGAGAACCACCTATCCCCTGTCAGTGCTCTGACATGCTCATGGTGATTTCCCTGCCTCTCTGCTGCATCCAGATAAGGAGATGAGCACAGTTAAAAGAGGGACACCTTGTCACAGCTTACCCTTCCCTCTCCCCACATCCGAGAGTGTGGCATGGACATATATGCACTACCAAACGTAAGGTAGATAGCTAGTGGGAAGCAGCCACATAGCACAGGGAGATCAGCTCGGTGCTCTGTGACCACCTGGAGGAGTGGGATAGGGAGGGTGGGAGGGAGGGAGATGCAAGAGGGAAGAGATATGGGAACATATGTATATGTATAACTGATTCACTTTGTTATAAAGCAGAAACTAACACAGCATTGTAAAGCAATTATACTCCAATAAAGATGTAAAAAAAAAAAGAGGGACACCACAGACAACGCTCAGGGAGATTACCTGAAGTGGGTAAGGGACCTGTCACCTGTTACCAGGCCTTCCCCTTTAAGTGACAATTGCAATATAAACCTTTGTTCCTAGAATGCAGAAGCATTCTTTCCATTCCACCTCCAGAGACAAAGAACAAAAGAAATGAAATATATATGAAAGAATTAGAGTAAAGAAATAAAGATATTCTTAAAATCATCAAGTCTCACTATTGGACTTAGCCTACCCTTCTCATATGCTTCTAGAAACGTGCATATGTACTTTTGTGGGCAACAGCCTGATCTCTGGCATTGGTCTAAGTTATGCCTCTATCTTATGTCTTCCTTAGGTTATTCAACTGATTTTTTTCTGTACTTCAGCTCTCAATGTTTAGCTCAGGGAATGTTGTTCTAATGACGCATTTTGCTTTATTCTCTTTGGCTTAGAAAGCCAGAGATAACCACTCTCGGGTTCGCTGGCCCTTGCTACTTCCAGGTGCAGAGATTCATGTTGCCTGGGCAACAGAGGTGAAAGCTTCCCCTCACCCAGCTGAGCAATAGATGATCCTTATCTTATCAGCCTCCCTTCCCCATGTGTATCTTAAATATTAATTTCCTTATAACTCTTTTGACTTTATGTGAACCTCTCTCAGCATGGTGGACCTACCATATTGTCTGATCAGGTCCCTTTCCTGTTCCTGGAAAATCACCCAAACCCCATTGTGTGTCTATACGAGGATTAGCCTCTTCTTACTCCAGTTACCTTGGCCCCAACTGACTGTCTCAGGGATAGCACTTAACCTCCAGTTGGGCCATTAGAGTCATTTTCCAGTTTTCTAACTGGACTTGAGGGGAAAAAATCCAGTAATCCTTGTTATGGGTTGAATTGTGCTAAGAGTATTTCTTTGATTTCCTCAAATTTGTGAATTTTCCAGTTTTCCTTCTGTTATTGATTTCTAGTTTTATTCCATTGTGATCAGAGAAGATACTTTGGATGATTTCAAACTTAAAATATTTACTGAGACTTGTTTTGTATTCTAACGTATGGTCTATCTTAGAAAACGTTCCAAATGCACTTGAGAAAAAATGCGTACTCTGCTTGCTTGGGTGGAGTGTTATATATGTGTCTCTCGGGGCAAGTTTGTTTATAGTGCTGTTCATATCTTCAGTTTCCTTATTGATCTTCTGTTTAGTTGTTCAGTCCATTATAGAAAGTAGGGTATGGAAGCACTCACCTTTTTTTTTGGGGGGGGGTGCTGCGTTGGGTCTTCGTTGCTGCGCTCGGGCTTTTCTCTAGTTTCAGCAAGCTGGGGTTACTCTTTGCTGTCGTGGGCGGGCTTCTCAGTGGCTTCTCTTGTTGCAGAGCAGGGGCTCTAGGCACGTGGGCTTCAGTAGTTGTGTCACGCAGGCTTAGTTGCTCCGCAGCATGTGGGATCTTCCCAGACCAGGGCTCGAACCCGTGTCCCCTGCATTGACAGGCGGATTCTTAACCACTGCACCACCAGGGAAGTCCATACTCAGCTATTATTGTAGCTATTATTGTATTTCTCCCTTTAATTCTGTCAATTTTTGCTTCATATATTTTGGGGCTCTGTTGTCAGGTGTGTATAATGCATTTATAATTGTTATATCTGTTTCATAATGAAGCATCTCTATACTCATTCAAAAACTTAAAGAGATGCCCAGGAAATCTAATAATAGATTGCATAGCTCTATTCTTGCAGTTTAACATTTAACATAATATTTGGGGTATATATAGTAGTTGCCCTAATGTGCAAGGTCTAGAAGCTTTTGTATAGTTAATTAATTTACATAAAGGAATTTTTTTACATAGGAAAAGAAAAAGATTAAGACAATGAAATGGATTTCTAATCAAATCTGAAATGAAAATCAGTTATAGAAATGCCTACAGAACTTCCTCTTTTGTGAAAATGTTATACTATGCAATTTATACATATACAAAAGATTTTATATATATACAAAAGATTCTTTGTAAGGCACCACTCACAATAGATGAAATTTATGTATGTAAATGCCTGTCATGCTGTTCTTAGTAATTTTGTAATCCAAAAAATGAATCTTCTATAAAGTATTTTTTAAAGTGCATTTTCTAGTCCTCTATCATGAAAAAGTAATTCGCTCTAGTTCTAGATAGTGAAAAATAAGAAAACAACTGCTCTGCTCTGTTCCTTTGCTGCTTCTTTATAGTGTCCTCCTGCGTAATTGATCCCAGTGCCCAGATGTTAGGGCTGCTATTTCTTCAAAACTTTAAAGAACGTGGAAGATTAGTTGTCTGTGCTTTTGATTCCTGTCAGAAAATTTCAATAGGTGGGTTAAGAAGCCTGAATGAGTCGGAGAATCTTTACATAAGAAGACAAGTAAAGTTAGAAGCTATAAAGCAGCTTTTTTAAAAAAAAAAAAAAGTAAATATAAAAATTAAAAGTCCCATTTGATGTTAAATTATGGACCATATTCTGGTGCTGCAAAGGTGGGAATAATTCCCAGGCTCACAAAGGGCATAGATGATTCATTAAGATACACTGGTGTGACATACTTTTCCTTACAATCTGCTCAGTCTATAATTCCTCCATTTGGAAATGCACTGTCTCCTCCCTGGAACAGTAATGAAACAAGAGAGGCTAGATATAGTGCGTAGCCTAATTCTTCCCTTGTCTGTCACCACCTCTCCCAACACACACACACACACACACACACACACACACACACACACACACACACGTCATTTCTGATTAACCCTCATGGGAGTGAGAAATTGCTCCAGAAACGGGCTGGGTGTGGGCCAGGGTTTCCATCACCAGATTTGGGGCTGGGGAGGGACGTGAGAGTGGGCTGCCCTGCAAAGGAACGAGTGGGTCAATCTGAGGAGAGGACAGGTGGCCTGAATCCTCCAGGGCCCCGCTGAGCTGCAGCTGACCCATGCTGCCAAAAAAGCAGGTAGATATAGAGATCAAGATCAGAGAGACCCCGGCTGACATGTTCTGATGGGGAAAAGGAGAGCTGGGGACTGGCCAAGCCTATGTAGGCAACATGGACATTTATATAACACATTACAGTTTATGAGCGCTTTCATCTTCAATATGCCATTTGATTTTAAGCAACTGAATTATGTAAGAGGCAGATAATACTCTTATTCCCGGATAATATAAGTATCCCCATTTATTCTCATAAATGAAGAAATTGAGGCTTGCCAGATATCACAATTTTAGTGAGGACAGAGCTATAACTCAAACCTACATCAGTTCATGCCTCTTAAGCTTGCGTTGTTTGGAATATCAGCCCCCAATAGATCTAATAGGTTAGCTGCCGATCAAAACACCATGCAATAAATTCAAGTCTTCCAGTATGGCTGGAGCTGAGTTTGTGATGCAGGCGGATGGTAAGCGGTTTGGCCGGGCTCATAAGCTGTTTTCAAGAACTTATAATTTATTCTAAAGGCAGTGGGGGCTTCCCTGGTGGCACGGTGGTTAAGAATCCTCCTGTCAATGCAGGGGACACGGGTTCAAGCCCTGGTCCAGGAAGATCCCACATGCTGCAGAGCAACTAAGCCCGTGCACCACAACTACTGAGCCTGAGCTCTAGAGCCTGTGAGCCACAACTACTGAGCCCGTGTACCACAACTACTGAAGCCCTCACGCCTAGAGTCCATGCTCTGCAACAAGAGAAGCCACTGCAATGAGAAGCCCGCGCGCAGCAACAAACACCCAACACAGCCAAAAAATAAATAAATAAATTTTAAAAAATAATAAAATCTGTGAACTTAAAAAAAAGAAAAAGGCAATGGGAAGGATGTATTCAAGTCTGTATTTCAAAACAGGGATCAGCAATCTATGCATCAGAAGCCAAACCTGGTCCACTGCCTGTTTCATAATTAGTTTTATTAAACCACATTTATGCCTATTTATTTTCATATTGTCTATGGCTGATGTCGTGCTACAAAGGTAGATTTGAATAGTTGCAACAGAAATCATAGGGCTCTCTCTAAGATAATTACTATTGGCCCTTAACAGAAAACGTTGGCTGACTGTTTCGGAGAGATCTCTGACTGTGATGTTGATTAGAGGGAACAAAGATGAGACACAGTAGCCCAGCCAGAAGTCTACTTCAAAAGTTTAGTGAAAGGGCTTCCCTGGTGGTGCAGTGGTTGAGAGTCCGCCTGCCGATGCAGGGGACACGGGTTCGTGCCCCGGTCCGGGAAGATCCCACATGCCGCGGAGCGGCTGGGCCCGTGAGCCATGGCCGCTGAGCCTGCGCGTCCGGAGGCTGTGCTCCGCAACGGGAGAGGCCACAACAGTGAGGCCCGCGTACCGCAAAAAAAAAAAAAAAAAAAAAAAAGGCTCCCTGAACAGCTGAGTGTGTAGGTTGGGAAAGGTAGAGGTATGGCAGGTAAAAGGAGCGACAGAGAGGTAGTGAGGGTCTGTGTGGGCAGGCTGAGTTTACCATCCCGGAAATGCAGCCTAGGGACCTATAAGAATATGGAAGAATTGAACATTGCAACTGTCTTAGGCAACAAATGACAGATGATACTGCAGGCAGGACCGACCCCGAGAAATGGAAGACCTAGACATTAGTCACGGGTTTGAGGGGCCTAAGCAATGGTGAAAGCTAGTGGGCAACCAGACCTCACAAATGTTTGATTTAACCTCGCACAGCCATTCTGGGTAAGTATTTTCCCTGTGTGCTGAAATGAGGGAACTAAATGTCAAAGGGAGTTAAATGAGTTGCCTGGTCATATATTTAATGAAGTGATTCAGACCAGATTTCACCCCAAGTCCTTTCAAGTCCACTCAAAAGCCTGAACATTTTCTAAATTCACCAAAGCTGACAGGGTACAGACCTGAGGTTCTCTCAGGCAGCATCCTATCCCAACAGTTCTGGAGCCTGCAGTATTTCTCAAAACATGATCTGTGAATAAGATCCCCACTCCAATAAGAATCACTCTAGCCACTTGTAAAAATTAGTAACTTCTGGGACTCTTCCCCAGATATTCTGGTTCAGAAGGTCTGGAGTGGATTTCAAGAATTTTAACTTTCCTTAGAGATCCAGATATAAGATATCCAATGACATTGCTCCATTATCTTGGCCACTGCAATTGAGTTATGGTTGGGCATAAGACCTAGGCAGGGCCAATTGGTGTCTTCTCTAAGACATATATATATATATATATATATATATATATATATATATATATACACACACACATATATATACACACATATACACACACACTTGAAGAGAGCAATATTCTTTCTACTGATACTGCTAAGTTTTGAGGTTGTGAGCTAGGTTGGCTGGGGTTCCTCTTGCCTACCATGTAGAAGGAGATTCTCTATAGAAGTTTACAAATCAGAAATAAGCTTTCAAGTCCCCTGGATGTAGTGATGTCTAAAGTCTACCTTGGATCTCCTAGTTTTTGAGCCCGTGCTCCTTTTTTTCCCTTTCTTAAGCTAGTTTGAGTTGGGTCTCTGTCACTTGCAACAAGGTGGCCTTGCTAGAGTTTACATGAAAGAAACCAGAAGGTTTACATGAGTGCAGTATGAGTCACCAATGTAATGGGACTTCTAAATTCAGCAAGGTTATCCTCGGGTTTCAGGGCAAAGGGTCTAAGTTACATGTTGTTTTTCTTGTACTTCTTAATCTTCACACTGTCCTTGGCTGATCCTGTCCACTTCTGTGTCTTCAGTTACAATGATTCAGAAACCAATATCTCCATCTACATCACTCATCTGTGGTTTTGATCTTCTTTGGTTTTGATTCAAAGTCTGCTGAACATTTCCGCTTGGGTGTCCCCGAGCCCGTGAATCCAACAGGTACAAACATGCATTAATGATCTTTTCCCCCTCAGATATGATTCATCTCGTGTTCTTGTCTCTGTGAAAAGCATAGCCATTCTCCCAGGTCCAAAGCCAGAAGCCTGGGCACTCTACTTAACACCTCCCTTCCCAAAACCATCCCTACCCTTCTATCACTACGTCAAGTTGGTTCTGCCATCTAAACTCCAAACATACATCTAAATACCCAAATACAGCTTACAAAGCTCTTCGTAATTTGACTATTGCTTACCTAGATTGTTCCATTTTTGTCCTCCTCTGCTTTTGGACTTTATGTGCTAGCCATTTTAAACTTTTTCAGTACCTTGAAGCACCATCCCATACTCTCTTTTGCCTCTGGGCCTTCCTATAAGTTGAGCAAGTTGTCTGGAAGTTTCTTCCCTCACCTCTCTCTCTGCCCGTGAACTCCTATTCATTCTGTAAGACTCAACTGAGATGTCACATTTGGAAAGACTTGCCTCTGACCGTGAGTATGGCTTAGGTTCCACTATTGTAAGTTCTCACAGTGTCCCAATAATTCCTTGTTGTAGCAATATTCAGTATGTTTAGCTTACTTTTCAATTTTTTAAGAGATAGAAAATTTACATAAGTGGAGAGAAATAATATGTCAAGGATGGAAAATTAAATCATTTCTTCTCAAATTAATTTTTAAGCTTAACCCAGTATAATCATCCATGGTTGGATTTTTTAATTGATAAAATTATCCCAAAATTCATCTAGAAGTATAACTGAATGAAAAAATAGCATAAAAATTTCAAAAGAAAAAAGAAATAATGGGAAATTGACCTTATCAGTTATCTAAACCTGTTAAAGATATAAATGTTAGAATGCTGCTTAAAATTATTCAGTGGCTTTTTATTTCATTAATAAAATTTCTTAACAAGGGCCTACCTGAGTTGCATTTATTTGGTGGGACCTAATTTCTATCCAGACTCCTACCTACAAGGCTGTCTGGGAAGTATAGTGCTAGCTTTCCAAGCTAGGGAGAAAAGGAAGATGAACTAGAAGAAGGGGGGAATGGAGGTTGAGCTCTAATCATCCATACCCACCCCAAGAATTCTGTTCCTGGTTCTGAGTTTGTTCCTGGTCCTTGTCTCAAGACTTGGAATTATTTTATTGACTTTGTGTAGCTATCTTTTTGGGAGGGGGGTCTTCTCCATGTACTTCTCCCATTTCCAAACATAAGCTTCACAAGGCCAAGAATTATGTCTATATTGTTCATTATTATATCCATAGAGATAATGAATAAATACCTGTTTGATTAAAATGTAAATAAAAGAGGCCTCACTGAGCCTTGAACTATTAGACCCACTGCTTAAGGTAATGATGCATTCTGAAGACTACAGTTTAAGAGAAACAAAAACAAGCTAGACTGAATTACAAGAGGATGGCATTGATGATGAGAAGCTACAGGTACCTTGTCAATAAGGAATGGAAAAGGAAACATTTTAGCTGAAGACAGAAACTCAAGAAAAACAGGAGTGCTGACTTCAATAATTTGAAAGCCTATCACATGGAAAAAGGAGTAGACTGATTTTGTTGTTTCAGAGAATAAGACTAGAACCAATGGATGGACATTATAAGGAATCAGAATTCAACACAGTGTCAGGGAGAATTGCCGCCTAACATATTCACCAGGAGATGGTGACTGTCTTTCCACGGGAAATGGCCCTACTCAGGGATGTGGTTCCTTTACCACGGGGTCTGGGTGGTGGTGGACTGAATGACTTCTGAAGCCTCTAGGATCTAAAAATAGACATATATCTTCCAAATTCTTATTGAAATGCCTGATTATGCAAGTTGTTAATGTTTCATTTCTTTAGGACTAAAACAAGTCATTCATAGCCTTAGACCATGACAAAGCCTTCAAAGAATTCCAAGCTACAGCATGACTGAATTGTAGATCTGGAAATACACCAGGCCATTTGTCATCCTTCACCTTCCAGTCATCCTACACCGAGTAGGTTTATCATTCCGCACTCCACACGGCTCTTCGCACAGTATTAGCAAGGCAATTTCAATTATACTCATTGGCTATTCACCCCCATACTCTCTTGGTGGGAGGCTGATATTCTCCTCACCTTAAAAGCAAGCAGAGGCACAGACACTTGAAGTATTTTTCACAAGGTCACTGAAAATTAGGTGAAGGCCCCAGCAGCTGAGCCTGGTGCTTGATTCCCTGAGTCACACAACCCCTCACTGTTGCTCTGCAGGAGGCCTGGGATGAGAGTCTCAGGAAAACATGGCAGTGGCTTTAGTTCTGCTTTTCTGCTCATGCATTTTTTTTTGAATATTCAAAGATCATCCGCTGTTTTATTTATTTATTTATTTTTTAACATCTTTATTGGAGTATAATTGCTTTACAATGCTGTGTTAGTTTCTGCTTTATAACAAAGTGAATCGGCTATACATATACATATGTCCCCATATCTCTTCCCTCTTGCATCTCCCTCCCTCCCACCCTCCCTATCCCACCCCTCTAGGTGGTCACAAAGCACCGAGCTGATCTCCCTGTGCTATGTGGCTGCTTCCCACTAGCTATCTATTTTATATTTGGTAGTGTATATATGTCCATGCCACTCTCTTACTTCGTCCCAGCTTACCCTTCCCCCTCCCCATGTCCTCAAGTCCTTTCTCTACTTTGCGTCTTTATTCCTGTCCTGCCCCTAGGTTCTTCATGACCTTTTTTTTTTTTTAAATATTCCATATATATGTGTCAGCATACGGTATTTGTTTTTCTCTTTCTGACTACTTCACTCTGTATGACAGACTCTAGGTCCATCCACCTCACTACAAATAACTCATCAGTTTCATTTCTTTTTATGGCTGAGTAATATTCCATTGTATATATGTGCCACATCTTCTTTATCCATTCATCTGTCGATGGACACTTAGGTTGCTTCCAAGTCCTGGCTATTGTAAATAGAGCTGCAATGAACATTGTGGTACATGACTCTTTCTCAATTATGGTTTTCTCAGGGTGTATGCCCAGTAGTGGGATTGCTGGGTCATATGGTAATTCTATTTGTAGTTTTTTAAGGAACCTCCATACTGTTCTCCATAGTGGCTGTATCAATTTGCTCATGTTTTTGAATGGGTAAAGCAATCATTGTGCTTTTCCAAAACAAATTTATTTTTTCAGAAATAAAGAAACTCAGGAGCATAATTCTTTGACAGGATGCTTATTTTGCAATACAATCCTGGATTCTGATTACTCTGTCTTGATCTAGAATATTCCAGAGACATATACCTCGGCTAGTAAGGGATTTAATAAATACTGCGTACACGTGGTATTTTAGTGGAGAAGTGATCTTGTTCATTCCTCCCAAGTACTGCTTTAACCATGAGGAACTGGATAGGGAATGTTTAACAGAAGGGTGCTTATCTGAAGGGACACTCAGTTTGTAGCTATATGTGTCCTTCCATCTGCCCATTCGTGAATTATTCAACCAACATGAAACAGCACTGTCTGAGGGTGGGTTCTTTTTTCAAATGGTGGAATTTAAATAAGCTCTATTCCCCGAAATAACTAAAAAAAAAAACAAAAAAAACCCCCTACATCAGCACCTCCAACACTCCAACACAGGCAAAGTTGGCCAAGGGCTGCATTTATCATCACCAGCTCTGCAGGATTTTTTAATTTTTCCAAGGAAACTGAAAGAAGTTGGTTTTCAGAGAAAAGGGACATTTTAAAATATCCATTCAATTCTTAAATGTATTATCCAACAGTCATATCTTGATTTTGAAGTAATTCTCCTTGGAGGAAGATAAATAGTAGATTTGCTGCTTGTGGATGTTTAACTCTTTCTGACGAAGCAAATGACTCTAGAGAGAGTCCTGCACGGAGAGAGGATCAGGAAAGGAAAAGCTAGTACTGGACCTCTCCCTGCCTATAGGAGGCATTGCATGAGAGCCACCGCAACTGCGCCAGTAGGACTTGCCTCTCGGCTCGAAAATTATTTTTAAATGTTTTGGGGTTGAGTGTGTGTGTTACACAAAGGTGAAAACCTTTCTGCAATAACCCCAGTTTTAAAAATCAGAATGGTGTATGTCTTTAGAGCCACACGAAATGCAATCCAAACAGTATCTGCTACTACCCTTTTCAAAGACTCAATGACACAATTTCATAACGTGCAATATGTAGCTGCTCAGAGTGTGGGAACTGGGGGGGACGGCAGGACCCCTGGGGAGGCAACGCCTGCCTGGTGCAACTAGACAGCCTAGACTCTGGGAAGGGAACCTCAATACTTGGCAAAGATCTCTCTGCCCCTGAGTTGATAAACAAATGGAACCAACTGTTCTCTGTGTGCTGCCACCACAATCAGCAGCAACCATGAAGACCAAAGACCAGAGGGCCCCTTCACATTAGACCTGGCCTGAATAAGACTCCTTGGACCTTTGAATAACCCTGGTGAAACTGGGGGAAGAGAATCCAATAATGAATGAGTTTGAATTTCCCACTATTACAGCAAGATGGAGATTTGGAAAATATTACATTTTATTTAAAGGATGAAAGAAAATGATACATTTTGCATCCTGAAATTGAAGTATTTGGTGGTATATGTATATGTGTGTGTGTGTATATATTTACATATTTTTTTCTTCCAAATTATCAGGAAATCGCAAACCAAAAGTCAATTCTACTAATAGCTCAATAGTTTGGAACTGTGAAGACATTTATCCACAGTAACAATGTTATACACAGAAAGTAGATCACCAGACTGATCTTCAAAGATTTAATTTAAAACTAAAATCATTTAATTTAAAACGTTATGTATTTCAAATAGAAAATATTATTACAATATGGTAATTAAATAAAAGAGGGAAAAGTTGGGGGAAAATTTTGTTTATTCTTGATAGTGAATGCTGGCACTTAAGGAAAAACAGATTGTTGGGAGTTAGGTTCTGTTCTGTCTAATTTGTTCAAGAAATAGGAACAACTTTCAGGTTAGATGGTTTGCAGCATTAGTCACCAGATGGTGACATTGACCCAACACTTCTTGGTTGCTACTTCAGAAAGGTATTGGAAACATCATCTGTGGGTGGTATGGCAGAGCACCGATCCCAGGGGAGAGGCAACCATCACCTGGTACCCTGCATAAGGCAAGGCTGACATGCACTCCTCTCAGGCACTTTGTATGACCCTTTTTGCCCCGTGAGCTGGGATGCCACATACTGTTTGACCGTCAGAGTTTGCACATAGTGCGGCACTTTCATTTTGCCAAGCTTTCAGGAAAACTTTATACAAAGACGGTGTGGGCAGCCATGCTGCTGTGTGATTTGAGACACATTAGGCAAGACCCCTGCCAAAAAATCTACCCTCACCAACCCTACAGAGTATAAGATACAGGTATTAATGTCTTCGGATCAGGGCCCCTAATAAAATGCACATATATTCTGGGAAGGTAATCCCTTTTCTAAGAATGTGAATTAGTGCCTTACTTTCACACAGCACGGAAATAAGAAAACATGCATTTGTTAGATGATTAAATATTGACAATGGATATATTATAGGAAACTTTTCCTTCTCAGAGTTAAAAATAGAACAAAACTACAAATTACATTTCATGCAGACATCTTTTCCCATATAAACAATACTAAAATGGTGAGGACAACCCATAGTAGTACCAGCCACTGAGAGGCACCTTCCTCACCTAGAGACACAGGTAGACTTCAAATGTTCTGGCACAGGGCCGAGCCTGCTGCTGCATCCTGGGGATCACCAATGGGTCCTTCTGCTCTCTGCCCCTGGAGATGGGGCGTGCCACACCTGAGGAGCAAAGATGGAGCCCTGTTGGGAGGCTGGGGGTGGAGAAAAGAGGAGATAAGGGGAAAATTCATATTTTTATAAATAAAAAATTCATATGAGACAATTACTCCAGCTTTACCCAGTGTCCAATTATTCTCACAACAGGATTCCTGTCTTCTTAAGTTATCTTATATCTTAAACCATGTTAAATAATTATGCAGCTTTTATATGAACTAACATATTCACTGGCCAATTTGAGATTGTATAAATAAGCCCTTATCTTGAACTATTACACATGCATTCACTTGCCTCAAATTTTGAAATAATTTTCCTAAAACCTCTTTGGAGCTTCAAACAAATGATTAGCCTTTCACTTCATTATTCTAAGTCTCACCAAAAAACTGAGACAGAAACCCAGATAGCAACTAGGAGGGCAGTAGTAGGAGAAGAGTGAATTCTGTGCGCTTAAGGAAGGCGGGTAACAGAGGCCAGAGCTTGTGTTAATTTCCTAGGACAGCCATAACAAAGTACAGCAAACTGGGTGGCTGAAAACAACAGACATTTATTGTCTCACCGTTATGGAGGCTAGAAGTCTGAAATCAGGTGCTGGCAGGGCCTGATTTCCCTGTAGGGATGGGTCCTTCCTTGCCTCTTCCTAGCTTATGGTAGTTGCCAGCAATCCTTGGCTTTCCTCAGCTTGTCGATGCATCACTTAAATCCTCCATCTTCGCATGGCTGTCTTTCCTCTGTACCTGTCTGTCTCTGTGTCTAAATTTCCCCCTTTTATACAGACACTAGTCAGATTGAATTAGGTTTCCCTGATAATCTCATTTTAACTTGATTACCTCTGTAAAGCCCTGTTTCCAAATAAGATGATAGTCTGATACTGGGGGTTAGGACTTGGATATATCTTTGGTGCAGTGGTAGGGGGACCACAATTCAACCCATAACACGGGTGTCAATGAGAACAAAACAAAAATCTAAACTGCAAACAAAAATCATCAAGGACCAGCCACACTACTTCAACAAACACTAAGGGAAGAAAATGAAAGCAGAAAATTTCTGAATAAATATGGATGGCAAGGTTAAAACGTGAAATACTTTTCTGAAAACCTGCCAGTTGATTAATACAGTGTAGAATATGGAAGGGGTGCTGCTAAAAAGAAATAGGCTAACGAAAGGAAATAAAGAGTAGGGGCAAAGGCAAAATCTGCCGCTTCACACCTTTGCATGGGGCTGATTTGGGGTGATTATTTAGTAGGTATAGTGAAAAGTCAGTTTAAGTTATCCTCAGTTGATTAAATATCAAATTATACTTGGCTATGTGCTTTAGATTGACACTTTATATTTCCTTTTGAAAGTAGGTTTTTGAAATACTGCTGTCTAAATGGAAGCCATAGACTTAGTAAGTTTAACTATGAATCTGAAACACCGAACTCAAATTTTAGCTTTATTATCTGTAGCGGACCCCTAAAACGATATGTCCATGTCTTAACCCCCTGGAACCTATGAATGTTACCTTACTGGAAAAAGAGTCTTTGCAGATGTAATTAAATTTAGGATTTTGAGTTGAGGTAATCAACCTGGTTTACCCAGGTGTCTCCTAAATCCAGACACGTGTCATTAGAGGAGAGAGACACACACAGAGGAGAAAATGACATGAGGATGGAGGCAAAGATTGGAGTCAAAGAATGCCAACAGCCACCAGAAACTGGAAGAAGTGAAATAGGGATTTCTCCCCCGGCCCCCTGGAGCCCCAGAAGGAGTATGGCCCTGCTGACAACTTGATTTTGAACTTCTTGCCTCCAAAACTGTGAGGGAATACATTTCTGTTGTTTACACAGAAATTTCTGTTGTTTACACACAAATTGCCACAGAGCCACCTACTTTGTGGTAATTTGCTGTGGCAGCCATAGGAAACTAATACACAGTCATTTCCTAATGCAGTTTTGGAGAAAGCCAGAGGCTCCATTTTTGCAGTGTCCATTCTAAAGGTCCATGTTTGGATTATAAGACTTTCTCACAATTTAGCTTGTAAGTCACACTCTCAGACTTCTGTGCATATGAGATACTTTACGCAAACAAAAGTGAAAACAAATAGGATAACACTTATTAATTAAAGAAATATTTATGGGACACCTACTAAGTGTTTGAGGTGTTGTGAACAGCCATGGATGAAGCCTCTGCCCTCATGAAGATTACTCTCAAGGAAAGGACCCAGAAAATAAGCAAACAGATGAAAATGAATACATCAGACAGGGACAGGTGCATTGCAATACAGCAGGATGAGGGAGTACAGTGACTCAGGTGGCGGGCTGGGAGCTATTTTAAGTACGATGGTCAGTGAAGTTCTTTTTGAAGAAATGGTTTTAGAGCAGAGAACTGAAAGAAGTGACAGTGAGTCACGCACAGATCTGGGGAAAGGCATTTCCAGATAGAGAGAAAAGCAGGTGATGAGGTTGAGGCAGATATGAGCTGCCTTGGATGAGTAACACCAAGAAGCCCAGGCTGGAGTGGCCCGAGCCACGGAGGGGGTCAACGTGACAATGCTATGAACTCTTAAGCACGGTAAGGGCTTTGGCTCCATTCTCAGTGTGGCGGGCCAGGAATCAGCTCTGTCCCTCCAGCAGGAGACTCGTTTGCAGATAACTGCTCCTTGCTGCCCAGCAGCTTACCTCCTCCCAGCTGTGGAGACAGAGGTTAGTTACCACTCCTGGTTCCAAGACTATGTGTCTGCTTCACCTGGCCCAGACGTGGTGTCCCTGGATCTCATACCTTCCAAGGGCCTGATTTCTTTCCAGCAGGGATCTGAAGAAGCCTGACTGTTAAGTGAAACTTCCTTTCTACCTACTCATTGGAGGGTTATTTAGCAGCTGGAAGCCAGAACAAAAATGATGAGTCAGGGGCTTCCCTGGTGGCGCAGTGGTTGAGAGTACGCCTGCCGATGCAGGGGACACGGGTTCGTGCCCCGGTCCGGGAAGATCTCACATGCAGCGGAGCGGCTGGGCCCGTGAGCCACCGCAGCTGAGCCTGAGCGTCCGGAGCCTGTGCTCCGCAACGGGAGAGGCACAGCAGTGAGAGGCCCGCGTACCGCAAAAATAAAAAAATTTAAAAAATGATGAGTCAGGCTTTGAATCCATTTTCTCAGAATCTAAAATGCCCCCAAATGAATGGATTATGGAATTCAGGAGAGAATAAGAGATAAAGCAAGTTGTATCTGGAACAGGAAGCTATGGTGTTTTTCACAAGTTTGGCACCATTACTTCTAGAAACGTAGGCATGGAAAAGGCTACAAAGGGTAGTCCTGATTACTGATCTCAGGTAAGGTAGCTCAAACCCCTCCTGACAGGACAGCTTCACCCAAGATGAAAGATCTCAGAGGAAACCATTTTCCATCATAACCAGTAAAGCAAATTATGTCTACAAAAAGGAAACTTGTATTAGCACATTTATCCAGCATTCAGTAAATATTCAGTAAGCACTTACACATTCAGACACAAATCCGTGAATTATTAGATAAGTTTTTGTGGCCATTTCTACTGTGCAAAAAATTACTAGAGGGGAGAGAATTATGTTTGTCTCATTTGGCTTGAAGCACCAAGACAACAGATGCCATGTTACAAAGTAAGGTATGAAACTACTGTACAAGATTTGAGGAAGGAATTTTAAAAGGTATAGTGTTTTGAATACAAACTGAGGTTGGAGGTTGGAGAGGCCAGGAAGATCGAAAGAAAATCTGGGGGTCTGGTGGTTAATGGGCTGTATAGCCTATCCCTAAAGAAGGATGCTTGCTTCTCCCTACCTCAAGCCTCTGGAACCTGGAGAGTTTGATGAGTGGCCCCTGAACACTGAGTGCCACAAGGACTGGTGTCCAAGCAGTATCAGATGAATGTAAAAGGCAGAGGTGGGTTGGCCATCTGCTCAGATATTGGAGCAAAGAGAGGCCCATGCACTGGAGATTACCTGTGTTAACAGAGATGGTCAGGGAAATGGTTACACACACACTCATGTGTGTCCTTGCGTGTGGGCCAGAGAGCCTGTCCAAAGTGACCCTAACAGAAGAATGGACCACTGTATGCCCAGAGGCTGAAGAAGAAACCCCAGGTGAGCAGCCAGAGGAGATACAATCTCCCACACAGGGAATGCAGCCAAGACTCCCCCAGTGATGGGGTACATGGTCTTAGGAGAGAAACAGCTTCTAAGATCTCCTGAGCCCAGGGAAAGCCCATGTGGTTAAGTCAGGCTTTTCCTTTCCTTTTCTCCCTCTCCTCTACATAGCTCTGATCCTGGCGGGGTCAGTCATGGAGGTAGCAAGAAGGGGTGAGGTAGAGGGTCAGCTGGGGAAGAGTGGAAGAGACCCTCTCACACTGTCCATAGCCAGCCTGGAGCAGGCCTGATCCGGGGAAGGAGAGAAGCTGAACCTTGAATGGAGTTCAAGCATCGCGTGTTCCTATTACTGAAATGAGGTTGTTTTTATTACCTAAATGTGATCAAAGAAGTCTGTGATTTTCTTTAAGGGAAGTAGGGCTTACCCTAAATTTCTGTCAGACAGAGGAAGATGCAAAGCCATAGGGATGTTCAACATCACTAATTATTAGAGAAATGCAAATCAAAACTACAATGAGATATCATTTCACACCGGTCAGAATGGCCATCACCAAAAAATCCACAAACAATAAATGCTGGAGAGGGTGTGGAGAAAAGGGAACCCTCTTGCACTGTTGGTGGGAATGTAAATTGGTACAGCCACTATGGAGAACAGTATGGAGGTTCCTTAAAAAACTAAAATTAGAGCTAACATATGATCCTGCAATCCCACTCCTGGGTATATATCCAGAGAAAAACATGGTTCAAAAGGATACATGCACCCCAGTGTTTATTGCAGCATTGTTTACAATAGTCAAGACATGGAAGCAACCTAAATGTCCATCAACAGAGGAATGGAGCAATTATACTCCAATAAAGGTGTTAAAAAAAATACTGGAAATAATCCTTTAAAGAAAAAAAAAACAGAGGAATGGAGAAAGAAGATGTGGCACATATATACAATGGAATATTAGCCATAAAAAAGAATGAAATTTTGCCATTTGCAGCAACATGGACAGACCTAAAGATTGTCATACTGAGTAAGTCAGACAGAGAAAGAGAAATATCGTGTGATATCATATAAGCAGAATTTAAAAAGAAATTATACAAACGAACTTACTTACAAAACAGAAACAGACTCACACACTTAGAGGAGGAACTTATGGTTACCAGGGAGGAAGGGTGGGGGGATGGGATAGTTAGGGAGTTTGAGATTGACATGTACACATAGCTATATTTAAAACAGATAACCAACAAGGACCTACTGTATAGCACAGGGAAATCTGCTCAATATTGTGTAACAACCTAAATGGGAAAAGAATTTGAAAAAAAATAGATATATGTATAACTGAATCACTTTGCTGTACACCTGAAACTATCACAACATTGTTAATCAGCTATACTCCAGTATAAAATAAAAAGTAAAAAAAAAAAAAGATGCAAAGCCATAGAATTTAACGGGATAGTGGGAGATAAATAATAAAGCTAATTTTGATTAAACCCATGGATTTTACTTGTTCCGTTTATGGTTAGATCAGTGGTCAACTGTCACCATCTTTTTTTCATTTTCTCTGATTGCCCCTGTACAACAGAAAAAAGCAAGCTTAAATATTATTCATCTATATGATTTGCATACATTTCCAATTATTAGCTGGGGTCCACTTGATTTCAGTATTGCCAGAATACGGCCATTGGGGGGGCATGTTTTCACCTAAGTCAGCAAATTATTTTGTAACACAATAGCACTTAAAAAAAGAAACCTCATGAAATACAGCTATTTCTGTTTAAGGACTTGAATCCAAATTCTGGCTTTTCTGTATTAATGGCTAATAATAATAGCTACATTTAGTCTATGTTTTCTAAGTCACTTAGATAAATCAACTCATTTGGTTCGCAGAAAAACCCTATGAAGTAGTAATTATTACGTTATCTTTATTATGCACATATCTGTATGTTCACCTGGGTCTGCACATTCCTCTCAATGGATAAGATGGTAACGGGGTGTCACACAAAAAGATTATTCCTCAATGACCTTCCTTATTCATTGTGCAGTCTGTTATTTTTCTTTTCTACTGAGTCACCTCTACTGAGGAAGCATTCAACTTTCCATAGAAACAATTCCTTTTTTTTGCACTCAGCTGTCATTAATTTATATAATATTTAACTAAATCTTGTATTATTAAAGAAAGAAGTATTGATACAATAGGCTTAGTTTCAGGTTTAGTAGCAAACACATCTGACTTGTAATCACATACCCTAACAAATGGAAGACGTGATTCTACCAGCTGAGTGTTTAAATTCTGTGGGCGTCCATCAGAAGGCTAAACAGAGGGAGTGGTGCATGTCAGTTCATCCAGCAAGTCAGTTCAGAGGAAGTCATTGAAGAGTCTAACATTTTTCTCTTAAAAATGTTATTACCGGGCTTCCCTGGTGGCACAGTTGTTAAGAGTCCACCTGCGGATGCAGAGGATGAGGGTTCGTGCCCTGGTCCAGGAGGATCCTGCATGCTGCGGAGCGGCTGGACCGGTGAGCCATGGCCGCTGGGCCTGCGCGTTCGGAGCCTGTGCTCCGCAACGGGAGAGGCCACAACAGTGAGAGGCCCGCGTACCGCAAAAAAACAAAAACAAAAACAAAAACAAAGTTATTACCTATTTTCTCTTGGTGTTTGGCCCACCTACAGGAGTTCAGTTTCCTAAAACACTCCATGCCTCCAAGAATTTAAGAGTATCTCTTTGAGGATAATTTATGTGTTTTAATGAACAAATCTCATCAGTTAACACACATATGTAATAGAATACAAGTTATCTATGTACACCTTGATACTTTATTATAAAAAGAAAACATTCATGTAACCAGATAAAAGGAAGAGAATATCACTGGACACTCTGTACAGCACATCACTACCCCTCCCTCTCCCACAGAGGAAGGCATTATTCCTGTCAGCTTGTCTGATATATTATTGAATCTATATAATGAGCTCTTAATTTCAGTTATTAAATTACAGATTCACAATTTCCCTTTGACTTTTAAAATATAGTCCTCAGATCCTCTACTGAAATTCTCCATCATATCATGTAATTTCTTTTTTTATTAACATCTTTATTGGAGTATAGTTGCTTTACAATGGTGTGCTAGTTTCTGCTGTATAACAAAGTGAATCAGCTATACATATACATGTATTCCCATTTCTCCTCCCTCTTGCATTACCCTCCCACCCTCCCTATCCCACATCTAGGTAGTCACAAAGCAACGAGGTGATCTCCCTGTGCCATGTGGCTACTTTCCACTAGCTATCTATTTTACATTTGCTAGTGTACATATGTCCATGTCAATCTCTCACTTCGTCCCAGCTTACCCTTCCCCCTTCCTGTGTCCTCAAGTCCATTCTCTACATCTGCGACTTTATTCCTGTCCTGCCCCTAGGACTTCAGAACCTTTTTTTTCTTTTGTTTTACATTCCATATATATGTGTTAGAATACGGTATTTGTTTTTCTCTTTCTGAATTACTTCACTCTGTACGACAGTCTCTGTGTCCATCCACCTCACGGCAAATAACGCAATTTCATTTATTTTTATGGCTGAGTAATATTCCATTGTATATATGTGTCACATCTTCTTTATCCATTCAGCTGTCGATGGACACTTAGGTTGCTTCTATGTCCTGGCTATTGTAAATAGAGCTGCAATGAACATTGTGATACATGACTCTTTTTGAATTATGGTTTTCTAGAGGTATATGCCCAGTAGCGGGATTGCTGGGTCATATGTTAGTTCTATTTTTAGTTTTTTAAGGAACCTCCATACGGTTCTCCATAGTGGCTGTATCAATTTACATTACCACCAACAGTGCAAGAGGGTTCCCTTTTCTCCACACCCTCTCCAGCATTTATTGTTTCTAGACTTTTTGATGGCTATTCTGACTGGAGTGAGATGATATCTCATTGTACTTTGATTTGCTTTTCTCTAATGATTAATGACGTTGAGCATCCTTTCAGGTGTTTGTTGGCAATCTGTGTATCTTCTTTGGAGAAATGTCTATTTAGGTCTTCTGCCCATTTTTGGATTGGGTTGTTTGTTTCTTTGATATTGAGCTGCATGAGCTGCTTGTATATTTTGGAGATTAATCCTTTGTCAGTTGCTTTGATTGCAAATATTTTCTCCCAGTCTGAGGGTTGTCTTTTTGTCTTGTTTATGGTTTCCTTTGTTTTGCAAAAGCTTTTAGGTTTCAATAGGTCCCACTTGTTTTTTTGTTTTGTTTTGTTTTTTTTCCATTTCTGTAGGAGGTGGGTCCAAAGGATCTTGCTGTGATTTATGTCATACAGTGTTCTACCTATGTTTTCCTCTAAGAGTCTGATAGTGTCTGGCCTTACATTTAGGTCTTTAATCCATTTTGAGTTTATTTTTGTGCATGGTGTTAGGGAGTGTTCTAATTTCATTCTTTTTTTCCAGTTTTCCCAGCACCACTTATTGAAGAGACTATCTTTTCTCCATTGTATATTCTTGCCTCCTTTATCAAAAATAAGGTGACCATATGTGCATGGTTTTATCTCTGGGCTTTCTATCCTGTTCCACTGATCTATAATTCTGTTTTTTGTGCCAGTACCATACTGTCTTGATTACTGTAGCTTTGTAGTATAGTCTGAAGACCTGAAGCCTCATTTCTCCAGCTCCGTTTTTCTTTCTCAAGATTGCTTTGGCTATTCAGACTCTTTTGTGTTTCCATACAAATTGTGCAATTTTTTGTTCCAGTTATGTGCAAAATGCCAGAGGTAGTTTGAGAGGGATTGCATTGAATCTGTAGATTGCTTTGTGTAGTATAGTCATTTTCACAACGTTGATTCTTCCATTCCAAGAACATGGTATAGCTCTCCAACTCTTTGTATCACCTTTAATTTCTTTCATCAGTGTCTTATAGTTTTCTGCATACAGGTCATTTGTCTCCTTAAGTAGGTTTATTCCTGGGTATTTTATTCTTTTTGTTGAAATGGTAAATAGGAGTGTTTCCTTAATTTCTCTTTCAGATTTTTCATCAGTAGCTTATAGGAATGCAAGAGATTTCTGTGCATTAATCTTGTAGCTTGCTACTTTATCAAATTCATTGATTAGCTCTAGGAGTTTTCTGGTACCATCTTTGGGATTCTCTATGTATACTGTCATACATCTGCAAACAGTGACAGCTTTACTTCTTCTTTTCCAATTGGATTCCTTTTATTTCTTTTTCTTCTCTGATTGCTGTGGCTAAAACTTCAGAAACTATGTTGAATAACAGTGGTGAGAATGAGCAACCTTGTCTTGTTCCTGATCTTAGTGGAAATGGTTTCAGTTTTTTACCATTGAAAATGATGCTGGCTGTGGGTTTCTCATATATGGCCTTTATTATGCTGAGGTAAGTTCCCTCTATGCCTACTTTCTGGAGAGTGCTATTTTAAATGGGTGTTGAATTTTGTTAAAAGCTTTTTCAGCATCTATTGAGATGATCATATGGTTTTTATCCTTCAATTTGCTAATATGGTGTATCACATTGATTGATTTGCATATATTGAAGAATCCTTGCATTCCTGGGATAAACCCCACTTAATCATGGTGTGTGATCCTTTCAATGTGCTGTTGGATTCTCTTTGCCAGTATTTTGGTAAGGATTTTTGCATCTATGTTCATTAGTGATATTGGCATTTAGTTTTCTTTTTTGTGTGACAACTTGTCTGGTTTTGGTATCAGAGTGATGGTGGCCTCATAGAATGAGTTTGGGAGTGTTCCTCCCTCTGCTATATTTTGGAAGAGTTTGAGAAGGATAGGTGTTAGCTCTTCTCTAAATGTTTGATAAAATTCGCCTGTGAAGCCATCTGGTCCTGGGCTTTTGTTTGTTGGAAGATTTTTAATCACAGTTTCAATTTCAGTGCTTATGATTGGTCTGTTTATATTTTCTATTTCTCCCTGGTTCAGTCTCAGAAGGTTGTGCTTTTCTAAGAATTTTTCCATTTGTTCCAGATTGTCCATTTTATTGGCATATAGTTTCTTGTAGTAATCTCTTGTGATCCTTTGTATTTCTGCAGTGTCAGTTGTTACTTCTCCTTTTTCATTTCTAATTCTGCTGATTTGAGTCTTCTCCCTTTTTTTCTTGATGAGTCTGGCTAATGGTTTATCAATTTTGTTTATCTTCTCAAAGAACCAGCTTTTAGGTTTATTGATCTTTGCTATCGTTTCCTTCATTTCTTTTTCATTTATTTCTGATCTGATCTTTATGATTTCTTTCCTTCTGCTAACTTTGGGGTTTTTTTGTTCTTTCTCTAATTGTTTAGGTGTGAGGTTAGGTTGTTTATTTGAGATGTTTCTTGTTTCTTGAGGCAGGATTGTATTGCTATAAACTTCCCTCTTAGAACTGATATTGCTGCATCCCATAGGTTTTGGGTCATCGTGTTTTCATTGTCATTTGTTTCTAGGTATTTTTTGATTTACTCTTTGATTTCTTCAGTGATATCTTGGTTATTAAGTAGTGTATTGTTTAGCCTCCATGTGTTTGTATTTTTTACAGATATTTTCCTGTAACTGATATCTAGTCTCATAGCATTGTGGTCAGAAAAGTTTAGTGATAGATTTCAATTTTCTTAAATTTACTAATGCTTGATTTGTGACCCAAGATATGATCTATCCTGGAGAATGTTCCATGAGCACTTGAGAAGAAACTGTATTCTGTTGCTTTTGGATGGAATGTCCTATAAATATCAATTAAGTCCATCTTGTTTAATGTATCATTAAAAGCTTGTGTTTCCTTATTTATTTTCATTTTGGATGATCTGTCCATTGGTGAAAGTGGGGTGTTAAAGTCCCCTACTATGACTGTGTTACTGTCGATTTCCCCTTTTATGGCTGTTAGTATTTGCCTTATGTATTGAGGTGCTCCTATGTTGGGTACATAAATATTTACAATTGGTATATCTTCTTCTTGGATTGATCCCTTGATCATTATGTACTGTCCTTCTTTGTCTCTTGTAATAGTCTTTATTTTACAGTCTATTTTGTCTGTTATGAGAATTGCTATGCCAGCTTTTTTTTTTTTTTTTTTTTTTGCAGTACGCGGGCCTCTCACTGTTGTGGCCTCTCCCGTTGCAGAGCACAGGCTCCGGACATGCAGGCTCAGCGGCCATGGCTCATGGGCCTAGCCACTCCACGGCATGTGGGATCATCCTGGACCGGGGCACGAACTTGTGTCCCCTGCATCGGCAGGCAAACTCTCAACCACTGCGCCACCAGGGAATCCCTGCCAGCTTTCTTTAGATTTCCATTTGCATGGAATATCTTTTTCCATCCTCTCACTTTCAGTCTGTATGTGTCCTAGGTCTGAAGTGGGTCTCTTGTAGACAGCATATATATGGGTCTTGTTTTTGTATCCATTCAGCTGGTTTATGTCTTTTGGTTGGAGCATTTAATCCATTTACATTTAAGGTAGTTATTGATATGTATGTTCCTATTCCCATTTTCTTAATTGTTTTGGGTTTGTTACTGTAGGTCTTTTCTTCTCTTGTGTTTCCTGCTTAGAGAAGTTCCTTTAGCATTTGTTTTAAAGCTGGTTTGGTGGTGCTGAATTCTCTTAGCTTTTACTTGTCTGTAAAGGTTTTAATTTCTGTGTCAAATCTGAATGAGATCCTTGCTGGGTAGAGTAATCTTGGTTGTAGATTTTTCCCTTTCATCACTTTAAATAGGTCCTGCCACTCCTTTCTGGCTTTCAGGGTTTCTGCTGAACGATCAGCTGTTAACCTCATGGGGATTCCCTTGTATGTTATTTGTTGTTTTTCCCTTGCTGGGAATATTTAATAATATTTTAAATTATTTACTATTTAATTAATCTTAATATTTTTTCTTTGTATTTAATTTTTGATAGTTTGAGTGTCTTGGCATGTGTCTCCTTGGATTTATCCTGTATGGGACTCTCTGTGCTTCCTGGACTTGATTGACTATTTCCTTTCCCGTATTAGGGAAGTTTTCAACTATAATCTCTTCAAATATTTTCTCCGTCCCTTTTTTTTCTCTTCTTCTTCTGGGACCCCTATAATTCAAATGTTGGTGCATTTAATGTTGTCTCAGAGGTCTCTGAGACTGTCCTCACTCTTGTCATTCTTTATTCTTTATTCTGCTCTGCAGTAGTTATTTCCACTATTTTATCTTCCAGGTCACTTATCTGTTATTCTGCCTCAGTTATTCTGCTATTGATTCCTTCTAGAGAATTTTTAATTTCATTTATTGTGTTGTTCTTCATTGCTTGTTTGCTCTTTAGTTCTTCTAGATCCTTGTTAAACGTTTCTTGTATTTTCTCCATTCTATTTCTAAGATTTTGGATCATCTTTACTATCATTAGTCTGAATTCTTTTTCAGGTAGGCTGCCTATTTCCTCTTCATTTGTTTGGTCTGGTAGGTTTTAACCGTGCTTCTTCATCTGCTGTGTATTTCTCTGTCTTCTCATTTTGCTTAACTTACTGTGTTTGGGGTCTCCTTTTCACAGACTGCATGTTCATAGTTACTGTTCTTTTTGGTGTCTGCCCCGACTGTGTAAGGTTGGTTCAGTGGGTTGTGTAGGCTTCCTGGTGGAGGGGGCTGGTGCCTGTGTTCTGGTGCATGAAGCTGGATGTTGTCTTTCTGGTGGGCAGGACCACGTCCAGTCGTGTGTTTTGGGGTGTCTGTGAACTTATTATGATTTTTGGAAGCCTCTCTGCTAATGGGTAGGGCTGTGTTCCTGTCTTGCTAGTTGTTTGGCCTAGGATGTCCAGAACTGTAGCTTGCTGGTCATTGAGTGGAGCTGGATCTTAGTGTTGAGATGGAGATCTCTGGGAGATCTTTCGCCGTTTAATATTACATGGGGCTTGGATGTGTCTAGTGGACCAATGTCCTGAATTCACCTCTGCCACCTCAGAGGCTCAGGCCTGACACCCGGCCAGAGCACCAAGACCCTGTCAGGCACTCGGTTCTGAAGAAAAGGGAGAAAAATAAAGAAAGAAAAATAAATAATAAAATAAATTTATTGAAATAAATATTTTTAATATTATTAAATTTTTTAATTAAAAAAAGTAATAAAAAAGAGAAAGAAATAAGAGAGCAACCAAACCAAAAAACAAATCCACCAATGATAACAAGCACTAAAAACTATACTAAAAAAAAGAAGAAAAAAAAACAAAACGGCCAGACAGAACCATAGGACAAATGGTAAAAGCAAAGCTATACAGACAAAATCACACAAAGAAGCATACACATACACACTCACAAAAAGTGAAAAAGGAAAAAATATATATATATAATAAAAGGAAGAGAGCAATCAAATCAATAAACAAATCTACCAATGATAACAAACTGTAAATACTAAACTGAGATAAACATAATACCAGAAACAAATTAGATGCAGAAAGCAAACCCCAAATCTACAGTTGCTCCCAAAGTCCACCGCCTCTATTTTGGGATGATTCGTTGTCTATTCAGGTTTTCCAGAGATGCAGGGTGCATGAAGTTGATTGTGGAGATTTAATTCGCTGCTCCTGAGGCTGCTGGGAGAGATTTCCCTTTCTCTTCTTTGTTCGCACAGCTCCTGGGGTTCAGCTCCGGATTTCGCTCCGTCTCTGCGTGTAGGTCACCTGAGGGCGTCTGTTCTTCACTCAGACAGGACGGGGTTAAAGGAGCCGCTGATTAGGGGCCTCTGGCTCACTCGGGCCGGGGTGACCCTGCAGCAGCAGAGGCCAGCGTGACGTTGCCACAGCCTGAGGTACGCCGTCTGTTCTCCTGGGGAAGTTGTCCCTGGATCATGGGATCCTGGCAGTGGCGGGCTGCGGAGGCTCCCTGAAGGGGAGGTGTGGATAGTGACCTGTGCTCGCACACAGGGTTTTTGGTGGCTGCAACAGCAGCCTTAGCATCTCATGCCCGCCTCTGTTGTCCTTGCTGATAGCCGCGGCTCGCGCCTGTCTCTGGAGCTCCTTTAAGCAGAACTCTTAATCCCATCTCCTTGCGCACCAGGAAACAAAGAGGGAAGAAAAAGTCTCTCGTCTCTTCGGCAGTTCCAGACTTTTCCCGGACTCCCTCCCGGCCAGCCGTGGCGCACTAACCCCCTGCATGCTGTGTTCACACCGCCAACCCCAGTCCTCTCCCTGCGCTCCAACCAAAGCCCGAGCCTCAGCTCCCAGCTCCCGCCACCCCGGCAGGTGAGCAGACAAGCCTCTCGGGCTGCTGAGTGCTGGTCGGCACCGATCCTCTGTGCTGGAATCTCTCTGCTTTGCCCTCTGCACCCCTGTTGCTGCGCTCTCCTCCATGGGTCCGAAGCTTCCTCCCCATCCACTCCCTGTCTCTGCCAGTGAAGGGCCTTCCTAGTGTGTGGAAAATATTCCTCCTTCACCGCTCCCTCTCAGGTGCTTTAAACCAAGCATTAGGAATGGCCTTGAATTGATCAAGTTCAAAGCAAAAAGTACTACCACATTCAAAGCTAATGAAGTGCCAAGGAAGTGCCTCACTGATATTTTTCCTGTGCTTTGCTTTTTCCTTTTTTGTGCTTTTTCTCTCTGCCAACCAACTTTCTTTTAATTATTTGTTCCCACCAAAGTGACAGAATTGGGTTATTCCAAATTTTATGCAGCTGATAAAGCAACTCTTCTCTGGCTGAGCAAGCCAGAGAAGGAAAAGCCTTTGAATCCTAGGTGCTTTCAAGAGAACAAAACATTCAGGACTGTACTTAGCTAGAGAGTGTGCCTCTCTCAGTGAGCAGAAAAATTAGGGCGTTTATTTATAGCTCTTTGAAAGGAGCAGTGTCCATTTTTGACAAAAAATTTCTCTTTCCAATTTGACACAGTTTTCTTTTAGACCACTACTCTTTCCTAAATTAACATCGATTGCCCATTAAGGCACATGTGTGAACTCAAATGTCAAATGATATGACAAAATTATTTAAATAGCAATAAATTAGAAGGATAATCTATTTTATTTAATTCAGCATACTTTTACTGAGTCCTAATAATATTCGTCACTTTTCTAGAAGGGTTTAAAGGATGCAAATATACATAAAACAATTCTTCATCTCAAAGAGCTTATAGTCTTATAACATGAGACGTAATTGAAATAACATGTAGAAACAAAAGATTACACTACAGAGTGGAAACAGATTATGTTTGGTAACAGAAATCAAGGATTTAGGAAGTCGAATTTGAGCTGGATCTTAAAGAGTGGGTAGTATTTCACCAAACACATCTTCAGAGTCAATTTCTTTTCTTTTTTTCTATTTTTTTCAAATTCTTTTCCCATGTAGGTTATTACAGAATATTGAGCAGAGTTCCCTGTGCTATACAGTAAGTCCTTGTAGGTTGGTTATCTATTCAGAGTCACTTTTCCATGAAGCAGTCCCTAATGCTTCCCTGATGTACAACTGACCTGCCTCCCCGACACACACACACCTTTGTCTTCCTTTATGCCCTACTCTGAACATGTTATCTACCCCTAACATAACTTATTTGAAAGCAATAAATAAATATTTGTGCAACATTTCCCAAAGTGTGTTTCTTGAAGGTTAATTTTATGGTTGGCAATAAGTAGAATGTGGAAACAGAGTTCTGTGGTCAAGGACAAGTGGAAAACACTAAATTAAACAACTTTCTTAGTGAGGGCTTCATCTGAGACTTGAATATAAAAATATATGTTTTGAGTCTCCAAGAAGGTAACAGACGAGAACTCGGTATTTCCCAAAATTATATAAAAATGAACCCCTCACTGAACTAGTGTTCCACAGAACACACTGGGAAATGCTGGCATTTTTACCAGTTAGCTAATCAAGATTCCGCCACTGAAGTTTCCTGAGCTTGCTGCCCTGTGTTCTGCTAGCAAGTAGGAGGTGAGAAAAGACCTCTAAGATCATCCTCTAAGATGCAGACAGCAGCTCCCATCTCACAGATGATGGACTGGGGCTTTTATCCAAGTGTATTCAGCTCATAAATGGAGGATCCATTCCACACACATAGATCTGACTTTGAAACTCTTACTTATCGTATATTCTGCTGCTTTTTGAAATGGTAAAAATGGTACTATTATTATTTACTGTCCTGAAAGCTTTCTGGGAGCTTTTAGGCAGAGTTTAAATGAGTTTTTCAACCTGGGGACTAAAGAATGGAACTTTTGCCATTCTAACAGCCTTGGATTGCTTTACCAGAGAGCAGTTTTTCTCAGATACTTAAAGATTTTCCCCTTTTATTAGCAATTAGAAATAGATTGCTTAAATCAATCTCATTTTCTTTCTTTCCCTTTCTCTAAGTTACATTAGTTTGGGCCCTAAATTTCTATTGCTCAAAGTGACCAAACCAAACGCTACTGCACGAATGGCAGAGGGTGGGGGGGGAGAGGATATTTGAACAAAGAAAACCTGTTTCTAGCAAGAACGGTGATGAAAATAAAGCTACAAGGGCATACCTACAATTTTCTAAGGAGCTGAGAAAATCCAAATGCAATAATTAATATTAACTAGCCGAGTGGGTATTAATTTCATAGGCTACAAACTGAAGTGCTTAAGAAATGTGACTCTGTAATTCTCTGTAATTGGACTTAACTCTCTTCTTGGCTTCCATTTCTATCAGATGGTGAAAAACTTAACCTGGTCACTTCTGCATCAGTCAGTTTCAGTAATTTCATAGCAACGTGGTGGTTCCCCTATCGCTTCTTTTATAACAAATGGACAGAACCTTGTCAAAATCAACTTTTAAAAAAGCTCCATGGTGGCCAAAATCTGACACATATCAGGTTGCATTCGGCTTCCCAGGGAGCAGTTTGCCACCCTGGTCATCATTTTTGAGTTTTGAAGCTGAGACTCACAGGTCCCCCCTCAGTCACACACACAGACACACAAAAGCCACAAATCCAACTGAGATGCGTCAGACTCCAGACCCAAGCTCCTTTCCACTACACTTTGCAATACTTCAACTAGCTCTCTTCTATCCTACCATTCCCCGTTAAAATGTGCCTGACTGTGCCTCATTCTTTCCCTAGATTCCCTTGCATTGCCATAGACTTAACTGAATGTGTTCTTTGTTTCTAATAAAATATTTGAATCCACAAGAAACAAGCTTATTTTGAGCCCCTCCGTGTACGAACTTCTATACGAATTAGTACGTGATACGGGTCTTGCCTTTAAATAAAACAGTACATGTAAAAAAGTTTTTTCGAGTTGTAAAGCAACGAAAATTACGTGTCTTCACTGAGTCATAGCTATATTTTTCAAGAAATCAATAGTCTATTCCAGTGTGTGTCAGGATTAAATTCTATGCAGCCAGCTTCTTCCAGCCCTGCCTCTCTTTCCTCAGTCAAGGAAAGGCCATCACACCCTGTCTCACCATCCCATCCCTTACTCCTTGCTGTCCCCTTGTTGGGTTTCTTCCATTCCCTTGCATTAATCTTGCTGGATTCTTTGATCTGATGAACACCCTTCCCTCCCTTTTTTGGAGGAGGAGGGGGATGGGAAGAAGGATAACATTTTCACTCACTTCACTTCCCTGCCTTAAGTGAACTCTCATCACCACCATCCATCAGTCTTTTTACTGGACCCAGGTCATTTATCTTGTCCATCCCCTTTAGTAACGTTTTAACATCTTTGCCGCTTTCTTTTTTTTTTTTTTTAACGTCTTTATTGGAACATAATTGCTTTACAATGGTGTGTTAGTTTCTGCTGTATAACAAAATGAATCAGCTATACGTATTCATATATCCCCATATCCCCTCCTTCTTGCGTCTTCCTCCCACCCTCCCTATCCCACCCCTCTAGGTGGTCACAAAGCACCGAGCTGATCTCCCTGTGCTATGTGGCTGCTTCCCACTAGCTATCTATTTTACATTTGGTAGTGTATATATGTCCATACCACTTTCTCACTTCGTCCCAGCTTACCCTTCCTCCTCCCCGTGTCCTCAAGTCCATTCTCTATGTCTGCGTCTTTATTCCCGCCCTGACCCTAGGTTCTTCAGAACCAATTTTTTTTTTTTTTTTAGATTCCATATATATGCGTTAGCATATGGTATTTGTTTTTCTCTTTCTGACTTACTTCACTCTGCATGACAGACTTAGGTCCATCCACCTCACTACAAAAAAACTCAGTTTCGTTTCTTTTTATGGCTGAGTAATATTCCATTGTATATATGTGCCACATCTTCTTGATCCATTCATCTGTCGATGGACACTTAGGTTGCTTCCATGTCCTGGTTATTGTAAATAGTGCTGCAATGAGCATTGTGGTACACGACTCTTTTTGAATTATGGTTTTCTCAGGGTATATGCCCAGTAGTGGGATTGCTGGGTCATATGGTAATTCTATTTTTAGTTTTTTAAGGAACCTCCATACGGTTCTCCATAGTGGCTGTATCAATTTATATTCCCACCAGCAGTGCAAAGAGTTCTTTTTTCTCCACACCCTCTCCAGCATTTATTGTTTGTAGATTTTTTGATGATGACCATTCTGACTGGTGTGAGGTGACACCTCATTGTAGTTTTGATTTTCATTTCTCTAATGATTAGTGACGTTGAGCATCCTTTCAGGTGTTTGTTGGCAATCTATATATCTTCTTTGGAGAAACGTCTATTTAGGTCTTCTGCCTATTTTTGGATTGGATTGTTTGTTTTTTTGATATTGAGCTGTATGAGCTCCTTGTAAATTTTGGAGATTAATCCTTTGTCAGTTGCTTCATTTGCAAATATTTTCTCCCATTCTGAGGGTTGTCTTTTCGACTTGTTTATAGTTTCCTTCACTATGCAAAGGCTTTTTTTTTTTTTTTTTTTTTGCGGTACGTGGGCCTCTCCCGTTGCGGAGCACAGGCTCCGGGGCGCACAGGCTCAGCGGCTCCGCGGCATGTGGGACGCTCGCGGACCGGGGCACGAACCCGTCTCCCCTGCCTCGGCAGACGGACTCTCAACCACTGCACCACCAGGGAAGCCCCGCAAAGGCTTTTAAGTTTCATTAGGTCTCATTTGTTTATTTTTGTTTTTATTTCCATTTCTCTAGGTGGTGGGTCAAAAAGGATCTTGCTGTGATTTATGTCATACAGTGTTCTGCCTATGTTTTCCTCTAAGAGTTTTATAGTGTCTGGCCTTACATTTAGGTCTTTAATCCATTTTGAGTTTATTTTTGTGTATGGTGTTAAGGAGTGTTCTAATTTCATTCTTTTACACGTAGCTGTCCAGTTTTCCCAGCACCACTTATTGAAGAGACTGTCTTTTCTCCATTGTATATTCTTGCCTCCTTTATCAAAAATAAGGTGACCATATGTGCATGGTTTTATCTCTGGGCTTTCTATCCTGTTCCACTGATCTATAATTCTGTTTTTTGTTCCAGTAACATGCTGTCTTGATTACTGTAGCTTTGTAGTATAATCTGAAGCCAGGGAGCCTGATTCCTCCAGCTCTGTTTTTCTTTCTCAAGATTGCTTTGGCTATTTGGAGTCTTTTGTGTTTCCATACAAATTGTGCAGTTTTTTGTTCTAGTCTGTGAAAAATGCCATAGGTAGTTTGATAGGGATTGCATTGAAGCTTTAGACTGCTTTGGGTAGTAGAGTCATTTTCACAATGTTGATTCTTCCAATCCAAGAACATGATATAGCTCTCCATCTGTTTGTATCATCTTTAATTTCTTTCATCAGTGTCTTATAGTTTTCTGCATACAAGTCTTTTGTCTTCTTGGGTAGGTTTATTCCTAGGTATTTTATTCTTTTTGTTGCAATGGTAAATAAGCATGTTTTCTTAATTTCTCTTTCAGATTTTTCATCATTAGTGTATAGGAATGCAAGAGATTTCTGTGCATTAATTTTGTATCCTGCTACTTTACCAAATTCATTGATTAGTTCTAGTAGTTTTCTGGTAGCATCTTTAGGATTCTCTACGTATAGTATCATGTCATCTGCAAACAGTGGCAGCTTTACTTCTTTTCCAATTTGGATTCCTTTTATTTCTCTTTCTTCTCTGATTGCTGTGGCTAAAATTTCAAAACTATGTTGAATAATAGTGGTGGCAGTGGGCAACCTTGTCTTGTTCCTGATCTTAGTGGAAATGTACAACCTAACTTTTGATTGTCCTACTAAGAACAGATATTGCACAATTCAATTACATTTTAAGTTATCTCAATGGCACAGTGTGGAAATGAACGCACAGTGATAAACTTCTGTTTGGTGATGAACACCTTTTTTCCTCAATGAGCATGAAAAACAAAACACCTCTCTCCCTTCTGAATTGTAACATGCTGCTCCTTTTGGAAATGCTGATCTCTTTTAGTAGGGCAGCTTCATTTCTAGAACCACAAGTTTCACAAGGTCACCACAACCCAAGGACAGATTCAAAGCATAATTCACAGGAAGGCAGCCTGTCTCATGCCTGTGAGTTTGGGGGAGTGGAGATTATACAGACACCAGAGTTTGTAAAACACACACACAGTTTTAATATTCAGAAGAAGTAAAATAAAATCAGTAAAATATTTTTGTATCATTTATTCTGAATAAGTATCCTGAAATATTCCATATTGTAACATTCTTGAGGAAGAAAAACAGCACTAAGAAGATGAATTGCCTTATCCTAGTATATTCCTCATTTTTGATGATCTTCATAGAAATGAGTGTTATTGGCCTTGACAAAAAGCCTGAAAGGGTGGTCCAGAACTGTTCTTTTGGCCAGCATGGTATACTGACTTGTTTACCTTCGAACAGTTGTGAAATATAACATAAGCATCATAAACATGCATAATACATGGATATATAGTTTAATAAATAATTATAAATTCAATACCTCTGAAACCATTTCCCAGGTCAAGACATAGAACATCAGCATGTATTATGAGCTGAACTGTGCCCTCCCCAAATTCTTATGTTGAAGCCCAAACCCCTAACACTTCATAATGTGAGTGTATTATTTGGAGATAGGGCCTTTAAAGAGATAATTAAGGTTAAAGGAGGTCATTAGGGGGTGCCCTAACCCAATATGACTTGTGTCCTTATAAGAAGAGAAATATGGGAGGCCCAGAGAAAGCAAAAATATGCAGGCACAGAGGAAACACCATGTAAGGACATAGTGAGAAGACAGCCATCTGCAGCCAAACAGAGATGCCTCAGAAGAAATCAAACTTGCCAACAACCTTGATCTTGGGCTTCCAGCCTCCAGAATGTGGGAAAATTAATTTCTGCTTTTTAAGCCACCCAGTCTGTGGTATTTTGTTATGGCAGCCCAAGAAAGCTAATACAGCACCCTCGGAAGGACCCTTGTGTCCCTTCCTGGTGACAACACCCTCCCTCTCCTGCTTCAGACATAGTCACTAACTTGACTTACAGTCATTAGTAAACATGTCGTCACTTTTCATTACAGCTGTGCTTGCATCCAAAAAAGTACACCTGTGCTTGTATCCAAAAGTATATATATAGCTTAGTTTTGCTAGTTTTTCAGTATTTTTTTATTAATTTGAATTTGAATGCCCTTGAGCAAAACATCCACCCTCTAACTCACAGTGTCCAATATTTTCTCTTGTCTTCCCCTGACTTGTTCTTGGGGATGTGTGTTTGCCACTCCTTGGCCTCATGCCCAGCCACCTGGAATGTACTTCTTTTAATGGCCAAGAATGACCGAGCCAATGATTCTAACAATCACAGTCCTTCATTCCCACCTGTTACAGATGCTAAATGTCAAGTTTGGGGTTCTGAGTTACAGTTGAAATGGTTTTGAGAATTTCATGATATCTATTGAAATAGTGTCACCCAGAACTGTCACAGCCTAAGATAGAAAATCACTAGTTTAGCCAGGGTGAGCTTTATTTAAAGACACAGCAACACCCAAACCCTTTTCTTGGCTGTATCAATCAGGGTTCCAACAGAAAAAAAGACGGACAGTCAAGTGAAACTAAATCAGGAAGACATTATTTACAAAGAAACTCATTACAAAAGTAGGAGAACCACAAGGAATAGTGCAGGAAACTAGGAACAGAGGGAGAGTGACAGCAGAAGCCAAAAAGGGAGAGAATTGTCTATAAGAGAAGTACGTGAGAGTGACCTTTTGTGAAGAGTCCCAGCCAGCCGGAGGTGACTGCTCAGGAAAGGAGCCAGAGAAATAAATCTCTGTCCTCCCTCTTTCTCCCTCTGATCCCCTTCCTGGCTCCCCACTGACTTCACCAACCCAGAAGCCGGAGGGTTTAGGGACCTGTAGATGTAGCTCATAAAGGTCCCAGGGCAGAGAACAGGAAGGTAAATCTGGAGGAGGAAATGGAAGATCTCTGGCATTTTGCCTTTGGAATGACAGTGCAGGAGAATGTGGATGTTGCTTTTTCCAGGCAATTCCATGTTTCAAACGTGACAATTCTCCAGGGAGCCCAGTGCCTAAGAAACAGGTAGCTTTACCAGTAGCCTTCCTGGAAGTTCACAAAACCAGGATGACCAGATGATAATAACCAGGAAAACAAAAAGCAGGTATATTCAGTATTTAGATACGGCATGCTTCTTAGATATCTTGCTACTGATTAGATTGTACGACATTTCAACACTCCAGACACTCCACTGCCAAATGCCAAGAACAATTAGGAATAGGATAGAGAGCGACCATCTGGAAGGATTTGTATGCTTTCTAAGAAAGTGGGCATCACCTGTACTCACATTTGGAACCAAAGTTAGCTAATCTTTTTTTTTTTTTTTAATTTATTTTTGGCTGCGTTGGGTCTTCGTTGCTGCTCGCGGGCTTTCTCTAGTTGTGGTGAGCGGGGGTTGCTCTTCGTTGCAGTGCGAGGGCTTCTCACTGCAGTGGCTTCTCCTGCTGCGAAGCACGGGCTCTAGGCTCGAGGGCTTCAGAAGTTGTGGCAAGCAGGCTCAGTGGTTGAGGTTCGCGGGCTCTAGAGCGCAGGCTCAGTAGTTGTGGCGCACCGGCTTAGTTGCTCCACGGCATGTGGGATCTTCCCGGACCAGGTCTTGAACCCGTGTCCCCTGCATTGGCAGGCAGATTCTTAACCACGGTGCCACCAGGGAAGTCCCAAAGTTAGCTAATCTTAAAGCATAAATCTCTCCTTAAAAAATATATATATATACTATATATTATATATATAACATATATTATATATATTATATATATATCAAGTGGGAAATTTTTTCCCTAGGTTCTTTCCCCAAGAGAATGACATAACAATATCTCATTACATGTAATACAAAGGTCACCTTTATTTCTAGGTGATTTTATTATAATGGAATATATATTAAATATATAATTAAATTACATATGACATAATATAATGTATAATATATTATATAGTACTGTAATCCTATTTGCAAATTTGGAATTGGATATGAAGAAGGTCCGTCTTGAAATCCAGCCAAAAGATTTTAGTTATTGAAATACCAGTGTGATCACTCAAAGGATAATCTAGAGGCATAAATACCAAGGCAAGTGATGAATTACTCTCCTATCCTCAGAGACAGTCAACGTTTGTAATTCAACAGAAGAAAAAGAAAAAATGGTGCAACAAAGAATGAGATATGCCACACAGAATTCAGTACATTAAAAAATAAACCAAATCCTTAGAAGAGTTGGGATTAGGTCCCAAATTTACCTTTATCCTTAAATTAGAACTCTTGTAAATTGCTAATGGGATGTAAAATGGTGCAGCCACTGAGGAAACAGTAAGGCAGTTCCTCAAAAAATTAAACATAGAATTACTATATGACCCTGCAATTCTATTCCTAGAAGTATTGCCAAAAGAATTGAAAACAGGGATTCCAACAGATACTTGTAAACCAATGCTCACAGCAGCATTTTTCACAGTAACCAACACAGGTGGAAACAACCCAAGTGTCTATCAATGGACAAATGGATAAACAAAATGATGTATACATGTACAATGAAATATTATTCAGCAATAAAAAGGAATAAAGGCATGAAATGTGCTACAACATGGATGAAGCTTGAAAACATAGTCCTAAGTGAATTAAGCCAAACATAAGAGGACAAATATTGTCCTTATATGAAATATCTAGAGTAAGCATATTCATGGAGATAGCAAGTAAATTAGAGGTTACCAACGGTTAGGGAGGGAAAGGAAAATGGGGAGTTATTAATTAATGTGTACAGAGTTTCTGTTTGGGGTGCTGAAAGAGTTTTGGAAAGACATAGTTGTGATGGTCACGCAACATTATGAATGCACTAATGTCACTGAATTGTACACTTAAAGTGACTAAAATGGAAAAGTTTATGTTCTATATATCTTAGCACAATTTTTTAAAATTTTCCTCTAACCCCTTCCTCCCCATAGCATTTCATTTTAACTGAAGACATCAAATAAGCCTCAGAAATACTGCACAATGCCAGAAAGATGAACTTGAATAAAGCCACATAATGAATGAGACTGACAATAAAACTTCTGAAATATTCATTTCTGGTTTGAGTTCAAAGCAGTAGAATGACCTTCCTTAGGCCTTAGTTATCAAATGGAGGATGTTAATAAATCATTTGAACATTAAGGGAGTTGAAAAAAGATTATTCTTCAGTATTCCTAAATCAAAGTCTTCCAGCCTTTTCTTGCTAAGACCCTAAAATAAGTGTGCTTCTTAAAGGCTTAAACAGAGCAATAGTTTATGGATCACTGTTTTCCAAATGGGAAATGAGGACAGATGCCAAGGTGGCTTGTCAGAGGTGATGGAGATTTCCACCACCGCCTGATTGGAGGAAGCACCACAGCCTTCTTCCTCTGGCGGGACCCTAAATTGGTTTCCATCTCCCACACTGCAGTGTAATTGTCAAAAAGCATAGCTTTCATTTTGTTAATAAGCAGAATTTTTGTCAAAAGGTTTTTTTAAATAGTAACTACTGACATTTCTAATTTAAAAAGCAACACATTTTTATTATAATGATTTTAGAAAAAAATAGAAAAGCTCAGGGAAGGAAAAATAAATTACCCATAATTTTACCAACCAGATATAATTATGGATAGTATTGTGATGTGTTTGCTTAATGTGAGATTTACATGATTAATTTTAGTCGAAAATCATAGTGCCCAACTTTTCTACATTATGAAAAAAATGCATTGAAAAATACAATATAGAGAGAGCAATCCTCTCATGTGAAAATGGTCCCCATTACCATTTTCATGTGTTCTAGCCCAATCAGCCAAAGGCTGCTAGCAGAGAAAGCTATAGTCTGAAAAATCACGTTTATTGACTTTTTTTTTCCAATAAGGGAGACCACAAACCAGAGGAACCATGGGACGTCTCACCCAAGAAAGGAAGGAAGGGTTTTTACAGGATTTAAGAGAAGCAATGCTTTGATAGGCTCAGATCAAAGAAGAGCTATGGATGAAAGAGTCAATGTGAAGTCTGGACTGCAAAGTAGACCAGAGTCCTTTTTCCTTAGAAACCACAAAGTTAAGATAGATGTGAAATGATGTGCCAGAAATCCCTCATCTGAAACTCTGCTCACGGGTTGAACGTCAAGGCAACTTCTCTGGGTCAAAGGACTGAAATCCTCCCAGCAAGAATGGAGAGCTTCATTCTTATTCTTATGATTTCAAAGAGCAAACTTTCTGACCATCTAGATATTAGAAAACAAGATTTTTCAGTGAGTAAGAGAATAAGTGTCCCTTGAAGAAGGGAGCCCTTATGACATTTACAGCTGCAGCATGGCCTTGGGAGAAAAGTTTTCTGTTAACTTAGCAGCTGGTTTGATCTTCATCTGTACCTGCTATTTCATCTAGATGACTGGCAAGCTAGAGTTTGTATCTTCTCAGTGAGAGCTCATTTTTATTTTTTCAGGTGTTTTCTTCCACTTTTTTAAGTGCTGGAGTTTTTGTTTCTTTTGGTCTAAATTGTTGCAATTTTTTTTTTTTTAATTTGGCCTTTCCTTGAGTCTTGTGCGATCTTAGTTCCTCGACCAGGGATTGAACCCGCACCCTCAGCAGAGAAATCTCGGAGTCCTAACCACTGGACCACCTGGAAATCCCTGCAAGTTTGTATATCCATTAGTGGATCTATTTTTTGTACTTAATATGATTTTATCATGCTTTTTATTTAATTACCTAGTCTTTAATACATATCATTTTTATAGCTAAATAGCAGACCATGTTATAAGTAGACCAAAGATCACTTAACAAATCCAAACTGGTTGTTACAAATTTTTAATTATCATAAGATCCTAATTTTATTATAATAAATTGTATTATAATAGACATCTGCATGAATATAACTTGATGCCAACTAATTACTGGGCCTAATTTTAATTTGCATTTTTTGTAGTATTAGTAAGGTTGAAGTTTTCCCATCTTGTTTACTAATTCTAGTTCCTCCTTATGTTTTCTCAGAAGCTTTTCCTTAATTACGTAATAGGAAGCTTAAGGTGTTTCTCATCAAACCATCTTAGCTCTTTACATTGTAAAAATGTTATGTATTCAAATACTGATTTACTGTGTGTGATGATGGATGTTAACTAGACTTATTGTGGTGATCATTTCACAACATATACAAATATTGAATCATTATGCTGTACGCCTGAAACTAATATAATGTTTTATGTCTGTATCCCAATTTTTTAAAAAGGTAAAATATTCTTTGTCACGTTAGTAGCAATATTTTGTTTCTTGGTTGTCATTTACAACAAGTCTTTTTTTTTTTTTTTTTTTTTTTGTGGTACGCGGGCCTCTCACTGTTGGGGCCTCTCCCGTTGCAGAGCACAGGCTCCAGACACGCAGGCTCAGCGGCCATGGCTCACGGGCCCAGCCGCTCCGCGGCATGTGGGATCTTCCCGGACTGGGGCACGAACCTGTGTCCCCTGCATCGGCAGGCGGACTCTCAACCACTGCGCCACCAGGGAAGCCCTACAACAAGTCTTTGTGTGGTTATTCTTTTACTCTTTTCAAATTCTTAATTACCTCAGAACTTGAAGTCGGTAACCAGAAATCTAGATCATCAGTTTTCACTAATCTATTGATAGAAACTGGTTTGTCCTGATGGGTTGTGGTGTTTGACATCAATAATCTGTTACAAATGATAAAATACCAGCTTTGGATAATGATTTCTTTTAAAAATAAATTCTAACAAATTCAAATGTATTCTATAATATTGTTCCACACCTTCCAGTGTTCTTTCTTAAGAGCACTGAGCAGAGTGACAGCTTATAGTCACATAGGGACCATCATATAGTGACAGGATGTAACCAGTAAAGTCCAAGCCACCAACACCAATGGGTGTGGCAACTGTGAAATACTGTAGTGTTTTTCCATCTGAGATTCATGTTTTGTATGTATCTCAGGCAAAGAAGGGAAAAAAGGCTAAGTTAAATCATAATGTATCCTAAGACTGGATCAATGAGTAACTCAAGAAAAAAAGGTGTAACACAAAAACCCTTACTACAATTTAAAATATCCATTCTGACCACTTTTTGTCTCCTATCTGCTTTATTTTAGGTCCAGGATAATTTCTTTCCCATATTGCTCTTGGGGCCATGGTTAATGTCTGTGAAGTCTAGAAGTCTACGGCATTGTAGTTGATTTCTGTTAAGTCTAGACGTGATTTCTGTGAAGTCTAGGCGTCTATGTCATTGTAGTTGTCACAGTGATTTTAATTTGTCCCTTCCCCACATTCCTCTGGCCCCTCCATTCCTATCACTGCTAACTGAACACACAAAGTTTAAGAACTTGAAAGGTCTCAAACATCTTATCTTCCTTTTTTAATGCCCTTGATTCATTTAATAATTGATGGGGTAAAAACGGCCTTGGTTGAAAATTCACTTTAGAAAACTACATGGCCTAATAAAGGTGACGACTGACCTGTGGAAAGGGCTGTTTTTCTGTGTGCTGAGGCTCCATATTTCTCTTATTTCATGCCAAACTTCAGAGCTACACTGTTCAAACGCTGCAGATACTGTGTTTGCAGAATGGATGACAGGGGTCACTGGAAACTTGATAAGGAAATAAATACGAGGTATGTTTAGTTTGGGCAGTCAGGGTGGGTAGTGGGGCTTCTCAGTCTGTATCTAGGGACATGTGGGATGCCACAGCCGTCCTTAGGCCCTCCCTCCCAACTTCAACCTTTTTATACAGATGGGATCAGCTTAATGCGGACATCCAGAGTGGTCTTGAAAGAGAAAGGTGGGGGTGGGTGGGTTTCTTTCACAAAGAAACAAAATAAGCAGTTTACAGGGCTTCCCTGGCGGTCCAGTGGTTAAGACTTCGCCTTCCAATGCAGGGGGTTGAGGGTTCGATCCCTGGTCAGGGAGCTGAGTTCCCACATGCGTCGGGGCCAAAAAAACAGAAGCAATATTGTAGCAAATTCAATAAAGACTTTAAAAATGGTCCACATCAAAACAAACAAGCAAAAAAACAACAAAGAGCAGTTTAAGTCTGTAAAAGATGCATGGGGAAGGCTTGTCCTAACTGCCTTCTTTGTTGATGTTGTGGGCGACCACCTCTGCCTACGCCCTACTTCCTGTATCTCCTTCCTGACCATCTGACAGTCAGAAGCCCTAGAATTAAATTTCAATTGCTTTTACAGACTAATTATGTAAATGGTGGGTTCACTTGCATTGTTTTTCTTTAATTTCATAAATCTCTTTGAAGTCATGGTAATGATGACTACTAAGTATTAGTCAAGAATAATGATAATCTTTATTTTAAGAAAATTAAAAAGACAGCCACGTACTGAATTAAGAACTGTTAGCATTTGCTCATATTTGCTTTTCTTTCTTACCAGATCTTTTCTTTCTTATCACAATATAGTTGAAATCTCCTTCACACCAATTTCCAGTCTCATCTCCTTTCTATTCCGCAGAGGCAACTATTATCGCTTTCATTTCATCTGTATGTATATTAGCAGTCTATTCTGGAGATATGTATATATAGATATCTATCTTTGTGTGAAAGAGTATTTCTAATTTACATAAATAGTAATAGATAGATATACCTGGGTAAAAGCATTAGGTTTTTAAAATTTATCCATTTCAAAATGCACTATCTTATAGATATAATATATATAATTTTATCTCTTCCTTTTAACTACTATGTGGTATTCAGTTGTATGAATATTTAATTTATGTATTCCTCTTTGACATATATTTTGAGTGTCAAATTTTTGTTATCATGAGAAGTATTCAAATAAATATCCTTGTACGTTTCCTTGTGCTTGTATGCAAAGACATTTCACAGAGCACACGTGAAGTGATTAGGTCGTAGACGAATACATTCTCAAATTTACTCAATATAAACAAATTTATCTCCATGGGAATTATATCAACGAAACTCTAATAGTGATTGTAAATTCCTATTTCCCCTCATTTTGACCAATATTCAATATTGCCCTACTTCAAAACCTTTGTCAATCTGAGGCATCACTTGTCATCTGAATGTGCGTTTCCCTGCTTGTTAGTGCAGTTGGTTATCGTCTCACATGCTTAGTCACCATTCAGGTTTGGTCTTGCTTTGCTTTCTGAAGACTATCTATTCACTTCCAATGATCTTCCTGAGCAGAGCAGGTTTACCGTTTGCACGTAGGAAACGGAGGCTCAGAGAAGCCAAGAGATGTGCTCAAACTCACAGAATGAGTGGGAATTCAACCTGAGCAGGATTTCAACCTCAGCATCCCACTTCAAACCATTTCTCTTTTCCCAACAATTTTCCAGACAGTAATCAATCCATTTAAACCCTTTTTGTCTCACTGGACTCGACCTCCTGATCTGGGAGAATTATCTAAGATACTCATGAAGAAAGTGACTTGTCTGTTTTGAGGTTCTGGCAGACCCTGCCCCGACAGTGACCCAAGGGTGCCCGGAATCCCTCTGGGATTTGAAAACGTTTCCATTTCTGGTCAAACTTTCACAGCAACCCTCTGAAGTATGCACTGGTTCTCATCATCGTTTTACACACAAGAGGTTGTATACTTGCTTAATGTGACAGGACCAGGAAGGGAAACCAAGAAAAGCATTTAAAGTTCTTCTGAGTTGGAGGAAGGTTGATCAGATTCATTCAGGAAAAACTTTGTCAATATAAAAGCAAGTGTCAAAGACGGCTTCTTTCTTCCTTCAACTTTCCCCCAGATTCAGCCTTTGTAGATTCGCAGGGCAATATAACTGGAAAGATCTTTCAGAACATCTTTTAAAATCTTTTGTCTCTCTTCTGGGAAGAAGTTGACATCATTATCTCATCTACAGGCGTCAGGCAATTACAAGAAAACACTTGCCGCAACCCTAGCCAGGACTGATGTACACGGGTCGCAGAAGAACGCATACACATTTCAAAGCATGATGAAGACTTTATGGTCTTTTTAATTGAACTTTTTATAACAAAGACTCTCAGTGAACAAGGAGCTTAGCCCCACTTCAAATCTAAATAAAGCAGAGATAATAGTTTAAAGAGCCTTTGAGTGAGTGTGTGTATGCGTGTGTGTGTGTGTGTGTGTGTGTGTGTATTTACAGACTTAGGCTAATCTTCTACATACAGTTGTGTATCCTGCTATCTTAATCTTTTGGTTTCCCAGCAATAAGAATCCATTTTATTCATTCTGATATACACCTTCCAATCCTGATACCTTCTTTTTATCAGAGGCTGATTTCTCTCCCACTCTCCCCCCACCTCAGAGCCCCAGAGAAAGGAACAGGTTAAGTATGATCAGTGGAAGGTAGAGCATATGATGTAGGAGGATGTTAAGGACAAAGGGCAGAAAGCCCATCCCTTCCAATTCCGGTGGCTTGTGAGAAGTAGAAAGGGGAAAAAGCAAGTCCATGGTGAGACATAATGTTGTGCCTTCTCTCCGGCCGAAGTCCTGGAAGGAGGAGACAGGAGAGTGGACGTGAAGAGCAGTGCCATTGCCCACTTTCCATTTGGAAGTGTAGGAGAGGCCATCTCACAGGTGGTCCTCACCACCTACTGAGACAGGCAAACAGTAGACCTGAGTGTGGCTCTCCCGAGCCATCCTCAGTTTCTATATGGAATGTACGGGATCCCAGAATCTCCTGAATGCCCCAAAGTGTATTCTGAAATGAGTCAGTCTTTAGCTAGATACCTGATGGAAGAGATCACCATCTTTAGGGCAAAGAGACCCTGGAGCTAGAATAGGAGACACAGCAAAATTTCAGGGGCCCACCGCAAGAGCTGAAGAAATGAGTCAATAGGCAGGGCTTACCAGGCTAGCTAAACAAAGCAGAAAGAGGCCTTGAGCTATGCTAGCTGCATGTCTCAGCAATGGATTCCAGAAGGACAGTGAATAGATATAAGCCCTCTAAATTCCCAGACACCGTTTTAAAGAAGAGCCGTAAGGGGGAAGCTAATCTAAAATATAAAATGCTAAGACATTCATGGCGTATGATATATGCAGAGGCTCTTTAACAAAGTCATTGGATTACACTGCATTCACTGCATGTGTCTAAAACACAGTTCTCTCACTCCCCAGGGGAGCTCGTAAGGAAGATCAGATCTATTTTCAAGATGAAAAGTATCTCTGTTTTCTTTGCTTATCTAATTGTAATGTGAGTAATTTTTCAATGCGATGACTTCAGCTTAAGCGGAAAGGGAAAGAATTGAAGTGGTACCAGTAAGGGCCTGGATACAGCACTTGAAGCCATCAGGGAATCCACTCACCTATGTGTCCTCTCTCTCTCTCTCTCCCCCTGTCTCTCTCTCTCTCCCCCTTTCTCTCTCTCTCTCTCTTTCTGTCTCTCGCCCCGCTCCCAGCTTCATGTCCACATAGCTACTTGTGTGGCCAGCCAAGAAAACTATCTTTCAATCTCAACCCTAATCCTAAATTCCACGGGTAGTGGGTCAGCGTCACAGAAACTAAATAAGGCTGCTGAAGGGCATCCCCATGTGGCTGAGGGCACGGTTGTTACAGAATTGAGATCATTACCATGGTTGTCTGGTCGTCCTTATCTTTTATTTTTAACTTAACATTAACATTTTCTCTTATTATTAACTATTTCATGAAAACATTTTATGTGTCTGCCTAGTAGCCCATTCCCCTCTTGTTGGTTATTTCATTTTTAACCCCAAGTATTTTTAGTATTATATAAATAATACTATGGTGAACACGCTTACACTTAAATTTTTGTGCCCATATTTGATTATTGCCTAAGGACTGTTTCATACAAATGAAAGTGCTGATTCCTAAGGACCTAGAATTTTTAACTATGTCTAATAGTGAAAAATCCTTAAATTCATCCTGTTTATAAAATATCACTTGTAACTGTAGTAATTCTTGAAACATAAATATCCCAAATATTCACTCTCACACATACAGCAAAATTATTATATTAGTTAGGATTTGTAATTTAGTGTAAATTGATGTCGTTTTCTGTTTTAAATGTAACATTTTAGACTTGTGATTGTCTTTTGGTCAAATAGAATTCTTTTAAGTATGGCAAGTGTCAAAAGCCTACACTTTTTTTAAAACTCAGAGTAAATTCTTTTCAGTTCTAGACGTGCTATAAATACCTGCAAGTACAACGCTTCACCAGTCAGGCCCACGGGGACGCCTAGCTTTAGAGAAAGCATCTCCCCGAGTGAAGCATCACCTTGTTTAAACATGGAGGTGCTTACAGCATCTAAGAGAATAAAAGATATACACATGTGAAAAGGTAAATACTTCAAGATCTGTCACAAGCAGATATAAGCCCCAAATGAGCACTAAGCATGTTCAGGAGGGGGATGGTACTGGGCCACCAGCAGAGCGTATTTGAATGCATCTCTTGTCTAACATCTTCTCTCCCAACTAGACAGGCATCCTGCCTTGTTTATCTACTTATCCTTCATCTAGAGTGGGAATTCAGTATGTGTTTGTGGTCTTGATCGGTAGACTGATGGTAGTGATTGCTGAGGACCTGAGTCATGCAGCTTAAGGAGCTGGGTGGCAACTGATTTGCTCATGGTCAGACATAGAAAGGAAACCTGCAAGAGGAAGGGAAGGAGTGCCAGGTCTTCCAAACCATTCCTATGACCTTTGATCTCCTTGGAAGGACTCAACTCTGGTATTAATAGGATAGATAGAAACTGAATTTTTCCACATCTGTACGTCCACCGTCTTACGCAGATTGACGTTTTGTATTTGTTCACTTATAGGAGCGGTGAAGAGGCCAGGCTCTGGATCCAGCAGTGTCATTTTAACCTCTAAGGCTCTAGACTTCATCTGTAAAATGGGGATAATAGTACCTACCTCGTAGTGATCTGAGGATTGTCTGTTTATTGTCTAATTTTGAGAATACAACTCATTCAGTTAACTAAGAGTACATTTTACAAGTACAAAACATATCTAATAAGAAGTTGTATTAATTAAATTTTAGCCTCTGAGAATACTTTGTTGGAAATTTTTTAATGGCGTAAAAAATGAGAGAAGTATGTATGGTGTTCAGCCCAGAACCGGGCCCACAGAAAGCCATCCGTAAGCACTAGCCTTCACAATGTCCAGAGCCAATATGGTCCTTGCTCTGCCACTTTCACACATTCAAATATGTAAAGTATTTTCTTTTTTTTTTTCGGGTCGAACCCCAGGCTGACTCAACTGAGGGAGGTTGATTTTAAGTGGAAATGACATTTGATGAATATGTTTATTGTCTAAAATTCATGAAATGCTGAAAAACATTTTTAAAAATCTAAGATTTCTTTCTGACTAGATTCAGAAATTCTTCTAAGGTTGTATGAAAACCTCCAGAAAAATAAAGTACCCTGGAGGTATTTCCAGCCTCCTGACCTTTTCAAGAACATGCACCTACTCTCTAATATCCTTATTTGCTGGGACATATAACATAAACTCTCCTCTTTTTAAAAAATAAAAGGGAAACCTCTATTGACCTTATATTTTAACCAATAACACATTGGACATTCCAGGTAATGTCTATGTCAATTTCCTTCTAAATAAATTGTAAATCTGGGCTTCTTAATCTAATAGCTATGGCTATTCTCCTGCTAGTAGCACCTCTTCAAAAAATCTTGCTGAAAGAGTAAGTTCGTTCAAGTGTTGTTGATCTTGCCTCAGCTTTCGATGCCATGGGCTGCTATCAAGTATAAACTAAGCTCTTTGAATTCAAAATATAACCCCAACTATTGATTTTAATAAAGAACTAGCTCCTTATCAGTACAAGTGCCAGGGCCTGTGGGAATACTCTTCACATGGGTCTGATAACAATGTTTATTGGGATTATAAGGGGCGGGCCCTGGCCCCCTGGACCCAAAGAATTTGAGATCACTTTTGGATGAGCTGAATTCATACAGAATAAAACAATAAGCCTTCTTCCATGTGCAGGCAACATGATTCATTGTCACACAACAGTAATTATCTCAACAGAACCTGGCCCTGCTGTTTATAGCACTATTAGAAATAAGAGCTAAATCTCAATATTTCCAAAGCCAAAGCTGTAATTTTTGGAAATTGACTTTTAACATTTTGAGAATGCAACTCATTCGATTAACTAGGAATATATTTTACAAGTACAAAAAGTATATAATAAAAAACTGTATTAATTAAATTTTAGCCTCTGAGAATACCTTGTTGGAGATTTTTTCATGGCATGACACAGACTTGTTAACACTAATTTTGAATTTTTTTTAAGATAAAAATCATAGTCGTTCCCTGTGACAGTGTTTCTCAATCTTGGGTTATGTTTAGACCCCTTTGGAAAATGTTTAAATTATGCTGTATTTGATACATACAAAATAATATATAAAATGTCTAAGTAAGGTACAAAATCTTATTTTTTTTAAATGAAAAAATTACCCAACATAAGAACTAGGACACAGCCACACAATGATGCAGCCTACCTGTGAGCTCCCCACCTTCTACCCCAGGCCCCTGAAAAACCCACTATCCCGTTCCTCTGCCAGAATTTTCCCTCCAAATAATGACAGCACCATCCACTTCAATCCTAAAGCCAGAATGCCTGGGAACGCCTTTAACTCTCCTCTTCCCTCAACCCCTGTGTCCTTCACCCACATTCTCAGGATTCTTGATTCTGTGTTCCACGTCACGGTGGAATTAAGCTTCATTCTCCTTATCACCAGAGCCCCTGCCCTAGTCTGACTACCAGCTCTCACCTGGATCCTGCAAACGCTGCCTAATTTCCCTTCTTCAATTTATCCTCCCTCCTGCAACCAGAAGAATATTTTCCCGAATGCAAATCTGACTGTGATGCTTCCCCACTTAAAACTCTTTGGTGGCTTTCCACCACATTTAAATAAATCTTGGAAGGCCTTGCTTGATCTTGGCCTCACTTATCTCTGGTGCCTCTTCTTGAGCCACTCTCCACGTCTCACTAGATTCTCTAGCCATAGCTATACAACACTTACTTCAGTTCCTTAAACATGCCATGTACCCTATGGCAGACACTGTAGATTGTCCCCAGGATCCATTTTCTTCTTTTTCATAATAGAACCAATCCTACGCTCCTCCGGATTTAGTCGGGCACATAATCACCCAGCTAGTGACTACTTTTGCCAGCCTCCCATGCCATTAGACGTGTTGCTTCGAGCAGGTTTTCATGACTGGAATGTGAGGAAGAGTGATATGTGCAACTTTATTTCCCTACAAGTAAATTGACTGCCCTTTGTTTCTTCCCTAGGGCTGGAATGCAGAAGTGGAGCTAGAGAATAATCTTTAACCGTGTGGATGAGGAAATACACTAGGGGGATGGGAAGGCTATGAAAAGGAAGGAACCTGTGACCGTGAATGACCAGGTAGCATACGGATATTTGAGCAGGTTAACCCGTGCATCAGTCAGGATAGTTTGGGTGATGTTGCAGTAACAAAGAGCTCTCAAAGCATAGTGGCTTAACACAACAAAGGTTTATTTTTCACTCATGCTATATGTCCAACACAGATCAGTAGAGTGGCTCTGCTCAGGGATCCAGCCTAATGGAGGGCTTCATCTAAATATGTTATTTAATGAGCACACAAGAGAAAAAAGGACTTGGCAAACTGTGCTCTGTCACTTAAAGTTTCCAGCTGGAAGTCAGCAACATCACTCCGCACAACAGTGCAAGTCACACGGTCCTACCTAATTCGGAGAGGGTTAAAGATGGGTAATACTGTGCTTCCCTGGTGGCGCAGTGGTTGAGAGTCCGCCTGCCGATGCAGGGGACACAGGTTCGTGCCCCGGTCCAGGAGGATCCCACATGCCGCGGAGCGGCTGGGCCCGTGAGCCACGGCCGCTGAGCCTGCGCGTCCGGAGCCTGTGCTCCGCAACGGGAGAGGCTACAACAGTGAGAGGCCCGCGGAAAAAAAGATGGGTAATCCTATCGTGTTCCCAGAAGGGAAAGAAAACCAGAATATTTGTGACTAGTCCTAATGGCTGTCTTAATATATCTTCTGCCTTAATATATCTTAACCTGTGCTCCCCCAAAAGAGGTAACTTCTGTTTCTTTTGCTGAAGTGTTTGTAGGATTTTTTTCTTTGTTTCAAAATTTATATTTCAAAAATTTCACAAGACTATATCATCCCATTAATTCTTCCTGCAATCATTACCCTTGGGAATCCTAAAGTAGCTATTTCCTTTCCCAAATATTTATCTAAATATCTGATCTCTTTCCAGAGCTCCAGTACTAGATACAGTTATAGCCATCATCAATTTTTCCATTCTCCCATCTTCTTTTTTTTTTTTTTTTTGCGGTACGCGGGCCTCTCACTGCTGTGGCCTCTCCCGTTGCAGAGCACAGGCTCCGGACGCGCAAGCTCAGCGGCCATGGCTCACGGGCCTAGCCGCTCCGCGGCACGTGGGATCTTCCCAGACCGGGGCACGAACCCGTGTCTCCCGCATCGGCAGGCGGACTCTCAACCACTGCACCACCAGGGAAGCCCCTCTCCCATCCATTTTATGCAGCACTCCCATATCAATTTCCTTGAAGCATGTGACTCAGTCTGTCACATATTCTATAATCCTAAAAGGATCATGTATCATATGCAAGCACTGTGCTATGTTCTGAAGATAAAAAGAAATAAGGCACAGTCTCCATGCTTGAGCAGCTCATGATCCAGCAGGAGGGAGAGAAGTGTCTAGAGATACAGAGTAGGAAGAGCACTGCCAAAACAGAGGAGCACAAAAATGGAGTGACGGATGTGCCACATGCTGAATCAGTCTAGGAGTCACAGAAGAGAGAACGTTTACTCCATGTCCTAACAGACAATTAGACATTTGCCAGGATCGCCATTACACGGAAATAGGAACTATTCATCTTTCGAGTCAGGAGAGAAAAAGGAAAGAATGTATGCTAACCAAGGTTAGTTTAGAAATGGGGGATGGGGAAGAAAATTGACGCCGATTGTATCTGACGACCTCTGTTTTCTCTCTGATGCCTGAGAAGGATGAAGGACAAGTGGCTGGGCTGCAGTCTCCCAGTGAGACGTGATGCCAGCTGGTGAGGGTGACTTCCGGTTACCCACACCTGCTGGAAACCACTAGCTGTGTCCACGGTATTCAATTTAATTCTGCTGATAGGTACTGATGTACCGGAGCTAGTGTTTGGCTACATCAAGAAGCTGCTGCCCCTGCTCTTCCTTGCACTCCCACCACTCAAGGTACAGTCTGGCTTTCTCTGGAATGCTTAGATAGACACTGCTTTCCAGGGGAGGGAGCCTTTAGTCAAGTAAATTGCTGCATGGATTTTGTAAATTCAGAGCAGACCCAATTGCTTGGAAGCCATAGCACTTTTTATTTACATAAACCAGGCTTTTTTGAGAGAGAAAATAAGAGAGTTTTCTCTTGGCAGGGTGTGGGTATGGGGGGAATATTATTTTTGGAATTCCAAGGGCTGATTTTTGAATATAGTGCCAAAGCCTGGAAAATCAGAAGCATAGATTTTGTAAATAAGCCATTGGAACAGAAAGATCACAAGATAATTGTTTTTGCCATATGATATCATTCCCCCCAACACACACACACACACATGCACGTACATGCACGCACATTCACACACACATGCACACACACACACACACACACACACACTCCTTATCAAAAGGAATATAGTCTGACCAGCAGGCAGAAAAATGTGGAGTTTTATAATTTACTTTACATGCCTCTTTTGTGCAAGGCTCTTGGGGAATAAAAGAAAATTCCCTTTTAAAAAAGGATCATATAATCCAATGAGAGTGATGGCCAAACCCTCTCGACAGAGACACGTGAGAAGTGTCCTTTGTTTTCACATTGACCTAGACTTTGCTATGATGCCTGGCTCTGTGTTTGGGCTTCCAGAGAGCATACAGCTTTTGATAAGATCTTCCAGAAACGTTCATAGACCTTTCTCTCATGAGTTCCCAGGGGAATGAGAAATGTAACTTGATAAAATACACAGATCACCCAAATAAACTATCAAACACCAGCAGAAATAGGGGAATGGATTAAGCAGAAGGCACTCCCCACCCCCGTCATTTGATAAATGCTTCGAAACGGGAAACTGGAGACTTTTAAAAGAGAGAGTCTAAGCCCTAACAGTTCTCCAAGGCACATGCTGGAAAAGCCTTTATAGCTAAATAAGAATTATTAGGAAAATTAATTAAATTACCTTTACAGGGCTTCCCTGGTGGCGCAGTGGTTGAGAGTCCGCCTGCCGATGCAGGGGACACGGGTTCATGCCCCGGTCCGGGAAGATCCCACGTGCCGCGGAGCGGCTGGGCCCGTGAGCCATGGCCGCTGAGCCTGCGCATCCGGAGCCCGTGCTCCGCAACGGGAGAGGCCACAGCAGTGAGAGGCCCGCGTACTGCAAAAAAAAAAAAAAAAAATTACCTTTACAGTAAGCAGCACACTACTCTTAGCTTACACTAAGAGCTACAAAAGACTGCCTTGAAATTGGTCTAGAATTGCTTTCTGGTAAAGAAATTCTGAAAGACAGAAGGTTTTCTTTTTTTGTTTTGTTTTTGTTTGTTTCTTTGTTTACTTTTCTGTGGGCAGATTGGTGAGCAAAAATGAATGCCATGAAACTAGCTTCTTTTTCAAAGGATAAATCCCCCCCCCTTTTTTCAATATAAACTTTAGTATTGCTCAGAAGAATATGGACATGTCAAGGGACTTTTTAAAAAAATTCTTTTGATTGAAAGAAAGAAAAATAATCTAGACAAATGGGAAAACATCACAAATCCTTTAAACCTTAATGAATAATTACTGGTACTGAGAGAAAAGCTTAGAGGGTTGTTAAAGTTCCTCAAGGAAGTGTCAACCTCTCATCACCAGAGAAGACCTTTAATTAATACCCAGGACTCCAAGAGAAGGAGGTACATGAAGAATTTCACAAGCTACTTCAGTTACTTGGAATTTTGTTAGGCAAACTGAGTCAGTTCTGAACATGCACGTGGGTATAGCCGGTACCCCACCCAGATCCCCATCATGTGGCCGCAGTACCTGTGTCCCAGCTGCTGGGAGCATTGACCTCAGATGTGGTGATCGTTGCCCCCTTCCCAAGCACAGCACCCTCAGCTGAGTGAGAGTCTCCTGTCTGGAAAGTTGTGCCCCGTCCCAAGGATGGAGGATGGGACAGTTGGCAACCAATGACTTCCTGACACAGAGGCACAAAGGCTGGGCTCTGCCTCAGGGTGAGAAAAACTCTATGGGACATTTGTGGCCCAGAGCATCCGGTGGGGCCTGGCTGAAATTAGTCTGCAGGAGAACTCTTCCTTACGTAGCCTTCCTCCCCTGTCAGATCGTGCTCTCCCAACTTTCTTTCTCCTGAGAGCATTCCCTCAACAAAGCTCTTCCACGAGAATCCCTGTCTCAGGCTCTGCTTCTGAGGAACCCAACCTAAGACTGTGCAACTAAATAAAATCTGAAACTCTCTTACACAAATCCCCATCTATGCCAGCCAATATTCAAATTTTTTACATTTTCTTTCTTTCTTTTTTTTAATCAAAATCTTTTCTCAGAAAAGGATCTGACAGAGTCAGCTTCATACACATGTATGATAATAGGTTTAAGGGTCTCTCTCCTAGGGTACTTGCATTTTAACATGACACAAAGAACATGACTGGAATTAAGGGATTCATTGTTACTGGCTAAAGAATTTTGAGGGGGTGGAGTTAACTTTTCAGCACCTAAAGCAACACATCACAGGTCAGTATATACTCTACCTAAATACAAGTTTCACCTTAATTAGAAAGTTCTGATGTCATTTGTTTTTGTAAAATTATAGCCCCTGCCATCACTGCAAGTACACCAAACACCCCTTCCAGCTTCCTCCATTCTTACAAAGATATGGAGGGGGTTCTGGAAGGAGAAGCAAAGGATCTCCTTCTTTCCTCCACTTCTGCATCTCCTGGCCTCATCCTCTGCCTGGAATCACAGACAATTAGACCTGCTAGTTCAGCATTGCCCAAAGGTTCTGAGTTCCAGCACCTTTGGAGAGCATCATTCATCTTATCCCCACTTGGGAGCAGGAAGGGGGGGAGAGTCACAATATCATTGATATATTAAATCTAAGAAATACAGAAGTACAGAATCCTATTTAACATATTAAACCCAGTCCTCTTAAACTTACCTCTAGAATCCTATTTTTATGGCTCACCCTTTAGGAAACACCAGTCTGATCCAACCACCGCATTTTACACGTAAGAAAGTGAGCCCCGCCCCCCCCCCGACTTCCCTTCTCTGGTTTGCCATCTACCTGGATGAGGCGTCACCCCATCCCGCAGGAATGTGTCACATCACAGAGGCAGTGCTGCCTGTGTCCCGCCCAACCACATGCTGCACGCCTTCACCGCGTACACTGGCGGACGCAGGCTGGCTGCACCCCCCACCTTCCAGGGTAACTTTACCTGGTTCACAAGTCAGTGTTTGATGTGCGAGCTTTAGGCCTCCTGTTGTATCTGTATAAATAGACAAAACTGTCCCAGATCCAAGTTGACTAAACAAGTATCCTGTTTGTTTCTATTGAGGGTGTTTCTGCGGAGCTGAAACGCACTCTCGGAGATCCTGGTTTGCGGCATTTCACCTGTTTGAATTCACAGTAATTCTCTGTTCCAGTGAGTTTGAGGATTCCAGGTCTCTGTTTCTATCAACAATTTTTGTAAGTGATTCATATTTTTTAAACATTTAGTAATTCTAGATACTTTTCTCTCCTTGTTTAGATTATCAGCATCACTGTTTAATAACAGTTTGGCTTTTTGATCAATTAAGTCATTGAAAGGCTCTTATTCTATGAAAAACCAAAGTGTTTACATTAAAAATACTTAGGCTTAGCTTTCAGCTCTAATCATGAGAAAAGGACTCAAGGTTCTTCAGAAATATGTCATAGTGTCTGCATATTTATAAATAAATGAGAGCTGCAGGGGTGAGCGGGGTTTCTTCAGAAATAAACCCTCAGGCTTCAAGCTCCTTTCCCAGCTCAGCTGAGGAAAATGTAGCAAGAAGCCATTACAGCTGGAAAGAAAATCAGCCATTTTATACCCTGTTTAGTATTTAGCCTTTTATCTGGAGCTAAGCATGTTTATAAAGAAACTATTAGGACGGCTTGCTTTTATTCCACTCAGATTGCCCCAGCATCATGAGTGGGCAGACAACAGAGAGCCCTAACAAGGCCAGTCTGTGGTAGCCCACTGCCGCCTTCACTAAGGAAAGCCTCCCTCACAAGTTCACGGAGGGCAGCCATGCATGCACAGACACCGTCCTCAATGCCACTCGCTATTAGGGCCTGCACATCTGTTTGGGGACTCAGTACCCCTCTGCCCTTCTAACAACATAAATAAGAATGGTTTCCTGGGCTTCCCTGGTGGCGCAGTGGTTGAGAGTCCGCCTGCCGATGCAGACACGGGTTCGTGCCCCAGTCCGGGAGGATCCCACATGCTGCGGAGCGGCTGGGCCCGTGAGCCATGGCCGCTGCGCCTGCGCGTCCAGAGCCTGTGCTCCGCAACGGGAGAGGCCACAACAGTGAGAGGCCCGCGTACCGCAAAAAAAAAAAAAAAAGAATGGTTTCCTAACCAGCCATTCTCCTATTTCATTCTCTCTGCCCACAGGGCGAGGAGAGGAGCAAAGCACAATGAATCTACCCACAATTATAAGCAGAGACATAATATTTTAAAGTTAAAGGGGGCCTTAAACATGGTCTCATTTCTGTGCTTTGCTTTTCACCCAGGAATATCCTTCTGTTCCAGGAAGGCACACCATCATTTTTTCTCTATCTGCACTCCTGGAGCAGGTATGTTTTATAGCCATTAGCAACGCAACCTCTCCTTTTGCACTTCAGTAATCATTTGAGTCTACACACACACACACACACACACACACACACACACAGTTTTGGGGGTGGGAAAGAAAGGCAATATGAAATAAAAGGGAGAATAAAGGATGTTGATGAATGGAGTCCAGAGTCAACTGAGCAACACTTTGGCTCCCATGGAAAATTCCAGAAGCACCATGTTTATAGGCTTGAGAGGCCACTGGCCAAGGCTAAGCCCCAACAGACTTCAGCTGGAGCAGCCCCTCTCCCCAGTGTGCTGCAAGTTCCCTTCCTACTCCAATACCCACGTCACTCCTTTCATTACACAAATTCAAAGCAGTGCACATGGGTCTTCAAGAAAACTATTAAACAACTGGGAAAACAGGTGTTGCAAACTGAAAAGGATGTGCTCATCTTGGTAAAGTGTATTTGTGCATATGTACGGCCAGAGCTAATTCTCAGCAGATTTTGTTTTTGGCTTCTCCAAGAAAAATATTTGTTTTCTCTGTGCAGAATTATTGCTCATTCCTGGGGAGAGTCAATTGTTTGCCTGTATTAGTTCGCTAGGGCTGCCATAACATAGTATCACAGACTGGGTGGTTTAAACAACAGAAATTTATTTTCTCACAATCTGGAGGCTAGAAATCCAAGATCAAGGTATTGGCAGCGTTGGTTTCTTCCAGTAACAACATGAACTGCTGCTGACAGTTACCAGATAGGAATTCTTGTGCCTTTAATTTTCAGGTTAAGCTCGATGGACAATTTCTTCAACTTTGGATTCTCCAACGAGAGATGAAAGCTAAACTATATGACATCCATAGCGTCATCTTTTTAAGTGCTTTTTCATGGTGCAAATGTGTCTTTTCAGGAGCAGTTTGCCTTATGTCTATAGAAGGTATTAAGCAGCAGTGCATCTCACACTTGATGATTGGTTTTCTCTTGGCCTCACCTTCAATCTGCTACCTAGCAGAGTGTATCTACAGTTTCCACCGGAAGATGGGTGAGTCACTTCTGTCCACCTGCTGGCAACAGCGATGCCAGCAAAAGGCCAAAAGAATGTTCGTCTGTTTCTAACAAATCCAGAAAATAGCCCCCAGGTGTCCCAGCTCGGACCAGCCCTAGAGCCTTGGCCCCGTCCTCGGCCCACCCTTTTGATCTGTGTACTGTGCCTGGGTCAGTCTTGAACTCTCTCAGGATACCTCCTCCCCACCCCCACTCCTCACGGCCTCTTGCAGCTAAAGTAGATGTTTTGTTTCCTGACTCATGCACTCATTCCCCTTTGCTTGTGGCTGAAACTCTTGGCTTCGTTTTAGTCATATAATTTTGTACGTTTATTTGGAAGTGTTTTTTTGTTTGTTTGTTTGTTTTTTTAAATATATAGTCGTTGCAGACAGATGCACACACGTCTTTGCTGCATGCAGGTGGGGACTGGGGAAAACCTTTAAGGGTACTCTTTGCATCTGGTGAGAGTGTGTCATAAGCTTTGTTATTGCCAAACTCACTCCTTTTTAGAAAAGGAAAAAAAAAAAAAAAAGCCAGAAAGTCATCTGTTCCATGCAAAGGGCCAAGAGCTGTTTCCAAATTAGGCAGCCAGCTCCCGAACGTTTAAAAAAAAAAATCAAGGCATTGGCAAGATTCCCTCCAAAGGCTCTAGGGGAGAATCTTTCCTTGCCTCTTCCAGCGTCTGGTACCTTCTGGCATTCCTTGGCTTGCGGCAATATAGCTCTGCCTCTGTCTTCACATGGCCTTCTTCTGTGTCTCTCTGTGTCCAAATCTTCCTCTCTTTTCTATTAAAAGACACCGGTCTTTGGATTTAGGCCCACTCTAAATCCAGAATGATTTCATCTGGAGACCCTTAACTAATGATATCTGCAAAGATCCCATTTCCAATAAGGTCACATTCTGAGGGTAGACATGGATTTGGGGAGGACACTATTCAACCCTTTACAACCCATGAAATAATTTTGTTAGTTATTTGTATTTAGTTAGTATTGCATGTAGAGAATAAACCTACATAAAACAAGATCTAGGTAATTTCTGTATCTGAATTAACACCTTCAATTCATTTCACCTGTTGAAGGCAGCAAGATGACTTAATACATTGGCTGTCGGTATTTCTAAGTTTTATTTTTTAAAGGACATTATTATCCTAGTTTCTCCAAGTCAGACAGGTAATTAATTATAGCACTAACAAATGTACCTTTTGCATCAAACATAAGTCAAACAGCAAGTCCTGGAGTCTACCTGGGTTTCAGTTCATGAGCAGAGAGTGAGCTATAGAAATGTGGTTGTTTCACATTCCTGCTAAACCCATATGTCCTTTGCTACTAGAAAAAGACCTAATGCTAAATATGAACTTGTGTGGTCTGGCCCCTGGGTCTGGCCAGTTCCCTGACAAGGTCTCCCACATTTCCATGCACTCTTGTGCTAATACATCTATTTGAATGATTATCTAAATAATATCATTGAGCCCAATGAAGGTGGAAACCCAGTCTCCAGCATTCAGCACAGAGTATGGCACATCATTGCTATTCAAGATACAGATTGTTGAAGGAATTAACAGATGAAATGATCACTTTGCCCATCTGAAGTTTCTCATCTCGCTTTGTTGGGTGGTATCCCAAGATACAATCCTGGACATACCTGCATTGGATTCAGGACAAAAATACTTTGGTAATCTAAGCAGCCTTGTTCCCACTGAGAAAATGATAGACCTGAACAAAAGCTGAGGCTTGAGAAATCAAATGTGGCTTTTGTACAGTCAACAGAGATTTTCACAGCGTGCTATTACTTTTTTCCCATTTGGAAAATTAGCAATCTGCTATTGCCTGAGTAGGAGGTATGCAATGGAGAGAAATGACCAGGAGCTGGGCAGGGGGCCATGGTGAATAGCAGGGTATAGGATCAGTTGACAACTTGTGAGCCCGTCCTCAGAGTCCCCCCACCAGGTTACATTTGAATTGATCACATCTTCCCCGAGAGCAGGTGTCCCCCTTCTGTGCGGGAAGCTGATGGAGTCCCGTGCTTTGCAGCTGCCTGCTGAAACCCTGGCCAGGCTTTGTTGGCCCCGGGACCAGGAAGTCTTGGTTTCTTAAAGGCAAGCAACCCGCTGTTTCAATTTATGTTGGCCTTCAACTGCCAAAAGGCGATCTGCTGAAAAGTTTATTTCAAGTAGAAATAAAAAGGGAATGTCATAAATGAATCCAGCTGTTTGTTTCAGTTCTCATTTTTCAACTAGTTGAGTCAAGCACATTGATTTTCAAGGGGAAAGAAAGGCTACAAATGTATACAGCCCAGGGTATTGACTGGGGGTGGGGCAGGGATTGAGTCAAATAACTAAAATGTCATTTCTGGGTAGGAGTCCCCATCTTTTTGGATTTTAATTGGAAATAATGAAGCCCCCCAGCTGACTGAGGAGGGAAGAGAAAATTATTTTCCTTCTTCTCCGGAGCAAGTGCTCTCTTAGAAACTAACAGTGGAGAAAGCCCTGAGGAGACCTCTCTTTGTTCATTACTGTCCCGTATATTTGGGTTTGTTCTCTGGACTGTGAAGGAAAGTGGAAATGTCTTTTTCCTCTTCCCCACTCCTGCCTCAAGGCTAAACTTAATGACATATGGAGTTTGAGAAAGAAAACCCATAAGAGAAGCCCAGATGAGAGACAGTTTTTAATATCACACCCATTATATTAGGTATGATATCGCTTTTTTACTTCTGAGAAAATGAGGGTCAAAAGGACATAGTTACCTAGTTAGTACGTGGTGAAGGCAGGATTCGAACTCAGTTCTCTCTCACCAAAGCTGTGTTCTTCCTGTTACATCTATGGAAAAACACCAATGGGAGAATTCAAGTCTACCTCTCATTAGCTAAGTGACCTCTCTATACCTCAGTTTTCTTATCTATAAAAAGTAAACGATTGTAATAATTCCTGCTTCCTGGGAATGTTACAAAGATCAACTGAGTTAATATATGACAGTGTAAAGCATAATGCAAATGTCAGGAGGAATTATTGTTGTAATAAATTCTGCACCCACCACATTGGTGATAAGAGAATTTGCTTTCACTTACAGGTAATGCTGGGGGCTTTCTCCTCCACTGTTTTTAGAAATTATGCTGCCTAATTAAAATCTCCATTAACTGTATGAATGATTAGTCTCTGGAGTCATTATCTAAAGAGATTTGCTATCACAACTCTGCCTTTTAGACTCCAGTCTAAGTGTTTGTTCCAAAAAAAGAGTACCTCATTCCTAATAGCTGCAGTTGGACTGGCCTAGTCACTGCAGTTACCCCTAAAATCATACATCATAAAAAATTGTCACTGTGAGTATAGTGTGAGTTTTCTTAAAAGGAGATTTACTTCCCCATTAGGCTTTATTTAGTCTATTATTAACAGAATTTTGTATTACCCTAGGATGTGTCATCACCTATCTTCTCTGGGAAAACTGAGCTAGCAGCCTCATTATTATACTTTTCTCTCCTTTTGCATTTATCATCTATATTACATGGTTAATGCTTAGGTCATTGGCACTACATCCCACAGTGGACACCTGATGAGCACGATCTCCCCTTTCCCCAGCCATTCTATTAATAGGACACCTCTTTACAAAGGGGAATCCTTTTCAGGTCGTTAGGATGGGACTGAATCTCCAAAGAAACAGATTCCCTTGCAAAAGAGCCTGGCTCAGGGATGGGCACATGCAGACCCTGGGGAATATGGGTCTTCTCAGGGACTTCTATGCTAGATCTTTCCAGGGAGACATCTCTAGGAGGTTCCTAAACGGTAGGGCATGAGCCTTGATTTCTGGAAGCTATCTTGCCAAGTACCTGGGGAACATCTGCCCAAGGAATGAAGCCAAACAGAGACAAGGTGAGATGGAAAGATGGAGCCAGAGTTCCTAGGTCCACAGCACCTAGGTTCCTAGAACCTGCCAGCCTTAAAGCCCATGACTTCCCAAATATGCATCAACAAATTCCTTCCCTACTTTTATTTATTTATTTTGTTATGGTTTGAGTTAGCTTTCTGTTGCCTGCAGTTGAAAGCATCCTGACTAATTCACACTCCAATTGAGCATTTGATTTGTATTTCTATAAAAGTGACACACATGGCTAAGACTTGTGTCTGACACCGCAAATGTAACTACCATAGTCAGTGGGATACAACCAATGAGTGTGGTCTTGATGGTTGAAGGACGCTACAGACTTGTCACCTGCTGAAGAAGAGTCACAGTCCAGAGGATTGTTATTAACCAGCCCCCTCCTCTCTTCTCCCTTTAACTCTTTCACAGAGGCTGGCCTTGGTGTCCTCTTAGATTTTGTGTAATATAATGCATGTTTACAGCCCAGTGGAATTGGGAGTCCTGGGTCCTTGGAAAAATCACTTATTCTCTCTTAGCTTCATTTTCTTCACCTACCAAATTAAAGTGGTGGATAATCTTAGAAGATCACTATTAATCTTATGAAATTACTATGACTCTTATGTCCTAGTTGTTCCTTGCATTTGTTTCATCTTCCCACATAAACCATAAACTCTTTGTATGCAGAAATAACATATTCAACTTCTTTTGAGTCTTCAGCACATTTGGTTTTATATCATTCAGAATATTTTGGCAACCCAGATAAAAATGTTTTTGAAATAAAGTTACTTTTTTAATTAATGAAGTAATTGACAGTAAAGTGGTACAAAAGTAGAGGGGGTCCTTCATTTCTCTCAGAGAAAACAGGGTTGAGGAACCCAGAAACTTCCACTTATTAGAGTAAAAATCTCCCAGACTGGCACTACCAGTTAGAGGAGAGACTCCATCAAAAATATAAAAGCAGGGTGCCTTCAAGACGGCGGAGGAGTAAGACGTGGCAATCACCTTCCTCCCCACAAATACATCAAAACTACATCTGCATGTGAAACAACTCCTACAGAACACCTACTGAATGCTGGCAGAAGACCTCAGACTTCCCAAAAGACACCCTCAGGCGACCTACATGCAAAGGCAGGAACAAATCCAAAGCTGAACCCTAGGAGCTGGGCGAACAAAGAAGAGAAAGGGAAATTTCTCCCAGCAGCCTCAGGAGGAGCAGATTAAATTTCCACAATCAACTTGACGTACCCTGCATCTGTGGAATACCTGAATAGACAATGAATCATCCCAAATTGAGGAGGTGAGCAAATGTAGACTTGGGGTTTGCTTTCTGAACCTAATTTTTTTCTGGTTTTATGTTTATCTTAGTTTACTATTTAGAGCTTATTATCATTGGTAGATTGGTTTATTGATTTGGTTGCTCTTTTCCTTTTTTTTTAATATATATATATTTTTTTCCTTTTTCTGTTTTTGTGAGTGTGTATGTGTATGCTTCCTTGTGTGATTATGTCTGTATAGCTTTGCTTTTACCATTTGTCCTAGGATTCTGACTGTCTGTTTTTTGTCTGTTTGTTTGCTTGTTTTAGTAGAGTTTTTAGCACTTGTTATCATTGGTGGATTTGTTTTTTGGTTTGGTTGCTCTCTTCTTTCTTTCTCTCTTTTTTTATTTTTAATAATTTTTTTCTATTTTAATAACTTTATTTTATTTTATTTATTTTTCTTTCTTTCTTTCTTTCTTTTTTTGTCTCCCTTTTCTTCTGAGCCGAATGCCTGACTGGGTCTTGGTGCTCTGGCTGGGTGTCAGGCCTGAGCCTCTGAGGTGGGAGAGCCGAGTTCAGGGCATTGGTCCACCAGAGACCTCCCAGCCCCACGTAATATCAAACAGTGAAAGCTCTCCCAGAGATTTCCATCTCAATGCTGAGACCCAATTCCACTCAATTACCAGCAAGCTACAGTGCTGGATGCCCTTTGCCAAACAACTAGCAAGACAGGAACACAACCCCACCCACTAGCAGAGACGCTGCCAAAAATCATAATAACTTCACAGACACCCCCAAAACACACCACCAGACGTGGTCTTGCCCACCAGAAAGATAAGATCCAGCCTCATCCACCAGAACACAGGCACCAGTCCCCTCCACCAGGAAGCCTACACAACCCACTGAACCAACCTTACCCACTGGGGGCAGACACCAAGAACAATGAGAACTACGGACCTGCAGCCTGTGAAAAGGAGACCCCAAACACAGTAAGTTAAGCAAAATGAGAAGACAGAGAAATACACAGCAGATGAAGGAGCAAGGTAAAAACCCACCAGACCAGACAAATGAAGAGGAAACAGGCAGTCTACCAGAAAAAGAATTCAGAGTAATGATAGTAAAGATGATTAAGAATCTTGGAAACAGAAAGGAGAATATACAAGAAATGTTTAACAAGGATCTAGAAGAACTAAAGAGCAAACAAACAATGATGAACAACACAACAAATGAAATTTAAAATTCTCTAGAAGGAATCAATAGCAGAATAACTGAGGCAGAAGAACAGATAAGTGACCTGGAAGATAAAATAGTGGAAATAACTAACGCAGGGCAAAATAAAGAAAAAAGAATGACAAGAATTGAGGACAGTCTCAGAGACTTCTGGGAGAACATTAAATGCACCAACATACGAATTATAGGGGTCCCAGAAGAAGAAGAGAAAATGAAAGGGACTGAGAAAATATTTGAAGAGACTATAGTTGAAAACTTCCCTAATATGGGAAAGGAAATAGTCAATCAAGTCCAGGAAGCACAGAGAGTCCCATACAGGATAAATCCAAGGACAAACACTCCAAGACACATATTACTCAAACTATCAAAAATTAAATACAAAGAAAAATATTAAAAGCAGCAAGGGAAAACAACAAATAACATACAAGAGAATCCCCATAAGATTAACAGCTGATCTTTCAGCAGAAACTCTGCAAGCCAGAAGGGAGTGGCAGGACCTATTTAAAGTGATGAAAGGGGAAAACCTACAACCAAGATTACTCTATCCAGCAAGGATCTCATTCAGATTCGAAGGAGAAATTAAAACCTTTACAAACAAGCAAAAGCTAAGAAAATTCAGCACCTCCAAGCCAGCTTTACAACAAATGCTAAAGGAACTTCTCTAGGTAGGAAACACAAGAGAAGGAAAACACCTACAATAACAAACCCAAAACAATTAAGAAATTCAATGCAATCTCTGTCAAACTACCAACGGCATTTTTCACAGAACTAGAACAAAAAATTGCACAATATGTATGGAAACACAAAAGACCCCAAATAGCCAAAGCAATCTTGAGAAAGAAAAACAGAGCTGGAGGAATCAGGCTCCCTGGCTTCAGATTATACTACAAAGCTACAGTAATCAAGACAATATGGTACTGGCACAAAAACAGAAATATAGATCAATGGAACAGGATAGAAAGCCCAGAAATAAACCTATGCACATATAGTTGACTAACCTATGACAAAGGAGGCAAGGATATACAATGGAGAAAAGACAGTCTCTTCAATAAGTGGTGCTGGGAAAACTGGACAGCTACATGCAGAAGAGTGAGATTAGAACACTCCCAAACACCATACACAAAAATAAACTCAAAATGGATTAGAGACCTAAATGTAAGACCAGACACTATAAAACTCTTTGAGAAAAACATAGGAAGAACACTCTTTGACATAAATTGCAACAAAATCTTTTTTGACCCACCTCCTAGAGTAATGGAAATAAAAACAAAAATAAACAAATGGGACCTAATGAAACTTAAAAGCTTTTGCACAGCAAAGGAAACCATAAACAAGATGAAAAGACAACCCTCAGAATGGGAGAAAATATTTGCTAACAAATCAACGGACAAAAGATTAATCTTCAAAATATATAAACAGCTCATGCAGCTCAATATTAAGAAAACAATCAACCCAATTAAAAAATGGGCAGAAGACCTAAATAGACATTTCTCAAAAGAAGACATGCAGATGGCCAAGAGGCACACAAAAAGCTGCTCAACATTACTAATTATTAGAGAAATGCAAATCAAAACTACAATGAGGTATCACCTCACACCAGTTAGAATGGGCATCATCAGGAAATCTACAAACAACAAATGCTGGACAGGGTGTGGAGAAAAGGGGACCCTCTTGCATTGTTGGTGGGAATGTAAATTGGTACAGCCACTATGGAGAACAGTATGGAGGTTCCTTAAAAAACTAAAAATAGAATTATCATATGACCCAGCAATCCCACTACTGGGCATATACCCTGAGAAAACCATAACTCAAAAGATACATGCACCCCAATATTCATTACAGCACTATTTACAATATCCAGGTCATGGAAGTGACCTAAAAGCCCAGAGACAGACAAATGGGTAAAGAAGATGTGGTACATATATACAATGGAATATTATTCAGCCATAAAAAGGAACGAAATTGGGTCATTTGTAGAGACGTGGATAGACCTGTAGACTGTCATACAGAGTGAAGTAAGTCAGAAAGAGAAAAACAAATATCGTATATTAATGCATATATGTAGAATCTAGAAAAATGGTACAGATGAACCGGTTTGCAAGGCAGAAATAGAGACACAGATGTAAAGATATGGACACCAAGGGAGGAAAGCTGGGGGGCTGGGTGGTGGTGGGATGAATTGGGAGATTGGGATTGACATATATACACTAATATATGTAAAATAGGTAACTAAAAAGAACCTGCTGTGCAAAAATAAAATTCAAAAAAGAAAGCAGTAATGTACAAACATCTGAGTATTTCTGATTGTATGCTCCTGCCCTCCATCAAAAGTTTTGTAATTTGAAGAAAGCTGCATTTTTATAAAGTTATTTCTTAAAGGGAAGGAAAAAGCTAAAAATATTGAAGAATAACTTCACATAGCATGTGGTAGAAAAAGTACTGGGCTGGAAGCCATAATGCTTCATTTTTGTCTTGGTTTGGCCACAGTCTAGCAATGAATGAATTAATTGGCAAATATGGCACCTTGTAGGTTTGGCTTCATCATCTAAGAACAAAGGGTCTGGATTAGGTGACTCTAACCCCATTCCAACTCTTTAATTAACTATGAAAATACTGATGTGTTCTATATAAAATTGATAAGTATATTATTTTATGATTTGGTTTTCTCATAATTTTTGTTCACTGTAAATTTTCACTAAAATTACTTAAATCATATTTGTTAAAGGTTTTTCTGTATCTGAAGGAAAAGAAATAAAGACTTCTCAGATTCTCCTTCTGAATTCTCTAAAGCAGTTCCCTCTGTCCAGGACAGGAGCCTAAGGATTTCGGCTTAGATGTGTGTGAAATGGATCAGGTATGGCTCAAATGCAGGGATGCTTCTCCTAAGAGAAAGGATAAATGATCCCTGTGTTTTTAGTCAGACTTGCCAGCTGAGTATATTACAACAGAGCCAATTACAGGCTGAGCTAGCTTGGGAGCTGTCCAGAACACCAATCTATAAATGACATTAAATCATCACAGAATAAAATTAAATATGCAGCATAACTGAAGAAATGAAAGTTGTCTCCACTGGAACTGAAGTGGACAGTGCATTTATGGGAGGAAAAAGAAAATCACCCATCAAGTATTTTTACTGTGCACTCGAGAGGCTCACCATCTGCTAGCTTCACCATCACACTAAGTCAGTAGTACCTGAGATCAACAGAGTCAGACAGCTGACATTCTGAAAGATAATAGTGCCATCAGCCCTCTATAGCCTTGGGTTCCTCATCACAGATTCAACCAACTGTGAATCAAAAATATTGCCCTCAAAATTTCAGAAAGTTCAAAAAAAAAAAAAAATTTCAGAAAGTTCCAAAAAGCAAAACTTGATTTTGCCACGTGCCAGTAATTATTGACATAGCATTGACATTGTATTATGTATCATAATAATCCAGAGATTATTTAAAAGATATGGGAGGATGTGCATAGGTTATAAGCAAATGCTATGCTGTTTTGTAAAAGGAACTTGAGCACCCATGGATTTTGGTGTCCTTGGGGGTCCTGAAACCAATTCCCTGTGGATACCAAGGAGCAACTGTATATGATGTACTCATGGGCATTTCTAGGTGATGGCTCCTTCAGCTCCTGGCCTGGGACATATGAAGCTAAAAGAAAATCCAAAGAACTCACCACTGTATCATTTCTTCCTCATGTCCCAAGGTCCCAAGGCAGTCTGCCTTCTTGTCTCCAACTTTCAGAGTCTTCTTGTGTTTGCTATAAATGTCACGTCCAGGGCTTTTAGTTGTAATTTCAAGAGGAATAAGGGAAAATGTGTCTACTCCATCTTCCTGGAAGCAAAAGATTTGGCCCATTTTTGAGCATCCGAAAAGCCAATTTGTCCAAACATTTTACAAATAACTTTAAGTGGAAAAGTCAATACCACAATCTTAAAAATGTTTCTCCATCCATTAGTGGACATTTTCACTTAATTTAGACCCAGCCTACCATCATCTTTTTGTATCTCTCTCTCCCTTTCCCTTTTCTGTTCACTAGTCTTTCCCCTTTCTGTTTAGAGCAAACCAACAAATTATCTTGCCCAGCTCTCCCCAAAATATTGGTGAAATTTATTGAGAGCCTGCCCTGGTCCCAGCCCTGCAGAATGTGTTTGCCTAAAATCTTCCATCAGCCCTGAGCAGAGGGAAAGCAGCTAAAACATTTTTATCGTGCTATTTAGTGTGACCCTGACTAGTTTCTAAATTAAGTCACAGATAATGATTATTTCAGATTCATTTCACAGTATCTTCTAAAATAGTTCTATCTTGGGAGAGACCACTGTGTGCTCTAAAAGATCAGCCACTCAATGTCATCTTTAGAAAACTAGCAACAGAATGAGAATTGTATTTGTTGCCTTCCTTGCTTAAGTGATATAAAGTAAAGTGATGGATTAAACCAATCATGCTCCAAAACATCCTTCTCCTCTATTCTCCTCATAGCACCCAGCCACCCCTGGAAAGATCTTACCTATTTGTTTACATGTCTTCAGTCTTCCCACCATACAAAGCAGGAGCTAGACAGCTATCTTGTCAGTAGTCACTTCCCAGGGGTAAGACGGTGCCACACGGAGTCGACTGTCCAGGAATACTTGTTTGCACTGGTTACAATGAGATTTTTAAACATATAACATCCAAAATTTCTGCAAGTATATTTCACTTCCTATTACATTTCCCTCACTTTCAAAATTGACTAATCTTTATAGGAAATTTAATTGGAATTTTGTTTGTTTTTTGGCTGCATTGCATTTTCATTGCTGCGCACGGGCTTTCTCTAGTGGTGGTGAGTGGGGGCTGCTCTTCGTTGCTGTGCGCGGGCTTCTCATTGCAGTGGCTTCTCTTTTTGCAGAGCACTGGCTCTAGGCACGGGGGCTTTAGTAGCTGCAGCATGCGAGCACAGTAGTTGCAGCACGTGGGCCCTAGAGCGCAAGGGCTTCAGTAGTTTCAGCCTGTGGGCTAAGTAGTTGCAGCTCACGGGCTCTAGAGTGCAAGCTCAGTAGTTGTGGCGTACAGGCTTAGTTACTCCACGGCATGTGGGATCTTCCTGGACCAGGGATCCAACCCATGTCCCCTGCATTGGCAGGCGGATTCTTAAAAACTGCACCACCAGGGAAGTCCAGTTGGAATGTTTTATATTTTTACCTCAACTGTCTTTTTAAGAGTACTTAATCACCTCTTCTTTTTTTTTTTTAACCCTCATATGTGTTTTTCATGTAAGAATTCTGAAGTGTTTTTCTTTTTTAAATGCCCATTTGTTAGGAGATGAGTATAGATTTTTTGCATTTCACCAAATACAATTTTCCTGAATTTGTTTGGTGTGAGAGAGAGAGATTTATTATGAGGAATCTGTTTATGTGATTATGGAGGCCGAAAAGTCTCACGAGCTGTCATCTCCCAGCTGGAAACCCAGAAAGGCCAGTGGTGTAATTCAATCCACGTCCAAAGGCCTGAGAACCAGAGTTGATCACGGTTTAAATACCAGTCTAAGGGCAAGAGGAGACCAATGTCCCAGCTCAAACAGGCAGGCAGGAAGGAAAAACAAGGCAAATTCTTCCCTCCCCTGCCTTTTGTTCTATTCAGGCCTTCAACAAATAGACTGATGCTCACCCATACTGAGGAGGGTAATCTGCTTTCCTGAGGTCACCAATCCAAAGGCTAATTTCATCCAGAAACACCCTCTTGGACACACCCAGAAATAATGGTTGATCTGGGTACCCCCAGCTAGTCAAACTGACGCATACATAGCACAGGGAGATCAGCTTGGTGCTTTGTGACCGCCTGGAGGGGTGGGATAGGGAGGGTGGGAGGGAGGGAGACGCAAGAGGGAAGAGATATGGGAACGTATGTATATGTCTAACTGATTCACTTTGTTATAAAGCAGAAACTAACACACCATTGTAAAGCAATTATACTCCAATAAAGATGTAAAAATAAATAAATAATAAAGAAAGAAAAAAAAAATTGACACATACATTTAACCATCACTGTGATAATACCTCATAGGGGCTGTGGTAGATTAAAGTATTTAATGTACATAGCGTACTTAAAACAGTGCCTAGCACCTGGTGCTAGAAAAGTATTTGCCATCATTATTATTACTATTATATTATTTATTATTTGGGGATTAATTATGATTACCTAGATCATTTGAGAATATAAATCAAGAAAAGATGGAAGTTCGAGGCTGAGGGTACTTCAACATTTAGAAGAGAAAAAGCTGGCAAAGAAGAATGAGAAGGAAGGATCAGGAGGGTAGGCGAAAACAAGTATGATGACATAAACTCACAGGAAAACAAAAAAGCATTTCAAGACTGAGCAAAACTCCCATGTGTTGAATGATGCTGAGAGTTCAAGCAAGGCAAGGATGGAGATGTGAACACTGGAACTTAGTACATAAACATTTATGTTAGTTGACAAGATCTTTGTGTAGCTATCTCCTGGTTTTGACTACCAGGCATCCTTCTTCTTTCTTCTGGAAGCAGCATCCTACACTTCCTTGGAGATTTACATGCCAAACTCTGTATGTGGACCCAGTAAATCTGTCCACTATGGCACTCCATCCTCTTCTACCACAGACATAGACTAGCTCATCAGAATCCTCCTCAGAAAGGTGTATTTCAGAGTTTGGGGAAAATACTGTCTCTTTAAACGTTTGTTGTTAAACTGGTGAGATATTAGCCTGGGGTTATAGATAGATAATGATCTTGCCTGGAAAATGGAGAGACCCATTAAGGGAGGCAATGACAGAGCCCTAATTATACTGTTGGAGCACCTAGATTTAGCCATGCCTGAAGCCATATTCATCCTCAGGATTCCTAGAATTCTTAAGTTGGCATGAGCTAGATTTCAGTCACTTTCAGCCAAAAGCATTTTGACTCTATCATAAATATTTTCACAATGATTGTAATATAAAAAACATCAAGTGAGATTTGTATTTTGGCACATCCAAAATCTATGTAAAGAAAATTGGAAAGTAGACAGCAGAGGAAGGGGGAAGATGTAGAATTCAGTTGGTGCACGTGTCTCATTGACAGGACCAAGCTCTCTACTCCTGATAATGAGCTCTGGGTTTTGAGCTCTTTTATATTCTGTATCTTTACAGACATATCTGCAGCAGGTACTTGACACATGGGGTCAACAGACTAGGCAACATCGGGAAACCAGTGACGTTAGTTGGTCTAGTAGCAGGTAGCAAGCTAGGCTCAGTCACAGGGTGAAATTTTAGGGACATAATGTTAGTTCCTGGGAACAAGTGTGAGAGGGAAGGCTTTTGAGGATAAGGCAAGGAATGTTCTTGGGAGAGACTGGAGAATAATGTAGTAGCCTGATGAAAACAAACACACAAAAAAGCTCAGTTAGCACTCAAACCAGTTTGAGTTCATCTTTACAAGCAACAGAAACTATGTCTAGCTAAATTAAGCAGAAAGAGTATTCATTACAATGGTGTTGATGACTCACAGAATCTCTGGGTAGGCCAGAGAAGCAGGCTTGGGGGACATTCAGGCAGGGCCACCTGCCAAATCACAACACAAACCTGGTCCAGTGGAGATGCCAACCACTGCTTGCCTCTCAGACACAACCAGCTGTAGATAATAGATGCAGCTGCCCCCATCCCCAGAGTGCATTGTGTATGGCTTATGCTTCTTTATGTCACTAGCTTCCAAAGCGACAACTGTGTGACTCTGGGGGCACTGAGGGGTTGGAAGTAGAGGACAGAGAGTGGAGTAGGACCGGCAGAGCCAAGTCCATGTGCCTAGCTGCAAGGGAGGCTGTGAAAGGGGATATAAGGCAGTGTCACCTTCTATCATAGCACATGAACTCTAGGAAATTTTGTGCAGTATTCTCAAATATAAGAACATTCAAATGATGGGTGACCAAGAATAATGGCAAGCACACTAGCCCCATTAAAGTGCAGTGTGGGCAGTGACTCAGAGTATAGGCTTTGGAATAAGACTGCAGACGTTCAAGTTCAAGGTCTGATAATTCCTTGCTCTTTAATTTCTCTAAGCCTCATTTCACTCATCTGAAAAATGGAGATAAGAATAGAACCTAGGGCTTCCCTGGTGGCGCAGTGGTTGACAGTCCGCCTGCCGATGCAGGGGACACGGGTTCGTGTCCCGGTCTGGGAAGATCCCACATGCCGCGGAGCGGCTGGGCTCGTGAGCCATGGCCGCTGAGCCTGAGCGTCTGGAGCCTGTGCTCTGCAATGGGAGAGGCCACAGCAGTGAGAGGCCCGTGTACCACAAAAAAAAAAAAAAAAAAAAAAAGAATCTAGCCCAGAGTTGGTGTAGGGATTAAGGAAGGTGATGCTCATGTAAAGAGACAAATTATGAGCCCGAGGATGCCCAGCCTTTCCCTTTCTTTGTCTGCGAAAGGAGATTCTGGTGGTGGCCTCTCAAGTTATTTTGCTCCCATATCTTCCAAGGAAGGCCCTGTTATTGCCAAAGTTGTTCCTAGGGCTTTTGTGATGTAGAATTGGGATAGAAGATCAGGAGGAATATAACTCAAGATATGCCTATGCTAGGACTAGGACAAGAGAAGAATTTTCCAAGGATTTTGGAGAAGAGAAAGACTAGAGATCTGGGAATACTAGAAAAGTGGATAGGAGAGGAAAGGGGCTCTTGATATTGCCCTTTAAATAGATAGATAGCTAGTTAATCTTATACATGTAATCATACATATTATATATAACCTCTTATGGTATCGAGGAAATGCTAGTCATGAATATGGTCATTTTAAAATTATGTTTTGATAGCTGACCATGTTTCTTTTGGGTAACACTGCCTTAAGCATGAATTAAGTGGATCATAGAGTCATCAAGAAGGAAATGAAAATACAAGGAAAACACTTGGCATAGCGCCTGGCACATAGTAAGTGCTGTACATATGTTAGCTGGTGTTATTATCAAAACTGGATCAAAGTCAGAGAAAGAGTGATATGATGTGACTAGTCACTTGAGCTACTGAACCAGGACTTCATAAAATCCTCTGAGGGAGATCAGGATTGATGCCAAACCCCGAGGCAAGATCGAGCTGCATCTGCTGAAGCCAGCTGCAGTGCCTTCTGCCTCCCAACTAGAAAGCAACACTCCTTGTATGAGCTGAACTGTCCCCTCCCATTCATATGTTGAAGTCCTAACCCTCAGTACCTCAGAACGTGACTGTACTTGGAGATAGAGCCTTCAAAGTGGTAATTAAGGTAAAATGAGGTTGTGTGTGTGAGCCCTAGTCCAATAGGGTTGAAAAAAGAGATGAGGTCACAGATAGACACGTATAGAGGGTAAACCATGAGAAGACATCAGAAGGCATCCATCTACAAGCCAAAGAAAAAGATTCTCAGAAGAAACCAATGCTGTGGACACCTTGACCTTGAACTTCTAGCCTCTAGAACTGTGAGGAAATAAATTTCTGCTGTTTAAACCACCCATCTGTGGTATTTTGTTATGTCAGACCTACCAAGCTAATACACATGAAAATCAGCACCATTCAAGCTCAGAGCATCCTCAGTGTGCCCCACCGTACTCGGCCGATAAGCTCATGAGGCAGAGGATAGAAGCTCAGTAAATACTGGAGGTGTTACCCAGGTTGGTAAATGTCAACCTGAGGAAGTAATCTAGAAGCTTGTTAAAAGGTAGAAATGAATTTGGCAATGCTCACTGATAATCATAACCTTCAAGTAATACTAAAAATTCTGATACAGGGAGTCTGTCTTTTTTTTTAAGTCACTAAGTAAGAATTATTAACAGCCAGTACCTATTGAAGGTTTTAACCTACTAGATGCTGTTACTTTGCTGTATTAACTGATTTAATGCTCACAACAACCCTATCAATATTAAAATATCAAAATATTCATTGTTTTTGTGAATATGATCAGCATTCTAATTATATCCTGACATTAAACCCCTTGCATAGATAGATAGATGAGACACAGAGAGATGAAGTCGTTTTCCCAAGGCCACAAAGCCAGTAATTGGCAGAGTCTAGCTGTGGGTCTTCCTCAACGTCTGCACTCTTACCCATCAGGGTAAGACCCAAGAGGGTCTCCGAGTTTGTGTTGTATACTTGTGTGACTTTGATAACCTGGAACATAGACGTCTTGCCTTCTGCCACTTGAATCCTTGACCAATCAGAGGTAAATATTGTGAATGACCTTTTGCCCTAATAAATATCAGTGTGACTTTTTTATTTTAAACAAAAAGAGGTTAATGTGACTATTCCTTTAACAATGGTCAATGTTAGGGGAAAAAAATCCTATTTGCTGAGCTTTAATGATCCTCCCATATAACCCAATTCCTCTGTCAACCTTTCCCCAATGTGAAAATCCTCATTATTAACATGAATCTGATTAGCATTCTAATTATATATTTACATAAAGACATCCTTTTTCAGTTTTTTCCCACACACAGTTTTCATTACAGTATATGGCAATCTTGGTGCTGAAGGTCAGGGTCTGAAAGCTACTCTGGGCCCCCCACTGCCTTTATTTACAACCTCCCACAGTTCTCACATAGCTACAGATGGGTCCTTAGGCCTTAGTCTGTCATAAAGTTCTTTCTGTAGTGCATGAGGAGTGACCCAGATTTTTTAAATGCCTACAGTCTCCTCTGAAATAGCAGTTACTGCTAAGGAAGGATTTGTTATGGAGAATACAAACAAACTATTTCAGCTGGGAGCTACTCAGAAATTTTATAATTTGCCATTAAATAAGATTCTTAGCATTGACAATGGAAGGCATTCTGCCACAGTGAACGTTCTGACTGATCAGAGTTCAGCATCACGTAGACTAAGAAGGCAGAAATAATCCTACCATCCATCTAAGTAGATCAGCCAGAACGCTTCATAACACAACACATGGGTGCTAAGCGGGTTGTGATAGAAGATAAGACCTCTGTAACGAACTGAAATCACTGCTAATTTTTCCAAGCCCTTGATCAAATCATTTCTTTCTAGGTACTATCTGAGAGCAAAAGCCCTATTTCTAAATTCCTTCTGGAAGTGTGATATTAAAAAAATACCCGTGTTATTGAAAATTTTGTTATTCTCTTTCTGGAACACTCATTGACTTATAATAACAGCATAATACATCCTAAAGACAGATCAAATTTAGAGACTAGGACTTTTTAATCTTTATCTACCCAACTGTGTTGGGAATGGTACCCTGAATTCATTGTGCTTCCAAATTAAATTTAAATCCACAAATTTCTTATGCATGCTGTGCAAAACAATCCACTCCATAATGCACATTTGTTAAATATTTGCACTGTGCTTGCTGGAAATCACAAAAGGCTAGGTTGTTGTTCTTGACTAGTACAAACAGATTTTTTAAGTGAAAAATTAGGGTTTAAAGAGACCAAACAGGAAAAAAATAATTATACCCCATTTGGAACTCAAGCCCATTGTTTGTATAAAGACTATATTAAACTAAAAATCTGAGTCATTGCTAACTAGCTTCAAATTGTATTTAGTATTTTACATAAATTTTAATACTCCTAACAGTTTCATTGGGGCAAGAAAGAAATCTTTCCTCTTATCTGATAGTGGCAGATAAAAGCATGTAAAAGTTGCTTTTGAGGGGTCATCCACTTAACTTTGCCTTAGAACCTGCTGCATGAACCCTACGCCCCAGCCTCTGCCGGGGGCTGCCTTGTCCTTTCTCCTTCCTGGCTCTCTGCTTGGCTTGGCATTACCCCCACTGCACTTCTGCTTGTTTTAGGCTGAGCCTGGCTCACACTCGAGCCCCCAGGTAGGGATGTCCAGGTAACCCCTACACCCCAACGTGACCTCAGTCCCTCCCCTTTTTCCTCAGAGCAGGTCTCAGTGCTCTGACCTCCACTGCCCTCTCCCTGCAGACACCGTCTTCATGCAACAGACTTACCATTGAGGAGATAGAAGTCCACGAAACCAACACGTGAGAAATAACTCCTTAGTTCATAGCACATTTTCATCAACGATCTATAGAAGATCCCCTTTCGTGATGTTAAAAATTATATTATTTATATATTTTTTTGTTCATTTATTATCTTGTTCTCATAGCAAATTCCCTTTCCTCCACTCCCTTATACAAAACTTTTCAGGAACCCTCCTACGCTGTTGGTGGGAGTGTAAACTGGTGCAGCCACTGTGGGGAACAGTATAGAGGTTCCTTAAAAAACTACAAATAGAGTTAACATATGATCTAGCAATCCTACTCCTGGGCATATATCTGGAGAAAACTCTAATTCAAAAAGATACATGCACCCTAATATTCACAGCAGCACTATTTACAATAGTCAAGACATGGAAGCAACCTAAATGTCTATCAAGAGAAGAATGGATAAAGAAACTGTGGTATATATATATATATATATATATATATATATATATACATAGAAATATTACTCAGCCATAAAAAGAGAATGAAATATTGCCATTTGCAGCAACATGGATGGATCTAGAGATTATCATACTAACTGAAGTAAGACAAACAGAGAAAGCCAAATACTATATAATATTGTTTGTATGTGGAATCTTAAAAAAATGATATAAATGAGCTGATTTACAAAACAGAAACAAACTCACAGACATAGAAAACAAACTTATGGTTACCAAAGGGGAAGTGGGAGAGGAGGGATAAATTAGGAGTTTGAGATTAGCAGATACAAACTACTGTATATTAAATAGATAAACAAGGTCTTACTGTGTAGCACAGGGAACTGTATTCAGTATCTTGTAATAAACTACAATGGAAAAGAATCTGAAAATGTATACACATATAAAACTGTATAACTTTGCTATACATCAGAAACTAACACAATGTAAATTAACTACTTTTCAAAGAAAAGAAACATTTTCTGACGTGTTTGGGTTTTTTTTCATTAAATGTGTTGCTACAAAATATTCCTTGGTGTGTGTGTGTGTGTGTGTGTTATAGGTTTCATTCCGTTTCAAATCTCACTCAGGATTATTTTTCAGATACATTATGTAGCTATGTTGCTTTTAACTACTGTATAATATGCCCATTCTTCACATTGTATATATTTACTCTCCCAGTGATGGTCACTCAGCTTGCCTAGAATTCCCTGACACCACAAATAATGCTGCAAAGAACATCCTCGTATCATTCCTTTAGGCTTATGCCCAGGAGTGGAAGCCCTTGGCCACCCTGCACAGAGACTATCAGCACCATACCTGTATCCCCTCGACCTCCCCAGCACTCACACAGACAAGCCTCCCCAGCTGCCCAGTGCCAGCATTTGCATATCTTTGCCTGTGGGCTTTCTCAGCAGACCTCAACCAATGCCTAATGACAGTTATATAAAAATACTCCAGGGCTTCCCTGGTGGCGCAGTGGTTGAGAGTCCTCCTGCCGATGCAGGCGACGCGGGTTCGTGCCCTGGTCCGGGAAGATCCCACATGCCGCGGAGCGGCTGGGCCCGTGAGCCATGGCCGCTGAGCCTGCGCGTCCGGAGCCTGTGCTCCGCAACGGGAGAGGCCACAACAGTGAGAGGCCCGCGTACCGCAAAAAAAAAAAAAAAAAAAAAATACTCCAGCTCTTTCACCCCTTGGGGGGGCGGGGTGGGCAAACTGTGAGGGTCTTACTCTACACTGGCTCCTAGACTCCCCCAGATAAACTCCATTAACACACAGTAGTAACTTGCTTGAAAACAGGTCCTTTATTGAGTGCCTTTCCTTCTCTACCTCACTTCTCTGCACCCCTATAAGGGTTTCGTGTCACCTCCCAAATAAACCACTTCCCTTCCAGTCCTTATTTTGGGGTATGTTTTGAGGAGAACTCAAAACACAGGGGTGTGTTTATTTACCTTACCAACAGAATGACTCTACAAATCTCACTCCCAACAGCAGTGGTAAGGGCGGTACCCACATTCCACATCCTCCCCGACACTGGCGCTATCCAGCCTTCTCAATTGTGCCCATTGAATTGGCTTAAGTGATATCTCATTGTTATTTTAATTTCCATTTCTCTGATTTCAGGGAATTCCCTGGCGGTCCAGTGGTTACGACTCCGCGCATCCACTGCCGGGGGCCCGGGTTCGATCCCTGGTCGGGGAACTAAGATCCCACAAGGTTGCACGGCACGGCCAGAAATAAGTTTTTCTCTGATTTCAAATCATTGTGAACTTTTCCTTATTTGTCTGTTTCCATCTTCACTTTCTGCAACAAAGATTAATGGTAACAGCTAACACTAGATCGTTCACGTATATCCCTAGAGGCCATATTCCAGCAGCTCTATGTGTATATTAACTCATTAAATCCTGGTGCCAATCCTAGGTTTTACTCTTATCACCATCCACATTTTGAAGATAAACCAAAACCCAATTAAGTAACTTTCCCAAGGTCAGATAGCTAGTAAGTCATGGAGCCTGAGTTAAAACCCACCAGACTCAGGCTAAGATGCTGTGCCCTTAACTCTCTTACTCTGCTGCCTTCCCTGATTCAACACTTTAAGAACCTTTCCCTCTTCTGTTCTACAGAGTTTCCTTTGAGCCTGCTTCCCCTTCCAAGCAAATGAATAATGTAGGGATTGAGTCCTAGAATTGGGTGGGGAGTCCATTACTTGGGACACTGTAAACTGAGCCTCTTCAGTGGTACAATACAAAGAATACTCAGTTAGCACAGTCATTACAAAGTGAAATATTCTACTTAAATACTCTAGTCAACTGAGGAGTATATGGCTACCATACTAAGACACATTAATAAAAAGCGGTACCCTAGAATGTTAAGATCTATACTAGGTTTCTTTCGCTGCTGTAAACATTACCACAAAGTTAACAGCTCATAGCATACGAATGTATTAGCCCACCCTTTCTTCAGCCAGTTCCCATGAGCTCAACTTCTTCCTCTGCTCTGGGTCTCAGAAGGCTGGCCCAAGCACACATCTGCAGCTCCCTATCTGGAAGGAGAGTTTGCCTCCACACTCATTCCTGTCGCTGGCACAATTCTGTTCCTCGTGGCAGCAGGGCTGAATTTCCCATTCGCTCACTGGCTGTCAGCCGGGAGCCCCCCTGAGCAACTTAAGGCCACCTGCGTAACCCATCATGCCATGACCTCCATCTTCAGACCAGCAACAATGTATCAAGTCCCCTTCATGCTTCTCATCTCTGACTTCTCCTTCTGTTGCATCCCTTCTGCCTCCGGTCAGAGAAAGTTCTCTGCTTTTAAGGGCTGGTATGGTTGGATTGGGCCTACCTCAAAAATCCAGCATAAACTCCCAATTTTAAGATCTATAACTTTAATTACATTTACAGAGTCCCTTTGCTCTGTCATATAACGTATTCATAGGTTCCAGGGATCAAAGCATGGACATCTTTGGGGGAGGGAGTGTTATTGTTCACCAGAAGATCCTCGTAGGAACCTGGGGTACCATTCCAAATTTCAACGGGAGTAATAACAATACCTACTTTTATAGGTTGATCATGAGAATTAAATGAGTTAATATTTGGAAAGTGCTTTAAACAGTGTCTGGAAAGAGCTATATGAGTGCTTGTTGAATAAATGAGTGAACGAATGAAGTTCTGACTGTACTTGAAAGATCGGAAGTATAGGTGATACAGCTGAATGTTGTTACCTACTGGCAAAACTGGAAGTTATTGGTGGGTGGGAGGGTGGAAAGAGGGGAGTTAGAGAAAATCCCTGATGGCAATTTTTAGTTGTCATTTGTAATAGGCAATGGTACCCATTATCTAGGGTATTCTGGTTATTTGAAAGGTGCCTGAGAAAGTATCGATAAAAATGTGAATATGGTTGCTTACATTACTAATTTTATTAAAATAAAACTAATTTATTTTTTATTTTAAGGCCCAGCTGGTCAACAAGTCCCTCCTCTGGCATGGGCTTGGCAGTAGATAACCCCATGTGTTGCAGCACATACCGTGATGTTTTTACAGAGCCCCTACGCCCTTGCCATGGTATCCGTAGAAACACAGATTTCCTGGGAACAGACCATCATCCCAGAAGGTGAGAGGCAAATACAGGCTTTTTCCTACACTTGATGACACTTCTTAATCCCCATATTCCCATTACTCTTTACACAGTCCCTTTTCCTATACCCAGGATAGGACTCATGAACAGAGAGACCCCTTGTACTAATAAACACTTGGGTACTCTCCAATTTCAAAGTGTTTCTATCAACTAAAGAAGCAGCATGATATAATGGATTTGAATATTGACTATGCTATTTACCGGCTATTTGATTTTGGAAAACTTCCTTATCCTATATGCAAAATGGGGTTAGTAATAACTGTTTTCAGTTGCTGTTGGAATGACGGCCAATGTAATTGAAGTACCTAGTGGTCCCTGGCACATGAAAAACACTTGACAAATAGCTATTATTACCACATATTATTTCTAGGGATACCAGAAGAAATATGACAACAGGCAAATTTCAATTTCAGATAAATAACAAATAATTTTTATGTGTATTTTAGTATATTGCATGGGGTGTACTTATATTAACTTTATTTTTATTTGCTAAATCTCACAACCGTAATTATTTCATCTGATTTTTAAGACAACCATTGAAGTAGATATTATTCACATTTTACATGTAAGGAAGCACACTCAGAAAAAAATAAGTGATGTGAAACCATGATAAACATATTAAGTAGTAGAACCTGTTCTATTTTGTTTTTAACAGAGGTTTGGGGTCTGTTTGCTTGTTTTTTCTCAAAAAAGGATGCTCTTTTGTGTTTATTACTTTCCTCTCTCTTTACCCTCATCTCACCTGCAAAGTGCTTACCACAGCTACATAGATGCTCCATGCATGGGCTGTTTACATGAACAGAGAATAAGGGGTGGCATGGGATTGCTGTGTTACCCTGAAGTACACTCCAAACAGGAGAACTGCCTTTAAACACAAGGGTTGAGATGAGGTGGATTAAAAAGAAAGATAGATTTTAATTCTATTATTACTTAATATTAACACAGGACATGGTGATTTTCAGGCAATACCTAGTAAGGGTCTACTGTGTTTACCAAGCAGTGAGCTCGCTCAGTGTAGATGTGAATTCAGGGACAGGAAGATACCATAGGTACCCCATTAAGATCCACAAGGTCAGGAACCAGGATTTTTTGTATCTTATCAATGTATATCCTCCACCTGCCTCACTTTAGCTGTGTCTTGTTCCCCATAGCTTATCAGCATCTTCAACAAAGAGTGACTGAAGGAGATAAAGTTCAGACTAAGTACTGAAGGCTAGCACATCATTCCAGCTGAGGTTTAGGTTGTCTGTGAGATTTTGCTAAGCCAGGTCAGAGTTACAATAACCATCAAGGTTGACCTTATCATTTACGGTATTAGAGGAGGTAGGAGAAGAACTTTAAAATCAGCTTTGAATTACCTTCTTTTGAGGGCACACCGATTTAAAAACGTCCACCACAGATGTAGAGGTCAAGAGGGATAAATCTCTTGATTCCCATGGTAGGGAAGCTCCAGAAGTAGTGTGATCTCCATAAAGTATCCTGCCCTAGATTTTTTTAAGGTCTCTTGAGATGAACTTTGATTTCTTATTTCTGCCAGCACACCAAAGACTTTTTTCTATTTTAAGTATATACTCAGAAAAAATTTAACACACTAGCACTTATGTATAGTGTTGATTTGAGTGGCTGAAACAGGAACTCACCCATAGAGAGAACAGAGTCCTGTGGGCCTTCAAATTACCAATGTGCCCAGGAGGCTGACACTTCTGTCTCTGGAGTGCATTTTGCTGACCTTTTCACAACAATTCCCATTGCCTCTTTTTACTCTTTTTACTCTTTTCTGTCTATTTTACCTTTTATTTTCATCAATTTACTTGGAGTGGTAGAGAGGCTGAACTTGGGGTATGATTTTTAATCTGCATGAAAAATTCCTTTTCCCCTTTCCATATTTATGAGAGTCTGACTTGGCATCTCCGAGAGGAAATCACCGTACAGTGTGGAAAATGCTTACGGCAGCCTTAAGAGTGCCAAGCCAACTGAACTGGGCCAAAAAAATTCTGCTTGTTGACAACACCTGTTAGCTCATGTCTACACACCTAGACTGGAAATAGCCACGGTGAAATTTCAATTGTTTACCCTGCAATAAATCTGCAAATTGCTTAGCTCAACAACGAGAGTTTCCTTAAAGCAGTATTTCTCAAACTGTGGGCCATGGACCACTTGCATCGGACCCACCTGAGGTTCTTATAGAAAAGGCCCATTTCTGGGCCCCCCTGCAGAACTCTTACTGAATCAGAATCTGCAACTGACAACAATGAGTCTTTAAAACCTTCCCTTAGGGTATGTATAAATGTGATCCAAACTGAAGTGTATCAGTTTCCTCAATTGATTGGCTGATACGGTGTAACTAACAGCCTGCGACTTCATCACTTCCCCGCATCCTCTGGCCCATGCACCTGGGTCCAGGGAGCCAAATAGTGACCACGTCTGAGAGGAACACTGGGCAGCACTTAGGACCCAGGCTGGGTAAGGCTGGCTGTCTGTCATAGCACCAATGTGTGTGATTTTGTGGCTTCTCTATAATGGGTTCAGTACCTGTGGGACCCTCTGACTGAGACAGACTCCATTTGCTTTACACCTGAGGAGGGAGACACAAATGCATAATTCCACACACAAACAACAAGAATTACAGAAAATTTATTTTAAAAAGTAACTTAACCGTGAATATATATATATGTGCTAATTCACTGAAACTACAAATTGAATATCCTGTGGTTTTTCTATTAACTTTCAATCCCTCCTCATTGGGAATCAGTGAGATCATTAGAGAGGGTTAAAGGAATTATCTTTTTCCTGGTCTGGTCTGAGTTCTTTCCTTTGCCAGGCACCTGCATGGTGCCCCGATCCTCTTCTATTTTAGGCTGGTCTTGTTGGAATGGTCATTTCCTCATTAGATGACATTTAATGCCAGCATCCCAACATTTCCAGGCTTCCTACAATAGCTCAAAGTCTGGCTCTTATATATGGCAACTGCTCAGTTGAATTTCTGTGCTCTCACTCCCTAATAATACAGAATTAAAGTGGTTCCCTCAGGGTCCCGATCTCTCTGAAAAATGTCTGTCCCCAGAGGAAAATGCATAGTTCCCAGTGTGCCTCTCGGCTGTGAGCCTTCTATGGGTTGCCTGTCCCTGGCTCAAGACGGCTGCGTGTCCCCTCAGTCTGGCAGGTGAGAAGACCTTCTAAATTGAGCTTCTGTCCCCTCCCCTGGAAAAATTCCCTATCTACACAAAAACCCTTGCATTGTACCGTATTTCCTGTGCCCAAACACTCTCAAAGGCACCTGAGGTGTTCCTGCCTCTATCATGTGGGCTACACTAAACGAGGCCCACGTAAGCCTCCCAACCTGTCTGCAGGTGGGAGAGAAAGCAAACGCTCCCTTCCCAAGGGCACAGGCTTTCTGTAGAGCTCCTAGACTAGACAGGTACGAGGGAACTGGGAGAAGCAGGAGTATATGGGAAGCTTCTTTGTCTAGTGGGGGTTCTGCCTTCACGGAATGCCCAGGAGGTAAGGCACAGGGTCTCGCGTTACGTCCAGAGGAGGTCCTGCTCCTTTATCCTGTGTACATGATAAAGAACTCACCATCTGGGGTATAAGTAATAGAAGTGTTGGATGCCTAAGGAAGAAGCAAAAATGTAGAAGGAGGCGCCTCTCCCCTCCTCTCTCGAGAATGAGGACAGTAAGTGACCACCTCTGAATTTTCATCAGAAATTAAGCCATGGTTGTAATCAGGTGATAAAAATAATGTAATGAATAGAAACATGGACTCTTACTGGGTACGTTGTTAGTATCGATGGGTTTTACAGTGAAGTCCTCCAAAACAGGAAGTTGAATTTTGAAACCGTTCTTGGATTTTGTTCAAATTCCATTTTCAAAAGGATGAGGTGCTAGCTAGAATGTTTTAATCACTCCAGAAAGCTTGTCGTTCTCAAAAATGGTCTATTCCTAAAGTGAAACATTTTATAATGAAGGGTGATAAAGAGCTGTAATTGCATGAAATGAAAATTTTCTAGTCGATTTGGGCAGAAAAACTGAATCAAGTTGGAAAATCTGTGCTGCAAATCTTTGATCCTCCAACTAAATAAAGCAGCAGTGGAGACATTTACATTTTTTCTGTTTCTTGATTTTTCCTAGAATTATTTTGATGATACTACATAGACCTGAATTATCAAAATAGAAACTTGATTTACTGGAATAACCTTCCTCATGGGAAGAACAAAAGTATTATCCCTGTGATTTTTTGTTTTTAATGGATTTAACTGCAGAAATCTCAGGCTCCCTCTAAGCAGGAAACAGAGACATACATCAGTGAGACAATGGATCCAAGATATTCACTTATTCATTCAGTGGATATTAATTTGACCAGGAGCTGGGCTAGCCAACACATGTAATGGATATCCCTTTTCTTTAGTCTTTTGGATCAAACACCCATACAAGCTTGCAGAAACATTTCCAAAGATGAAGATGTTTGTAAAGTAAAATTAGGTTTCCCTTCTCTCTCATCCCAAATGGGTATTAATAACACTTTGTTAATCCCACTAACAATGTCAAATGGTTCCTTCTACACTTTCTTTATTTAAATAATCATATGTGTGTATATTTATCATTTTATTTATACTTACATATTATAAGTTATAATAGGTATATACACAAAAATACTATTCTGTAACTTTTTTCACTTTATTATATACTGAATTATGTCTAAGACAAGAAACAGTGATATACCTTTTTATTTTACTTTACTACCTAGTATTCTATAGACTAAAATTCCACCTTTTAAAAATTCAGTCATTACCATATTCACAGACCTTCAGTTTTTTCTAGCTTTTGTAAATAAGAAATTTGTCATAATAAACATTCTTTAATGTAAACATTGATACATAAGTTTTTTTCTGTTAAATATATTCTCAAAGACATACATTGCTATGTTAAAAATATAGGCATTTTCAACTTTAATAAAAATACCAGATAATTTTTTTCTTTCTTTTTTTTTTTTTTTTTGCGGTACGCGGGCCTCTCACTGCTGTGGCCTCTCCCGCCACAGAGCACTGGCTCCGGACGCGCAGGCTCAGTGGCCATGGTTTGCGGGCCCAGCCACTCCGCTGCATGTGCGATCCTCCCGGATCGGGGCACGAACTCGTGTCCCCTGCATCGGCAGGCAGACTCTCAACCACTGCGCCACCAGGGAAGCCCCCCAGATAATTCTTGTACAAATTATGGTAATTTACAATCTCACCAACAATGCATATGAGTTCCTCATACCCTAGCCAGCATTTGATATTATCATTTTTAATTTTGGAATCTAATGGTTAAATATGGTAGCTCATTTTTGTTTTAATTTGCATTTCCCAGATGACAAAGCTTCATCTATTTATTGGACCTTTTCCCTTTCTTTTCTGTGGACTGCCTGTTGATATCCTTAGGCCATTTTTCTACTGGATTGTTTATAACTTGCTTGTACATTTGCTAGAAGCTCTTTGAAATATAATCCTCTGCTATGTTTATTGCAAACATTTTTTCCCAGCCTATTTGATTGTTTGACTATTAACTTTTTTAATGTTTTCTTTTGCCATACTGAAGCTTTTAATTTCCATGTAAAACATTCTGTCAAATTTTATGATTTTTTTTCTAAGAAGTTTACCCCCAAGACAACCTCCACCCCAAAAATACACAGATATTCTCTGCATTTTGTAGTCTTTACAGCTGTGGGTTCCTATGACATCTTTTGGAACCAGGCTCTGGTTTGGGGGTTTTTCCCCCCCAAAATCTTTTCTACATACTGTATATACTCCCTTGATATGTTCCGTTCTCTAAGTCACTCTGGATTTTGTGTGGAGAAGGGGTTGTTTCTTTTCCCTGTGTTTTCGTTTTGTCTTTGGTTTGCAGACGATGTGTTCTGTCAAAGAAGAAAACGATATAGGAATATTCCTGGCAGGACACTTTCATTTTATAAAAGGGCTGGAGAAAGGAAGCGCATAGCGCAGGGTAGGTAAATACATGACCCAGGGCCCCAGCACGTGCCCCTTCTGACACACACACCTACTCCCACACATCAAAACTTTACAGCATTCCCATACACCCTGCGTGTGGCCCTTAAATCCTTTCCAATTAAGCACCGGCCACAGATGGCATTTCTCAAAGATGACTACAACTATATCTCCCATCCCACATGCTTTCTAGGATCTTGCTGCTCCCCCACCAGAGGGGGAATCTAATTCCCCTCCTCTTGAGCCTGGGCAGATTTGTGACTCACTTGTAACCAACAGGACGTAGCAGATACAACTCTGCTGGCCTTCCAATGCTGAGTCATAAAAGGTGATGCAGCTTCTGCCTTCTTAGCTGAAATACTCCCTCTTGAAGGTGGAATACACTTCCTTGACATCTTCAATCATTCAATTACCCTGAGGCCACCATGCAGTGAGGAAGGCTTGCAGAGAGACCATATATATATAAAAAGAGAGAGGTGCTCTGTCCGTCCCCAGCTGCTCCAGACCTCCACTGCCTCAGCCACTGTCTGACTGACCCATGTGGGAGACCAGGAGCCAGAATCACCCAGCTGAGCCCTTCCTGAATGCCTGCCCTACAGACACCAAGAGTCATAATAAAATGTTTACTGTTGTCTTAAACCACTAGATGTTGGGATGGTTTGATGCACAGCCATAAATAATTAGAATGGCACACTAGATAGTGACAACCCATGGAATGGAGAAGTCCATAATGTGAAATCTATTAACCACCCCCTTGCCTAATTATAGGTGAAATTTTAGGCATCTATAAGCAAGATATTTTTAAACAAGAGAGGTTTTATATGTTCCTTAAATCACTCGGTGATTTTTTTTAACTCTTAGGTATAACGCTGGCTCTGCTCCCATTCCAGAAAAGTATTCGCTACCTTACCACCATGCTTCCTCCTCCACCAAAAAAAAAAAAGCATAAGAAAACTGTAGGGAAAGGATCTAGAACTGAGTACTGGGGCAGCATGGAACAGCCTACAGTCTTCTGGTTCATATCAGCCCCTCACTCCATGTGCCCAGGCGAAAATCCCTTCAGCAAGAGCCTGGTGATTGTCTGTGCTATGTAAGCGCCCTCAAAAGTATGAAGGAGAGTTAATATCTTCATACATCTTTTTGTGATCTTAGAGACATTCAAAACAGTGATTGCATCCATGCTTCATCTTAGTTTTTATTTCTTGGTTCCCACTTGCCTCTCTCCCCTCCTTCCTCCACATAACCCCATCTCCAAGGTAACCCATGTTAGCCACTTACATGAACCCAGGTATCCTGCCATATTTTTATCTGTGCTCAATTAATGCTACACAGACACAGGGGCATACACGTACATTACCATATAGAAAGCTAATGCTTGTAGACCTGTTAACCACATAAGCTGTGTTAACTGCCACACAGCTGAGAGCCAGCTGCACCTCCATGCCTTCTTTTCTTTCCCCCCATTTACACCCAGATCCCATTCCCACGGCTTTTCTCTCCCTTCCCACAGAGCTTGCTTCAATTCACATCATTTGGAGCCAGGACATTGCTACTTATGTTTCCATCCCTCCATCCCTCTTTCTTTCCTTCCGTTCTTCTCAAGGAATTCAGGCAGTCAAACAGGTAAAGGTTGGACACGTGCAAGAACTCGAGAGGAATGGTTGGAAAAGGCCCTTGTCCTTGATTTGGAGCAGAGACAGCGCCTCACTGGATGGGTCAGCGCCTGCTAACCTCTCCCTTCAGTAATTGCATTGCTGCTGCTTCCGTGTCCGCTAAACATTCCAGAAAGCAAGTTGGAAAAACACTATTAGTTTTCCAGCTATCATTGTCCTGTTGTCGCCATAGTGACAGATGTTATGTGAAATCAGATGCTTTATTGTGAAAACAGCGTAAGTTGAAAACCGGCCTTGGGGAAGTTGCAAAAAACATGAGATTCAATTCTGATATATTATCTTGTGGATTTTCTTTTCTATATTAGCTTTTCTTTGAAATATACTTTATTGCAAGACAATAATATAAAATAAAAAGTCAAAGGGTCATCTTTTGAATTCCTTCAATTCCTTCAAGGGTCATCTTTTGAATTCCTTCAATGGTTACTCAATTCCAATGGTATAAGAACAGGTCTTGGTGGGAGCCTTGAAAGCAAAATCAAATCTGTGCAAATCCAAAGAACTTCAGAGCAGCCAAAGAAACCATAATGGTTAATGTGTTGTGTACTGAACGCTGGCTGAGGTGATTTTATTTTTCTGAACATTAAATTCTATTTCTGGACCAAAATTAGAAATGAAAACACATACTTTGGAATCTGACACCTTTCAGTTAACTAATTAGAGCCCTGATTCATCATAAATGAGACCATTCAGAATCCAAATGCCCGCTGATAAGTCAAACTAAATAATGGTACAATTAGCTTTTAATCCCCCAAAAGATACATACATATCCAGGATAGAATAATACAATAGGATGAAAAGACAGGAGTAAGAAATTCATGTTATCATTGCCGGCTTGTGCCAACAGTGAATTCAGGAGGCATGTTACCTAGAGAGCCTGTTTCTGCAAGTGGCTGAGGTGTGTTATTCACTGAATAAGCCGTCAAGGTCAGAGGGACTTTGAAGTCGATTTGATTTATGAGACGTGAAAAATTCCTGCCCTTTTGCATGAAATTACCCAGGAAGGAGTCAGGCATAAGACAAAGAAGTTTATGCCATCTGGAAACCCTAGGAATTAGAATAAAATGATTCGATGGTAGGGTAGACACAAGTGTAGTTTCTGTATCCAGTCACGTTGTTTCAACCACAAATTAGAATTTAGGTATATTGCAAAGACAAACTTATGAACTTCTTAAAATATTATGGATAGCAAGTTGAGTACTCATACCAACCAGCAGCCTATTTCCTTGGTGCTAAATATCATCATATACGGTAATTCATAGAGACACAATTTTAAAGTAGGAAATTAAAAAATTGTGAAAACGAAAGACTGAGATCTAATGAACTTTGAGGAAAAAGCATGACTACATTTATGTATTTATGATTCCAAATCTGACTGAGGACGCTTTCTGGGAATATAAGGCACTAGTACCAAAAACCTGGGTTCAAGTCTTGAATCTGCTTCTTACTAGCTATGTGATTCAGATAAATTCCTTAACCTCTAAACTTCAGTTTTTATCTGTAATATCCACCTCAAATGTGTTATGAGGATTAAGTGGGAGAATGCATGAAAAAAGCTTATTTCCACTCCTGGGACACAGAACTATTATTATTGCTATTGTTGGCATCCAGCTGTGCAATGCACTCAACAATTTTAACAGCTTTTTTCAAATCTCAGGAGTTTCTAGATTATAACCAATATACATTTTAAACCTAACATTATTAGTGTTTGTTTTGAACCAGTATAAAAAATATATCCATTGCACTTCATATTGATGCCAAACAAGGCCTGAAATCTATATATTTCATCATCTGATATTTCTGGCCAGGATTAGAAATTGTAGAAAACACTTAAGTTAAATCTGAAAAGAGTTTCCATAGCGAGTCTGCAGTAATTTGAGAGGTATCAGAATAAAATAGCTGAAGAAGTAATGAGAAGAAACGAAATTGCAAATACACCCATGTGCATAAAATACTTATTTACATGATAAATATTGGCCCTACATTTGCAATATCACATTGAAAGAAAACAAATGTCAATTTATTTGGAAACTAAGTTGCATAGGATTTAGATCAACAAGTTAATGTCATCCGTAAATGCTCCTTCATCAATCTGAAGCAAAGGAAAAGTAATTGGGAAATAGTGAAGAATTATACAATTATATTACATTTGTTTAATCTAGTGAAATTGACAGATAACTGTTTACCTCTGAAATTGGTTTCTGAGAAATGAAAAGAACACAGGGACCATGTAGAAAAATCAAATTAGCTGTGGTTAAGAGCTTTTCAAAAGGCAGGGTACTTTCGTTCAGAAAGTTCAGGTACTTCTATCCTGAGGCTAATTATTTCAGAACCACAATTTGCAGTATCTGAAGTAACATGGAAACCAAGCAGGACCCTGCGGGATGTCCCGGGTAACAAAACCCCTCTGTTTCCCCCATTTCTTGTTTGTAGAAAAAAGCTTTAGTCTCCTAGGTGTTCCCTGAGTTCCAAAGAGCAGACTCAAACAGTTACTAATTAGGGAAGTGAGGGAAAGCAGAAACAAAGGAAAAGCAGTTAAGCAAGAAAAGTAATGACAATAGTTCGGCAATAAAACAGAATCCTAGTTCCTCCACAAGGGATATATTAACAATCTGACACTTGTCTTTGAGTGCTCCTGCAGGAACTAAGACCGCCACCCAGGTGGAGGAGGATGACTACATGACCCCAGACTGGTTGGAAGCAGAAGGTTGATCATTAATATTCCGGAAACACCACCCTGTTACCTCACTACCAACTAACCAGAAGAAAGCTGTGCATGCTGCAGCTGTCACCCTAGATGTTGCCTTTAAAAACCCTTCCCTGGGGGACTTCCCTGGTGGTCCAGTGGTTGAGAATCTGCCTTCCAACGCAGGGGGTGTGAGTTCGATCCCTGGTGGGGGGACTAAGATCCCACATGCCCCGGAGCAACTAAGTTCACGCACCGCAACTAGTGAGCCCACATGCCACAACTACAGAGCCCACGTGCTCTGGAGCCTGTGCACCACAACTAGAGAGAAGACCACATGCCACAATGAAATATACTGCATGCCGCAACTAAGACCCGACACAGCCAAAAATAAATAAATAAATATACAAATTTTTTTTAAAAAATAAAAAATAAAAACCCTTCCCTCAAAGCCACTGCGGAGTTTGGGCTTTTTGTGCATGAGCTGCTTGTTCTCCTTGCTGGGCCCTGCAATAAACACTGTACTTTCCTTCACCACAACCCAGTGTCAATAAATTGGCTTTGCTGCTCGGCAGGGGAGCGGACCCAAGTTCAGTTTGGTAACAAAATGATTTGGAAACAATGGATCTCAGACCTTTTATTTATTTATTTATTTTTTAATTTTTTAGCTGCGTTGGGTCTTCATTGCTGTGCACAGGCTTTCTCTAGTTGTGGAGATCAGGGGCTACTCTTCGTTGCAGTGCACGAACTTCTCGGGATGGTGGCTTCTCTTGTTGCAGATCACGGGCTCTAGGCACGTGGGCTTCAGGAGTTGCAGCATGTGGGCTCAGTAGTTGTGGCACTCAGGCCCTAGAGCGCATGGGCTTCAGTAGTTGCGGTGCGTGGGCTCAGTAGTTGTGGCTCGTGGGCTCTAGAGCGCAGGCTCAGTAGTTGTGGCACACGGGCTTAGTTGCTCTGTGGCATGTGGGATCTTCCTGGGCCAGGGCTCGAACCCATGTTGCCTGCGTTGGCAGATGGATTCTTAACCACTGCACCACCAGGGAAGTCTCTTAGACCTATTAAATACTACAATTTTCTAAAGAGTTCCCTGAAGGTCCTCTGGATCAAACCCTCCACTCATAAGAAAACATCTTTGGCATTTTCTTCTGATTTGTCACATCAGATCTTGAAAGATTGAAGAGAAGATATTCAGGGAAGAGCCTACAGATGATGGTCTGTCTCCAGTTCTTGTTACCCAAGATGCTTCACTGCCTCCATGGATCACCGGGCACTGACCTGGAGTGCCTCTTTGACGTGCCCAAGGACTCTTGACCACACCCTCTCAGCCACAGTTTTCTTCTCTACCACCCCACCTTGAAAAGGGCCATTTACCTTTTATTTTCCATCCTTCACACATGTTTTCTCTGTGACCTGAAAGGCAGTACAGTGTAAGGCAACCATGAAATTAAGTAATTGTCCAACTCTTTATGGTTGGACTTTTTATCCTACGTCTGACGTAGGATAAAACATACTCAAACACATGTTTTGAGAAACAAGCCATCTCAACTTCTTTCTCCTCTTTCACAGACACAAATCCTGTTCTTACCTAATCCTAGGACAAATAATTATATTTCTAATACCCTCAGGCTATAAACCCATTATACATAATCCCATTCAGAGAAAGTCTTCAAGAGTCTGGGCTGGCCCAATATCTCCTCTAAAGCGTCTCTTCGTGTGGCTATCCTATTTTCTGCTTCAGGCTGGTACTACAATAGCTACATCCTGGAGACCCCAAACTGTAGCAGCTCCAGGATTTCTCTGGGTCCCCCAGGGCCTGTCATACCTGAGATGCCACCTCTACTCAAGTGCTGGGCTAGAACACTGGGCTGGTCTTAGTGAGTGAAGAAGCAAGGAGTAACACATCAGGCAGATTCCTGCGAACGCTGAACTTCAAGGAAAACAGATTTCCTCAAGGAAATCAGACAGAGAAGCTTGGGGAAATCATTATACAGTGCCCTGCTTTCTTCAGTTAAAATGTTTTTCATGGGAATTTAGGTATGCAGAGTACTTGCAATTGGAGTTGGGGAGAGTATGAATTCTATAGCTCACGGCATGTTTTATTCATTGACCCAAACTGTTCATTGCATTAAAGCTACATTCAGGTGTCCTAAAACTATACTTTATAGTAGGCAGAAATCTCAACCCTTCAAACTCTCTTTGCCATTTAAGCCTTTCTCTAGACTCAGTTTTAATTTCCGACCAGACCTGTCTTTTTGTCTTGAAAATGTCTCAGTTTAGAAATAAACCTTTAGCATCTCAGACCTGAGGTCTGGCCCTTTGGCCAAAGAGGATATTCTTGAACATATTTGTAAGAAAGCCTTTCTAACAACACCCAAAACCCCATGCCAAAGTGGCCTGACTTGTTAGGGAACATTTCTGGTAAACATCTCCCAACATCTGGATATTCGAGCACAGAGGTTAATGACTTTGGTGACTCTTTGGTTGTTGTTCACCTTAATGGTTATGAAAGCCTGGAACGTTAAGAATTAGAAAGAGATAAGTGCTTTTACCGGAAATTCAGTAAACACAAAAAAGAATAACACACAGTTCCTGGAACAGCATAACAGGGGTATTTTTTTCCCAACACGGATCTGATATCAGGTTAGCCATTTGGTGAGATGGGAGCACAGCTCCTGGGATTCTCTGATTCTTCAGCCATCCCCTGCTTACCTCCTCCTCTTCTCTCTGCCTGGTTCCTACCTCCCTGGGGAATCCCAGAGACAGAGGCAAAGGCTGCCTAATCTACCATCAGACTCTGAGGTTTGTTCATGTATATTAATGAACATGTTTGTTCATGTATATTAATTGTTCTGAGTATATTAATGAGTTTACACTAGTTAGTATATATAGTTCCCTCTCAACTTGAGATCACTTGGGCCTGAATGGAAAGCTATGAAGTGTTCAAGACAAAGTGTCAATGTTTTCACTCTATTAGAAAGTCTTTGCCAATAAGAGGAAAATGCATTTAAGTTATTTCTGAAAGCACTGGATTCTCATACCTGCATCTGTCCCTCCCCGTCCTCTAGCTCTTTGAGCCCTAAATAAGTTTCCAGCAACCCACTCTTTGTCTGGACCTTGTGACATCTCTCATTAAATAATAAAACAAACATTCATAAAGCACTGAAAGTTTGTAAAACTAGGAGTAGTAACAGCAGTGTTATGGGACTCGTTCTAGCAGTGAACTTTAAGAAATCGCAAATCTAGAGAATTTATATTTTTCATGCCTAGAAAATAGGATTAAGTTTTCTTTCAATGGATATGATAAACAAAATTGCCGTGTCATATGCACTTCAAAACATTTACCAAAAAAACTTGTTAAAATCACTTAGATTTTTTTCTCTTTTTTTCTTTAACTTCAGGAAATAAGTTGTTTTTTTGTTTTTTTTGCAGTACGCGGGCCTCTCACTGTTGTGGCCTCTCCCGTTGCAGAGCACAGGCTCTGGACGGGCAGGCTCAGCGGCCATGGCTCACAGGCCCAGCCGCTCCGCGGCATGTGGGATCTTCCCGGACCAGGGCAAGAACCCGTGTCCCCTGCACCGATAGGCGGACTCGCAACCACTGCGCCACCAGGGAAGCCCCAGGAAATAAGTTTTAACTTTCATTATAAAAATAGTTTATGGGGACTTCCCTGGTGGTACAGTGGTTAAGAATCTGCCTGTCAATGCAGGGGACACGGGTTCAAGCCCTGGTCTGGGAAGATCCCACATGCCGTGGAGCAACTAAGCCTGTGCACCACAACTACTGAGCCTGTGCTCTAGGGTCCGCGAGCCACAACTACTGAAGCCTGAGCGCCTAGAGCCTGTGCTCTGCAACAGGAGAAGCCACTGCAATGAGAAGCCCGCACACCGCAATGAAGAGTAGCCTCTGCTGGCTGCAGCTAGAGAAAACCCGCACCCAGCAACAAAGACCCAACGCAGCCAAAAATAAATAAATAATAGATTATGATTATATGAAGGAAGTGATATTACTAAAATTTAGGTGTTCTCTGAGTTTTTTTATTTGTGCAAGGCCACAATTAGATGTTCCTAATAAAGATTGTGTTTTCCACGCTGAAATTAGGGTTGTTGTGCTTTATGAGATAAAAATTTGTGGCCTTTAATTGGCCATTTATGGTTTGTAGAGCATCCAGATATGTTTTCTAGGAAAAAAAAAAAAAGGAAGTAAGGAAGGGAAGAAGTGAAGGAAGGTGGAAGGGAGAGAAGATAGAAAAGAATTTGCTTCTGTCTGCAAGTAATGCATTGCCCTATCTTTACACAAAGCAGAATTAGACAGTTATCCAGGCATATTAGTTAGATCAGTTAGGAAATAAATATTGTCATCCCTACTCAGTTGATTCTCAAACCATACAATCTGCCCTTAATTCGTAATGCAGAAAATTATCCCCAAGTCTAAGTTCCTTTTTCTCAAAATTTTTATTATACATTTTCATCAGTTCTTTTAATACATGTATGAGTCACTCCTGTTGGGAATCATTAAGGGAAGAAGGGCTCTGAGGAATGAAAGTGGGTATTCTCATATTCTGCTGAAGTATAAACTGGTACAAAATTTCTGGAGGGCAACTGAGCAGTGTCTACCAAAAGTCTTTAAAATGTTAACAATTTTGACCCAGAAATTTCATTTGTACTGCTATGATTCAACAAAACACAAAGGTTTAGCCACAAAATATTTAATATAGCATTTTTTCCTAAAAATAAAAATATTGGCAGCCATCTCAATATCCTACAACTGGGGAATACATTGAGGAAATTGACTGCAGTGCACAAAACAGGATAATATGCAATCATGAGAAATTATAGAGCAAATGCTTAGTGTTAGAGAATGATTTTCAAAAGGTTAAAAAAAAATGAATCTGTCAATGGTTTTATTTAACTCATTACTTAATGAAGAGTAAAACGTTAAAACTGGACCAAAGGGCATTTGAGAAGGTAGGCATTTATGGGCAATTTAATAAACAAAGGTTCAGATAAGAGACAGATTAGAAACAAAATTGATTAATGTCCAAGAGGACAATAAACCATAACCTTTGAGATTATCACTACGCTCCACCCCCCGCCCCGCCCCGAGTCCACCAACACAATAGAAATTATTTACGTCTCAACACAAATCTCCAAGTCAACCTCTGCCTGTACAAAGTGTAAAATAGTCTATCTAGGCAACAGAAAATCAAACTTGCAAGTCCAGCAATACCCTGGAAAGACACCCACTTATCCCTGTTATCTATTTCTAAGTTTCAGATAATTTTTCTGATACTACCTCCTAGGCTTGACATGAGAACTGCACGTGTTAATACACGCAAAGCGCATAGAAAAGTGCCTGGCACAGAGTAATCATTAGCGATCATCATTATCACAGACGTAATTTTGGACTTTTGCTTATTCATTAAAACAATTTACTTATAAAAGGAAAAGAGACAAAGTAAATGACAGAATAGAAGTTTTCTAACGAAACCATTTGTGATTCATTGGAAGTTGAGAAAAAAAAAATCATCCTAGAATCCAGTCTTTTCTAAGAAAGGGTATTAAAACATTCTTAAGTGCTATTTCACTCTATTTGTCTTTAGAACATCGTGGGCTTGGGAGGTGGGAATCAACGACTTCTAGTGACAATATTTAAAGGTCTGAACATTTGGACCAAGAGTGAGACAAACCAGGCAGTGGGAGGTAGGATGGGGGAGAGCTTTTTAGAATGTACATTATCGGCAGCAAAGCAAATGAATTTGAAAGCAGCTCAGTGGGGGATGATGAATAAGTTTCTCCAGTTAGAAACGGTAAATAGAAATTTATTTTATAACGCCCATAATTACTCTTTTAAGATTTATAAAATGTTACTTTCACTTGCTTTATTTAATGTCACCCCAGTTATGTTGTTTTAACAACTTTACAGCATATTATAACAGCTTTCGTGGTTTCACTTGCATCCTCAATTTCCCCAACTCTGTTTTCCTATAAGGTCTTAGGTTCCTCAGTCATGAATTCTTCATCACACAATTTCAAGGATCTTCATGGTTTGGCAAGTCTCATTTGTACTTCAGGGTCTGTGCAAGAGATCATACCCTTAAAGACTCTATTTCCCAGTTGCAGTTATAAACATTAGTTGCAAAAAATAATCCTCATGGAGGGTTGGCTAAAGGTTAGAAAAGCTATTTACTCCAATTGCTCTGATGTTAGCAAAACAGACTCCTAAGAAACTGATCAGAGTTTTGGACCTCCTCCCTAGAAAAAAATGCAAGTATGCCCACCCATACAACATTTTGTATATGATTCCAGGAGGGTTATTGAGCCACTGAAATCCCTCTATGGATCAGTTGAGCCTATATAAAGACCTGCTGTTTTAATTTTGTTTGTTTAATCTTTTATTATAGAAAATTTCAAACATTCACAAGAGTAGAAAATAATAGACAGAGTAGTATAATGAACCTCCTTATACACGTCACACAACCCCAACAGCTATTCCTCCCAAGCCGATTCTGTGGTCCTTCTCTCTTAATCTGTCTTTAAATCAATCTAAGCCATCAGATAACCATACACTCAAGATATACTATTGGTCCCTTCACTGTTTTCACCATACAACCATTAGGCATGATTATAACTTAGAATACCCTGATGAATATTCAAAGTGACCTCGAGAAAAAAATTTCCTTTTGTACTTCTTTCAAATTCATTCTGAGGAAGTTATCCATGCCATACCACCCCACCCCTCCCCAGAGATCATTACGAGGACAATCTGCACTTTTTTTAAGCTACTTCTTTGGGATTATTTTATGAATACTATGAAATCTGTAAAGCTTTTTGGTAGGCAATTTAAGTATTGGTTGCAATTGTGAGTGCCACTTCTTTTTTCATTATATTAAAATTCATTTCTGGCAACCTTTAAAATTCATTTAAAAGTTGATTTTTGGTGTGATTATCCTGTATCCCGCCATTTCATTGGACTTTAAAATTAATTCCTAGAAATTTTCTGTCAACCTTTAAAATTCATTTAAAAGTTGATTTTTGGTGTGATTATCCTGTATCCCGCCATTTCATTGGACTTTAAAATTAATTCCTAGAATTTTTCTGTCAAGCCTTTGAGTTGTCTATGTACAAAATTGTATGATAAATGTGTGATAAGGTCATCCAGAAATAATAATGTTGAGACTTCCTTTCTAATTATTAATCCAGTTTCAGATCTCATAACATTGACCTGAAATTCCAGAGTATTAATTAAATAATAATTTTGGTAAAGGATCATCTATGGGTTTTTTTTTTTTAATTTTAAAGAGAATGTTTTTGAATTTCACTATTAAATTAGGCTCTAGTTTGTTGATTTTACATTGATATGCTTTGTCACATTAAAAAATGTGTCTTCCGGGCTTCCCTGGTGGCGCAGTGGTTGAGAGTTCGCCTGCCGACGCAGGGGACACGGGTTCGTGTCCTGGTCCGGGAAGATCCCACATGCCGCGGAGCGGCTGGGCCCGTGAGCCATGGTCGCTGAGCCTGCGCGTCCGGAGCCTGTGCTCCGCAGCGGGAGAGGCCACAACAGTGAGAGGCCCGTGTACCGCAAAAAAAAAAAAAAGAAAGAAAACAAAAAACACTACAATGAGGTATCACCTCACACCAGTCAGAATGGCCATCACCAAAAAATCTACAAACAATTAATGCTGGAGAGGGTGTGGAGAAAAGGGAACCCTCTTGCACTCTTGGTGGGAATATAAACTGATACAGCCACTATGGAGAACAGTATGGAGGTACCTTAAAAAACTAAAAATAGAACTACCATATGACCCAGCAATCCCACTACGGGGCATATACCCTGAGAAAACCATAATTCAAATAGAGTCATGTACCACAATGTTCATTGCAGCTCTATTTACAATAGCCAGGACATGGAAGCAACCTAAGTGTCCATCGACAGATGAATGGATGAAGAAGATGTGGCACATATATACAATGGAATATTACTCAGCCATAAAAAGAAACAAAATTGAGTTATTTGTAGTGAGGTGGATGGACCTAGAGTCTGTCATACAGAGTGAAGTGAGTCAGAAGGGGAAAAACAAATACCATATGCTAACACATATTATGGAATCTAAAAAAAATGGTTCTGAAGAACCTAGGGGCAGGACAGGAATAAAGACGCAGACGTAGAGAATGGACTTGAGGACAAGGCAGGGGGAAGGGTAAGCTGGGATGAAGTAAGAGAGCAGCAACGACATATATACACTACCAAATGTAAAATAGATAGCCAGTGGGAAGCAGCCACATAGCACAGGGAGATAAGCTCTGTGCTTTGCATCCAACTAGAGTGGTGGGATAGGGAGAGTGGGAGGGAGGCCCAGGAGGAAGGGGATATGGGGATATATGTATACATATAGCTGATTCACTTCGCTATACAACAGAAGCTAACACAACACTGTAAAGCAATTATACTCCAATAAAGATGTTAAAAGAAAAAACAATTTAAGCCTTTACATTTAAATGCAGTCTGGTGGTGTTTACAGATATTTTATTTTTCTTCTATGATTATAAGAAGAAACAACTGGGAAGATTGTTGTTTAAAGTAGTTATAAGAAATGTTTCTGTAAAAATCCAATGCTGTCTTGTGCTATGATAATGAAAGCAACATAGAGACTGGGATACATGGGTGGCCAGACTCTCACTGTTATTTGTTAATTACAGTAGTGTGGAAGAAATCCTAAATTTGGTGCCAGGTCCTAGTGCGAATCCTGTTGAGTCCGTGCTATGGTGTGTTATATTAAAATCTATGGTACGTGGTATGTATTCTGTGATTGTGGATTCTATTCATTTATTCACATAATTTTGGTGTTCTATTGTCAAAATATTCAGAAGATTGTCAAAGGCAATGGAAAAACCAATTGCTCTCTTTGGTAAACACGGTGTGAATCACTCAGAAAAGAGGGGTATCCTAACTTGTTCTTTCCACTGTCGATGCCAAATCTGAAAAAAGAGAATTGACGACCAGATTAGACAGATAGCAGAATTCTGAGTAAAAGAAATTACATTAACTGTGTGCCTGGTGCAGGATTTCTTATCCAGTCCCTGCTCAATCTAATAGAACCCAGGCCTCAGCCATGACTTAAGGAGTCACTGGAGAGAGTTAAGAAAACATTTGGAAGACCTTTGAAGCCTTCTGAGGACTGGTCAGGGATGATCTTCAGCATCACCCAGTCACTAAGGAACTCTTGCTGCCGATTCATTCTTGGTAACTGAGTCATTAGGAACTCTACTCAGTACTCTGTAATGACGGATATGGGAAAAGAATCTAAAAAAGAGTGGATATAGGTACATGTGTAACTGATTCACTTTGCTCTACTGCAGAAACTAACACAACACTGTAAATCGACTATACTCCAATAAAATTTGTTTAAAAAACATATATTTTGTAACAGATGTAGAGGTTGCCAAAGCTTTGTGATGTCTTCTGGAAGGTTCTCTACTGCCTACCTAATATTTTATAACTGAGTAATAACAAACAAGATTACCTAGTTCACTGAAGTGTCTTTTTATACCTTAGTACAGACTCGGCTAGACCTGAGAATAAGATGAATTGAGATCAAACTTACTGGCCCAAGGATATGGGCAAACAGGGCCCACCAGAGATCTGTATCCAAAAGTAGCAGGGGGCTTCCCTGGTGGCGCAGTGGTTGAGAGTCCGCCTGCCGATTCAGGGGACACGGGTTCGTGCCCAGGTCTGGGAAGATCCCACGTGCCGCGGAGCGGCTGGTCCTGTGAGCCATGGCCGCTGAGCCTGCGCGTCCGGAGCCTGTGCTCCGCAATGGGAGAGGCCGGGGTGGGATAGAAAAGGATCATCTGGTAGAAATGGGGAAAACTGGAGAATGATTATCTTTGATACTCAGTACACCTTCAACTATCACAGGATACAGACCTATAATCCCTGGGTTTGAGACTGGATAGTCAATATCTGTATCTTACTTTAGATCTTACTGCAAACTCTCTGTTTATAGTGTTTTAGTCTCCAAACTAGTGGAGACAAATAACTAACAAAGCATTATATGTTCTGCAGAAGACAAGCTACATTAACAACGATTCCAGCTACTCAGAGTATCACATGGATATTTCTCAACATTCCTTTCCATACTACACACTCAGAGGGGCTCTGTCATAATCTCATAGTCCTCCGTTGGTTTGGTGAGTCATGTAGACCATTCATGCAAGTTGATCACTTTGGCATCTAGAGGACCCATTTTTTCAGGGATCCACTAGGAAAACCTCAGAACCCCACCCCGTCCCCATGATCTGTCCAGGGTTTACAATACAAGAGTATGTCCCTTCACCTAAGGCCAAATCTTCTACATGTGCTCCATAACCCATTCCTCAACTAGTATCTCAACTAGTGAGAATCCCATCACTTCTCTCTCCTATGTCTTCAACCTCTACCTCTCTACTTTGTGTTTTCTCACTAAAAACAAAGAAGAAAATCAAAAAATTTCATCCCCATCTATTTCCCTCTTTCCCTCCTCCTTTGCACAACCAAATTTCTCAAAATGGTGCCCATTTTCATCACATCTGTGGTCTCATCTCCTGGACGATCCTCCACCTGCTCTGCTGTGGCTGCTGCCCCACCAGTCCTCCAAAGACAGGAGCTCACTCAAGCTCAACCATGTTGCTAAACCCCAAGGACATTTTCAGACTGCACCTTTCATGTCATTTCAGCTGTGATCAGTCTCTCAGCCACATCCTACATGACCCTCTCCTAACTCTCCACATTCCAATCACACTGGCTTCCTTCGTTCCTCCAAGTCTAGATTTCATACTTGCTGTCCTTCCTTGAACTAAGCCCCCTCCTTAGGAGGCTTCTCACTAACTTATGATGTTTCATGCATAACTATTTTGTTCATCTCATAACCCCAGGGCCTAGAACACCAGAGGCATTCAATATATATTCGTCAAACAAATATTTTAAGTTAGAGCACTTCTAGCAGGAGTCGTTATTCTAGCAGTCTTTCTTTGAGCATCCTCTCTGTCCACAGCTCTTCAATTTCAGCACACCCACCACCATAATTACACATGAAATCTGAGAAAAATGGTCTTTGAGCAATTGAAAAGAGAATGGCAGTTATACATGGCAGTATAAGGTCAAAACCCTAGAGCTGAAAAATTCCTAGAGGTTATCTAGGAATACAACACTCACCCCACACAAACGTTATTGGTCAGCTGTGAAGAATACTGAAGTCTGAAAATGTTAACTGGATTCTATAATGCCTAGTAGATATTGGGTGGCAGAGTTGAAAATGGATGGACCACTGAGGCTGGATACTGGCACAGGCATTGCATTTGCAGTCATTGTGCATTTCCTTTGACTACTTTGGTTAAAAACTTGATCAAATTTCAATTCTGTATGGAAATGGAATCCCAAATATGGAATCTGCCAGGTGTCACCCACAAAACAAGAACCAGACAAGAGGTCTAAATTTGGCTTTTTGGTACCAGTTGTTGCAATTGTTTCATCTCAAGATTTTGCTACTAAGCTGAGCAGCATCATTTTATCTCCAGATTTGCAGCCAAGAGCTTTCATTCTGCTTTTGCTTCACACCGGTCTCTGTGTGACCTTAGACATATCACCACAGTGTTCCTTCACCCATTCATTCTTTCACTTGTTTGCTCACTTAACAGCCCTCTCTTGAGCACTTCATATTTGCAGGACATTGAGTTGGCTGCTATGCATGATATGAAGATGTGTGAGATGTTGTCTAGTCTTCGACAAACTTGGAAAACAAATGAGAAAGGAAAAAGCAATTTGCATATATCAGGATGTAAATAAGCACGTAATCTAAAGATCTGCAGGAAAAGAGTGAGACAGAAGAGGAGAAATCCTAAGAAAGAAGAAAAAGTTACTCACTGAAATTTACTCTTCTGGATGATGGTTATTTCCAAAGATTGGGTCTTGTCGGTGCTATGACCTAAGAGTGATCAGTGAGGTTCTACAACTATGATGTAACAGAAAGAGCAGGAGACCAAGATGGAGTTTCAGGGCTGCCGCACACTTATTTTGCATCCTTTAGGCCAGTCAGCCTCATACAGCTTCAGTTTCTTCTTCTGTAAAACATGGTTAATAGAAAACTATTTTACAGGTTTGCTGTAATGTATGTAAAATGGTCTTCAAATTCTAACAAGGGCTTAGATGTATTATTTCACAGCATGCCCTGCTTTCTCACAGGATATTGTTAGAACCAGCTTCCAGTCTGCTAACTACAAGTCAGGGACCACTCTTACAAGATTATCTAGGCTGAGATTCAGGAGAGTGTAAATAGTTTTTTATTTACTATCTATGTGGCCCTATATAAGGCACTAGAGTCTATGAGCCTCTGTCTCCTCATCTGTAAAATAAAAGCAACAAAGCTTATGCTACCAGATTCATAGAGTTGACATGAGAATCAAGAAAAGTAATCTGTTTGGAATGTTTTAAAAGGGTATATAACTGTTAAGTATTAAAGAGTGGAAAGAAATTGGCCTGTTCTTAAAATGAGAAATGTTTTACTTCTAGGTCTACTCGTTTTCCCCTAAAATGCCAACACCCTGAGATAGTACCATTAACATTTTGATGGCCATCCTTTCATGATTCTCTTTATGTCTATAAAGCCCCTCACCCACTCACATACCCACTCCCCTCACACACATGTTATTTCAAATGAATGGACTTTAACAATATACGGCTTTTAAAAAACATGGTTGGGGACTTCCCTGGCGGTCCAGTGGCTAAGACTTTGCCTTTCAATGCAGGGGGTGTGGGTTCAATCCCTGGTCGGGGAGCTAAGATCCCACATGCCTAGTGGCCAAAAAACTAAAACATAAAACAGAAGCAATATTGTAACAAATTCAATAAAGACTTTAAAAATGGTCCACAGCAAACAAATCTTAAAAAAATAAAAAACATGATCACCTTTTCTATGTAATTGACCCCTCCTCAATGTACCTTTCAATAGTCATCTCAAGCTGTATCTCCTCTATTGAGCCCCTCCTAAACACTGCCTCCACAAGGTAGAATTTCTCCTTAGCCCCAGGACACTGTTGATGCCTCCATCATAGTACCCAATGCTTTATGGCAATTCCTTCCTTCTTAGCTGTTACCTTCTTAAAGGCAGGGACCATGTTTTAACCCCATTTCATATCCCTGGCATTTAATACAGTACCTGATACACTGCAGATAATGAATAGATAATCAAGGAATGAACAAGGTAACAAATAGATGAATGAATGAATGAATGAGTGAACTGCTACCTAGGAGGTACACAAATTTTTAAATTGTTCCTTTCTAAAGTAGAAGGCAAGTCATAAAATTATTTTCATTATCTATGTCCCAATCATATGTAGTGAATTTGTTAAAGCATATATAATTTTAAATTATATATATATATAGTCAAATCCAAAATGTAAGGCTTGGGAAACCTGAACAATATATTAACTGAAAGCAATTCCTTATGATTCTAAATCTTGTCAGGGAAGATAGTGAACCAGAGTCATTAGAGATTTCAAGTGTTAAGTTTGAGAAGTTGTCCCAGTGAGATTATAATACTTATTGGTGATATCCCTGCTATTTATTCGTCTCCAGGACAAAATGGGCCAGCCCAGTTTCGCTGGAGGCTTTGTAATGGAAAATAAGTGCTCAATGCTTCTAAAATTTTAACATACATGGGAACCACCTGTGAATCATGTTAAAATGCAGATTCTATTTGAATTGACCTGGGTTGGGGTCTGAGGTTCTACATGTGTCCTGGGGTTGTCCATTTTTCTTGTCTATGGACTGCCCTTTGAGAAGTAAGGCAATAAAGAATAAGAAGGGGTCATTGCTGTCAACTCCATTTCCAATGACAATATCCTGAATCTTAAATCACTATGAACTTAACCACTGCCAATTGAGACCCCAGTTATTGGACTTGTTTTATGAAAAGGAGGAATAAAGGTATGTTTTGGCAGTTAGTGTAACAAATGACCTTGAAATAACTGAGCTCAGATACTTATTACTAGTTCGCTCACCCTTTTTACTTCTTGAATGGTTTCTGTGGAGAGCTAATTTAAAACCAGAAAATCTTACAAAACTTAATTTTGCAATAGCCTCACCTTTGTTACCAAAGGAAATATTCCACCCAGACAAGCATATTTCCAAGATATCAAATTTAATAGAAGCCAAGTAAAAACATATCATGTTCTACATGCAGCACAAACTCCAGAGACCATGAGCTCAACATTGGCATTCCAGCTCAGCAGAACGTATAGATGAACCAACTCAGAGGGAAAATCCCCCCTGCCTAAAGTGAAAGCAAACGCTACCTAAAAAGATTGTATTGAATCCATAAATCAATTGGGGGAAAACTAACACCTGAACAGTACTGAGTCTTCTAATTCATAAACATGGTATATCTCTCCATTTATTTAAGTCTTCTTTAATTTCTCTCAGCAAAGTTTTGCGGTTTTCACTGTACCAATCTTATACATATTTTATAAAATTTATTCCTAAGTATTTCTTTTTTTTTTTTTTTTTTTTTTTTGCGGTACGCGGGCCTCTCACCGCTGTGGCCTCTCCTGCTGCGGAGCACAGGCTCCGGACGCACAGGCCCAGCGGCCACGGCTCACGGGCCCAGCTGCTCCACGGCACGTGGGACCCTCGCGGACCGGGGCACGAACCCGCGTCCCCTGCATCGGCAGGCGGACTCCCAACCACTGTGCCACCAGGGAAGCCCCGTATTTCATGTTTTTGAATGCTATTCTAAATGACATCTTAAACTTTAGTATCTAACTGTCATTGCTAATATATTAAAGATACAATTGAATTTTGTGTATTGACCTTGTATCCTAGGACCTTGCCAAACTCACTTATTAGTTCTTCCAGCTTTTTAATAGATTCTAAATGAATTTCTAAGCATTTAATCATGTCTTCTGTGAACTAAAATCATTTTAATTATTCCTTTCCCATCTGTATTCCTTTTATTTTTTCCTTGACTATTGTACATGCTAGAACCTCTAGTACAATAATGAACAGAAATCATCATGAGAAAGGGCATCCTTATCTTATTTCTGGTCCTATGGGGAAAGCATTCAGTCTTTCACCATTAAGTATGACATTAGTGATAGCTTTTTAATAAATGTCCTTTATCTGAAAGTTCTCAGGGCTTCCCTGGTGGTCCAGTGGTTAAGACTCTGGGCTCCCAATGCAAAGGGCCCGGGTTTGATACCAGGTCAGGGAACTAGATCCCGCATGCCACAACAACGATCCCATGTGCTGCAACTAAGACCCGGCTCAGCCAAATAAATTAATAAATGTTTTTTTTAAAAAAAGAAAGTTCTCTTCTTTTCCTAGTTTACTGAGAGGTATTTTTTTTTAATAATGAAAGGGTACTGAATTTTGTCAAGTGCTTTTTCTGCATTTCTTGAAATGATCATATAGTTTTCTCCCTTATTTTGTTAACATGGCAAATTACATTGATTTTCAAATATTAAATCAACCTTTCAATTTTAATGTAAACCACACTTGTTCATACTTAATACACACACACACACACACACACAGCTAGCTTTTATTTGCTAAGTTTTTGTTATTTTTGTGTCTGTTCATGAGAGATATTGGCCTGTAGTGGTTTTTTTCCTTGTATTTTCAGTGGTTTTGGAATAAAAGTTATGCTGGCTTCATAATATGAATTGAAAAAAAATCCCTCTCTTCCATTATTTGGAAGAGTTTGAGTAATATTGGTACGAATTTTTCCTTAAATATTTGCTTGAATTCAATAGTGAAGCAATCTGAGCCTGGAGTCTTCTTTGTGGGAAAGTTTGAATTATGGATTTAATTTCATTAATAGATATGGCACTATTCAGTTTTCTATTTTTCCTTAAGTCAGTTCTGGTAATGTAAATCTTTCAAGGAATCTGTCCATTTCATCTAAGTTTTTACATTTATTGGTATATATTTTTCAATTTTCTTTTATTATCTTTTTAATATCTATAAAATCTGTAGAGATGTTTCCTATTTCACCCATGGTGTTGGTCATTTTTGCACCTTCTTTCTATTTTCTGGGTGAGTCTGACAACAGCCTTACCAATTAACTGGGTTTTTAAACATAGAATGAGGATTTGTTGTTTTTCAAAATGTTCTCAATTGTTTCTCCATTTTCTATTTCATTCATTTCTGCTCTTGTTTTCTTATCTCCTGCTACTTACTTTGGGTTTAATTTCTTTCTCTTTTTCTAGCTTCAGGTATAAGCTTAGATCATTGATTTGACACCTTTCTTTTTTCTACTATAACATTTAAAGCTATAAAATTCCCTCTAATCACTACTTGAGATGTACCCACAAAATTTAATATGCTTCATTTTTATTTTCATTCAGTTCCAAATAATTTATAAATGCCCTTGTAATATATCTTTTGACCCATGAATTATTTGTAAATTTGGTTTTTTGTTTCCAAATATTTAGGCATTTTCCAGATAGCTTTCTCTTATTTCTTTCTACCTCAATTCTTCAATGGTCAGAGAATATGCTCTACAATATATCAGTCCTTTTAAATTTATTGAGACTTGTCCAGCCAGCTTCCCTGAACTTTGATTGCCATCTTCAACTCAGTCAGGCCACCAGTGTTTTGAAGGGGCTCCCTTCCCAGTCTGGAATTTGCCTTTGAGTGAAAGCTGAGACATTTAGGATTTGTTTCTATTCCTCAGGGTTTCAACCTTATGCTGCCTATTGTCTGATGTCTGAAAACAGTTGTGTAATATATTGTGTCCAGTTTTCAAGTTGTTTTGGGGGGAAAGTTATGTCTGTTCATTGCTATTTCATCATGGCCAAAAGTGGAAGTTTGGAGTAGTTTTTCATGGATGACATTGTAAGACTAGGCAATGTGTTTAAAAGTCTAGATGGTAAAGTATGCCACATTGTTGAGGTAAGGGGCATGCTCTCTATTTCTTGAGGAACAATCATGGCTCCACCCAGTGAGGACTGAAGGGAAGGCAGTACCATTTTGTCACCTCAATGGTTTCCACCATGGGAATGGAAGAAACAACACCACCCTGCTCAGGGCAACATTCTTCCAAAGGGGCAACAGAGGCATGCATGGCAGAGCACAGGAGTGAATGATAGAGCCTTAGACGCTGGCGTTTGGGCATCTTCCTGGCAGAAGAATGGCAATAAACAGAAGCTAGGGCAGAAAATACTGGATAAGCCCGCTCAGAAATTCTTGCAATATAGGAAGCGATGACCTGGAAAATGGCTGACTCATTTTTATAGCAGACTAGATTTCCAAACTTTCATTTTTTTTTTTCAAATGACATGTCACTTTACATTATTTATTTATTTATTTATTTTTGGCTGTGTTGGGTCTTCGTTTCTGTTTCTGTGCATGGGCTTTCTCTAGTTGCGGCGAGCGGGGGCCACTCTTCATCGCGGTGCGCGGGTCTCTCCCTGTTGCGGCCTCTCTTGTTGCGGAGCACAAGCTCCAGACGCGCAGTCTCAGTAGTTGTGGCTCACGGGCCCAGTTGCTCCGCGGCATGTGGGATCTTCCCCGACCAGGGCTCGAACCCGTGTCCCCTGCATCGGCAGGCAGATTCTCAACCACTGCGCCACCAGGGAAGCCCCCAAACTTCCATTTTCATAGCCATAGTATATTGACTTTTAAGACTAGGAACAATGGAAAAGCTATAATTCTCAATATGTAAATATTTTTTCAAAAACATGTATTGAACGTCTACGTGTACAAAGAAAAGTTCCTGTCACTGAAGGCCTCCTAGACAACCGAGGGAGAAACAGCTACATTAAGCCAATGCTTATAAGAGTATGTTCAAGGTGTAATCAGGGCACAAAGATGAAGCATTTTTTTTGCTGTTTGGGTAAAAGCCAAACCTATACAATTCAAAACAGATCTTTCATGACAACATTCCTGATTTCAAAACAGGATAGCCCAGCCAGAAGAAATCAGTCAATCTGATTTGCCCAACGAAATATAGACAATGATCTAGTCATGCTTTAGTTTTTGATGCAGTACCTTATCTTTCTCCTGTGTGAAAGACAAACCAGGGAAGGGTTTCCCAGTCTGCTCGGCACAACAATGGGGATAAAAATAGAAACTGTATTTCAATGCTCTGCTTGGTTATTCAACGACTCTGCCTCTTGATCACAAACTTTTCATAATTTCAAACTGAAGTTTTTAATAAGCAAATAGAGAATACAATCAACCTCAGAGGAAATGCAATCGAAAATTAAAACTGAAAACAAATTCATGGGTAATTATAACACATTTTAAAGAAAGCCCTAGGAAGTACAGAATTGAGCCCACTGCAAAACTTGATCAATTCAAATGGTCTGATATTAACCATTTGAAGAAAGCCATCAAGCTTTCATATAGCCATTCTCTAGGCTCTAGCCCGTCTTATACATCTCACACACATCTGCTTCTTTATGGGAGCATACTAATAAAAACGCAGTAGTGAACCTGTTTGCAATGTAGATTGTTCCCTGAAAGTCACCTCTCCCCGACTCCGACAGCACATATGAATGTGTGTTTGTATGTGTGTGTGTGTGTGTGTGTGTGTGTGTGTGTGTGTGTGCAGCTGGAAATGGAGGTTGTTGCTTTTATTGACTCAATATGTATGAACTATCTGCTAAATAAGTTCATCTCCATGAGATTCCAAAACACGATGGAAACCATTATTTACTTCCCTCCCTAAATAATGGTTTCCATCGTATGAAAGAGCAGAGCTCAGCAGCAAAGAGAATGCATTGCTTATAACCGCAGTGGGAGCACACTGATGGAAGCTGGCAATACCCCTCAGGCAGTAAAATATGGCTCTTCTCAACTCTTATAGATCCAACTCAATTTTGCGTTGCATGTAATTGTGCTATACCGCACGGCCCGGGCTGAATAAACCTATGACAGTCTGGAAGGTCAATGGTTTTCCAGGGAACAAGAAAATATGCTGCTAAGGACCATCTCACTAGCAATAGAATAAGCTCAAGTGCCCAACTAAATAAAAAACTTAATTAAGCTCTGAATAATGATGTTTCCATATGCAGAGACTAAGGGAAGCCTGTAGGGAGGTGAATTTTCTTCCAACGTGCCTCTAGAGGACATATATTTGAACATGCCCAAAATAGAAAAGGCAAATCTGAATCCATACGCTTTAAATAGACGAAGCTCTCGTTATATACGAAGGAAAACAGTGTTTTGGCAGTATCTTAATTACTTCTCCATTTCTTTTAGAATGTCAAGATGTTATCCATGTGAGTTCTGCAGTAACTGAATCTTTTTTGTCTTCCTTCCTTATCTTGTATTCAGCAAAGATAAACATTCTTTCAAAAATAGTAAAAAAAAAAAAAATCTTTCTGTATTATGTTAAGTGAAAAACTCAGTCTCGAATGGGTATGAGTCTCGAACTCATACTCTATGATTCCATTTCTGTGACATTTTGGAAAGTCAAAAATACAGGAACAGAAAACAGATGAGTGATTGCCAGGGGTTTGGAGTGAAGGGAGGGTATGAATAGAAAGGGGCAGCTGGAAGGTATTCTTCGGGGTATTAAAATTATTTTGTATCTTGCCTATGGTGGTCATCATAAGCATCCGTGTATGTGTAAAAACTTATAAAACTGTACACCAAAAAATGAATTTTGCAAAATTTTTAATTGGTTTAGAAATAATTTTAGTGTCTATTTTGTAGCAATACAACAATGAGATTCTCCTTGCTATAATGATGCTGAATTTTCAGCATCTCACCTACAGTCTTAATCAGCATCATTATAGCGTATTATTGTTTCAGCATCACTAGAACGTTATTACAGCATTATTTTCTGTATCATTAGAGCGTTGTTATTTCAGTGTCACTTAAGCTTCTTACGCCTCTTACCTAAGTAATAGAAATCAAACTAAAGTAATGGTTGGTGTGAAGCACTCTTCCCATGTTCCTGCTTTCACTTTTTTCTCTCACTTTGAGGCCACTATCTTAAAATACACAACTAGCAAGATACATAAATAACAGGATATTTTTGTTATCTTATACCAAAAATGTATGCCTTACCACAAACTCCCTTAATTTTTTCCTTCCCTCTTCCTTCTTTAAAAGAATAACCAGAAATTGTAATAAAACAATTACTATTCACACATTTTTGAGAAGTGGTTTATCCTGTAACTGGGGTATCAATAATGCCAAGACCTATGAACCTGGATGACATTCTGCTGAGTGAGATGAGCCAGATAAAGACAAATACGGTATGGTATCACTTACAGGTGGAGTCTGTTTGTTTTTTTTAAAAAAAGCTGATTTTATAGAAATGGACAATAGAATGATGGTAGCCAGGGGCTGAGGAAGGAGGAAATAAGGAGAGGTAGGTCAAAGGATACATACTTTCAGTTATAAGATCTGAGGATCTAATTTGCAGCATGGTGACTATAGTTAATACTGTATTGTATACTTGACATTTGCTCAGAGTAGATCTCAAGTATTCTCACACAAAAAATGTTAACCATGTGAGGTGACAGATGTGCTATCTTGATCTCGGTCATCATTCTACAATGTATATGTATTCAAATCACCACATGGTACACTTTAAATACAATTATATTTGTCAATTATTTCTCAATAAAGTTGGAAAAAATAAAATAAAACCAACTTTTAAGTTCAAAATTGATGCCATGAATAAAACATCTGAAAAAGACTTTCGTATACTAGTAGTTCCTTTCCTCATTCTCCTTGGTTTCCTTACCCCTTTGCCATGGTCAAGTTGTTAATGGAACCTGGTATGGTATTGTATGTTTGAACACACACAATTGCCATAGAGAGTACTGTCTTCAAACCTAGAGTCCTCAGAGGGAAGACTTCCCACTTCAGTGTACCGTGGGTCTAGGTGTCCACACTCTATCACCTCCACCTGAAAACCCTTTCCTGGCTGAGCATTTTCTATTTTGCTGTGTTTCTGGAATAGGAGTATCCACACCCTATTCCATTTACAATCCATGTCCTATAAATCCTGTACAAATAGCAGATCCCTAAGGTAAACCTTAGGAGAGAAACTCATTTCATCGTGGTTCGCAAGGTCTCTCACTGTGGATCTCTGGACACCTTCCATCACTGGCTCTTAGAGCTTAATATTTGCATCTCTACCTCTTCCCAGTTGCCCTCCATCCCTTGCTATCTTGTTTTTGTCCATCACAGTGACTCCGTTTATTCCCTACAACAGGGACTCTGAACTTTTCTCGAAGGCGTCCCTGTTCAGACTTCTGTCTTCTGGTTTCCTAGTCTGTTGGTCTGAGAGCTGCTTATCTTACCCAGTGTGCACGGATGGAACGCGAATCTCAGTGTGCTTCCTGACGCTCAGTCATCTCTCCAAAGGAAGCATCTTCAATGATTTCTTGGGTATCTTTCCAGAACTTTCCCTGTATATACATGCTTTACACAGACACACCCTTTTGAAAAACACACACGAATAGAAGCATATTATTCATATTGTCTTGTGCTTTGCATTTTGCTTAATATGCTTCCTGATCTCTGTATTTCAAAATAAATATACTCACTTCATTCTTTTTCACAGCAGCATAATTGGTATGTACCATAACTTATTCATCACACCTTTATTGATTCTCAGTTATTCATTTTTGTTGCTGCCACCATCATAAGCAATGGTGCAGTCAACATCCTTGTACTCATATTTTTGCAAAGACATGCAACTGTAATTATAGAAAACTTTTTGAAGTGGAATTGATTGCTGGGTCAACACTTTCAGTTTATTCATTTTCATAAATTTCACCAACCATCCTCCCAAAATATAGTATCAATTTATATTCCTACCAAAAGGATGCCAGAGCTCCTGATTCACACTTCACCAAGCTAATATGTTACCAAACTTTTAAATCTTTACTTAAATCTTTATTCTTCAATAGGTTAAAGAAAGATACCTCATTATTGTTTTAACTTGTTTGACCTAATTATTAGTGAGGTCCGCATCTTTGTATACAATATTTGATTTTGGCCGATGTATATTTTTGCCCGTTCTGGGATCGATTCAGATCTTTTCTCATGGTGCTGTGAGTCCTCAGAAAATTCATCCCACAGTGGGCCACGGGCTCTTTTCTGCCTCAAGTCCAAACAAACCCCATCACCATTTCTACTCCTACAGATGGTATCCAGGACCGCAGCAAAGGGTCACTTCTATGTCAGGCTGGCCACCTCTGGCACTTCCACCAGATACGGGGCCAAGGGTGCCTCTACTCTCAGACCCCAAACTTAAAGTGGGGAAGGGTCGGGGGAGTTCTCTGCCGGTCCAGTGGTTAGGAGTCGGCACTTTCACTGCCATGGCCTGGGTTTAATCCCTGGTTGGGGAACTAAGATCCCGGAAGCCGAGTGGTACGGCCAAAAAAAAAGGGGGAAGGGTCTTAGCATCACCCCAAGCAGAGCAAGACAGCAGAGGCATGGAGGACACAGTGCTGTCCACTTGCTCCCCTGCCCTCCCCGGCCCACCCCCAGTTTTGAGGCCCTTATCTGGCCTGGGCAGAGAAGATGAGAGCCGGATTCAGTCAGTCATCCTGCTGCGAGCAGTTTGTTGAACAAATAGAACTGGTGACATTATCCAGTAGAGCTTTGTTTTTCTTTTCCCATCCCTTTAAACTTCAGCCCATGCTTCTTCTTCTCCTTCTCCAGGAAAAATATTTGCAAATCCCTTGGGGATTTTGTGTTTTCTCTTTATTTATATATATAGGAATATATATATTCCCATAGTCACTTCGAGGAACACACGCCATCTCTTTTCAGTCATCAGCATGTCCAGTCCTGGTGAGAGTCAAACTCCACGCCCAGCCCGTGCCTGGGCTGCTGGGGGCTGAAAGCCAGGAGCGGGGAAGGAGGCACGGTCCTCCCCCTGTGCCCCCCACTCACTCCTCTGACTTCCTCGCTCCCTGTAACAGTAGCAGGTCAGGCAGGAGGAGACACGAGGGGAGAAAACAGTACGTCCTGGCCTGGGTGGCTTCATGCCCTCAAGACCTGTTTCAAGCTGGCATTCCCGAGCGAGCAAACAGGTGATGGAAGTGTCCTCTTTGGGGGCCCCTTCGGGCTCCTGCCCGAGCCCCTCCCCGCAGCCCAGAGGATACAGCTCCGTCTGAGTGGGCCCAGCGGTCCCTCCCCAGGCCTCCTTGGCTGAGGCCTTCTCACCCTCTCCAGCACCCTGGGTGGCCAGGCCAGGCCCAAGGTGGTGAGTCAACGTTTTCTCATCCTCTACACTCCCCAGGGGGAGCGAATGCAGCCACAGTGGGCTTCGTTGTCTCAGATGCCTGAGGCAGGGTCCTCTGTGCCTCTAACCCCCAGGGAGAATGAGGCGAGGGGTCAGCTTCAAGGATAAACAAAGCTGGACAGAAATTAAAGCGGTAACAACGATTTTATTTGGTAACTACTGCAGCAGGGGAGAGAGCTGAGCTCCAGCCCTATTTGCAGAGGTCACTGGCATTTTAAAGGGAGGCTGAGGGAGTGGGGAAGGGGAAGCAAAGCGGGGACTTGAGCAGAGTTGGGGAAGTGAACCTTTACAGAAGGTGAGCAGAGGGTGGGTCAGTATGAAGGTATCAGGCCAGCTGTGTCTGCTCACCAGCGCTTATGGAAGACAGGTTTCTACCCTCCCAACAGATGAGTACATTTCAAAGGAATGGCTTTCAGGTCTTTGAGAAATTTCTCCTGGGTTGTAAGAGATACAAATATTTCTCAAAGGGACTGAGGAAATATTTACAGCTATAAGTTTAGTAGCATTTTAGTCAGTGTTCTAAGAATGGGAGGTCAGGGGCCTACATCAGGTGTTGGGCAGAACAAATGGTAAAATTCTTTTGGCAGCCTTGACCTTTTCCAGACAGGAACTGCAAGGGGGACTAGGTCATCGCAGGGACATAACCTTAGGCCACTAGAAGTCATGGCGGAGTTTGGTCACGTCTCGTAGTGCAGGTGTTTGGATGAAGTTTAGATGAAGTTGTCTATACTAAAAGTTTCTGCAGTTCTCAGCAGGCCGTCCCCACCAGGAAGAGCATAAGGTATAAAGCACAGTTTGCTCCAAATACCTCCTCCACACAAGATGCTTTTTTATCCCTTTCTTGTGTCCTTGACCCCACTGACGGGTCTGGGTGTCACTCCCTTTGTACATATGATAAGGGGAAGGGTCTCTCTCACACACATACCCTTCTTCTGTATCAGCTTACTAGTGCCTCAGTGGAAATGACAGCAGACAGAGACCAACTCCAACATCCTGTTAGCCAAACCTGTGGTTTATACCAAGAATTGGGGCATCGGGAGCCCAAAAGCCAAAGCTATAAAAATCAGCCTCCTTTGTTTCTCTATTTTGGTGGTAGCCTCCCACCAAAGACAGGGTCTTATTTGAAATGGGGGAAACAAAGATTACAGAGAAAGGAATAAATACACCTATATCAATACACCATGTATCATTTCAACATGGGTTTTTTGCATACCAAGCACCCAGCCCAGAATCTGGCCCAGAGGAAATGTTCAAAAAGTGAGTGAATGAACGAATGCATGAATGAATGGGCCCTATTTCTGAGTAAGGCAATCATTATGTAGTACTTCCTTATGGCTGCAATGCAATGAATTGTCTGATATCTCAATAGGTTAGTTTTATTTTAAAATAGCATTTAAGATTTGATTTATAAGAATAAATGTTTAGGGCTTCCCTGGTGGCGCAGTGGTTGAGAGTCTGTCTGCCGATGCAGGGGACGTGGGATCATGCCCCGGTCCAGGAAGATCCCACATGACGCGGAGCGGCTGGGCCCATGAGCCATGTCCGCTGAGCCTGCGCGCCCAGAGCCTGTGCTCCGCAACAGGAGAGGCCACAACAGTGAGAGGCCCACGTACCGAAAAAAAGAGAATAAATGTTTAACATATAACATTTTGAAAATACGAAAATGTACAAATTAGGAAGTAAAGTCACTTGTAATCTCAGAACTCATCACTGTTAACATTTTATATGCATATATAAACATATATTATGTATATTATTCAAAAACAAAAATAAACTAAATTATATGATATGAAATCCATACAGCCCCAAAATGGTACATCCTCCCTGGATGCTATTGCCTTTTTTTAAAGCACAACTTTGCTCAAGTTTGCTGTTGTGTTTCAGTTTGACTCATAGGTCCTACACTAGTCAGCTTTTGCCTCGATAATGCTGCATAAGAACAACAACGACAAAAAAACAAAACAAAACAGGTGGGACTTCCTTGGCGTTCCAGCAGTTAAGACTCCATGCTTCCACTGCAGGGGGCACGGGTTCAATCCTTGGTGGGGGAACTAACATCCTACAAGCTGTGCAGCCAAAATATAAAAATAAATTAAAAACAGGTGGCAAAGAACAGTGAGCATGTGGTTCTCACTCACATGTCTGCAGAAGCGAGTCCGCTAGTCACAACTGCACTTGGCTGGGCTTGGCTCCAGGCCATAGGTCTGGTTCAGGTTGGCTTCACATGTCTCTAAATTTCAAGCCTTTGCTTGATTCATATCCACATACATCCCATGGGCCAAAGCAAGTCACTTGGCCAAGCCCAACATCAGCAGGGCAAAGAAATATATTATGCCTTTGGTGGGATTCACTGTAAAGTTACATGAAACGGGCAGTCACATGGGAAGGATACGGGGAAAGAAGAAGAACTGGAAACAATAATCCAGTCTACCCCAGGCCTAAACATCCTTCTTTCTATCATTTCCTTGTAGTTAGGTCTAGGATATTCATAGATCTTCTGTAATGTTTCATTATGTTAAACAACAAACATTTATTTAGTATAAACATGAAAGACACATTCTGAATGCACTAAAGACTGGTAATTTCTCTTAAAACAGGAAGTTTGAATTCTCCACAATATATAGTAATGTACTCATTTTTAGTCTATTTACTACATTCCTTTGATTTGAATGCTCCATTGAACTTTTGTCTGTATTTCCATGTGTGTCACTTAACTCAGGAATCCACCTTTCTCCAGGTTTCAGTAGAGCCCTATAGGAATAGTGCTTTCCCATTCTGTAGCTGAAATCTTTCTACCATATTCTCTCAGGGAATATTAATATTTTGGGTATATTAAAACATTTTTATATTTCTAAAGTATCTCTAACATTTCTTACATTAAAATATCCCTACATCTATTCATTATAAACTTCTGTCCTTAAGCATATGTAAAATACTTATTTTTTAATAAAATGGATAAGAAATAGCCCTATCATAATAATGTCAATCACCTCATATTGTTTTAGAATTTGGAGGTCAACTGTTTTCAATCTCTAAGTCTGCCCCCCAAAATTACATAAACCAATAAAATTCTTTCAACAATGGTGTCATTACCATCACAATTGATGCTTTCTGCCATTTTCCTCGTGCAATTACTAGGTGTTTTGACCCATATCACTTAAAATACGCAGGTGGTTTCATTTTCTTATTTCTACCCAGAGACATGATAAAATGTATACAAAGAAAGCCCCAGTGAATACGTCCCTTTTAAGGCCTAAATTACTTCTTGATAGAATGGGCAGGAGAGGAAGCATTGTTAACTCTTTTATGCTCTTAGGAGAGCATAGTGTGCTCCCCAGCTGGGGGTTATGGTGCCGTCATCTGGAGGGGATTTGGTTAGTGTGTGGGGCATGTTTAGTTGTCACAGTAACTGGAGTCTGCTACTGGCATTTAGCGCCTAGGGGTCAGGAATGGTAACCGTCTCACACTACAGAGAGGTGTCCGATTCAAAATGCCAGTTGTGCCTTGTGTTGATATACTGACTTAGTGGAGTATGTCCTGTATTAGGACTTTTAGTTGCAAACAACAGAATAACTTAGCTAGTTTAAGTGGAAACGGAACTTTACATTAAAGGATATTTGGTAGCTCACAGAAACCCCAGCAGGTCCAGGGAATCAGGTTGGGTGGCCAAGTAGCAGGAAAAATGCCTCATTTCACTGCCAGATGCTCCAGGGAAATGCTGTTGCCACCAGCCTCTGCCAGCATGTACCACCTATGCAGGTCATGGGATCCCCCAGATAGCACCTTTGCCACTGTAGTTTCTGAGACCTGGGTCTCCCTCCACCATCTTCACCAGAATGGATTGATTTCATGCAAGGTCTCCCTCTTGCTTGGTGGAGCCCAGATCACATCTGAACCCCAGTGACAAAGGAGGTTGAGAAGGTGAGTTCCTGGCCTCTACTGTGGGTCTCACAGGGTAGGAGGTTCCCCAAACACAGGAAGGGTGTTCAAAAGATGCTGAGCAGTCACTGTGACAAATGTCCACAAAATCATCAAAAGCCCTCATCTCATTTCCCTCCATAAAGATACTTCCCAAGCATGGACCTGATAAAAATAGCCTCCAAAATTGTCTTATAGCATCTTAAGAAGATACATTTAGTCTCTCCCACTGTTGCATTTTCATTCTATTTTCCCTACCTCAGTTAGCATATCAGATATTTTCTGGATTGATGCTTACCTATCACTGCTGTTTCTTTCCTCAGCACTGTAATTCCTTTTTTTAAAAATTGATTGATTGATTTTGGCTGCACTGGGTCTTAGTTGCAGCACTCAGGATCTTCGCTGTGGCACGCAGGATCTCTTAGTTGCGGCATGCAGACTTCTTAGCTGCCGCACATGGGATCTAGTTCCCCGAGCTGGTATCAAACCCGGGCCCCCTGCATTGGGAGCGTGGAGTCTTACCCACTGGACCACCAGTGAAGTCCCAGCATGGTAATTCCTGTCCAGCTCTACACCTCTTTATTTCTTTGTCCTCTCACCTCCTACACCTTTACATATCTCACGTGAGCATTTACAAAAAAAAAAAAAAATTCTTTTAATTATGGGGTAAGGTAACATGTATGTGGTTTTAAAAAAAGCAAAAAAAAAAGTACAGTGCACTTTGGTTCAAAGGCATAATCATGGTGACTTTGTGTCCATGTGGTTTTTGGCAGGAAGTGTGGGGAGTAATCAAAAGTGTTGTACCCATTTGCTGTATGGTTACCTAAGAACAAGAGCTCCATATACCATGTAGCAGCTTAAGTGGACAGGGCTGTAAGCAAATGGGTCAGAGAATTTTACACATAAATATATAGGGCAGTGCCATAGAACAGTGGCTTTTCAGAAGTCACTTGAACCACTAAAGGGAAAGCAACATAAGTTTCCCAGAAACAATGAATCGATTTCTCAGTTTTATTATTCCTATCTTTGATGCTATAACAGAACTTCATGGCCTTCCAATGAGTAACTAATTGTGGACTACACAGGGGAACAAGTATTGCAGTTTACATTTTAAAATAATCCCAAATTGCCTGAATTTATCAGTTACATTTAATGAATGCAAATAAGTAGTTTTGAGGATATTATACTAGAGCTGATAATAGCACCTTCCATCTGCTCTCAAATTACCTTATAAACAAGCTTTCTTATCCCCAAAATAGTGATCCAGGAAAGAAATGCTCTAGCTAGTATCAGAATTTTAAACTCACTGACTCAGAGTGGGTTGCGCTAATATTCATTTTTACTGTGAATGAATAATCCAGGGGTTTGTCTTGCTAAGAATGTGTACTGCCATCAAACTCATGTTGGGGCTTGGAAACTTTTTAGTTACACTGGGTTTACTTATTTTTTATATGACTACCTGGAAAACCTGTTATTCAGGAATGCACATTCAGGAATGTTCAATGATAAAACTGTTATTTGAAAGTGATGAAAATAATGGATGATGATAGATTATCCATTCATCAATTTAGGTTTGGAGATACTATAGGTTTGTTTTCTTTGATTATATAATGAAATAAATTCTTAATTTGTTATATAATCTGATAGCTAGTTTATGAATTGATGATCAAGTACAGAGGTGCCAACATACCTTATTAGTCTTACGTCTGAAATGACATCTAGAGTGTGAAGTCAAAACTACTGTAATTACCTCCCTACGGGAACATCTGGTTGCTGGGATGACCAGGTAGAAGCACATTTGGGATTTTGGAGTGAATAGTTTGAATCTTAAGTATGCTCTAGCTATAAATCTAGAATATCTCAAAGGCTTATAGTTAGTTTAGACTGAAAAGTAGGTTAATACAATAACGATCTAGTACAAATGGGACCAAGTTCAAAGCTGGCAGAATCTTGCCCTGCTGTTGGAAATATTACTTTTTTGACATCCCTTAAATTATTCATATAGGATCTACTATTTTACCAGTGACTGAAAACGTGGGAATCTCGTTATAAATGTAAATCTGTGCCACTAGGTTTCCCTATGTGATGTCGACAGAGCCTTCTAGAATTCTAAGTCTCTTGTAGACAACAGATGCACTAGAGCAGCCCAGTCAAGAAGGCCCCATGGGTAGCTGTCCCAGACATGGAATCAGCAGGACTAGCATCGAAGTATAGTCACAAAGAGTCTAGGGTCGGGCTCCCCTGGTGGCGCAGTGGTTGAGAGTCCGCCTGCCGATGCAGGGGACGCGGGTTCGTGCCCCGGTCTGGGAGGATCCCGCATGCCGCGGAGCGGCTGGGCCCGTGAGCCATGGCCGCTGAGCCTGCGCGTCCGGAGCCTGTGCTCCGCAATGGGAGAGGCCACAGCAGTGAGGGGCCCGCATACCACACACACAAAAAAGAGTCTAGGGTCCTTGGAAATCACCTGGTCAAATCACCTGGCACCACACTGTTTCAATACAAAAAAGTGAATTGGTTTGTTCAGAATCATTGTCAGTGGTGGGCCCAGGTCCACCCACTGGACCAAACCAATGCTCTTTCACCAACCACGCAGCCTCCCTGTCAAGAGACTAGCCTACATAACATACTATACCAATTTAGGACAACACAGTATATCTATGTGACCCAACAAGCAATTCTTCTATGACTTTGACTAATGGGGAAAAAGTCATTTCATATATTTCTGATTGCAAACTTTGATTTTTGCAAATTAATGTCTTAATTAGATTTTTTTAAATGGAAACAAGAGGAAGATTTATCTTACTGTACACTTTCCATTGTCTTTGTAAACCTGCTTAAATGAAGATTTCACTGATCAGAACTGGAATCTTTAATCCCTAAATTAAATATCTGGGTTTTTTTTTTTTTCCAGTTCCATCATATCAGCTGACCACTCTCCTATGTTCATAGAACTTCAGGGCTGCAAGGGAGCTGGTCTGGTCAAAACAAAGTGACTTTCCCTTTGTTCCACATCCTTAACTTGTGTAATGATTTGTACTCGGTGGAGAGAGGAACTGCCGCATTGTGGAAAGAGAGCATGGCTTTGAACTAGAATAGACCCAAGTTTAAATTTAGCCCTACCTTTTATTAGCTTTATAAATAGCCATTTAACCATTTAGAGCCCCAGTTTCCTAGTTTCCTAATCTGTAAAACAGAACCAGTAACTTCCTAACAAGTTCACTGAAGGGAAGAAATGTAATAATGTGCCAAAATCACCTCGCTCACAGCCGGGTACTTCACAAATGGGAGGTATGATTCCTAAATAAAAGAACAGGAGGGCATGTAACTTCAGATTGCAAAAAGGATACTTTTTTAAGCCTTTCAAATTGTTGGGAAGGGTTGGAGTAGCTCCTTGACGATAAAGAGGTTTATAGGTGTATGTTAAGAAGTGCTATTTTTCCTGAAATATTATTAACTTAGGTTCTGGGAGGAGCCCTGGGTTGTAGTTCAGGTCCTGTGCCCTAGCAGCAGAATGGCCTTGGATATGGCACTTGATCTCCTTACGACTGTTTCCTCACTTAAAAGACAAGGCAAGCCCCCAAATATCTTTGCTTCCCACTTCGAGGGTTGACTTAAGGAAGCCGGCTACAAACAGTAAAGCCCTCCGCCGCCAGGAGGGACTCCTGGTAAGCAGCTCCCAGGTCTTTGCATCTGGATGGACCCTCTCTCTTCATCTCTGCTACTGATATCACTTCAGTGACCCACTGTTAGCAGTTTATGAGATGCTACTGAGATTTTCTTTGCCTTCAATGTTCTGTTGTTAATTCTCTGTGAAGCTGACTGATTTGAAGAGCTTTAAAAGTCTCAGGTTAAAGGTGCTCTCCCAGCTGTGCTATCTTAGCATGAAGGACAAAAACGTAAAAGTTAAGAAACACTAAACTATCAGAGCGCCTGTTTCTGACTTCACTATATTCACAAAGATCCAACAGCTTCTAAGAGTGAGAAAAAAAAAAATGAAGAAAGGCAACAAGGGAAAACAATACATTTATTAACGGGCATGAAAATGCATAAACTCACTTATAAATAAATGTAGTATAATTTACCCAGTGAAAAAATAGCTAAAATCCATGAGTAAACTGGATTTTATCTTTAAAATGATTACATATTTGATCTCTAATAATTTCCCCCTCCATCATAATCTCTTAGTAGCAGCAATTTTACACTGACTACATAAAAAGCTGTTACTAGTGATTATCGTATGGGAGGGAAACTTTTCAAGAATTTTCTTTAAAAATGAACCAGTGCAAACAAATTCAGATTATGAGGGATACAGTAAGACCGGGGGCTTATCTTCAGAAAAGTAGAAAATAAAAATCCCAAACATTCATTAAGAAATGAAAAAGCAGGGCTTCCCTGGTGGCGCAGTGGTTGAGAGTCCGCCTGCCGATGCAGGGGACACGGGTTCGTGCCCCGGTCTGGGAAGATCCCACATGCCGCGGAGCAGCTAGGCTCGTGAGCCATGGCCGCTGAGTCTGCGCATCCGGAGCCTGTGCTCCGCAACGCGAGAGGCCACAACAGTGAGAGGCCCACGTACCACAAAAAAAAAAAAAAAAAAAAAAAAAAGCAAATTACATTTTGATCACTGAAAAGTAATACATACGGACATTATAAAACATTCTTAACCAGTGACTACAATAATTACATTTATAAATGTTCATTCAAGTACTAGTGATCAATAAACATTCAAAGTCTCATTAAAAGTAACAATAGGCATAGATACATGTGAACAATGCTTCTTTTGATTTAACAACAAAAATCATGTCAACAGGAGACAAGTTACCCTTAAAATACTGTTTTTTCTTTTTGTCTGTAAATGATTTTCCACAGTCTGTATATTTTATTTGTGAGGACCCAACGAACATCTCACAATGGCTAATTAAGAAGTCCTTTCTAAAAAAAAAAAAAAAAAAAAAAAAGAAGTCCTTTCTATAAAATGAATCTCGGTATTATAGAGATAAACATTCTAAAACACAAGTCTAGCTTAAAAATAACAGTGCAGAATCAGTTTTCTTTGGTAAGAAATTGTTAACTCCTTACCAATGTTGGTTTGCTGTTGTGCAGACTCTATCAGAACACTTCTGTGGTATTTACCAAAGAGCTATTTAATGAGCTGAAAAGATTTCATAAACTCTGGTACCATGATAGCAAAGTAGAGCTTACGTCAAAATTGCGCTGAAATCAACATCATTTCCTTCATTACTGTTGTTAATGAATCTTCCTTCAAAAAGCTCCCTCCTAATTTTGGCCTGAGTCTCAGGCTTTAATAAAAGTTCCTTTATCTGTTTCACTTTGGACTGCAGACCCATCCTCTCTCGACGCAAAGCTTCATTAATTAAGTCCCGGATTCCAATAGGTTTCTGGCCTATGGAAAAAAAATTATATGATACATTTTACATACAAATGCCAATGAAAAACATTAAATATGGTACACTGACTTATCAAAAGAGTTAAAAAGAAACCTTTAAAATGCTGCCCACATTTTATAGAAAAGGTTGCATTTCACCAAAAATATATCATTTACATGAAACAAACTTACTGTAAATAAAGATCACTGCATAGCGACAGCACACATAGGACAAACATGAAACATTATGGACTAGCTATATGGATAATAATTTCAACAGTGATCATTTTAATCATAACACTTGCTAGCTCTGTGTGTGTTTTGGCCTCAGATAAAGTAGTCAAATGCCCTGCTAAGCAATATAAATGGTAGTATTCCATTTACGGCAAGGCCCCTTCCATGGCCTTTGAGTCCACGAGGCATCACGCAAAATACTCTCTCCCAGAGCCTCGGCTGAGGGCAAGTAAAACCTGGGCCATTCTTCCTTCATAAATTAATTTCCTCTGATAGTCCCAGCATTCCATTTCTCTTCTGTTGTGTTTCAGGAATGCAAACACATCGATCATGAAAGTATTAGGCAATCTCCACAGATTGGACAAGAGACACTTAAATAGCACAATGCAAATTAGTCCATTGACTCGGCAGAGGGGAGCAGGGATGCTTCTCACGGAGCGGCGGGGGCCTGCCTGCCTTCGGGTCTCATTTCCTGTTGTTGTCACTGTCAGTGCCATTCCTATCAGCCTCTTCAGTTTTCACAGAGCTCCCATCCCCTGGCTTGTTTTTGTTCTGTGTTTCTTCCAGATACTGCTGGACAGCCTTGAGCACCGCATTCTCCACCAGCCTCTTACTGAGCCTTACCAGTTCAGCATCATCAGGCTCACCTCCATTCTTATCACCTACATTCCACAATAGAGAAGATAGGTCACTGAGATCATATTGCCATAGAAACTCAGCATGCAGGGGCCGGCTAGTTCAGTTAGTTACAAAGAGCAAGTGTCCTTCAGTCTGGTAAACTGGATCTATAAATCCAAGAATACTGGTTTGGCTTTTCATTTGGTATTTGCAGAAGCAGGAGACTGCCTGTTCCTGAAGACTTCAGGTTGAAAAGCAGTTCATTAGCCCCAATCTTAAAATATTCTACCTAGCAATGCTGGAAGTTCCCCATTTCTACATGAGATTTTTGTTTTTTCTCTCGTCCAAAAGTGATTACTACTACTAAAGTCCACATACCCACCACCTGGAGCCTCAGACATGTGAAATCACCAACAAGATGTATTTGCTTCTACTTCACCACTACCAAACGTCAGGTAATTGAGATTTCCTAATCAACTAGCCACATAGGATCAGCAATTTTATAACCCTTGGCCTGGATGGTTGTTAAAGTCTCAGCCCTCCCATGAAGACAAAAGCAATTACTACTGCTAGGAAATGGTTAAAATAAGCTTGTAAAACTAATATTCTTTTTAATTTCAGAGCTATCACTGCAATTTAAGAAATAGGAAACTGTTCGAGGAGGAGTTAGGGTTATGACAGTAAATTCCTAGATGTTAGTATCTTATGGCCATTTTGCTTCCCTGCTAGTGATGATCAAGGTTAAATTATCCTTTCATTTTTCTGTAAAAGGGGTGGTTGTCATCTGTTCAAATGCTGCACATTTCCCACTCATTCTCTTTCTTGTCTCCCTTAACCGAGGAAAAAAAACTAAGGGGCTCATCTCTCATGCCCAGTCAGTCCTTCATCTCCTTCCACTGAGCTATGGATCCAGGAAGGCAGATGGCTGGAAGCAAAGACATCTGAGCACCTAAATATATTGAGTAAATGCTAACAGATCTCAAGGGAGTGACAGCATTACAGTAATAGTAGGGGATTTTAATACTCTACTTTCAACAATGGATAGATCATTCAGACAGAAGATCAATAAGAAAACATTGGATTTGAACTATACTTGAGGCCAAATGGACCTAAGAGACATATAAAGAACATTCCATCCAACAGCACCAGAATACACATTCTTCTCAAGCACATATGGAACATTTTCCAGGATAGATTATACATTAGGTCACAAAACAAGTCTTAGCAAATTTTTAAAAACTGAAATCATACCAAGTATCTTTTTCTGACCACAATGGTATGAAACCAGACATCAATAACAAGAGGAAAACTGGAAAATTCACAAACATATAGAAATTAAACAAACACTCATGAACGACCAATGAGTCAAAGATGAACTCAAAAGGGAAATTAAAAATATATATCTCGAAACAAACAAAAATGGGAACACAACATACCAAAGCTTATGATCCAGCAAAAGTAGTGTTAAAAGGGAAGTTTATAGCAATAAATGCCTGCACTAAGAGAAAAGGATGAGCTCAAGTAAACAACCCGGACTTGGGACTTCCCTGGTGGTCCAGTGGTAAAGAATCTGCCCTTCAATGCAGGGGACGTGGGTTAGATCCCTGGTCAGGGAACTAAGATCCCACATGCCACGGGGCAACTAGCCCACGCGCCACACTGCTGAGCTTGCGTGCCTCAACTAGAGAGCCTGTGTGCTGCAAACTACAGAGACCAAGCATTCTGGAACCCACACGCCACAACTACAGAGCCCACGCACCCTGGAGCCTGTGTGCCACAACTAGAGAAGAGAAAACCTGCACCCCACAACTAAAGAGAAGGCCACGGGCCACAGCAAAGAGCCCATGTGTCACAACGAAAGATCCTGCATGCCTCAACGAAGATCCCGCATGCCACAACTAAGACCCAACACAGCCCAAAATAAATAAATAATAAATAACTCTTAAAAAAAAAACCTAACTTGACATCTCAAGAAACTAAAATATAAGAACTAAGCCCAAAGTTAGCAGAAGGAAGGACATAAAAATCAGAGCAGAAATAAATGAAATAGAAAAACAGTAGAAAAGATCAATGAAAATAAGGGTCGTGTTTTTGAAAAGATAAAACAAAAACAACAGACGTTTAGCTAGACTTCCAAGATAAAGAGAGAACTCAAACAAAATTATAAAGAAAGAGGAGACATTACAACTGATACCACAGAAATAAGTATCATAAGAGACTACTGTGAACAATTACAGGTCACTAATCAGACAACCCAGAAGAAATGGATAAATTCCTAGAAACGTACAACCTTCACGTATGAATCATGAAGAAACAGACAATCTGAACAGACCAACAACAAATTTAAGATTAAATCAGTAATCAAAACCCTCCAACAACAGACAGTATGGCTTTATGGGTGAATTTTACCAACTGCTGATGTGCAATAAATCTTACTGTGCTGAGACTGCACACAACATCTCCTCCAAGAACCGCAAAGCCATTGTGGAGAGAGCAGCCCAGCTGGCCATCAGAGTCACCAAGCCCAACGCCAGGCTGCGCAGCGAAGAAAATGAATAGACAGCTCGTGTGCACGTTTTGTTTGTGTTAATAAAACCGTAAAATGGCAAAAAAATAATAATAAATAAAGAAGAATTAATGCCAATTCTTCTCAAGCTCTGCCAAAAAAAAAGAAAAACAAAACACCAAAACAACAACAAAAACCCGAAGAGGACGTAACACTCCCACACTCATTTTATGAGGTCAGAATTACCCTGATATCAAAGCCAGGTAAGGCTACTATAAGAAAAAAAAAACAAAAAAAACCCAGGCCAATACCCTCATAAATTTAGATGCAAAAACCTCAACAGAATACTAGCAAACCAAATTCAACAGCACATTAAAAGGATCATACACCATGATCAAGGGATATTTAGCCCTGGGATATAAAAATGGCTCAACATATGCAAATAAATCAATGTGATACACCATATTAACAAAATAAAGGATAAAAATCATATGATCATTTCAATATATGTAGAAAAGACACTTGACACAATTCAACATCCCTTCGTAATAAAAACTCTCAACAAATTGGGTACGGAAGGAACATATCTCAACATAATAAAGGCCATATATGACACACCCACAGCTAACACACTCAAAGGTGAAAGGCTGAAAGCTTTCCCTCTAAAATCAGAAACAAGGCAAGGGTGCCCACCCTCACCACTCCTATTCCACATAGTAACGGAAGCCCCGGCAAGAGCAATCAGGCAAGAATAAGGAAAAAAAAAGGCACCCAAATCAGAAAGGAAGAAGTACGATTGTCTCTGTTTGCTGATAACATGATCTTGTGTATAGAAAATCCTAAAGGCTCCACCCAAAAAAACTGTTAAGACCTAATAAATGAATTCAGTAAAGTTTCAAGATACAAAACCAACATACAAAAATCAGTTGCGTTTCTATACAGTAACAATGAACCATCTGAAAAAGAAATTTTAAAAATAATTCCATTTAAAATAGTATCAGAAACAATAAAATACTTAGGAATAAATTTAACCAAGGAAGTGAAATATCTATATACTGAAAACTATAAGATTCTGATGAAAGAAACTGAAGACACAAATAAATGGAAAAATACCCCATGTTCATGGATTGGAAGAGTTAATATCATTAAAATGTCCATACTATTGAAAGCCATCTATAGATTCAATGCAATCCCTATCAAAATTACAATGGCATTTATTCACAGAAATAGAAAAAAAACCCTAAAATTCATATGGAACCACAAAAGACCCCCAAAAACCAAAGCAATGATGAGAAAGAACAAAGCTGGAAGCATCACACTTCCTGATTTCAAAACAATATGGTACTGGTATAAAAAAAGACATATAATAGGCCATGGAGCTGAATCACGAGCACAGAAATAAACTCACACATGTATGGTCAACTAATATTTGGCAGTGGAGCCAAGAATACATAATGGGGAAAGGACAGTCTTTTCAAAAAGTAGTGCTGGGAAAACTGCATATCCACATTCAAAAGGATGAAATTTGACCCTTACCTTACACCACTCACAAATGTTACCTTGAAATGAATTAAGGACTTAAAGCCTGAAACTATAACATTCCTAGAAGAAAACAGAGGAGAGGAGAAAAGCTCCTTGACTTTGGTCTTGGCAATGCCTTTTTTGGATATGACACCAAAACAACAAGCAAAAGAAGTAAAAATCAACAAGTGGGGGCTTCCCTGGTGGCGCGGTGGTTGAGAGTCCGCCTGCCGATGCAGGGGATACGGGTTCGTGCCCCGGTCTGGGAGGATCCCACATGCCGCGGAGCGGCTGGGCCCGTGAGCCATGGCTGCTGAGCCTGCGCGTCTGGAGCCTGTGCTCCGCAACAGGAGAGGCCGCAACAGTGAGAGGCCCGCGTACCGCAAAAAAAAAAAAAAAATCAATAAGTGGGACTACATCAAACTAAAAAGCTTCTGCACAGCAAAAGAAGCAATCAACGAAATGAAAAGGCAACCTACAGAATAGGAAAAAATATTTGCAAATCACATATCCGATAAAGGGTTCATATTCAAAATATATAAGGAACTCATACAACTCAATAGCAAAAACACAAAAAATCCTATTTAAAAATGGGCAGAGAACTTGAATAAACATTTTCCAAAGAAGACATGCAAATGGCCAACAAGTATATGGAAAGGTGTTCAAATCACTTATCATCAGGGAATGCAAATCAAAACCACAATCAGGTATCACTTCACACGTGTTAGAATGGCTATTACGAAGAAAAACAAGAAACAACAAATGCTGGTGAGGATGTAGAGAAAAGGGAACCCTTGTGCACTATTGGTAGGAATGTAAATTGGTGCAGTCACTATGGAAAACAGTATGACGATTCCTCAAAAAAATTAAAAATACAATTACCATGCGATCCAGCAATCCCACTTCCGGGCATCTATCTGAAGAAGATGAAATCACTACCTCAAAGAGATATCTGTGCTCCCATGTTCACTACAACATATTTCACAATAGCCAAAACATGGAAACAACCTAAGTGTCCATCAATGGTTGAATGGATAAAGAAAATGTGGTGTATATATATACAATGAAATATTATTCAGCCATTAAAAAGAAAGAAATCCTGCCATTTGTGACATGGATAAACCTTGTGGGCATTATGCTAAGTGAAATAAGTCAGAAAAAGACAAGTACTGTATGATATCACTTACATATGGAATCTAAAAACACTGAACTTACAGAAACAGGAGAATGGAGGTTGCTAAGAACTGAGGGGGATAGGCTTGGAAAATATGTTGGTCAAAGGGAACACACTTTCAGATATAAGATGAATAAGTTCTGGGGCTCTAGTGTACAGCATGGTGACTACAGTTAACAATACTGGATCCTATACTTGGAAGTTGCTATGAGAGTGAAGCTTTAATGTTCTCAGCATAACAACAAAATTATAATTATGTGAAGTGAAGGATATGTTAACTGATCTTAATGTAGCAAACAGTTCACAACATATACATGCATCAAATCATCACCACTGTACACCTTAAATTCATATAATGTTGTATGTCAATTATATCTCAGTAAAGCTGAAAAAAAAGAAGTAATTAGAACGCTCACACATTAAACCTCAGCTCAGTTTTGGAATATCACCCATGACCTCCAGAAGCCAAAAGCCCAATGCCACACTTACGACCTCAGGTCTGGGACAGGCAGACACAAAGGGTGTGAACAGGAAGATGGACATTATTTTCTAACGTCACATGTAACAGGGATTGGAATACAAAAGCATATATGCCAAGGGTGAGAACTGGCTCCTAACCCTCCTTCTGAGTCCCACCACTTCTCCTTAACACATGTCTGAGGCCAATTATGCTTACAACCATCATTCCTAGCAACATCCAAGCAGAAGAGGGATGGGTTAAAGGCCCATCTGGACACGCTACAGTGGGAGGCCTTAGCAACTGCTCTCCCCTCAAAAGTGACAGTATGGTACTCCAGACCCATGATCAAAAGTCCTGGATAGTAAGCTTCAACTCAGTGATCTCTATATAGAATTTACTAAACTAAATATGTCAAGATATTGTTAAAAGAAAGATGAAGAAATTCATTACTAATACCATACTTGGGAGCAAGTTAAGACTATTTTTATTAGTAAGAATGAATGAGTATATTGCCTAATATTTAAAGAATTCTATTAATCTTACAACACAGTGTTTATACTGTATAGATGTACCTCCAGATGTGTTACCTGGAACTATTTTTTAGTGGCTCTTCACATTTAAGAGGGAAAATCAAACTTCACATGAAGAAATACTTCTCAAGTACCCTTCAGTACACTGTAAACGACTCTCTACATCTGCCACCCTAATTTGTGCTCTGCATCTAGGCCAGAGATTGCATTCTTGCAACTCTTCCTGACCCCAGTCAGCTTTAAGATAACATCACTCGTCACATTACCGATACATCACCAGTAAGATAATAGGGTTGGATTTGAGTCTAAACATTACTCAGTCTCCAAGAAGCATCTCAGGTCAAAAAGTGTGTGCTTCAGTGATTTCTCTCAGTACACAATAAAGTGTCCCATTACTTCAAACATTAAGAAATTTAAAACACAAAAATCTTCCCACAGAAAGTTAATTTTCCCTTCTGACTTTCATATTTCTGTTTATGCTTTTACTGTTAACCAAGACAACCAAGCTCAAAACAAGATTATTACCATCTTTGACTCTATCCAGCCTATGGGTCAAATATTAACTATCTACAATGACAAACTAATTAACCAATCACCAAAAAATAAATTTATAAATGAATCTTCCAGATCTGTCCTGTATTCTTGCCCCACCTATGATTTCCACAAAGGCATCCTCAGACTATCAACGTTGGCCCAGGGAAAAGCCTATTGGAAGGCTCGTCACAGAGGCCTGCGAGAACGCAGCAATTCAAGAAATGCATATCTTCGTCCCAATGAGATTTTCTGTGTTCCCACTTTCAGGAGACTTAACTCAGCTCACCTGAAAGAGGCATTTTAAGATTAAAGTATTTTTCTTTTGACCACCACTTGAATAAAGGCATCTGTCTCCCACAGTGACCTCTAAGATAAACGACTGCATTCATTTTACCTGAAGCCTAGTTAACAATGGCAGTTCAATGTGTCACCGCAAGGTACACGATTTATCATTCGATATTCCAACAAAAGTACCCACAAAAAATATTCCCAGTGGGCGGAATATAAAACGAAATGATACAAATGAACTCATTTACAAAACAGAAACAGACTCAGACACTTAGAGAAGGAACTTGGGGTTACCACGGAGGAAGGGTTGGGGGAAGGGATAGTTAGGGAGTTTGGGATTGACAAGTACACACTGCTATATTTAAGATGGATAACCAGCAAGGACCTACTGCACAGCACAGGGAACTCTGCTCAATGTTATGTGGCAGCCTGGATGGGAGGGGAGTCTGGGGGAGAATGGATACATGTATATGTATGGCTGAGTTGCTTTGCTGTGCGCTTGAAACCATCACAACATTGATAATCGGCTATAGGCCAGTACAAAATAAAAAGTTAAAAAAATATAAAATAAAATGTCTGCATTTTTTACGTTAAAAAATATTCCCAGTGTATGCAGCACCCTCTCGACAAAAATATTCTTTCTTGGTCTACCAAGGTTACTTACTATCATACCTATTTGAAATGACAGATTAATCTTTCTCTTTGACACCGCTTTTTTAGAATCCCCCCCCAGAAAATTTTTAATCAATTTCTTAGGAGAATACTAAAAATATAAAAGAAAGGGAATGAGAAATGCTATCAAGTCCACCAAACATAGTAGTGTCCCTAAAAGAACAGACTTAAGAAACTTTTCAACAAATCTGAAGGAAGCAATTCCACTCTCTGTAAGAGTTGTAACATAATTAATCCACGGTATGTACCCAAGATTCAGCTTTTATTTATATTACCTGAGATCGCTGATACCAAGCCAGCACATAGAGAAAATTTATATCTGTGATTATAAAAAAGAAAATAAGTGACCTTCTTTGTGGTAGCAAGAATATGTGCTACCTACTGTGATAATTTAAGGTCAATATTAATGTGGGTCAGCTGTTTTTATGTGTGAGCTGACCCAATAATTGCTTAACTGATATCACATGAAGGGCTCCAGAAACCATTACCACCCTCCACCCAAAGCCAATATCTAGGTGCCTATTCGTCCTGACAAGAATAAATCATATTAATAGTTTTTAAAAGAGAACCAAAAAAATCTTCATAACAATGCCATGTAAGCTCTGAGAGAAAGAGTGCAACCACATTAAAAGTTCTCATTTGTCCCAATCAAAATCCCAGCAAATTATTTTGTGAATATCAACAAACTGATCCTGAAGCTTACATGGAAAGGCAAAAATAAACATTATAACCAACACAATATTGCAGGAGAACAACAAAGGCAGAGGACTCACACTACCCAACTTCAAGACTAACTATAAAGCTACAGTAATCAAGACAGTGTGGTATTGGCAAAAGAACAGACAAAAACATCAGTGAAAGAGAACAGAGAGCCCAGAAATAGACCCAGACAAGTGTAATCAATGTGATCTTTGAAAAATGAGCAGAAGCAATACAATGGAGCAAAGACAATCTCTTCAACAAATGGTGCTGGAACAACTGGACATCCACATGCAAAAAAATAAATCTAGTAAAGCAATTATACTCCAATAAAGATGTAAAAAATAAATAAATAAATAAATAAATCTAGACACAGACCTGAAACTCTTCACAAAAATTAACTCACAATGGATCATAGATCTAAACGTAAAAAGCAAAATTATAAAACCTCTAGAAGAAAACACGAGAGAAAAGCTAGATGACCTTGGGGATGGCAGTGACTTTTTAGATACAACACCAAAGGCATGATCCATGAAAGAAATAACTGATAATTTGAACTTCACTAAAATTAAAGCCTTCTCCTCTGTGAAAGACAATGTCAAGAGAATAAGAAGACAAGCCAGAGTCTGGGAGAAAACATTTGCAAAAGACACATCTGATAAAGGACTGTTAATCAAAATGTACAAAGAACTCTAAAAGCTCAACAGCAAGAAGACAGGCAATCTGGTTAAAAATGGGCCAAAAAGGTACATGAACACATGCTCAACATCACTAATCACCAGGGAACTACAAATCAACACAACAATAAGATATCACCTCACACCTGACAGAATGGCTATTATCAAAAATACCAAGAGATAACAAGTGTTGGAAAGGAAGTGGATAAAAGGGAATCCTTGGGGCTTCCCTGGTGGCGCAGTGGTTGAGAGTCCGCCTGCCGATGCAGGGGACGCGGGTTCGTGCCCCGGTCCGGGAAGATCCCACATGCCGCGGAGCGGCTGGGCCCGTGAGCCGTGGCCGCTGAGCCTGCGCGTCCGGAGCGTGTGCTCCGCAACGGAAGAGGCCACGAAGTGAGAGGCCCGCGTACCGCAAAAAAAAAGAAAAAGTGAGGATGACAAAAATATTTTTTTCAGACATATAAATGCTGAATTAATCCATCATCAGTCAACGAGCACTAGAAGATATGTTAAAGGAAAAAGTTAAGGCAGCAGAAAAATGAGACTAGATGGAAATTTGGATCTATTCAAAGATGAGAAGAGAACTAAAAACTGTACACATATAGATGAAAATAAAAGAATTTCTCTCATCCTTAACCTCCTTAAAAGACAAATAACTGTTTTAAATGGGGTTTATAAAATTCGTAGAAATAAAGTACATGGTAGCAACAGCACAAAGACTAAGGAAAAATGGAAATAATTGTCATAAGCTTCTTATGTTAAATGTGAAGTGGCATAATATTATTTGAAGGCACACAATTGTAAGTTAAGGATGTATATTTTGAAAACCTAGAGCAAGCACTAAAGTAAAAATAAAAAAGAGGCATAACTAATAAACTAATAATGAACCTAAGATGAAATCCTAAAACTTCTTAGTATAAAATAATGCAATAAAAGAAGAGAAAAGGGAAAAAAGAGCAGATGAGACAACTAGAAAACAACAAGCAAACTGGATGATTTAAACTCACCCATATTGGGAGATTGGTTCAAGATGGCAGAGTAGAAGGACGTACGCTAACTCCCTCTTGCAAAAGCACCAGAACCACAGCTAACTGCTGAACAATCAGACAGGAAGACACTGGAACTCACCAAAAAAGATACCCCACATCCAAAGACAAAGGAGAAGCCACAGTGAGACGGTAGGAGGGGCGCAATCACAGTAAAATCAAATCCCATAACCGCTGGGTGGGTGACTCACAAACTAGAGAATAATTATACCACAGAAGTCCACCCACTGGAGTGAAGGTTCTGAGTCCCACATCAGGCTTCCCAACCTGGGGGTCCAGCAATGGGAGGAGGAATTCCCAGAGAATCAGACTTTGAAGGCTAGCGGGATTTGACTGCAGGACTTCGACAGAAATGGGGGAAACAGAGACTCCACTCTTGGAGGGCACATACAAAGTAGTGTGCGTATCAGGACCCAGGGGGAAGGAGCAGTAACCCCATAGGAGATTGAACCAGGTCTACCTGCTAGTATTGGAGGGTCTCCTGCAGAGGCGGGGGGCGGCTGTGGTTCACTGCAGGGACAAAGACACTGGCAGCAGAAGTTCTGGGAAGTACTCCCTGCCGTGAGCCCTCCCGTAGTCCACCATTAGCCCCACCAAGGACCCTGTGGGCTCCAGTGCTGGGTCACCTCAGGCCAAAAAACGAACAGGGAGGGAACTCAGCCCCACCCATCAGCAGGCAAGCAGATTAAAATTTTACTAAGCTCTGCCCACCAGAGCAACACCCAGCTCTACCCACCACCAGTCCCTCCCATCAGGAAGCTTGCACAAGCCTCTTAGACAGCCTCATCCACCAGAGGGCAGACAGCAGAAGCAAGAAGAACTACAATCCTGTAGCCTGTGGAATGAAAACCACATTCACAGAAAGAGAGACAAAATGAAAAGGCAGAGGACTATGTATCAGGTGAAGGAACAAGATAAAACCCCCAGAAAACAACTAAATGAAGTGTTGACAGGCAACCTTCCAGAAAAAGAATTCAGAATAATGATAGTGAAGACGATCCAGGACCTTGGAAAAAGAATGGAGGCAAAGATCAAGAAGATGCAAAAAAATGGGCTTCCCTGGTGGCGCAGTGGTTGAGAGTCCGCCTGCCGATGCAGGGGACATGGGTTCGTGCCCCGGTCCGGGAAGATCCCACATGCTGCGGAGCAGCTGGGCCCATGAGCCATGGCGGCTGAGCCTGCGCATCCAGAGCCTGTGCTCCGCAACGGGAGAGGCCACAAAAAAAAAAGAAAAAGAAAGAAGATGCAAAAAATGTTTAACAAAGACATAGAAGAATTAAAGAACAAACACCTAGAAGAATTGAAGAACAAACCAACAGAGATGAACAATACAATAACTGAAATGAAAAATACACTAGAAGGAGTAGCAGAATAACTGAGGCAGAAGAATGGATAAGTCACCTGGAAAACAGAATGGTAGAGTTCACTGCCACAGAACAGAAAAAAGAAAAAAGAACGAAAAGTAATGAAGGCAGCCTAAGAGACCTCTGGGACAACATTAAACACAGTAACATTCACATTATAGGAGTCCCAGAAGGAGAAGAGAAAGAGAAAGGACCCAAGAAAATATCTGAAGAGGTGATAGTTGAAAACTTCCCTAACGTAGGAAAGGAAACAGCCAGCAAAGTTCAGGAAGCACAGAGTCCCATACAGGATAAACCCAAGGAGAAACATGCCAAGACACACAGTAATCAAATTGGCAAAAATTAAAGACAAAGAAAAATTATTAAAGGGAAAAATGACAACATACAAGGGAACTCCCATAAGGTCAACAGCTGATTTCTCAGCAGAAACTCCACAAGCCACAAGGGAGTGGCACAATATATTTAAAGTGATGAAAGGAAAGAACCTACAACCAAGGTTACTCTACCCTGCAAGGATCTCATTCAGATTCAGTGGAGAAATCAAAAGCTTTACGGACAAGCAAAAGCTAAGAGAATTCAGCACCACCAAACCAGCTCTACAAGAAATGCTAAAGGTACTTCTCTAAGTGGGAAACACAAGAGAAGAAAAGGACCTAAAAAAACAAACCCAAAACAATTAAGAAAATGGTAATAGGAGCATACATATCGACAATTGCCTTAAGTGTGAATGGATTAAATGCTCCAACCAAAAGACACAGGCTTGCTGAATGGACACCAAAAAAAGACCCATATATATGCTGTCTACAAGAGACCCACTTCACACCTAGGCACACATACAGACTGAAAGTGAGGGGACGGAAAAAGATATTCCATTCAAACGGAAATCAAAAGAAAGCTGGAGTGGCAATACTCAGATCAGATAAAACAGACTTTAAAAATAAAGAACATTACAAGAGACAAGGAAGGACACTACATAATGATAAAGGGATCAATCTAAGAGGAAGATATAACAATTATAAATATATACGCAGCCAACACAGGAGCACCTCAATACACAAGGCAAATGCTAACATCTATAAAAGAGGAAATCAACAGTAACACAATAATAGTGGGGGACTTTAACATCTCACATACACCAATGGACAGATCATCCAGACAGAAAATTACTAAGGAAACACAAGCTTTAAATGAAACAACAGACCAGACAGATTAAATTGATATTTATAGGACATTCCATCCAAAAACAGCAGATTACACTTTCTTCTCAAATGCACATGGAACATTCTCCAGGATAGATCACATCTTAGGTCACACATCAAGCTTCTGTAAATTTAAGAAAACTGAAACCATATCAAGCATCTTTTCCAACCACAGGGCTATGAGATTAGAAATAAATTACAGGAAAAAAAATGTAAAAAACACAAACATATGGAGGCTAAACCATAAGTTACTAAATAACCAAGAAACCACTGAAGAAATGAAAGAGGAAATCAAAAAATACCTAGAGGGGCTTCCCTGGTGGCGCAGTGGTTGAGAGTCCGCCTGCCGATGCAGGGGACACGGGTTCGTGCCCTGGTCCGGGAGGATCCCCCATGCCGCAGAGCGGCTGGGCCCGTGAGCCATGGCTGCTGAGCCTGCGCTCCGCAATGGGACAGGCCACAACAGTGAGAGGCCCGCATACCGCAAGAAAAAAAAAACCCTAGAAACAAATGACAATGAAAACACAATGATTCAAAACCTGTGGGATGCAGCAAAAGCAGTTCTAAGAGGGAATTTTATAGCAATACAATCCTACCTCAAGAAACAAGAAAAATCTCAAATAAACAACCTAACCTTACACCAGAGAACCAGAGAAAGGAACCAGAGAAAGGAGAAAAAGCAAAACCCAAAGTTAGTAGAAGGAAAGAAATCATAAAGATCAGAGCAGAAATAAATGAAATAGAAACAAAGAAAACAATAGCAAAGAGCAATAAAACTAAAAGCTGGTTCTTTGAGAAGGTCAACAAAATTGAGAAACCTTTAGCCAGACTCATCAAGAAAAAGAGGGCGAGGACTCAAATCAATAAAATTTTTAAAAAAAAGGAGAAGTTACAACAGACACCACAGAAATACAAAGCATCCTAAGAGACTACTACAAGTAACTCTATCCAATCAAATGGACAACCTGGAAGAAATGGACAAATTCTTAAAAAGATATAACCTTCCAAGACTGAACCAGGAAGAAACAGAAAATATGAATAGACCAATTACAAGTAATGAAATTGAAACTGTGACTAAAAATGTTCCAACAAACAAAAGTCCAGGAATTGATGGTTTCACAGGTGAATTCTATCACACATTTAGAGAAGAACTAACACCCATCCTTCTCAAACTCTTCCAAAAAATTGCAGAGGAAGGAACACTCCCAAACTCATTCTATGAGGCCACTATCACCGTGATAGCAAAACCAGACAAAGACACCACAAAACACAAAAATTACAGACCAACATCAGTGATGAACATAGATGCAAAAATCCTCAACAAAATTCTAGCAAACAGAATCCAACAACACATTAAAAGGATCATACACTATGATCAAGTGGGATTTATCCCAGGGCTGTAAGGATTCTTCAACATATGCAAATCAATCAATGTGATACACATTAACAAACTGAAGAATAAAAACCGAATGATCATCTCAATAGATGCAGAAAAAGCTTCTGACAAAATTCGACACCCATTTATGATAAAAATTCTCCAGAAAGTGGGCATAGAGGGAACCTACATCAACATCCTAAAGGCCATATATGACAAACCCACAGCAAACATCATTCGCAATGGTGAAAAACTGAAAGCATTTCCTCTAAGATCAGGAACAAGACAAGGATGTCCACTCTCGCCACTACTATTCAACATAGTTTTGGAAGTCCTAGCCATGGCAATCAGAGAAGAAAATAAAATAAAAGGAATACAAATTGGAAAAGAAGTAAAACTGTCACTGTTTGCAGATGACATGATACTATACATAGAGAATCCTAAAGATGCTACCAGAAAACTACTAGAGCTAATCAGTGAATTTGGAAACGCTGCAGGGTACAAAATTAATGCACAGAAATCTCTTGCATTCCTATACACTAACAACGAAAGATCAGAAAGAGAAATTAAGGAAACAATCCCATTCACCACTGCAACAAAATGAATAAAATAACTAGGAATAAACCTAGCTAAGGAGGTAAAAGATCTGTACTCAGAAAACTATAAGACACTGATGAAAGAAATTAAAGATAATACAAACAGATGGAGAGATATACTATGTCCTTGGATTAGAAGAATCAATATTGTGAAAATGACTATACTACCCAAAGCAATCTACAGATTCAGTGCAATCCCTATCAAATTACCAATGGCACTCTTTACAGAACTAGAAGAAAAAATCTTAAAATTTGTATGGAGACACAAAAGACCCCGAATAGCCAAAGCAGTCTTGAGGGAAAAAAACAGAGCTGGAGGAATCAGACTCCCTGACTTCACACTATACTACAAAGCTACAGTAATCAAGACAATATGGTACTGGCACAAAAACAGAAATACAGATCAATGGAACAGGATAGAAAGCCCAGAGATAAATGCACACACCTATGGTCAACTAATCTATGACAAAGGAGGCAAGGATATACAATAGAGAAAAGACAGTCTCTTCAATAAGTGGTGCTAGCAAAACTGGACAGCTACATGTAAAAGAATGATATTAGGACACTCCCTAACACCATACACGAAAATAATCTCAAAATGGATTAGAGGCCTAAATGTAAGACCGGACACTATAAAACTCTTAGAGGAAAACATAGGAAGGACACTCTGACATAAATCACAGCACGATCTTTTTTGACCCACCTCCTAGAGTAATGGAAATAAAAACAAAAATAAACAAATCAGACCTAATGAAACTTAAAAGCTTTTACACAGCAAATAAAACCATAAACAAGATGGAAAGACAGCCCTCAGAATGGGAGAAAATATTTGCAAATGAATCAACAGACAAAGGATTAATCTCCAAAATATATAAACAGCTCATGCAGCTCAATATTAAAAAAACAAACAACCCAATTAAAAAATGGGCATCAGACCTAAATAGACATTTCTCCAAAGAAGACATACAGATGGCCAAGAGGCACATGAAAAGCTGCTCAACATCACTAATTATTAGAGAAATGTAAATCAAAACTACAGTGAGGTATCACCTCACACCGATTAGAATGGGCATCATCAGAAAATCTACAAACAACAAATGCTGGAAAGAGTGTGGAGGAAAGGGAACCCTCTTGCACTGTTGGTGGGAATGTAAATTGATACAGCTACTATAGAGAACAGTATGGAGGTTCCTTAAAAAACTAAAAATAGAATTACCATATGACCCAGCAATCCCATTACTGGGTATATACCCAGAGAAAACCATAGTTCAAAAAGACACATGCACCCCAATGTTCATTGCAGCACTATTTACAATAGCCAGGTCACGGAAGCAACCTAAATGCCTATCGACAGACGAATGGATAAAGAAGTTGTGGTACATATGTACAACGGAATATTACTCAGCCGTAGAAAGGAACAAAATTGGGTCATTTGTAGAGACGTGGACAGACCTAGAGACTGTCATACAGAGTGAAGCAAGTCAGAAAGAGAAAAACAAATATCGTATGTTAATGCACATATGTGGAATCCAGAAAAATGGTACAGATGAACCATTTTGCAAGGCAGAAATAGAGACACAGATTTAGAGAACAAACGTATGGACACCAAAGGTGGAAACTGGGGGGGTGAGGGGGGTGTTGATGGTGGTGGGATGAATTGGGAAATTAGGATTGACATATATACACTAATATGTATAAAATAGATAATAAGAACCTGCTGTTTAAAAAATAAATAAATAAAAAGAAAAAAATAAACTCACCCATATTTATCATCATATAAAACATAAGATGCTCTAAACACTCCAATAAAAAGTCAGAGATTGTTCATTTGGATAAAAAACATGAATCAACAGTGATGTCAACAAAAAAATCCTTCAAATATAAAGACACAGAAAGGTTAAAGGTAAAAGGATGGAAGAGGATGTATCATGCTAACACTAATCAAAAGAAAACTAGAGAATCAATACCAGACAAAGCAGGTTTCAGGGAAAAAAAATATTACCTGCCATAAAGAGGGATATTTTACAATTATAAGTGAGTCAGTTCATCAAGAGGAAGGATATAAAAATCTTAAATGTGTATGCACGTAATAATAAGAGCTCCAAAGTACCTGAAGCAAAAACCAATAAAACTGAAAGTATAACAGACAATCCACAATTACAATTTGAGATGTCAAGGCCACTTTTACAGTTGACAGAACAAGGAGAGAAAAATTCAATAAGAACACGTAAGATGTGAACACTAGCAACCAAAACCACCTAACTGATAATTATAGAACGCTCCACCCAGCAACAGAAACACACACATTCTTTTTAGTGTACAGAAAACCTTTACAAAAAGAGATCATATTCTGAGCCATAAAACAAGTCTCGGTAAATTTTAAATTATTACATTCATCCAGTGCATTGACTGAAGCACAATGGAGTCAAATAAGAAATCAATAACAGAAAGATATCTTTCAAAGATAATCATTTTAACAGCATAACATGTGAAACAGTTAGGTACAATTCAACAAAATGTATGCAACACCTAAACACTAATAACTGCAAAATTTCCTAAAAGAAATTAAATAAGACCTGAATAGAGATAATAAGCTACACTCATTGATCGAGAGACTCAATATTGTTCAGACGTCAATTCTCCATCAATTGTTCTATAAATGCAAAACTACAGAGTTTTGCAATCCAAACCTCACCAGGCCTTTTCATAGAAATTGTCAAGTTAATTCTAAAAGGCATATGAACATGTGAAGGAATTAAGACAGCTGAAACAATTTTTTAAAAAAGAACGAAGTTGGAAAACTTATACTACCTTATTTTTAAGACTCATATAAAGCCACAGAAATAGAGAGAGTGTGGTATACGTATAAAGACAGACATATAGATCAATGAAACAAAACAAAATCCAGAAACAGACTTACAAACATATGGCCAACTGATTTTCAACAAAGGTACCAAGACAATTCAACAGAGAGAATAATCTTTTCAAGAAATGGTGCTTAGGACAATGGTATGTATAAAAAAGAACCTCAACCCTTATCTCATACCATATATAAAAATGAACTCAAAGTGGATCACAGACCTGTTATAAGAGCTAAAATTATAAAGTCTTTAAGAAGAAAATATAGAACTTCTCAGTAACCTTGGATTAGGCAAAGATTCTTAAATAGGACATGAAAAGCACAATATATTCCCTAAAAAGGATAAATTGGACTTCATCAAAATGTAAAACTTTTGCTCTTCTTAAGATACTGTTAAGGCAAAAAAAGCAAACTACAGTCTGGGAGAAAATATTTGCAAAAATATATACATAATACATATAAAGAAAGTGTATCCAGAATTCAAAAATAACTCCAACAATTTAGTGAGACAAAATAAAATAAAAAACAGCCAAAAAGAACTGAAGCATTACTTCACAAATGATATACAGATGGCCAATAAACATGTGAAAAGATACTCAATATTATTAGCCATCAGGGAAATGCAAATTAAAGTCACAATGAGATACTACTACTCATCCACTAAAATTAAAATTTAAAAGATAAACAGTATCAAGTGCTGGTGAGGATGTGAAGCAAGTGGAACTCCCATTGCTGGTGGGATGCAAAAATGGCATAGCTGGTTTGTAAAAAGTTTGGACATCTCTACTAAAAGTTTTTCTTATGAAAGTTGGCTATATTCTTACCATGCAACCCTGCAATCTCATTCCTAGCTAGAATTGAAAACAAGTGAAATGAAAGCACATGCTCACACGAAAACCCACACATGAATGTTTGTAGCTGCTTTATTCATAAATGCCCCAAACTAGAAACAACTGAAATACCTTCAACTGGTGAATGGCTCAATAAGCTGTGGTAGACCCACCCAATGGAATGGTACTCAGCAATACAGAGGAATGAATACTGATACGTGCAACAACACAGACGAATCTAAGGTGTGTTATGCCAAGTCAAAGCAGCCAGAGTCCAAAGGCTGCACACTGCATGATCTCATCTTTCTGACACTCTGGGAAAGGCAAAGCCATCAGTACTGAAACAGACCAGTGGTCACCAGGGGCTGAGGACGAGAACAGGAGTTGTAAAGGGGCATGAGAGCATATGAGGGATGATGGAACTGTTCCCAATTTTGACTGCGGTGGTGGTTATATGACTCTATGTGTTGGCTGAAGCTCACAGAACTGTACACACACAAAAAGAGTGAATTTTCCTTTATGTAAATTATACCTCAATTAAAAAAATACTAATGAGAACAATTTCTTCCCCGTGATGAGGAGCTATGGAGAGGTTTATTCAACATGTGGACTCGCTGAATGGACTGGCCCCCTATCACTCTTTGCAATTAGCATGGTAGCTAGTAATAAGGATGACTTGTCTCAGCTCCTCTCTCTGTTCTAAGGTACACATCTCAACTGTGATATCTGCAATCTCTCCCAGCTGCAGGCCTCAGATTCTCAGGTGCTTTCCTTCTGAATCATATTTTTTCTCTTGTGCTCAACATCAAAATTTGAAAATAATTTCCAGTGAAAGAGACTGGGGTAGTTTCTGAGCATGAATAAAGCCAAATCATTTTAATTCTCCTCCTCAGCGTATCAGACACGTATCACTTGCTCCAATCTGCTCAAAGACTGCAAACTAAATTGGTACCCAGTACTTGACTGACAAGTGATTACCGTCACTCTGTTGTTGAAATCTATTTCCAAGGGGCACTGTATTCACTGTGGTTTGTTTTGCTCACTTGTTTTGCCTTGTATTGTTTGTAGTTGTCTATCTGCTGTTCTGTATCATAAACTGCTCTCTATTCAATGGAAACTGTGGTTGTTTCCTCCCTAAATTTTGATTCCTGTATTTGTTCAGGTAGGGCTATAAGGAGTTCTCAATATCCCTGACTGCTCAGGACCACTATATGTCATTTTATGCAAAGATGATTGAGGAGTGCAATTTGAGCAGTGATAAAAGAAGCAGATGTTCCAAACACAAGTCCCGGTGCAAAGAAGTATCAACAGAAGTACAGTTATCATTGGAAAATTATTCTTATGACAAAGAAGAAATATATAAGTTTCAAACATGTCAAAAGCATAGATTTTCAAATAATCATGCTCTTGCCTGGCAGAAAAACAAGGAGGTTAGGAAATGAGCCTTAAAATGAGCCTTGAATCTTAAAATTATTAAGGTCATGTAATTTATTATCTTCTATTTAAGAGAGTTTTACATAAAACTTAAAAGTACGACTAACTAGAATTAATTTTCACTTGTTTGACGAACACACCTTCTCATAATATATACTTTGGTTTCTAGGCTGACGTTCCAGGTTGGGAGTTGATTCAAGCAGAAATAAAGGTCACTTTCCTGTTTTGAAGGCAATGTTCACCAACGTAGATCAGCAGCATAAATGCTGCCATTAATCTAACTGGTGAAATAAATCATAATTGTAGATATCACTTTACCTCTTTTATAAGCAATAAGGACACACCCTGATCAGAAGGTTCCAAAGGCTGAGAAAAACCCCACAGTACCAGGTCACTACATGCAGGAATGCATCCCTCCATCTGTTTAGGTAACACTTCATACTTTCCAAAGTGCTTTCAGAAACATTCTCTCATTCGGCCCTCAAAGAAATCTTACGAGGTAAAATAAGTATTATCCTTCCATATTACAAGTAAGAACAATGAGATACAAAAGGCTACATAAATTGCCTAACAATACCACACAAAAGTGATGGGAATCCATAGCTCCCACTCGAAATCAGGAAGATGAATTCATCCAGGGCACCCACACCCCAGCAGATACTTCACAGCTCCCTGGTGCACCCTCATCCCGGGGAAATGAAGGTATACGTGTGAGAAACACCACATCATTTAATGATTGGTTGACTGGAAAAGAGAAAGATTCAGAAGCTTTCGCTAGCAGATTGAAATTTTTATTTTTTTTGAAAATTTTAGACTAAATAATGGCTGTTGACTAATGTAGTACAATCCCTTCCTTCCTTACGTCTTCCTTCTCCCTTGCTCTCCTCCTTCCTTCCTTCCTTCCATCTTTCCATCCACACAGTCCCTGAGCACCCTCTATTTGTGATAAGCATTGTTGCTGTGAATACAGAAATGGGCCCTGCCTTCAGGGAACCTGCAACTGAGTAGAGGTACAAGTGTGTGTTCATAAATAAGGGCTCATGAATGCTCTGAAGGAAAGACGTACAATACAGGGTGGATCCATAAAGAAAAGAGTGATCAGTCCTATTGAGGAGAAAATATCAAAAGAAAGTTTCATGCTGGAGGTGATGCTTGAGCTGGATCTTGTGAAATGGGTGTTTCTCAGGCATGACAGGGAAGGAAGACCAGGCTGGCCTGTCTGGGAAACTGCAGAATTCGGTCTAGTATAAGGTGACTGAGGAGGTGGCAGGGAGGGCTGGGAATGTACACAGGAGAGACCACGAAGGCTCCTGTAGGACACGCTGTGGAGTTTGTACATGTCTTGTTTCTAGAGCATCTAGTATCATCAAATTACACTTCTAGATTCTGAGATATACACAAATTACTAAGGCTTGTCTTCAAGGAATTGCTTATTTCGACTCATGAGGTATAATGTTAAAGAAAATTAGATTTTCACAACCCTGCTAATGCTTCCAGTCATCAAACTTAGTGACAGGGACGAAATCTAAGCATAACTACAATGTGATCAAGAACATCACAAATACCTGAAATATCACACAACGGCTGAAAGAAATCCCATTTTTTTAAAGTATTCAAAACGTAACTCACTTTAACGCAGCTAGCTGCCCAGTCCAAAGGCAAACGCTTTGGGGATGAGCGCAGAGTACGCTTTATGTTATAAAATTTACCATCTAGTTTTTCAACTAGCGAACACATAAAGTAGGTTAAACTGCCTCTCTTCATTTCCTTTCATGGCTTCCAAGACCTAATTTTTTAAGTCTGGCCATGAAAATCCAGGTGCACAGGACGATTTGGCCAATGTATTTGGCTTGTGAGTACTGAGAAAACTGTGGACCCCGTCAAATGGGTATCACATCAGCAATGATGGTGGGTCAAATAAAGAGTGTTCCGTGCTAAAGAAAACTTGAAGATGAGATGATTAAGAGTTAAAATAAAATCAGGAGAAACCTGATCATTTACAGTCATCCCTGGCTATTCTTCCGGGCATTTAATAAAAACGCATAAAGAAACCGAGCACGCGTTCAAGCACTGAGTTCCGAGCACTGGAACTGTTTCCCCAACTGTAAAATGCGGCAAGTCATCTGCTCTGCTGTCCCCACAGAACTTTTGAGAGGCTCTGAGGGGGATGGTGTGAGTCCGCAGAGAGGGGAGAGGCGCTGCTCCACCACCCTGGCCACTACAGTCCTCATAAACACCCCGTCGCCTGAGCCCCCACGGCCCTTTGCCTGTGCTGTCCACTGTGTTCAGTACACACGGTCCCGTTATATTAAAAAAAAAAAAAAATGAAGCTTGGTGAACTCCTAAATTTATTGCTTTCCCCTCAGGAAGAATGACTGAGAAAAGTAATTGTTTAGGATATAGTTTCCTTTTCTCGACCTAAGACTATCAATTTACTAGAGGCTTCCACAAAGCATTCAGACAAAACTCAAGTGATGTTTTAAGTTCTCTTTGGTGGTATCCCCTGTTCATTCAAGTTCTCTGAATATGTGAATTCCTCCTAGAGGAGATTGAACGAGCATTTGAACTTGTTGAGTAATTAACTGCTGGTGGTCTGTAAGTGTAAATTCATTTCTTCCAGCAGTGGGTGTTTGCTTCTTAAGCTCTTGATGTCTAAATAGGGAAGAATTGCTCCCAGTCAAAGGAATTTCAGGAATCGGGTAGAAACACACACATGTGGTACGGGGTGGACAAACGACAATCACTACTGCACTGGGCTTCCTCTCCAGGTCCCCTGAAGGCAAGATTGATGTCCCTGGGGAAAGCAGGGCACCAAAAAGATGGTTAGAAGGAGATGAGAGATGATCTCCACGGTGTCCACTGTTCCTCTCTGAGGATGAAACCAGAGCTGCCCCCATCACCGCTGCTTAGAGACTCTTCCCAGGAGCCTTAGAGGCTGAATAGCCACGTTCCTTCATCACCAACTTCTTCTAAGACCCAGTTAAGTCCTGCATATCAAGTCCCAAGACTCTGTAATACTTATGTTTCCATGACACGTAGCACATAACTTTAGTTGTAATAGTTATATTTATGGATCCTTTTAATAATAATAAACCTACGATTAACTGCCTATTATGTGCCTTTTTTCTTTACACATTTAAATCAAAAGCTTACTATTATTATTGCTATTTTACCTACGAGAAAACCAACAGTTAGAAATGCCATGAGACTTGCCCGCGTCTACACAACTGAAGAATGGCCAAGTTGAGACTCAAAACACACTTCTGCCATTATACCACCATGCTTCTTTATGTCTAGCAACTGGAAATTATTTTTATGTTCTATGATATTTTTAGCTCTAAAATGAGACTTCCAACCAGAAAATATTTATAATGCTTCCTGTTTAGTTATAGAGTCAGAATACCTGGACTAGAATCCTAGCTCCCCCATTCACTAGCCCTGTATCTCTGTGAAATTTGCTTAACCACTTCTAAGGGTCACTTTTTTTATTTGTAAACCAGGGATAACAGTAGTGCTATACTAAAGGGCTGTTGTGAAAATTAAGTAAGATAATAACACAAAGCACTTAGCCCAGTGCTCCCCTTACAGTAAATATTCAACAAAATTAGCTACTATTACTACTGTTTTGATTTAAATGAAAGGGATACTATGACCCTCTTTTAATTTATAAGGCTACAAGGCTATTTGTTTATGAGGTCCCTGCTATAGGGCTCTGTAAGCAAACATGATATGGGCAACCTATTCACATTATACAATTGGAATAACTGCAAACAAGAAATGTATGCATTGTTCTATATAGTTTACATTTACATTCTTCTGCAACTAAATGATGTTCCTTCTTAGGTAAAGAGAAGAGCTACTGCTAATTAATCTTGTAAAAGGCCTCCAAGCAGACATATGAACAGACAGTACTCAAAACAGTGAGATACAGATGGTTTTAGGTTTCTAGATGCACCAAACTGAAAGGTGAAGCATTGAAAATAGTGATTTTTCTGTACTTGAAAATCACAATAGATAAAAACAATCATATCAAGTTTAGTATATATGCAACCTCCCAGGAACATATCAACTTTAGAACGTGTGTTATGCACATGTGGTAAATGTCACAAACCTTCGTAGCCTCAGGTTTGCTCTTGTCTTCCTAGTAGAGCCATTACATACTTTCAGTCACAGTGCTTCTTTCCATCCATTCATCCATTCATTGTCAAATACTCACAAGACTTGAGATAATTAATGGCAAGAAAAAAAATACAGTAAAAGGTACACTACAAATGAAAAGTAAAAATCAGGATGAAGAAAAAACATAATTTACAGTAACAAGTAAAGAACAGAGGGAAATATGGATCACAGAAGTGCAGGTCATGAGAGCCATGAAATGCAGTTGAGCTTCCTGATATTCGGAGTGAAAAGGGAAACATGGTGGTTCCTCTTGTCAAGAGTAGAAAGAGCAGGGACTTCCCTGGTGGTCCAGTGGGTGAGACTCCACGCTCCCAATGCAGGGGGCCTGGGTTCGTTCCCTGCTCGGGAACTAGATCCTACATGCTGCAATTAAAGATCCCACATGCCGCAACTAAGACCCGGTGCGGCCTAAATAAATAAATAATTAAAAAAAAAAAAAGGGTAGGAAGAGCAAATCATGGTTCCTTTAGGATCAGAGTGACTGCTCCATTGCTGACACTCCCACAGGGCTCCAGGCCACATCCACTTCCCCAAACCCCTTCCTCACGTACCCTCCAGCCTTTCTGGTAAAAACAACCACTTCACTTCTCCCCTTCAGGTAACTGCCCATCTCATATTCTATATGGCTCCAGTGGGGCTGCTGATCTGCCAGAGCTACACTGGTTCACATGATACATCTATAATTTTTTTTTAAGTGCCTCTTCCTCAAGATACTTCATTTCTATCTCTTGGAAATTTTTCATAATATACTTTTGTTAGTATACAAAAGTACTTCATGCCATAATATATAAATTACAATGTCTCTGATATGTATAGTGCCCTCCAGGGTTGTGTAGTTTACAACCTGTACCTTCCCTCAGATTTTACATATGGGAATTAGAAGAGAAGAACTCATTCAACTTGAACGTTGAACAGTAAAAATACTCCCCAGAGCTGCTGGAAGTCATATCCCCACCACTGAGTAAAACCTGAGAAGGTGAGGACACAGAGGATGCCGGAAGCCACAGCCACCACCAGCAAGCAAAGCCTCAAGTGTGTTAAACTGATCTGGGTGAGGGGTTTCCCTAGAAACATCAACAATTAATTTGAATTACTGTAGCATGTAATTTTTAAAAAGTTTCTCCAAAACTTAATGAATTCCCTGTGTTAAATTCTCTCTGTTAAAATAACTGGTGTCACTCCGACTTTCTTGACTGGATCCTAACTGACACAAACTATTTCTGTATTTTTCCCCTCACAATGCTGCATTTACAGAGGACTAAGATATAAATGACAAAGGCAAAGGGTACAAAGTTAAGAGCAGCTATGAGGCTAATTTTTTAAAAAATATTGCTAAAAATTGCATACTTCATGAACTTGCTTCCCTACAAAACAATTTGTTGGGCTTCCCTGGTGGCGCAGTGGTTGAGAACCTGCCTGCTAATGCAGGGGACACGGGTTCGAGCCCTGGTCTGGGAAGATCCCACATGCCATGGAGCAACTAGGCCCGTGAGCCACAACTACTGAGCCTGCGCGTCTGGAGCCTGTGCTCCGCAACTAGAGGCCGCGATAGTGAGAGGCCCGCGCACCGCGATGAAGAGTGGTCCCCGCTTGCAACAACTAGAGAAAGCCCTCACACAGAAACGAAGACCCAAGACAGCCCAAAAAATAAATAAACAAATGTGGGATTAAAAAAAAAAAGATTTTAAAAAATAAATAATTTGTTTACTATCTTTTAATTTAATATTCAAATTTCATACAGTTTTACATATACTTCTTAGGTTTTATAAAATCTAAAAATCTGTATACCTAACTTTACATTGAAGATTAAGTAAACGATAGTGTATATTACACAGTAGTGGGTATACAATAGCATCACAATGAATTTTTTTCTTAAATTTACTATACCCATATTATGGAAATTAATTTAAAATAGATGTAAATTTGGACGAAATGTTTTCATAAAAATTTCATTCACAAAGACAATCATACAACAGGCAATATACCTTAGCCTGTTATCTCTAGGACTTATTGATACCAACTGCCTGCTGTTACTACAGAGTTCAGTAATCAACATTTTATGTGCTGCTTAGGTGATACAACAGTGTACCTAGACCCGAACCCAAAGTTGTATGTTACATTTCTATTTTAAACAAAGTTTGTTGATCCTAAAGGTACTCATTTAAAATAGGCATTAACAGTCATTATAAAATATGAAATAATAATATGGCATACATTTTTTTCATAAAAATTTTGATTTTCCACTTAAAGAAAGAGTTTGATGGCTTACAACAGTTGAAAACACTACCTTAAAATATCTTCTTTCAGGCAATGTATTAAGAAGTATTAAGGTAAAATCTGACTGTGATAACTTCTTTCTCTTTTAGGGCTCCATTTCAGTCTTTTCGTTATTTAAAACGGGAGTTATGCAAACATAATTAGAATACTACTGGATAAATATATCTTTACCATTTGGCTCCTAAAATCACCAAAAGAAATGTGTTAAAATGAACGCTCACTGTCCTAATTCTACCACCCTGGAGCCATAGAGAATAATTTCTTTCCCTTCCACATTAAAGAATCCTACAAATATTTTAAGACAATTAATTTATCATCCTAGCTAAGCAGCTGCAGTCCTTCAGCCTTCTTCTTACGATGTGGCTTCCAGCCTCTTCACCATCCTGGCCTCCCTCCTCAGGACATACTCCTGATTGCCAGAATTCTAAATAAGGTCTGACGGCTATAGATCTAGATAGAAAGTTTTAGATTAACAGATCAACTGCTTGCCAGTTTATTAGTTGTCATAAACATCAATCAAAACTCAAAAAGCTGAGTTTCACAGCTAACTTTAGCTGGATATTTTAAATGCTTAGAAAGTGTGAATTTTATTTTTGCTCTAACAGTCAGATGTGAGGTATCAAACTGAAACTTGGTGTAATTCACATGGCAAATGCCAACACCAACTATCTAACCACAAAGTTGGGGGGATGGGGGAGCAGAGACATGTTAAAAAAAAAAGTGAATCACCCTTTTCTATCAGATTCTTACCAACTGGGTGAGTTCTCTCCATGTACTCCAAGCAACCTGTTTTTACATCACTTTCTCCCGGCACTATAATTTTTCTGTATATATATCTGAGGTTTACAAATGACCTTGACTAAAGACCTAAGTTTTTGGGGTGTGTGTGTAAAAACAGAAAATTATAAGCCTCAAATATCTTTGACTCAGCCTGTAGTAAAATTAACATCACTTATATCCTAGTTAGCATAGACTATACTTACTCTTTATATTTTCATTATATAGTTAAAACTATACTCATTCTTTATATTTTCATCATATAGTTCAGTTTTTGCCTACGACTATTTGTTAAGGGCAAAGAACGTTACTGTACAACAGAAAGGTTGGTGTTAATAGTTCTAAGTTCCGTTAACTTGTACCTTTGACATTATAAATGTTTGTTAAGGGAAACTTTATTGGCTAAAATGTTTGTTGTAGGAACTGTGTTTGCCTGCTTCAGGCTGTAACGGCTGCCTGTGATAGGAGCTTGAGGTAACTTCCACTCTGAGTGGTAATTAACTCACTTTCACTGGACTTGGCTGACTCAGCTCTGTAACCTTCCTGGAATGAAGGGGTGTGGCTCTGCTTGTTAGACTGAGAGCATCAAGATCTTTCATCCCGGCTTTCTCCCTTCAGAGCATGATAATACTGGGACCCAAAACATCTCTTTTTAAAAATTCATGTAAATTAAAAAGAAATCCTCCAACAATAGGGACCATGTATCATCACTGTATCTTCCTAACACTTGGCTCAGGGCTTTCCAAATGTGACAAGCTCAACAATATTTATTAGTTGAAGTGAAGTGAATTACTCTTCATAACAGCTCTCACTTAAGGCTAAATTTCATTGCCTAAAATGAAACATGAAAGTTGAGAAGAAATCAAAGACTTTTCACCTCTTCACTAAGTTTAGAAATATTTGCTCCAGAATGGATGTACCCTTAGACACACTGAGTGTCTTCTAGAATATATCCGAAGCCTTTTGGTTGCAGGTGACAAAAATTTAACCCAAGCAAGTTAAACAAAGAAAAGAAGGAGGATTTATTGCTTCATAAGATAAGGTCTCAGTCAAAGCTGAACTCAGAGGCTCAAACAATATCAACAGGACTATCTCTTTCTCTCTCCTCCTCTGGCCTCCTTCTGTGCTTCATTCTCAGGAAGACTCCCCCTCACTCCCTCCCTACCAGCTAGCAATCTTACGCTTACATCCTTTCCACTCACAACCCGAAAGGAAGACAGATCCTCCATCAAATCTTAGGGAAGGCTATGGTTAACTCCACATGGACCACATGTCTCTCCCAGGGCAGGGAAGCATGGCATCATGATGGACAGAACCCCAAGGAGAAGAGGAGGGAAGCTACAAAGATAAATGTTGTAAGGCTGCTAAACAGTTCAAGGTCTGAAATTCTAAGTCCCTTTTTTCCCCTCCTGGGCATGATGGAAATAAAACCATAGTTTGCCAGGTTGCCTTCTAAGGTGACTTTGGTTGTACAGTACATTCTCATTCATTACAGAGAAATTATATTTACTGGGTCTATTATTAGCCAATCACTGTCAGGCATTTTACAGACATTTGCTTATGATAAGTAGACATTTAAAATGAGGGTACAGAGGCTTTGAGAAGTTACTTAGAATAATAAATACTAGAGCCAAGGATGCAAACCGAGTCCATTTGCCTCCAAAATCCTCTGCTTTCAGCACTAAGAGTTCAGGGGCTCTTTTGAGTTTCTTTACTGTGGGCATCACAAGTTGGTGGATGAAAGCTCAAAGATCTACATATTAGGCAGGGTCAACTTAGTTAAACAGAAGGCAACTATCTATAGGAAGTGACTTACCAGATGCCCTGAAAGAGTTTACTAGTTGCCTGAAATTCCTTCATTAGAGGTTATTTTGGGCTAAGTCAATACGGAAGCTTAATTTATTATTTTACTACAAATACTTCCCAAGATCACTTGGAATAATTCAGTCTGGTTAAATGCATATGTCCCAGGAAGGGGTAACATTCGAGGCTTTCTTCTATTTACCGAAACCCTTATGTACATCAGATTCCCCACTCCTTTTTTCACATGGCCCCCAAGAAAGAAGATACAGGGACAGGTAGCATCACATTGTTTGACAGGCATCTAGGCAGAGCTCACAACAGCCAAGGGCTGCACTAGGGGCTGGGAAAAATTCTACAACCTTTGTACTCCCAATGAAAATTACTCAGCATTTGATCATAGAATCAGCAACAAAAAATTCAGTTACCATATAGCCTATGAATTAACAAAGGGAACCAGGCATAGTAACTATTAGCATTTGCTCTAATGTTCCAATACTTAATTTTTGAAACATAAACCTCTTGGGTATACATTACTTAATAAAGGAAAAACCTAATTTTTAGTGACTAGGTTAAATGTTTGATATTGCGCATTGCTGTTGCTACCACAATGTTACCCAGAGAAACCTTAGGCACGACGTAGTCTCAGGTTACGCGGAGCACCACTGGCTTTGCTGTGCTTCACCGCTTCAGAAAGGAGGTAGCAGGTAATGGGCTGCCTGGCGTCCCAGCCTCCTACCAGCTCTTGGCCCCACAGCACCCCTGGAGGACCGTAACTGAGAAGTCCCTCAAACTACTAGTTTTCAGCCACTTCCCCTCTTAAATGGGACAGATGGGAAGCATTTTTTTCTAATAGTTTCACTTCATAAGCAGTTTTCCAAATGGCCCTGGCAGAGTACCTAGCACACAGTAAGCATTCAATAAATTAAAAAGAAGAGAATGAGGATGAGGTGGAGAGAAAGACCAGGAAGAAGAAGAACTGCATCTATAATATTTATTTCCTAGACTCTTAGCTCTAAGGGACAGTGAAGAAACTTTCAAGATCATGGTAGTTCAACCCCCACTTCTTAAATATGAGGAATTGAGGCCCAGAGATACTAGCAACTAGCCCAGTGTCAGACTGGATGTTAGGAAAAGAGCTGGGTTTATCACCCAAGTCTCCTTTCTCCTAGTCCTGTACTCTTTCTATAGTAAGAGCTGCATGCCAAGGGGTGGGCCATCTGTATTCAATAGGCAGCAAGAGACTGGAGTCATGCTGTATCCCCTGCAGAAACACATTTGTAAGGAAGGAAAATGAATGTTGTTGTCCACTGATGTGGGGTTCCCTATCACACATTTCCTGGGGCCCATGCTGCAGTGTCTAAGGGAGAACCTGCTGGGATCTGATGCTATGAAGAGAGGTATACGACCTGGGTCCTGCTTGAAATCTATGAGATGAAACAGAGCACATGTATGAAACATAACACTAAAGTCAGTGTATCTAAGTGCAAGTGAGAAGAGCACAGTATATGGCTATAGGATTTATAGAAAGCCTTCTGGAAAACTGGAAAATCTAAACGCTTCTCTGAGTATAACTGAACAATAACCACCAGTTCAAAAAATGAAAGCATTCATCAGGCATGAAGTTAACAAACTGCTTACCTCAATTTATATATTAATGTTATATCATCAAATTCCAAATCATCAGAAACAAACCACCTTGAGATTTGACTCATATTTATAAAATATTACAAATGGTCCATTTAACTCATCCCACACAAAAAGACTATACTGAACCTCCTAGAGTAATGAAAATAAAAACAAAAATAAACAAATGGGATCTAAATAAACTTAAAAGTTTTGCACAGCAAAGGAAACCATAAACAAAACAAAAAGACAACCTTCAGAATGGGAGAAAATATTTGTAAATGAAGCAACCGATAAGGGATTAATCTCCAAAATATACAAAGAGCTCATGCAGCTCAGTATCAAAAACACAAATAACCCAATTAAAAATGGGTGCAAAATCTAAACAGACATTTCTCCACAGAAGACATACAGATGGCCAAGAAGCACATGAAAAGATGCTCAACATCACTAATTATTAGAGAAATTCAAATCAAAACTACAATGAGGTATCACCTCACACCAGTTAGAATGGGCATCATCAGAAAATCTACAAACAACAAATGCTGGAGAGGGTGTGGAGAAAAGGGAACCCTCTTGCACTGTTGGTGGGAATGTAAATTGATACAGCCACTATGGAGAACAGTATGGAGGTTCCTTAGAAAACTAAAAACAGAATTACCATATGACCCATAATCCCACTACTGGGCATATACCCAGAGAAAACCATAATTCAAAAACATACATGCACCCCAATGTTCACTGCAGCACTACTGACAATAGCTAAGACATGGAAGCAACCTAAATGTCCATCAACAGAGGAATGGATAAAGAAGATGTGGTACATATATACAATGGAATATTACTCAGCCATAAAAAAGAACGAAATAATGCCATTTGCAGCTACATAGATGGACCTAGAGATTGTCATACTGAGTGAAATAAGTCAGACTGACAAATATCATATGATATCACTTCTGTGTGGAATCTTTAAAAAAAAGGATACAACTGAACTTATTTACAAAACAGAAGTAGAGTCATGGATGTAGAAAACAAACTTATGGTTACAGGAGGGGTGGGGGGATAAATCGGGAGACTGAAATTGTCATATACGCACCACTATATATAAAATAGATAATGAATAAGAATCTGCTGAATAGCACAGGGAACTCTACTTAATACTCTGTAATGGCTTATATGGAAAAAAGTCTAAAAAAAAGAAAAAAGAGTGCGTATATGTATATGCATAACTGATTCACTTTGCTGTACACCTGAAACTAACACAACATTGTAAATCAACTATACTCCAATAAAAATTTTTTTGAATAAAAAATAAAAAGACTATATTGAAACATATTTCATATATAAAAGTAAAATGTCTGTGTATTGTTTAAACACATACTTATAAAATTAAGATATGTTTCTTGTTAAAATACATACTAATACTCTTTCATTTTCAGCATCACAGAAGATCAGGGCTAGAAAGTAACTGAGTTGTCAGTGCATCCATTCATTAGCTGTCCCATTCTCCCCTATGACATATCCCTTTGACAAACTACCATGGGAGGAGGCTTGGTTCATCTCTGGACATTCACCTGTTTCATTCTACATAAAACAAATGTACTTCAAAATGGGAAAATTTGGGGCTTCCCTGGTGGCGCAGTGGTTGGGAGTCCACCTGCCGATGCAGGGGACACGGGTTCGTGCCCTGGTCCGGGAAGATCCCACATGCTGTGGAGCGGCTGGGCCCGTGAGCCATGGCCGCTGAGCCTGCGCATCCAGAGCCTGTGCTCCGCAACGGGAGAGGCTGCAACAATGAGAGGTCCGCGTACCACAAAAAAGAAAGAAAATTTGCACTAGGGAAGGAGCAAGTAAAATGTCTTCTAAATTAGTTATAGGGATATCTCTTTAGTGATTAAGTTTCCTTTTCAGGTTTATTTAGTGAGTCTGATAAACTGCAGGGGCCAGTAAGCCTGTGCAACAACATTCTTATTCATGAACATTCCCTTCAGGAAGCTCACTATGAGACATGCAGTAATTCAAAGGACACGAGCGCTATAGAAGAATTCAGCAAAAACTATATTGGAGACTATCTACAACATTTGTTAATCCTACAATATCTACGGGAACGTTTCAGGTTAAATATGGTCCTGTGTAGCAATAGAAAGTACTTAATCTACCAAGAAATATGCATTTATTGTCAGTCTATTCTACCTTTTGTGGCCAAAAAGTATACAGTTTGAGAAAATGTTCAACTGCTGGGGTTTAAACAAAAAGGGTCTAGCTGCTTTGTGCTGCATTAACTGAAAAATAAACCATGACGAGTCCTACTGTATTGGACTATTCACCCCATTACCAAGATTTCCGGCTGTGCATACAGTTAACTTCCCACACAAACATAGCCCTTACACAACTAGTTGATTTTTTAAAAATCACTTTGTTTGCTCTTAATAGATTAAAATGGTAGCACTAATAAATCAGTGAAACGAGAATACTTTCTATCTACCACCACCACCAAGGACAAAAGCAGGATAAAACAACAGCAGGAGGGGAGAGGGACCACTTGACTCTTACCACTTGGCCAGCTGGGTACCTCCTTTCTGTATCTCTGCAGGGCTATAGAGGATGGGCTTCCCAACTCACCTGTGTTTTGAGAATGACAACCATAAATTTCAACTTTCACCAAAAACTTGTTTAATTCTCCACTTGAGCTGCTCTCAGAAGATACATTTTACGGCCATCACCCTTTACAGCAGAATTAGAAGGGTGTGGGCATAAGCACTTTTGTGCTCTGCGGCTAGGAGGTCCTCACTGAGCATGTGGCCCAGGGCAGGCTAACAAGGCTACGAGGTGGGGTCACGAAGATGCATAAGACCCAGAAGGTTACTGTACAATCCACTAGCAAGATCGGGCCCTCCCAAATGTCTACTATGGGTTCTTTTACATGCAATCAACACAGCTTATGAACTGGATATTTACAGTTAGTGCTAATTTACATGTTTCTTGAAGCATGCTGGCTAAGGAATCTCTGCCTTTTTTTTCAAGTTCCCTTTGTAAGTACTGGTAGACATGTATTACCAGCAGCATAGCAGTGCCTGGCGGAGAACCTTCTCTTTAGACCATCCTGTAGCAGAGAAATTAAACACAGCACCAGAAAACAGCTGATATGGTATGTGAACAGAGCATGGGGCAGATTAGGAGGAGAAAAACAGTGAAGTAACAACAAAATCAAAGACAGATGGAAGAATAATGAGGAGAGAACGGGGAAGATGTGGGGCCAGTAGGGGTGAAGAAGAGGAAACGGGGCACAAATGCATTGATTCTAACCATAATTTGCACTTTCAGATTTGAACTTCAGACACAGTGTCTTATCTTCATTTTCTTTTTAAAATTTTGTAACTTGAGAAGGTAAACCCCCAAGAGCACTTCCTGTCGATCAATACTGAGAAGGGCTGTATGTAAAACAGAAGTCTTTGCACTCCAAGGATCCCAGATGAGAAAGACGGAAAAGAGCAAATTCCTCATTGAGGTGAAACTTGATTTCTTCAGTTACAGACAGGGGACAAAGAGAAAGAGAACACAAGGAAAGCAGGAACTCCAAGAAAACCTGGAGCAGTGGAATAGGAAGTGGAAAAAGGTAAGGAAAGAACCCACTCTCCCTACATCTGTCCAGACCAAGGTTTTTCAGATCGAGATCTTCCTCAAGGAATCAATCAACCAAAACCCTCAGAAACTACAAATGGATCATTCTGACAAATATCTGAAAAGTTTCACGCTGCCAAATGAATACCAATGCTCATTGTTAGAAAATGAACAATTCTGTTGTGAAGTCACCTCAGGTTTTAAGCGCAGGACCATCGCCTACTGTACAGTATCATTTTCACAAGTAAAATTTAGAGCACAGCTATGGGCTCTTGTTAATAAGCAAACGCTCCAAAGCCTCGCAACATTTATTCCACAGCATTCTCAGAAGATTTCTTGTAAAAAAAAAAAAACCTGGCTTATTTTCCCAAGTGAATATGTATAAGATATGTATTAATTATTTTTAAGCCTGTCCCTGGCTAGTTTCCTGAGGAATGAGCAGCAGGAAATACAAGCCAGATGTGTATCTTTGAGTATCTGAATCAGATATCAAGAGATTCTGTTGACCTATTTAAATTTATTTAAATAAAGCACTGATGTGACATAAATGTGGCTGCAAATTTTCATTAGTATGTCTGTAAACATTTTACTGAAAAAGAAGTAAAAATTCAATATTTGGGGGCAACTGCCATTAAGGCAAATTCTATTCAGCAAACTAACTACAATGCCAGTACTGTTTTTAACAAAGTTGAAATGTAAGTGCACACACATAAGCCAGTGAGTAAGAAATTTCAGTGCAATGTCATCAATTTAAGTTCTGTTTTCAGCCATAAGCAGATGTGGAACCTGCCTGACATTAGTTTAAAAATATTCAGTGAAGTTTTTGCAGAAATTAAAGTGGCATCACTTGTTTGGAGGGATCTTACAGTTACACCCGAATTCCCTCCACGGAGAACAAAGCAGAGGACACATGAAAATATCTGCAAATGTATATATATGTCATTTTCGAGCCAGCTTTACTTCTCTATATGTTACTATTGAGCATTGCTCTGAAAACATCCCAATTTCAGATAAGAAAAATGAAGTCTGGCATGTACAATTTATCAAATTTTATGCAGTGATATAAAGAAACTCAAAACTAAATTCTGACTCTAGATAGTGTGATAAAAACGAGCTGTAAAATACCAACAGAAGAAAATGAAAAATGACTTCGGTATTCTGCATCTTTAACATAGCTCTATTCATTGAGTTGCTGTACTTCGACAGTTAATTATTAACTACACATCTACCAATCCTTTCAGTAAATGCACAAGAAAAATCACAGCTCATTAGTCTGCTATGTTTCCCATAAGAAAAAACCAAAACTATCCCTAGAAGACAGCCACATAAAATAGCCAGCCACTTAGGATGTGGCACAGAACAAATCACACTTACTGATTTTTTCCTCATCTCTTGAGAAAGGAAAGCAGCAGAGCTGGCCCATGGCACTAGCGCTCTCTCTCCTTCCTGGTGTTCTCCCAGGGCTCCCCAAAGAGCGACTGCGGTTTATCCCACGGTCCGCGGAGCAGCACAGGAGCACGACGAGTGGCTGCACAGAATACCCGGCCAGCCGGCAGGCAGGCAGGCAGGGAGGCAGGCAGAGGAGGGGGCACTCGCCGCCGGGAGCAAAAAGGCTCCGCCTCCCCTGGCTCCAGACCCACGCAACTGCTCTGGGACTGGCTCTCGGGGAAAGAAGTGGCCCTCCGCTCGCCTAATTCTCGCAAAACTGGGAGCTCTCTCGCCCTGAGGTGAGTGCCACGTGCGCTGCGTGGCTCTGCGGATGTGTCTTTAAGAAAGGTAATCGAGAACAAACCACAACCGGTCCTTTCTCCTGCAGACAAATGCGGTAATTGCACAGGGAAATTCAAAGGGGAAAAAACCCCCAGATTTTCTGTCTGCATTTAAAGAGGAAGAGCTTTCTTTCATCCCCAGGAGATTTTTCTTTCTTTGTTTTAGGAATAGGGAACCTGACTTTGCAGAACACAGAAAACACAACTTGAATGAAGTACCACGAACTTCAAGCTGCAATAAGGGTAGAAATGCGGGGGCGGTGGGGGGGGTGAGGGGGGTGTAGGGGGGTAAAAGAACATCAGTTGTCGTCTGCACTTTACATCTTATCTTTTAAAGTTAAATACCTGCTTTCTGAAACACTGCTTTCTTCCTCTATTAAAGCATTAAACCAATACTATGAATTTTAAAATTAGAGCATCAAGTATGTCAGTAGCCCAGAAAATGCCCCAAATCTAGAAGCATCGCTGAGAAAAAGATCAGCGATAATAGCATCTCTCTTAATGAAAACACAAGGTGGTTAGGCAGATTCAGGGACAACAAAGCAATTGATTTCCAGACATGATGATATATTTTGAACTTCATGATGTAAGATTTCATGTAATCGTTCCAAATCTGTTATCTTATCTAGGGAAGAGCCTTATTTTATGACACCATGAGAAGGAAAGACTGCTCACAGCGTCAGGGTTACCACCCAAATTCTTAACTTTACTCCTCGACTTCCCAGCTAAGCACTCACACCCATTCACCAGGCACTGAAAGGAGAGGGCAGTGGATGATAATGAAAACTGCCCGCAATTCTGGAGGCAGTGTGTCTACCTCCCTATTCATCTGAACAAAAAGAGTGTGCAGTCTGGAAGAATAAAACCTGTCAATTTTTAAAATCCTAAGCATTACTTTTTGTGTTAAAGAAAGAAATATTTGCAGTGAACACTCTTCATTGAGGAAAATGAGCAACTCCTGGCATCCCCCAATCCCGGCACTGGTGTAGTGATAGAACCTTTAGAAATAAAAAGCCAGAGGTTTGAATCTCAGATATAACCCTAACCCTAACCCTAATACCTGACAGCAGGTATTAACAGTTCTGAAACACTGACCTCTTTGTCTGAGTTTTGATTTCTTCATCTGTAAATCTGGTAAGTTCAATATAAAGTTTGTTTTTTTGTTTGTTTTTTTGCTGGTAGGCGGGCCTCTCACTGCTGTGGCCTCTCCCGTTGCAGAGCACAGGCTCTGGACGCGCAGGCTCAGCGGCCATGGCTCAGGGGCCCAGCCGCTCCGCGGCATGTGGGATCCTCCTGGACCGGGGCACGAACCCATGTCCCCTGCATCGGCAGGCGGACTCTCAACCACTGCGCCACCAGGGAAGCCCCAATATAAAGTTTTAATTTGTTGTTGCAAAGTAGGTAGTGTTTGGGAGGAGGGAAAGAAGAAGAGAACAGACTGTGGAAGCAGTGTATCTATATGCACCTCAGTCTTTCCAGCACCAGCTAGCAATCTCACCTCCTCCTCTACAAATTTCTGGCCCCCCTAGCTGCCATCTTGAGTTACTGCTTATCCATGGAAACTCCAAACAAGAAGACCCCTCACTCCAGTGCAGCATCCAGGGGATAACATTCTGTGATGAACCCTACCAACTTCACTTTATTAATTAGACCCTGTTGGCACTACTACTGAAAACATACAATTAAGAATGAAAGATATAAATTGTACCATTAGCTAAGTAACAGCGTGTATCTCAGGATATCCTGCAATCCAAGGTGGAGTGGGCAGGTGGCGTGGCTACGTTAGAGGCTTTTTTTTTTCCATAAGCGTTAAAAGTGAATTAACCATAATAAAAGATTAGAAAACAACTGAGAAACTGAAGACAGGAGTTTTAAAACTGCTTTTAATTGTGCAAATAATTAGCACACCGTTTAACCTCAAAGAGGGGATGGAGTCTGAGTTCAAGGTCACTAAGGTTTTTCTCAGTTCTGAAAGGCTGTAATTTCACCCTGTAGGCTTATGACTACTCCTAGCTCAGGATTTCCAAGAATGGTTTTCACACTGCATAGCTTTGGATTTTTTCAATAAAGATGATTCCTTCAACATACAATTAAATGTGATTTTCCTTCTACAGATTTCATAAGTTTTCATATACACAAATTTTCAACTCAAAAATAACTAAGAAATTCATGTGTCTGTATGTTTTCATTTAGGAAACAAGCTATATATATGGAATTCTGGTGAAAAAAATAGATCCGTTTCCCTGCCATTCCATGCGCCCTCCCCCCGCAAATCTGAGTAGCTATCATTCAGAAGGACCTAGAAAGTAGCCATCTTTTACCCAATTATTTGGAAATACAACAGTATGTCAGTATGTAACTAACTTGAATAGTTTAGATGTAAGCCCCTCCTCACCCATCCCTATCTCACAAAACAATCAAGTGGTAAGTTAAAATTAAAAATAATCGCTAACATTTCCTGGACACCTACTATATACCAGGCACTTGCTAAGGGCTTTACATTTAATCATTCATTTAATCCCTACCACGGCTCTGAGGTAGGTACAATTACTATCCCCATTGCACAGGCGAAAAACTTAACCTCGGGGAAGTAACTTGGCCAAAATCTCTCAGAGAACTGTGACAATAATGGGATTTGAATTCAATCTGTCTGGCTGCATAAGCCCTGAGCATCTCATTGCTGAGTTCCGTATTATTAAACACAATTTGTGTGTGGTATCAGGTATATACTTTATGAAACCTCTTCCAATTTCAGAATAATGTCCAGAAAAATAGTTATTTAATCAAGCTCTATGGTAATATGTTGTAAATGCCTTGGTTTTTCATGTTTTGTCACCAGATCCTTTTATTAATGGTGCTAGAGTATTTAAAATCCTATTTTAAAACAAAGACCTAAAGACAGGTCCTTTATTGGAGCTGGAGCCTGGCCCTGCTGCCTGCTATGCCTTGGGGAAATGACTCAAGGGAGAACACGGGCACCAGAACAACCCTGGGAAGCATTCACCTTCCAGGAAAAAGAGCAACTTGGACCATTCACAAGTAATCCTAGAAAATATTAGTAGGGTTTTATTAGGGGGTTAACAGACTCCTTTCAGTAATATATAGACATCTACCATAACTAGAAGATTAGAAAAAGAAGGTTAACATCAATGAGAAAAAATATCTGATATCATGTTCATAAATTTAAAACCATAACCTTTTCATGTTTTCTTTTCTCACAGGCCTTGCTACAAACAAATCACGGTTAAAACAGTTGCCCATATCTGCTATAGCTGTTTGAATTTTTATCATAATGGTTGAAATGGCAGGAATAAAACTAAAAAGTATGAGGGGGCAGCAGCTACCTCTTCTTCATGTACTCTGAAATATCAGCTCTGATTACTATCTCCAATGGGAAAATATAATTCTTAACTATGACCAAAGACTCTATTCTCTCTGTCATTGTTTGGCTTTATTTTCTATCTATAACTGAAAACATGTATATTTGGATTTCTGGCCAACCCTGCTATAAAAGTCTGACTCTAAGGGAAAAAATCTCACTGTAACATTCTGACTCTGTAAAACTGTACAGATTACCAACTCTTCTGCGAGATCTCCCATTCATTAAGAAAGGAAATCTGAGTTTGACAACTTACAGAAGCAAATGAGAAAGAAAAGAAAAAGTAAATGTTCCTATATTCAAAAGAGTGGAGAGAAAGAGGACATCAAATCATGAAGTGTAAAAAGAGGGGGAAAACGCTTTATCCCTCCAAATTCTGGAACCAAGCCTTAGGAGACATGCCTTTAAGCACAGAAGGCACACTTCAGGAAGATTTCCTTATAAAGCAGGTAGCACTCTTACAGAAACTGTTACACCAAGAAATGTCACAGTTTCAGTGAAAAGTTACATAACTTCAAGAAATGCTTGGGGCTTCCCTGGTGGCGCAGTGGTTAAGAATCCGCCTGCCAATGCAGGGGACACGGGTTCAAGCCCTGGTCTGGGAAGATCCCACATGCCGCGGAGCAACTAAGCCCGTGAGCCACAACTACTGAGCCTGTACTCTAGAGCCCGCAAGCCACATCTACTGAGCCCACGTGCCACAACTACTGAAGCCAGCTGGCCTAGAGCCTGTGCTCCACTACAAGAGAAGCCACCGCAATGAGAAGCCCGCACACCACAACGAAGAGTAGCTCCTGCTCGCCGCAACTAGAGAAAAGCCCACACGCAGCAACAAAGACCCAACGCAGCCAAAGATAAATGAATAAAATAAATAAATTTAAAAAAAAAGAAATGCTTGACAATTTATGGAAACACAATTCATGAAAATTGGGATGTTCTGGAATATATCCCAATTTTTTTATGTTGGCATCAGAGTACCAAAAACCAGTTACTCTGGGCTTGAAGAAGTTTAGATGGACTTACTCAATATTGTATTGTTTCTCTATGTTCCTGTAAAACCAAATTTTAATTCTCAATAATCAATCCACAGTAAGCATATACCTATCACATAGATGCTACTCCATTCTGAGTCATGCTACATCTACCTAGCCATTTTGTACCCAAAGGGCAAGGTTCTGAAACTACATCATTAAATATTGATATTTGAAAGCTGTTCTTATGAGTGTCTGTCTGCAAAGGAAAGAGACTGAAAAATTATAACTGAAAAACTTTAAGGATAATCTGTAGATCTCACCAGTAAAGTCCTTTTTAACTACCAGCTAAAAGAATCTTGACCAACCAGAAATTTGGGAGCCAAGAATTATTTTTTAACATTATTCCTACTTTAGTCATATTTTCAACAAAGACTTTTTAACTTCTCTCTGCAGTGCTTTAGCCGTTTTTCTCAAAAACTGAAAGTTATAGTTATCTGTATTTGAAACTGCCATATGCTATACAATTTCAGTATGTAATTGGAAAGACAATGTGTTTTTTCCTATATATGAAACACAAGGAGAAAAACATAACATACCATGTGCATTTAGGAAAGGAGAGGAAACAAGCAGATAACCAGAGGTACAAAGGAAGTCCTTCCTTACCAATCCATAATGTCCTTCCCAATCTCCACATGCCAGCTTAGTGCCAAGCTTCAAATGCCTCCACCCTGCTTTTTATTCAGTCAGTTCTTTTCTATGTATGTGGCCAAACCTTAAACAATGTATGTAGTTGAAGCCCTTTCCTTAATGGTGAGAAATCAATTAGGGCAGAGAATCTATTTCCCTGCTCAGAGAACAGACAGCAGCGGGGCTGGGAGAAGGGCTGAGAAGTTACAGTGTGTACCTGGACACCCTGAATTTGTATTATACCATTTTATCAATTCAATTTGATTCCAGGTGCTATTTATTACACACTGAGTATGTGCTAATGTGATAAGCACGTCGGCTCTTGGGGTGAAGTTAACTCTTGAGTCGAGGGGTGCTGCCAGAGGAGGTGAGGGAGAAAGCCTGGGTCAAAGGAAGGTGGGGGGCCCACATTTGCAGGCACGCGTGAAAGGAGCAGAAGGAAGCCCAGCATTTGCATTGTGGTAAATCCCATTTGACAGTTTTAGGAAGGCAGTGCAGTACCGGAGGACAAAGGCCGGTGACAGTCATCTACACTGGACAGATACTGTTCAGGCCTGCTTTTTTACGGTCTGTCCTTCTTTGCAGGCATTAACCATGAATTCACAAAAACTGACATGAGTTACTTACTCATGGACAAGTGAAATGTTTGCATGTTAAAACCTACTTAAAAAAAGAAAGAAAGAAAAGCAGAGAATACACTTAATCTGCTGGCCAGTATTTGTATTATCCGATATGGCTGCTTTCTTATTCAAGTGTCTTTAATCCTTTAATGCCCTGAACCTTTCAGAGAGAAAGAAACATCCTTCATAGGAAGAAAACATGTATTTCAAAAAGCCAAAAAGGACCCAATAAGTAGATTCTATTTGTAGTTTAACAATGTAAACAACACAAAATTGGGTTCTACAGTTCCCAACTTATTGGGGGGTTTTCACAGGTCCTAATTCTTTATGTAGAATATCCTCGATATGTGTAGTTCTGAAAGTGGTTCACTGTTTGTCTTGGGCAAGACAACAGTCACATTTCCTGCTATGTAAAGCATTTGAAGACTTCAAATAAAAGGTGCTCTAATAACTCAGTATATAATTATTAAAGTTTTTTTTCCTCTAATAACATTTAAGGTGATACAGAAGAATGAAAGTGAATCCCCAAGATAATGAAAAGAAAATTCTCTTATACTAGATGAAATGCAGTTAAATCAAGATTGGTTTCAGCAGGTCTCAGGATCTGTTATGATCCACCATGGTCTAGGCTGACACTCATCTGATACACCATGTCAGTATTCATTCTGTTTATGGATTCATCTAACAAGTTTTAGTAACTATCAGAACTGTGCTTAAAAACCCAAAACACTGAGTCTATTTTCTGTTAATACATTTTGCAATTTACATCCAAAATGTGTATCTGTTAGGATGCATTCAGCTGCAAGTAACAAAAAACTCCTGATTCAAGAGGTTACAAATTTTTCAAAATGTCATTACCTCCTGTGACATTTGGGTTGGTTATTTCTGTGGCTTAAGATCATCAAGATTCACCTTCTAGTCTCCCATACTCAGCACATGGGCTTGAAGTCACCTAGTGTCCCTGTCGTTAAGATGCTGCTACGTCCAGGGATCGCATGTATACTCAACAATGTCCAGCTAAAAAATGACGTTCTCTTCCCAATAAATTATGCATCATGAAGAAAATGTTCTCTGAGGTCCCAAGCAGACTTCCCCTCACTTATCAGAACTGGGTCACGTGCCACTTCCTCAACTAATCACTGGCAAGAAGAATGGAACCAATCAGGGCAAAGGTGGAGCCCACGTGCCCTAAAGCCCACCGCCTCACAGGGAAGGGACAGCTCTGCCAATCAGCAATCAGGGCGGGAAAAGAATGGACTCAGAAGAGGCAAAACTCAGAAGAGTTTTATATTTAACTTTTAATAAAAATGTGGTATCTACTGTTTGGTCAATTAAACTTAGAAAAGTTCTTGAAAAGGTCTATAAATAATTTTGTATAGCAAAAAACGATAAAAGCCCTAAAAAGTGAATCGATAAAGGGTGGCATAGTAATTTTTATTTATTTATTTATTTTTGAGGTATGCGGGCCTCTCACTGTTGTGGCCTCTCCCATTGCGGAGCACAGGCTCCGGACGCGCAGGCTCAGCGGCCATGGCTCACGGGCCCAGCCACTCCGCGGCATGTGGCATCTTCCCGGACCGGGGCACGAACCCATGTCCCCTGCATCGGCAGGTGGACTCTCAACCACTGTGCCACCAGGGAAGCCCAGATTTTTTAAAAAATCTATCATATATAGATAAATGTATGCTGCACTTATCAACTAAATTCTTGCTAAAAATGCATAGTTGGAGCAAAACTGTGAACTCCCTTTCTCTAAGCCATATTAGGCTAAGATTGACTTCTTAAGTAAAAGCTTTTGCTTTGATCAGAGCTGTTAGCAATGAAAATATATTTGGCAGCTATGGTTCCCTGGTATGAAATATAAAACATGATAATCAAATGTAGTTTCCTGTACTCATAGCCAGAATCAAAACAGAATATTCCCCTGAATACCCTAGTCAATAGAAGATCAAATAGAGCCACAATTCATGAATAGACAAAATGTTGTTCTTCCTGTTAGCTACAGTTAGTGCTTTAGGTATTTTATACAAAACATAGGTAACACTTTATTGTGTTTTTCCCATAGCTCCCCAAAAAAGTCAGTTTTCCATCTTCACCATTGTATTTTTATACATAAATTATATATAAATATGTGCATGCAATATAAAATATTACATAAATACATAAAAGGCACTTGATAGATATATATTTGTGTATATGTGCATTTTTATTTTTGAAATGCACCAATTAATCCATGCCAATTTAAGGACAGCATTAGGAATGAGGCAAATTTATAAAAATCTGACTGGGTGTTCTGATGTTAGGAAAGTAAGAATACTGTTGCAATAAGTATTCTAGTATAACTAGTAGTGCCATTAATCTTAATAACTAACATTTTTATAACTTTATATGTCAGGCACTATGTTAAGTACTTTTAAAACATTAATAAGCATTAATTAGTTTGGTGAAAAAACACGTTCAGAGGCAATTAGGCAATGTGATGGGCCAGTTAGCCATAACTTTTGGCAACTTAGGCAGGCTCTCCTAAGACTAATTCCCTAAATCTTAATGGCTTCTTTTGACTGCAGAATCTGCCCTCCAATCATTTCATTCATTTATTTTTCTTTTTATTTGGAATTCAATATTTTCTTTCACGTTTTCTAAAATACACTTAAAATCAGAGGCTGTACACATAAATCATAAAATAACACAAATTATCATTGCATCATTCTAGCAGTAATGCTTAATTTGTCACATAGTTAAATTTACCACATAGCACTACCCCTTTCATAGGTAAGGTTCTCAAGGCATCTAATATAAATCATAAGGTTTGAAACCAGGCCAACAGATGGTTGGATTTTCAAAATAGCCTGAGCCACAGCTGTCACTCTGTGTTAGCATCAGATTAATAGCTGATATACCAGTTAAAATACAGTGAGCCATCATTACGATTAATTTGCTCAGTTACTTACCCTGCAACTTCCTCTAACTCAAGCAGATGGAAAGAAACAAGCTGAGAGTTCCAACTATGAGCTGCTTTTCAATTTTATTAGGGGCATAAATAATGAAACTTCACTTTCTTTTTAGAAGACAGGTTTCATCAAGGAAACATTGTAAGAAGAGGACAATCAGATTACAAAAAGGAACAAGACTGGCATTTGAAATATAATATTTTACCACGTCAAAGGTTCCACTTTTCAAGAACACTATGCTTTCTAGGTAGGATGATGTAAGTCCCATTTAAAGCAGGCTACTCTTGGTTTTCTTCTTTTAACCCAGCATGGTACACTTACAAGTATCCATCTGGGTAATAAATTACATGGCCCTTCAATTTGTGTGTCATAGAGTAAATAATTAAATACCTTGCACTCAGCTCTTATTAAATTACTTGATAATTAAGTTTTCAAGTAAAAAAAAAAAATGTACAGTTCCCTTAGGTGATAAATTGTCTTTTCACTTTTCCCTCTTCTAACATGCTTGAGGTAGATTCATCTTACTCAGTCTAACTAGAGATGAAATTTTCTTAATCATCTCCCTGTCAGCCTGTGCAAAAGAAAACAAGACAAAATGTTTTGGTCCTGCCTACCACAAAAGAGGCATTCCTATACTATAGAATATAAATTTCACATAATAATGATTTTTTTAATGCATCGTTTCATATAGATATGCTATTGTCAGTCTTGGGTATTTTTCTACTTGTCACATTCTTACCACAGAATGCTTAAATGGAAACTTAAAAGGGATGAACAAAAAAATTAAGGAGAGAGGAATCAACCTAGTTTATATTTTATAGAGAGATAACTGAGTAGCCATCGAAATTAATTTGTTCAAAGGAAGAGTAGGAAATATTGATCAAAATTAAGTTTGGAATGTTGTCTGAGGATTAAATTTTTTCATAGTTTTCTTGGACACATGAACTAAATCAGGAGTTCTTAAATGTTTTGGCCTCAGGACCCCTTAACACTCTTAAAACTTATCTACAATCTCTCCCTACCAAGAGCTTTTGTTTATTTGGATTATGTTGTCAATATTTACTACATTAGAAATTAAAAGAGAATTTTTAAAATTTTATTTATTCATTCCTTTCAAAATATCAATAATAAATCTACTATATAATAAATAATGTTTTGTGAAAATACCTATATTTTTTAAATTAAAAATTTTTCTAGTGAAATGAATGGCATTATTTTTCATTCTCATAATTTTCTTTAATGTCTGGCTTAATCAGACAGTTTTATCCTCATATCTGATTCTGCATTCAATCTGTTGCAATATGTTGTTTCATTTGAAGTATAAGAAAAATCCAGCCTCACACAGAAGTATATTTAGAAGGAAGAGAATAATAGCCTTTTCAGATAACTGCAGATATTCTTCTTTGATATTACATCAAAACTTGACAAGTTGTAGTTTCTTAAAGTTTAGTTGCAATGTGGAATATAAAAGCATAACAATGAGCTTTTCATACTCTTTACAGTCAAATCTTGTGGTCTATATTGACCTTTTTTTTTTTTTTTTTTTTGCGGTACGCGGGCCTCACTGTTGTGGCCTCTCCCGTTGCGGAGCACAGCCTCCGGACGCGCAGGCCCAGCGGCCAGCGCTCACGGGCCCAGCCGCTCCGCGGCATGCGGGATCCTCCCGGACCGGGGCACGAACCCGTGTCCCCTGCATCGGCAGGCAGACTCTCAACCACTGCGCCACCAGGGAAGCCCCTATATTGACCTTTTAATGGGCCTTTTATCCATGCATGTCTTTGTAACAACACACATCAGTCATTTTAAAAATATTGATTCACTGAGTTATGCAGATTCTCCATATTTTGACATATTTCATTATATAACATCAAAAAATTCATTAATATCACACCATCTCATTAGGTAAGTCTTTATGGATTACGAAGGGGAGCAAGTAAATGTTTGGGGGTGAAGGAAATTTTCAGTATCTTGATGATGATAACGGTTTCACAAGTGCATACATATGTTAAAAACTCATCAAGTTATACACTTCAAACAGGTACAAGTCTCGTGGATAAGTTATACCTCAATAAAGTAAAGACAGATAGTGTGATAGATAAACTGGAAAAATGGAGTTCCTTATGCTACTCTGTGTTCTCTACTTTTGTGTATAAAATTTTCCATTAAAAAAATGTGGGGGGTTGGGGGCTTCCCTGGTGGCGCAGTGGTTAAGAATCCGCCTGCCAATGCAGGGGACACGGGTTTGAGCCCTGGTCTGGGAAGATCCCACATGCTGCGGAGCAACTAAGCCCACGTGCCACAACTACTGAGCCTGTGCTCTAGAACCCGCGAGCCACAACTACTGAGCCCACATGCCACAACTACTGAAGCCCACGTGCCTAGAGCCCGTGCTCCACAACAAAAGAAGCCACCGCAATGAGAAGCCCATGCACTGCAACGAAGAGTAACCCCACTCGCCGCAACTAGAGAAAGCCCGTGCACAGCAACAAAGACCCAACGCAGCCAAAAATAAATAAATAAAATAAAATTTTTTTTAAAAGTAGGGGAAAGTCTTTAAATTTAAGAATCTGTCAACTCATGGTAATAGATTACAGTTTTCTAAAGTTCTTATTATTGCCTGAAAGCTTGAATTTTATCATTAGCAGTAAATCATGCCAGTTGTCCTTGATGTGACAAGTTTATTTATTTTCAAGAAGATGTCTGCCGAACACCCAAGTGTGAAAATGAAAAATGTCCATGGGTCAATTTTCAAGAAAAAATGGTGTTCCATGAAGGAAAGTGGCTATTTTAGCTCGCAACTTAAACAACCACACAGTGCTCTTCCCTGAGTTAATCTCCCACTTCAATATGCAGAGGTGCTTTATGAACACCTCCCATTTTTGTCACACAAATATTAAAAAGACACATTCTCAAAGGTTGAGATTAAATACATAATTCTTACTACTCAGCAAGACCATTCTTAGGTGAAACTGGCTTTTTTTTTTTGCAACTGCCTTGATTCACACTGGTAACCCACAGTTTTACCCACCACTGCTTTTGCATCATCAGTGCAAATGATAACCCAGAGGAAAAAGCAAACAATATCTTAGTATTATTATAAAAATAGTTTTGCCCTCACAGACCCTAAAAGTATCTCAGGGACTGCCAGGGATCCATGGACCAAACTTTGAGAAATAGTGATTAAAGCCATAAGAGTTTAAAGCCCAACAAAAGTGTAGCCTTAGACTATTAAATCATTCATAAGATAAGCACAATGAAGCACATTTTTACTGGTCATACAGAGTGAAGTAAGGCAGAAAGAGAAAAACAAATACCGTATGCTAACGCATATATACGGGATCTTAAAAAAAATGGTTCTGATGAACCTAGTGACAGGACAGGAATAAAGATGCAGACGTAGAGAATGGACTTGAGGACACAGGGTCGGGGGAGGGGAAACTGGGACGAAGTGAGAGAGTAGCATTGACATATATACACTACCAAATGTAAAAGAGATAGCTAGCGGGAAAGAGATGCATAGCACAGGGAGATCAGCTCCGTGCTTTGTGACCACCTAGAGGGGTGGGATAGGGAGGCTGGGAAGAGATGCAAGAGGGAGGAGGTATGGGGATATATGTATAGCTGATTCACTTCGTTATACAGCAGATACAAACACAACATTGTAAAGCAATTATACTCCAATAAAGATGTAAAACAAAAAAAAAGTAAATGATTCACGTCAGAAAAAACAGACATTTAAGCACATATCTAACGCCAATACCCCTACCTACTAAGTAAACTTTTAAGTGAATGTATGACATTTTAGCAACATAAACATTTTCAAATTAAACATTTTAGAAATCTATTACTTATCACTGATATGACAAAGGCTCAGATTTATGGATTCTAGAAAGCTGAAAGATATTTGTCCTAGCTACGCCTCTCACCCAAGGAAGAAAAACTGTTGACTTCCTTTTCCCTGCACCCCTTCCTACCCTATCAACCAATGGGTCAATTACATTGACATCATTATCTTCCATAAAGAAGACCCCCATGCTTACATACCAAACTGGGCAAGGTTCAGAGCTTCTGGAGCTCTGCCCTGACCCCTGATGGTAAAGAAGCACTGAAGGTTAGAACACCACCGTCAAATCTCAGGGTCTCCTTAGAAGTAACCCCCAAAAGTACTTTCCTTTTGGCTGAACCACTGTCTACACAGGACCACCGGGAATCACTGGATGGACCATGACAAGGCTTTTAAGACTGACAGGACTGGTCTAAGCTGTCCAGGACTAAGAGTGATTCTAAAAAAACGGGGACACCTGGATAGAATAAAGTCATTGACTCAACTCACTTGGAATTCTCCATAGTTATTTCAGCCCATAAAGTCTGAGTCTGGTGTCTTGTTGGTCTGACCTATCTGACATTGGCTACAGACTGCTGACTACAGCTCTGATGACGCTAACTTACTGCCTATGACCCCTGTCCTCTTCTATCACCATACCTGCATAGGCCTGTTTGTTTCTATTTCAGCTGATGGTCAGCCCAACCCTAACCCTCTCACTGCCTCTGTTCTACAGTTAGAACTAATTGAAGGTCTTATCTTTAGGATCCAATCCTAAGTCATTCTTGAGTATTAAACTTCACCCTCTTTTTATCTCACATCTATCTACTCAGTTTCCTTTATCACTTACTCACTGACTTAGTATATTCAACTGTGCCCATCTCCTTTCCCACCTCCCTCACCAACTCCTCAAACACACAAACCTCCCCTCTGTAGCTTCCTCAGCTAACTAGACTGTAGACTCAGTCACGGTGCCTCCTATCTCTACTATTACTATTATTCCTATCATCTAATATTATCACTAATATTACCCCCACCCTGCCTCCCAATCTATTGCTTCTCTCCCCGCTGTAAACTGTACCTATTGTTCCTGGACAGTGTCCTTTCTCTACTATCCACCTCATCCTATTTATCCAAGCTCTGCCGCGCCCCATCCCCACTTTCCTAGAAGCTAAAGTTATAAGCTTCTTCACTGTGTCCTATCAAAGCCCATTATTGTCAGGGATGAAGCCCTATTTCTCTACTCCTCCTCCCTCTCCATTTCTCAGATATAGTCTTAGCTCCCCAGTGACACTGTATCACTTTTTTTTTTCATCTTTATTGGAGTATAATTGCTTTACAATGGTGTGCCAGTTTCTGCTTCACAACAAAGTGAATCAGTTATACATATACATATGTTCCCATATCTCTTCCCTCTTGCGTCTCCCTCCCCCCTCCCAACGCTATATCACTCTTAAGGGCTATGTCTTATACTTCTCTGTATCTCATTATACCTGAGAGAAGTGCACACACTGTACACTTTCAATAACATTCATTAAATTAATGGTGAATAATTATTATTAAACCAAAAAACAGCTGGGGTTCTCAGAAAATCATGTTTGTACCTCTGCTTGCAGAAGCTATAAAGAAGTACATTGGCCAGCAAAATATATATATATATATATATATATATATATATCTTCTAGACCTTTCCAAATTCCCCACTGCCTCCTCTAAGAGGTGTCTGACAGCTGAAAGCAAACTAGTCTTTGCAAGCACTAAACTGCTCATCAATCTTACAAAGGGTGTCATTTAGTCAATTACCTTCCCTAAGGAAATATAAATGGAACAGAGCTGCAAGAGAAAAATTAATTCACCCAACTCCAGTAAGTAGCTCACAGAGAAGAGCTTTCACCACCCTAGGATATGTGAGCTATAGTTCATTCCTGGATTCACCAGGAAAAACTGGTTTTTCACTTTTTTCTTCTTTTTTTGAATTTTAGCTGATTAATGCAGTTAGGTTTGAAGGAGTTATATCTCGATATTAGGTAAGCGTAATATCAACCACATTTCTTATTATGAGAGAATTAAAATGTAGTACCATTCTCTTGCATCTGAACATGTGACTGTTGCCTCCATATCCTACCAAACTCCCCTAACACTCCATATAAAGATGCATGATGGCAGAAGCTGGAGAGGAAAATGCTCAGCATGGAAATGAAAAGTAGACCCAGGGAACAGCCGCAGCTGCCGGGGGATCCAAACTCAGATGCCTTCAGGAACCAATCAAGTAGTGCAAGTGAGTTAGGCAAACTGTAGAAGAACAAGAGTCAGGGGATGATGAAAGGCAGCTACTTTCAAGGTGTGCCTACTACCCCACCCAGGAAATCACTGCATGCAAGAACGTAGAGCACGTGTGGCCACATTTCTGGATTATTCAAAGGCATCAGAAACCCAGATTTTTTACATAAAATCACCCCCAGATTGGCAAGTAATTAAAATTATAAAAACAAATTTAAAAACTCTGTGTTAGTTGAGTACAACATGAAAGGCTGCTCATTTGTGATCTTTGGAACACAAAGTAAGGTTGGTGGGGTGTAAAAAAAACATTCTAAAAAAATTTCCTAAAACTATTTCACAACCACTTTTAGTAACTGGATTTCTATGTTAATCCTCTATGTCTGACTACTTAATTAATGATCCCAACAGATAGATGAAAAGCTCAAATGCAAAAATAATAACAAAAAAATCAGAAGAAAATATAAACGAAAATGTATCAAATCTTTGGTTTGGAGATGACTCTATCATAATAATTAAAGAAATCACAGAATTTTTTTATCTATAGTTTTACAAAAATTAAAAACATTTAATATGAAAAATACCTTGTGACCAAAACTAAATGCAAAATACAACCTGGAAAAATATTTGAAGTCAATATGGCAAAGGGCTAATTATCTTTACTCTTAAGAAAACCTCACAAGTTGGTAAGAGACACAAGAATAATGCACTCCAACTCCTTATGGACAAAGATGGTTGCTGTTGCCAGTTCCTAACCTCATACAAAGTAGTGTACCCTGTGGGACTAGGACCGAGACATCTGCAAAACCACACATGAGGTTATGAGGGGGAAACATGCACAATTAAATGAGCTCTCAAAAAAAACTCTAAAAGCACCAGAGGAAATCAAGTGCCACAAAAGACCCAACAAATAGTAGAATTCACACCCAAGGAATCAGATTTTCAAAACATGAATTTTCAAAATTAATTATATTGACACCATCAAAGAAATAAATGAAGGAATAGCATCTATAAAGCAAAGATCAGAACAGGAAAGGATGAAAAAGAATCAACTGGAGATCTTAGAAATGAAGCATAGTCATTAGTTTTGTTTTTTTTTTTGCGGTACGTGAAAACTGTTGTGGCCTCTCCCACTGCGGAGCACAGGCTCCGGACGCGCAGGCTCATTGGCCGTGGCTCACGGGCCCAGCCGCTCCGCGGCACGTGGGATCTTCCCGGACCGGGGAACGAACCTGTGTCCCCTGCGTCAGCAGGCGGACTCTCAACCACTGCGCCGCCAGGGAAGCCCCTGTTTTCTTTTTAATGTCCTAAATGATATAATTGAGACAGCTGAAAAGAAAATCAGTGATTTGGAATCCAGTGCTCTCCAAGAATGCACCATTAACAAATTAAGACATAGGAAATATGTAAATCTAATAAATTCTCTCCCCAGAAAAATCCACATATGTACCTACATACAAAGTTTTATAAACAATTTCAGAAGGTTCCCAGAGTCCCTGAAGCCTAACTTCCACTCTAGAATTCTGAATACAAAATATCTTAAGATCTGAAATCTGTCTCACTCTTTAATGCATACAATACTGATTCAAAGTTCAGGAAACAGACATTAAATTTGAGTTAGTATCAAATTAAAGAGAAGCCATATCAATGGAAGCCAGTTAAATCTGAACAAGAGGGCGGAAGATCTAAATAGACATTTCTCCAAAGAAGGCATACAGATAGCTAAAAAGCACGTGGAAAGATGCTCAACATCACTAATTATTAGAGAAATGCAAATCAAAACTATAATGAGGTATCACCTCACACCGGTCAGAATGGCCATCGTCAAAAAATCTACAAACAGTAAATTCTGGAGAGGGTGTAAAGAAAGGGAATGCTCATGCACTGTTGGTGGGAATGTAAACTGGTACAGCCACTTTGGAGAACAGTATGGAGGTTCCTTAAAAAACTAAAAACAGAGCTACCATATGATCCAGCAATCCCACTCCTAGACATATATCTGGAGAAAACCATAATTCGAAAGGATACATGCACCCCAATGTTCACTGCAGCGCTATTTACAATAGCCAGGACATGGAAGCAACCTAAATGTCCATCAACAGATGAATGGAAAAAGAAGATGTGGTACATATATACAATGGAATATTACTCAGCCATAAAAAAGGACAAAATAATGTCACTTGCAGCTACATGGATAGACCTAGAGTTTGTCATACTTAGTGAAGTAAGTCAGACAGAGAAAGACAAATATCATATGATATCATTTATATGTGGGTACAAATGAACTTATCTACAAGCAGAAATAGAGTTACAGATATAGAAAACAAACTTATGGTTACCAGGGGGTAAGGGAGGGGAGGGATAAATTGGGAGATTGGGATTGACATATACACATTACTATATATAAAATAGATAACTAATAAGAACCTGCTGTATAGCACAGGGAACTCTACTCAGTACTCTGTAATGGCCTATATGGGAAAAGAATCTAAAAAAGAGTGGATATATGTACATGTATAACTGATTCACTTTGCTGTACAACTGAAACTAGCACAACATTGCAAATCAACTATACTCCAATAAAAATTTTTTTTTAAAAAGATAATACAAAAAAAAAAAATCTGAACAAGAAATGAAACTCACAAAGATAGAGTCCTGCCCAGTATTCTCTGTTGCATAACTCAGGTAAGATCAAGAAAATCAGTAATTATCCATAGCAAATACAAGACTCTAGTGTGTATTAAAATTGGCTAATTATTAAATAATAATTATCATTTTAGATGCAGATATTGCTTTAATGTTCATAAAGGCAGGAGAATATAGAGTATGTGTAACAAGCAAAAACCATTTTTTAAATAATGTTAAATGATTGATATGGGGATATAAGATGGGTGAAGTTTGAAAGAAACTAAATTGCTCTGAAGTAGAAAAGCGTAAGAGAGAGAGAAGCCTGAGAGAAAAATCTAGAGAAATTGTCATAATAAGGGGAATTTTAGAAACCAAGCTGGTAAAGAGCAATAAAAGAAAACTCAGTGAATGGAACACAGTAATCTGGGATGACCTGAACAGAGCTGTGTAATGGCAATATAGGAGATCCATGCTGTGAGCTATATAATGCAGCCCCACAATACCTTCAGTAAAATCTACATACTGCTCTTTTTTTAAAAAATGGGAGTGGGAAAGGCAATGAAGCACTGAGTTCTCCTTCAAGGTTGGTCTAAAGTAATTACAGAGAAGATATGGAAAGCCAGCCAAAATCTATATTACGCAAGAAGCATTTAAATTTGCCTTTTACAATGAACCTAAACAGCAATGCTTGGTCTTCATCAAAACTTTGATGGAAGGCAGCTCTCTTACAGAGATTCTGAAAACACAAAAATCTTCCTTAAAGCACACTTGAAATGTTCCAGAACATAAAATTCAAATGACATATTATCTTCTGTTTAAGATAGCTAAGATCTTTGGAAGGTAAAATAATGACTTCTCTGAAGATCTCTAGTGAGAATTTAGAAACAAAAGTGTGTCTCTTGAACATTTTTAAAATACTTTAAACTTCAGTATAAAGATTCTTTCAGGATGTATATTTCCATAGGTTTTCTTCAAGCTGACGTGGAGAGAAATACCTTGGTGGAAGACCTTGAAATATTTAGATACTGGTATTTATCTTCTCTGAGTATTTTCATGTTACTTCAAAAGTATACAAATCAGGTTGTCTTGAAGTTCACAATTTTGTAAGAAGACTGCCCAGTTTGAAATTGTATATTTTAATCACGACAGATCAGGCTCCTTTAAAAGACATTCACATTGCAAACAATGAGAAATACCCCTGTTCTGGTTTTTCAGATTCTTCATTTGGTGTACACCCTTTGCACTCGGAAACATAATTGTGTATGAACCTGTCTCATCACATGCCATCTCCCTGATGTGATGACAGAGCATTTATGTATGAATCTTTGTTTCCCCTTAAAACATGTTTTTCTTAGGGAAGAAATTAAAGGACAAGTTTTCAATCTTTGCAGGCCACCTATGCTTTCCCTTCCCAGAGTGAAACTTTCTGAGCTGGCACATTCTCTTCCTAATTAGAAGCAATGAACACAAAAATGCCTGGTATAGAATGCTGTGGTCACGTAGGCCTTCACTGGAGAAAATGCTTTCTTCGTATTCACGAAATAAAATTAAACCGAAATGAATTATGAATCAACATTTGAAGACTTCATGATGATTGTGTTTAAAGCACAAAAGTATAAAAACCATAGGTACTAAAATCTTGATTAATAAACATGAATACTAAATATGTTCCACAAAATGTTTAATGTATTACTGTCAAAACGTAATATTTAGGAAAATACGTCGTTGAGAAAAACATACAACATAAACATTTGCCAAAACAAAATTATGCTAAAGAAATCAAAATCAAAGATAATGAGTAATTTTTAAATGGCACTCACCAATCACAACTGAAGACTCACAATGATAATAACCATTACTTTGCTTTTTCTTCAGCATGGAGCAAAGATCTATGCGATGTACCATTTCTTCTCCAAATCTGTGACTGATAAATTTTTCATAGAATTTGGGGTCTATTTTTTTCACTCCCTTGAAATAACAAAGCAAAATCACATCAATCAATCATTTCACCTAAGCAACCAGTTCACATCTATACCACTTTCTTAGAACCTGATATTACATTTTGACTGCCTACTGGCATCTTAAAATGGATACCACAAAATTGTTGTAAAGTTGTTTTTAAAGTCCCTCTGCCTAGAATGAGTTGTATTTTTTTTAAAAAAATCATTAAAGAGCGTTGAGTTTGAACGTGGAAGCATTCAAATCTTCATATACTTTAAGCTTCAGAAATAGTAAAGTATATCAAGTTGAAATTTGATATACCATGGGAAGAGTAATCATCTCCAACAACAATGGAGCAATGGGTGAATTTTTTAAAGTGATATGGATCTTAACACTTTACAGTGTGTAAAATGTTTTAATAAATGGATGCAATTTTTAAACTTATGTAAAAAATCATCTGAAAGACAAAGGTTATTTGAATTAGAGTAGAGCGGTCAATGGATCTTCCAAGTTCTTCTTTACCTGCCCCTCCTAATTCTCAGTGTACTTTCACAGCAGGAATAGGGCTGGTTGTTGAAAAATTACAGTGGGATGCCCTTGGTAACTTGGTAGTTCCCCCAAATATGGGAAAGAATGTCTTCCCCTCCCCTTACTATACATGGTCTTATACCCATCTCATAGTCCAAAAACAGTCCATAAGATGAAGATACAGTACTTTACAGGGCAAGTTTACCGGCTGACCGTGCGCAAACTTTTTCTTTAAATTTAGATATATTTTTACATTGCCCTGGAAATACCTGTTATTTGTTAAAAACTTAGAAAATATAAAGAATCTAGAAAAAAAGAAAAGAAAAATCACTCATGACCCTGTTATTTATATAAAATACATTAACCCTGTGGTGCATATCCTTCAAGTATCCTTTTTATGCATATGTATTATTATCAAATTATATTTATATAAATCTTACTCAAGTGCAATTAGAATATACTCTCCCTTTTTACTCACAAAAGTTACAAAAAAATTTTAAACAGAGATATAAAAACAAAAATATTAAATCACTCCAAATTACTACTACTAAAATTTTACTATGTATTTTATTTTTCCTATGCACATGAGTTATACCATGAGTACTAACTGACACCAGTGCTTTTTTTCCAGTTAATATGTCCTATCAATAAATAATATATTGATGTGCAAAATATTTTTACATCTCCATAGTACTCCATTGTATGGAGATATAATTTATTCATTCAATTCTTTATTGTTGAACATTTAGGTTGGTCTTAACTTTTAATATTATATTTAACATGTTTTGTTGATACATGTTTTTGTTCTATGTCCGAACTGAGCTCCCCATATTTCCTAACCCCTTCACTCACAGACTTTCTATCCCACCTCAGTTCGAGTTGATCAGACTGGAAGCCTTGGGGTCATCCTTGATTCTCCTCTTTCCCTCAATGCTACCTCCAATCAAATCCTGTTGGTTCTACCTTCAAAACACACCCAGCTCTCACCACTCTCCTGCTACCTTTGTCTGAGCCACCTCTGCTTTTGTCTTTCACCTGGATTATCCCAACAGCCTCCTGTTTTCCCACCGTTGCCTCTTCTAAAGCCAGAGTGATTTTATAAAAACATACATCCAGAGCAGGTCATCCTCTGGTCAAAATTCTCCAAAAGGTCTCCATTTCTCTCAAAGGAGGAGTCAAATTACCAGACCGGCCTGCAGGCTCCTGTTCTGCTCTCCCCCTACTTCCTGGGCCTCATGCCCACCACTCTCCCCTTTGACCCCCTCCAGCCTCCCCGAGCTCCTTGCTCTTCCGTGAACATGCCAGGCATATCCACCTCACAGCCCCTGTGCTGCCTGTTCCCTCTTCCTGGAATGCTCTTCCCCCAGATATCCTCCTCATTGCCCATCCCCATCTCCTTTAATTCCTTGCTCAAATATTACTTTCTTAATCGGGCCTCACTTAACCATGCCATTTAATTTGTACTCCCCCCACCCAGGAGGTACTCCCAAATCCTCTCTATCCTTCTCCCTTTATACACACTTATGTATATTTTTAATAGCACTTACCATCTTCTAACATACTCTGTAATTTATGTTTATTTTCATTGTCTGTCATTAGCTGTCTCTCTCCATTAGAATGTGAGCTCCACACAAGGATTTTCATCTGACTGTTGTTCTCTGAAATATCCCCAGTGCCTAGAACAGTGCTTGACATGGAGCAGTGCTTGATAAATAATTGTCACAAATGCAAAGGAGGATAAAGTTTCAAGAAGAGGATAGTTGACAATATCAAATGCTGTTCATTCAGAGTTCAACAAGAATGAAACTGAATGGATTCCTTTTGATTTGGTGAGTTGAATGCCTTGAGAGACAGCAGAGCCTAATACTGAGGGCCAGTCAGTGCATGAGTTCAAGTCCTGGCTCAGCTGCTTTTCAGCCATGTGACCTCAGTTTCCTCATCTGTAAAATGAGATTAACAATACTACCTACCTGTAAGTGTTACATGCACTAAACAAGTAAATTTATAGAAGCGCTTAAAACAGTGAAATATGGTAAATGCTGTAATATATTGATATATATAATTACCATTAGTGAAAATAATAGGTAAGATTTCAGGGGGAAAAGGTTCCGAGTAAATGAAAACTGACCATTCTTATTTCTCTTTCAAATGCTTTTTCATTCGTGTGTGTTTATTGAGTGGGGGTGGGGTGGAGTAAGGGTGTCATTCCCTTTGACCAGACAGAAGATCAGTGATAAGTCAGCAGAAAAATCAGGACCTTCAGTTTTCAAGATACCATTGCCAGCACTGTCTAGCCACTATAATCTCCATTTCAGTTCTAGAAGATGTCATTGTTTAAAAAATAAGAAATAAGGGAAACATAAGAGCTACTCTAATCTGTTAGGCTAATTAATTTAATTTTAGCAAAAAGTAAGCACCAACTATTTTGCAAGAATTCTCCATAGATGACTTCCGACATGAATCTTAAGGAGTTATTTTTTACCAAAGAGTGAAATGGAATTAATTCTTTAACTCATAATTTATAGAGAGAGCTGTGGTTCAAAGAGGCATGAGGCCTTAGAAGGCACTGAAGTTATATGCCCTGATCAGAAAACATCTTCAATAATAAAGATCTAGAAGATCTTTAAGATTCTATGACAATATATTTTGCAGGATTTTTTTTAGGCTCTTTTGTCCCATGGCAATATATCTCTTTTCTAGTAAAATCTATGTGAATTAGTCTCACCATCCAGCTGCAGCAGGTGGTGTTCTTCCTTCATAATAAAGAAATGACTATCATTCAAAGAAAATAAACAAGTACATCAAAATTGCATGTCTTTAGACTAAGACTAGGCAGCCTCCTATTTTCTGAATGGATCCACTGGGTTGCCAAACTAGTCCCAGAGACATCACCCTGGCAAGGCTGTATTTTAAAGCTTACAAGGCTGGTTTTCAAGTTTTGGACCACAAATTTCTCTTTGCTTCCCTTTTTCACAGCCCAGACCCTTTCCAAGGTACCTTGTCATTTAAAGAAAGATGGAGGTATAATATGTTAGGAAAGCTCAAAGAAAAACCACAGAAAAATGGTTAAAGCCAGGAAAATTTGACCTGTAAAGGCTGAGAGAGTTGGGATTATTTCCAACAATATGTAGGGTATCTTCAACAAAACCACGCTAAGGGTGTTGCATTTCTGGAATTCTGAATATGCCTTGTGATTGTCTAGTACTATGTTTGAAAATTACGTTTGCCTTGGACCTAACAGAAACAGGGTATATTTTTTAAGGCTTCATATTGATAATTGTACCCAATATAACTGACATATCAATTATGCATCATAACATTGAAGGAGAAAATAGGAAGTTAAAGACAGAACAGCACACTTTGAAACAATAAATTAGTGGCAAGAAACATCAAACAGAAAAACTTTTCAACACTATCCTAATTAATCATCAGAAATGACTGAAGTTTTACTTCCCTTTGGCCTAGTTTCAAGTATTGTTTAGGGAGAATTATCAGTGCTGTTCAAAGCCACTTGGTAACTTCTGATACAATGGACCATGAAATCCTGAGGAACTTCATTCTTGATTGTAACTTGGCACGCAAAGAGCCAATACAGGAAAAATGTCATTGAGAGTGTGATGTGTAGTTTTAGAATCGTCTCATGGCTGCATCTGGTAATGGAAATTATTTACTCGGGAAGCACTCACCATATCATTTATATTTAGTTAAATGATGTGTATAATTTAATAGGCACCAAAGAGGGCTCAATCTTATATTACTATGCATCCAACTCTATTTTCAATATAGGAAGGAAACCGAGCCACAAAATATGAAAAATCACATTAATGTGTGAAAATCATTCAGTTAAGGTTCTGAAAGATGAAATACTTATTATTCATCTTTAGTTTCTACAACAAAGTTATTGAGATCAGAAAAACAATGGAATGAGAGTTTTGTTAAGAAGGTTAACTTTTTTTGTAATAGAAGATAATTTCATATTGTTACTTATCTTTTTTTTTTTTTTTTTTCGGTACGCGGGCCTCTCACTGCCGTGGCCTCTCCCGTTGCGGAGCACAGGCTCCGGACGCACATGCTCAGCAGCCATGGCTCACGGGCCCAGCCGCTCCGTGGCATGTGGGATCTTCCCGGACCGGGGCACGAACCCGTGTCCTCTGCATCGGCAGGCGTACTCTCAACCACTGCGCCACCAGGGAAGCCCACTTGTTATCTTATTATAATAATCGCAACTTCCATGATGAAAAAATAAACAGCCTGCATATCAATCGAAAAAATTGTGTCCTTCTGAGGTTAAACTTGATATTCCTGGAGCTCTGTTGTTTTCCAATAGTTTATTCCTGTCACCCAACAGCTATGAAAGAAAAGTATGTTTCCTGTGATAATGGCATGAAACCAAAATTCAGGATGCAAACTAAGAGCCAAAGCAAATTGGCCTGCCATCTGGGGCATCAGCTGATTAAAGAGGAAGGGCAATCTTCCACACTCATTTCCATAAGTGGAGAACAGGTACATATCTTTAGTGATACGATGTTGGTTAAAAGACTAAAATTATCTTTAATGATGAATAGTCATCCTAGTGAAAAGTTACATACTGATGATTCAAAGTTATAAAAAGATTATATATTGACAAGGGGCTTCCCTGAAGCAAATCTTACTTTACGATTCTTAATGGCTCCATGTCTCAGCAAAACTACATTTTTCACTCTTACTTGTACTGTTTTATTTCCATCTTTCTCCTGATACAGACACTTGATGACCTCCTTGTTGGCTGCAGTCCTCCCTCAGGCCCTCTCAGTGGGGAAAATGGAGACACTTCCCATTCAGGCTCAATTCCACCCAAGCCTGTTCTTAACAGGGATGGAAAGAGACTAGGAGTCTTTACCACACAGCTAATGTTCTCTAGAACAGCATGGTGGTTTGAGAGCCAATGCCCAGCACCCCCGAGTGAGAACTGCCTTGAAGCCTTCCCATCTCCTCCTGCAGCTCTCGGCCAGCCTGTGGGCCTGGGCTCTGCCTCGACCCTCTGTCCAGCAATACTCATTTCCTACCTGCCTGGGGCCCCGACACCCTCCCTCGTGCCTGTCAGTAACTTCAGAGATAAAAAAGTAACAAGTGATGGAAAACAGAAAAAACAGTTGTACTTTGCTCATTGTTTTGTACCAATCTGAAAAAAATGATGCTTCCTACCATCAGTTTAACAATAATAGAAAATACTTACATAGTATTTACTATGTTCAAGCACTGCTCTAAGAACTTATTAACTTGTTTAATAATTGCAATAACCCTGTAAGATTAGTACCATTATTATCCCCAGACAAGGAAACCGTCACAGAGAAATCAGGTCACTTATCAAAGGACACAAAGCTAGTAAGAAGTAGAGCTTGGATTCAGATTCAGGATAAGTGAACACAGATAAATGGAAAAGAACAGAATGGTAATATTCAAGCTCTTTCACTATTTAAAATACTAAAATTCTAAGAATATTAATCATTCTTAAGATATAATCATATATACTATCATATTTCTAAAACCAATGTGAAAATTACTTTGAGAATCTCGAGCATCTAAAATACCTGCATTTAATATGTGCATTAGTATTAATAAAGTGATAATTATATGTCCATAGTAAATGAATTTCATAAAGGGAGATGAGAAAGAATTCATAGATGCTACTTCCACATAGTAAAAATCACCCAAATAATCCAGCCTATAAAAAGAACTCTTCTTATACTGCAAATATGCAAATAATCAACTAAAATACTGGCAGAGATTATCTGCGTTTTTTAAACCAACTGTTTATTTGAGTATCCAGTATTTCTCAATTCTTCATTTTACCTTACACTGGAGCATCTATGCATCTCATTTTATGAGGCTTTTCAAAAGCCTCATAAGGCTTTTGAAAGAGGTCATCCTCTTAATCCCTCTATTTATATACTTGCTTTTAGCACTACTGTTTTGTTTAATCTTGAGGCTTCAGAGAAAGAAAAAGTAGAAACTCTTTACCCTAGCACTGTATCTAACATTTACAATATTGCACCTTTCAGCAAATAATAAGTAGAAACAAAGCTGCTAGAGCTAAGTTTTTAATCTATTGTTGACACCCCCTTCTCCCTGTCCTAACACTGAGAAGAGCTGGATGCTTCTTGGGGTTATCAAGTGACAAGGAAAGCTGTCACAGAGGGCAGGTGATAAGACAACTCCTGGTAGCAGAAGCCACTTCACAAAAAGCACCAAGAGAATATGCTGTATTGTTTCCTGGGCCTGGAGTTTCCTTCCATGAGGTGCTGGCCTCAAACAGAACAGAGGAAGAAACATGAATTTGGTCCACAAACATGTAGCTCATTTATACTGACTAACGACATGTTAACTGGGAAAGAACAGGTTGATGGCAACCAGGAAGTTCTCAAGGCTGCAGACTCAGTGCAACAAGCACAGGGAGGTCTCAATACCTTTATTTACAACACAGACTGTTCCCATATAAGCTCATTCTTTGTCTACTTAGCAAACCGCAATTCCTCCTCAAGCTTTCTCCAAGTATAGCGTAAGAAATCAGATGCTGTTTGGACATATAACTGTTTATGATATTTGTGTGTGGCTTTTCTCATTCCAGAAACAAAGAGCCTCATAACTCAGGCATCCAAGGATGCTTCCTTGATAGCCCAATCTCAGCTGGACCCTCAGCTCCCCTTGATCAAACTCCAGCTGAGTTCTTGGCTCGGCGCAGCCTGTGGTCACTCAGGTGTAAACAAACTACAGCCTGCTCCTCCCACCACCTCTGTTTTCTTAATATTTTGCTTTTTGGAGCAAATAAGGACATGTTCTCCTGAATTCACCCACTTAACCATTTATTTCTATCAACTAAAGATAAAACATGAAATATCCCCCACCTCCCCAAATCTCTCCCCAAATACGAGCTATACACATAACTTAATCTGTTTCCCTCCTTCGTTGCAACAGCTTTCCCTTCTAATCAACAGTTCTCTCCACATTAAGTAATGCCAGCAAGCCACTGATGCAAAAAACTCTCAGGATCTCAACAACGGAAGAGGACAGTGAAGCATTCTGCAGAAGCACACTCAGAAATCAGTTCATAGAAAAATCCTAACGAACAATTTTAACTCGGCCTATAACATTGGCCTATATACCGCAACATATATTGTGGTTGAATCCGTTCTGCTTTTATAGCCTAGAGGTCAGAAGCATGGAACCATTCCTGTCAACTGGTTGGATTATCCACAGACAGAATTTCAGACCAAACTATAGCCTCAGATTCAACCTAAATGAGAACTGAGTACCTAGACAGTGTAGCAGGGACTGTACATTGACAAAATATTTTAAATGCATCCATAGACATCACTAAGTACAGCACTTAACGTTAAGCAAGAAACACCTAGAGCGTTTTTGTAGCTCATTCGGCTCCTATGCATCTAGTACTTTCTTCTTTTCCCACTTTCTTATGAATTAATCAATTTCCTTGACTCCCCTCCCATCAACATTCTTCCTTCCTCCCTCCCTTCATTCTCAGAGGACATCTTACTTCCCCTAACTCATCCTCTTTCAATTGCCTGGGCATATTCCCTGCACACCACTTAGGACAAAGCTCCTTCCTCACAGAAAGGCATCCCAACAAGAACTAAGCTAAGGAATGGGAAAGAAATAATGACACCAAGGTTCACGCTGAGTGTGCTATAGGGTAGGAAATAGGGCAAGCAAGCAAGGTGCTCACCAATACAAGCCTTTTCACTTACTTGGTTGGAAACGTTCCCTGGATATCATATTAGATAAAAGGAGATTTAGGGGGAAAAAACCCACAATAACTGGATACAGAACAGTCTTTAAACATATATCCTGGGAATCACGTGTAGCCCTTAATCCAATTTCAAAATGAATATTTCTCTCCAGGTAGAGCAAGAAATGTATTCATAGATTTTCTTTTTCAATGTGACACAGATTGCTATGTAAAATAATTTTATATATAATATTCAATAGGAATCTTTCTTTTGACCACATTTCAAACAATCTAACATTGAATTGTGAAATCACCCTTCGGTGTACTCTTGAAATACAAAATTAAAAGGATTACATAGTTTCTCTACCGGACTCATAGCATAATATATGAGTATTTAATTACATACTGCTTCCCAAAAAGTACAGTAAAAAAAAAAAAAAAGATAACACACCAGCCAGTAATTTTTAGAGATTTTAAAAATTAGGAATCTCTTCAAAATTTCAGAAGCACTTCCAGACTAATAAAATAAGCAGCGGGTTTAGTAGGCAAAAAATAAATAAAAATAGAAGAGTTAACAAGAAGCAAGGAATCTTAGGATGATAGTATGCCAAAGATCATATACACTGGCATACTCCATTTGCTCTTCTACTCTACCCAGTACATTCATCACCCAGGAAAGCTAGACCAGCCAAACCTGACACCATCCCCTGCACGTCTACCTCATCCCTACTTTGTACAATTTAGGCACATGCCAGTAGGGATACATGTGGTAAAAAGCTACAATCTGTTGGGAGGTATGTTTGACATGATTTCCCTATCCATTCAGCTAATTCCCAGGTGACTACTGCCCCCACTTAATTCCTTTGAATTAAGTTCTAGAAATATTTGCACTGGAAGTTCAAGAGCACTAAGTCCTCTGTTTACCGTTCTCTGATTATCGGGATAGGCCAGGGAGGGTGAGGAGCAAGATGGAACCCAAAGGGACCAAGTCATGAAAAACAGAATGGGTACGAAGAGGAAGAGGACGCTGCTAAAGGTGCAGGGCCACTAGAGGAAGTCACAGAACATTCTCCCAGGTAATGGCTGATTAAGATCCCACAGTAGTGGGCTTCCCTGGTGGCGCAGTGGTTGGGAATCCGCCTGCCAATGCAGGGGACACGGGTTCGAGCCCTGGTCCGGGAAGATCCCGCATGCCACGGAGCGACTAGGCCCATGCGCCACAACTACTGAGCCTGCGCTCTGGAGCCTGCGTGCCACAACTGCTGAGCCCGTAAGCCACAACTGCTGAGCCCATGTGCCACAACTACTGAGCCCAGGTGCCACATCTACTGAGGCCCGCACGCCTGGAGCCTGTGCTCCGCAGTGGGAGAGGCCACTGCAATGAGAAGCCCGCACACCACAACGAAGAGTAGCCCCCTGCTTGCCGCAACTAGAGAGGGCCCGCACGCAGCAACGAAGACCCAACTAGGTCAAAAATAAATAAATAAATAAATTAGAAAAGAAAAAAAAGATCCCACAGTAGTGCTGAAGACAAATGTGAAACCACTCTGAAAGAAATGTTCTGGTCTAAATAATGTTATGTAACAAATTGTTGTAGTCAAAGTCAGCTGTGGGGAAGGCCATAGCCAAGGAAGGAAGAAAAGTACTTTCACACTCTGGCCATCAGCTTGAGGGCAGAGTAAAGACACAGCTGTACTTAGAAGGCCTTAAAGACGGGTCTCCAAAATGGTGTCACAATGTTTACTAACAATTAAAAATGTTGCTATCAGGTAGGTTATAGAGAAAGAACACTTACTGCAGGAACCAAGCTGGAGTTCCTCTAGTCAAGGGTGGCTAATCCCTCAGGCAATATGAGCTAGATTTGTTAGGTCTTAACTGTAGTTAATGTGAAGTTTTGCCCTGGCAAAGAGACCAATAACATTTTTTTCTTTAATTTACAGGAATAATCAATTAGAAGAATTGAGCAATTTAGTATATTCTATTTTTAAGGTACCTCTCCTCGGGAGAATAAGATTCGACTGAATGGTCAAAATAAATCAGCTCATACTTAGGAATGGAAATATAATTCCAACGTAAACTAGTTATAGTTTTGGATTGCAACCTTACCTTCCCCTCAAATCTAAATGGGGCTCGCAAGAAAAATACAGCTTTACCTTCTTTTATTTTGCAGTTAATTATAGCTAACAAGAGGTGACTGGCCAGTGAGCTTGGGCACTCTTTGCAGTGGTAGAGAAAATCTCATTGCCATTCAAATAATTTTAGCTGGTTTGCTTCTATGTGACTATTCACGTGGGTTGGAAATTAGCTGTTACCTATTAAACAAGCTAATTTTACAGCAACACCATTTTGGAATAAAGTTTACATTTTCTTGATCATATGTTCCCTTTTGCCTTTATCCATAATCAACCCACTACGGGGCTTGCCAGTTTCGTACAAGATCATTATGCTCCATTCTGTCCTTGACTAGAAAAATGAAATCTAGAGAGATCTCAAAATGTCTAAAAATGACTTGAGAAAAAAATTTTGCCATCACTAATGGTAATGGTTGAGACAGAGAGAAATTTATATTTGAATACAGTTAAGGCAAACCCATGCAATTCTAATTACCCTGAATACTTCATTATTGCATCTTTTAATGCAAGCTCTAAAACTGTTTCTTAAATTACACTTAAATCAGAATTTTGCCTGTGGATACAAGTGCTAGAAATAAGTAAAAATGTCCACAGAATCTGTATGTTTGAAGCAAAAGTAACATTTAAGCCTGAGTTATCACAATCAGCATTTCCTAAACCATGTGCTGCCGAACACCAGTGCTACAACACGATGGATGAAAAAAGGCCACGCTGATCAACTACGTCTGGAAAACGATGCTGAGGTAGAATGTATAACTGTTCAAAATATTCACTGCCCTTCTGGTGGGTCCTTTTCTGCACACGGGTTACACCTCCTGCTCTGCTGAACTCAGAAGGGACCACATGACCTGCTTTGGCCAATAAGATGTGAACAGGAATGACGTGTGTCACTTAGCAGAAGCTTTCAGTTTGTGAATCACCAACTCTTTTCCTTCTGCCAAAGACCAGCAAAGTCCTAAACGGAAGCTGCTTGGCCGAAACCCTGAATAAAGACAACAAAGACCAGAGCCACAGATGACCCGTGTCCAGAGGCAAAAACTCAACCTTTGTTGCTGTAAGCTCTTAAGATTCACACTAAACATTCACATTTCAGAGATCCTAAGAAGTCCTGAAATAAAGACCCAGATTAACTTTATTTAACCCATCACTGCTAGCACGCATTTGATCACAGAATTGTTACCTCACATAAAATCCTGAGAAATGTTCTGAGAGAACATTTTCAGGAAATGTCAATGAAGATACTTACTTCAAATCTCCATTCCACTTTGCACAGACTTACTATTAGGTTGACTGTGTCATTTCTTCTAGGGTTTTCAAATTTTTCAAAATCTCTAACAGAATAAGGGTCAATCGGGAGCCATTTTGGTATTCTGACATTAATCAATTCCCAGAATTCTTCCTTAAAACTAATTTCACTTTCTGCTTATCATTTTCTATATTTTTCACTATTCAAACACGTATAAATTACTGAAAGGTTACAAATGAACATTTAGTCTACCTTTGTAGATATCATTCCAATTTTTAAACAATTATAAGCATACTTATTTAGTTTTTTTCAATATATGGAAACAGACAACAGAACAGCATGAAGTTGAAAAATGCATTCAAAACAAAACTGAAGGGCTTCCCTGGTGCCGCAGTGGTTGAGAGTCCGCCTGCCGATGCAGGGGACGTGGGTTCGTGCCCCGGTCCGGGAAGATCCCACATCCCGCGGAGCGGCTGGGCCCGTGAGCTATGGCCGCTGAGCCTGCGCGTCCGGAGCCTGTGCTCCGCAACGGGAGAGGCCACAACAGTGAGAGGCCCGCGTACCGCAAAAAAAAAAAACAAACAAACAAAAAAAAAACAAGTCAGTTGCTATAGATAGTGCTCGGACACACAACAGATGACACAGTTGACTAATAGCACCTAGAATCTCGGAAGAAATTACAATTCCATCTCACAGCAGATTTCACTGAATTTTTAGTTTAAAAAAAAAAACACATTAAAACAAAACGTGTGATTTTTAACTAAGAAAAATCCAAAGAGAATTCCATACTATGGCCTTAAATCTAAGTGCACCTGATAGTATGAAAAGAGACTCAAAAACAACTAAAAATTGTGATTAAGTCATTTGGCATTGGGAGATTCGGGAATAGGTTACTGAAACAATCTGCTTTATATTGTACCAAGCGTATTTCTAAGGCCAGCTTTTGTCTGGAATAATAAAGGTTCGCTGATACTAAGGGCACCTAGAGTGCCTTCTTTCAGGGAAGGAGAGAAGACAGTGGCAGTGCAGTCTGGCAGGGCCTCTTCTGCTACAGCGATGGGCTATTCTTCACAATAAGGGTCCCTGTGAAAGTGACCTGCTCAGCCTCTCTAATACCCGCCCTGAAGACACTCCCCTCCCTTTCTGAAGGTGGTACCTGCCAAGACTCAACCCCTCTGGTCCCCTTTTGACGTTTTCCGTGCCTCCTTACAGTGGAGCGCTCACCCACTGGGAGTGAAAATCTGTGGGTGATTTCTGAGCTCCCTCACCAACAGGCCTGCTCCTCCCTGCACAGCCTTCCCCACCCGGAAGCAGCTTCTTGCGCAAGTCCTGCTGGTCCCAGCTGCTTGCTGGCCACACCTGCACGTGATGTGGCATTTATAGATGTCTCTATCTCCCAGTTTCACCAAAAATGTAGTCTGTGATATGTTCCCAATTGTCTTTACTGTTCTGTAGGTTTTCCAGGAGGAGAGGTAGCAAGATTGCCACCATACTCCTACCACTACTTAAAGACCTTTCCCCTGTTTGTCATTTTCATTCCATGCATACAAGAAAGCTAATCTACAATCTAAAAAAAATTCTCGGGGACACGGGTTCGTGCCCCGGTCCAGGAGGATCCCGCATGCCGTGGAGCGGCTGGGCCCGTGAGCCATGGCCGCTGGGCCTGCCATCCGGAGCCTGTGCTCTGTGGCGGGAGAGGCCACAGCAGCGAGAGGCCCACGTACCGAAAAAAAAAAAAAATTCTCCATGTCAAGCCAAATTAGCCTATTTGGTCATAATGCTTACCTCATAAGACATGTCAGAAGAGCCCAGGAGTCAAGTCATTAAGACCAAGCTCCTCCTTTCACTATGAGTACAGAAGTCAAGAAAGGTAATGAGATTTTGTCCAGGGCTAACCAACAGAGATAAAACAGGAAAACTCAAGCTCCTTCCAATGTATTACAGAGACTCCTTTGAGAAGGAATAGTCAGTACTCCTGAGTTTTCAAATGGTTTATAAAGGCCCATTATCATGCAGACCCAGGAACAGGCGTGGCAGCCAAATTACACCAGGCCAGTTATCAAAACCCCGAGAAAACGTGCGACCTGATAGATAAATGAATAAATAATAACTGGTTGTATGTAAGGAAAGTCCTAGCAGAGAGTCCTAGCTGGGGAAGGATGTAGAAGAAAGTTGGAATTTGGTCAATTTTTAAATACAGTCTTGGTCCTGTATATCCAATCACCAAATAACTCAGGGACTGGGTTTTCCTTTTAGCTGTACCGTCAGAACAGAATTTTCAAGCACACACTCTTCTTTTCCACTACCCATTTCTACTCCCACTGATGCCTGCCATATATCTTCACCCCTAATTCTCCTAACCTCATCATCATATGGTCCAATAACCACCCCCCTGCCCTTGCTATGTGCATATCAAATTCTGCACTCAAAACAAACTAGTCTAAGTGACAATGGGAGCGAACAATTTCAAAGATCATTTCTTTCATTCTAAAGTTCTCTCACTGACTCTGTGAAAAGCTTCTATAAGGAAGTGCCGATTAATAACCTACAGCTTTGATTTTAAGTGCTACATTAGTAATCTGAAAGAGTCGTAACTCAGGAAAGATATCTAAGAAACCCAGAAAAGAATTCATGCTTAAAAACAACTGATCTATCCATGAAAAGACTGCATTTATTTCTTGAGGAATCTGGATCTGCATTAAGATGCATGTTTGATTTGAAACTGGTCTTCTTCTGCCACCAAGCGTTAGCACACACTTCTAACCAACCAGTTTCTGCACTGTTCAAATCACAGAAATACGTCACTCAATGTGAAAAATAAATCCAAAAGAATGCACTGTAAAAAAGCACTGACCTAAACAAGTAGTCTAACCATGTGAAACAAATATACTCTAAAGAAATTACACAAATAAATTTTAGCTACTCTTTCAGAGACAAAGCAATTTAATAAGATTTTCTGAGGCTTCATTCATTTGATTTAAAAAACTACAACTTTGAAAACACAGTGATAATCAAAATAGCTTTACAATACACAAAACTACTTTCAAGGGAATTCCCTGGTGGTCCAGTGGTTAGGACTCCACGCTTTCACAGCTGAGGGCGTGGGTTGAATCCCTGGTCAAGGAACTAAGATCCCGTAAGCCACATGGCACAGCCAAAAAAATAAATAAACTACTTTTAATACTCTCTTACGTGATATATTCCACTAGAATTCTATGAAACTAAGAAGATGTAAAATTAACACATTGACTAAATGCCTCCTGGTGTTAGAAAAATATATAATTATCCAAAAGTCTTATGTTTCCCAGAATCTCAGTTAGAGAACTTAGTTCTCTAGCTTGGGAACCAGAATACCATGCTGTAGCAGAGGAAGTTCCATATCGAGAAATTTGATGAAGAGTTTCTATATATGTTGGTAGTGTATAGGAAAAGGTCAGGAGGATATACTAGTAGTGGTACCTAAGAGAGAGAAATTATATTGGGAGGAAGGGAGTGGGAGATTGGTGATGAGGGAAAAAAATGTATCTTTCGATCTGTAGGTTTGTATGTATCAATATTTGGATTTTTTACAGTGAGCATATATTCATCTAGCGCTTCTGTAATTAAAATAACTTTTAAAATAACAAGTACTTGAAATGAGACAAACTTCCTAATATGAGTGAAAAAAAGTATTCCACACCCCTCTCTCTCTCTCCCTCCTCTTTTATTTCATTATCAATCTTAAGTAAACTGAATGCTGGTAATACATTCCACTATTGACTTTATCAATGGTCTGTCTCACCCTTGTAAATGAGTGGACCCAGAATGAAAACCTAGAAGAGAATTAGTGCTGAGAGAGGAAAACAGACAGCTGGAAATGTAAAAAACAAGTTAAGAAACTAAAGAGTCACATATTTTAAGATAATCTACATTCCAAACCACAAAGCATAATAAAAATCTACTAATGTGTATGCCACCTTTTCATATTGGTTTTAACTTCTGCAGTGGACCCACTGATTTGCTGCATAAAGAAAATACTGGCTCTGCATAGCATAGGGAGATCAGCTCGATGCTTTGTGACGACCTAGGGAGGGTGGGAGGGAGGGAGGCTAAAGAGGGAGGTGATATGGGGATATATGTATACATATAGCTGATTCACTTTGTTGTACATCAGAAACTAACACAACATTATAAAGCAATTATACTCCAAAAAAGATGAAAAACAAAAAAAGAGAAAATACTGGCTATTTTAAGCCTGTACATCTCAAAGTATACTACTCTTCAGACCATCTGGATCAGAAGCCCTGTCACACCTACTGAATGAAAGCCAAGGTCTTAGGTCCAATTCCAGATCTGAACTTAGAGAATGGAAATCTGCAGCTTCAACAGGTACACCAGGTGACTCATGAATCCCAAAGTTTAAGACATATTTTCTTAAGCATTCAGAAACCCTAACCATCATAATAGTAAATAGGAACAGACTGATTCCACAAATTAAAGGCAAATATTCTTATTTGGCTTTCTGAAAGACAGTAAGATCTTAGTTTATTTTCCAAAGATTAACATTCTAATCAAAACAAAACGCAAACTGATTTAGATTTTATACAGTCTTCAAGCAGGGACTGTTTCTATTTTGATCATCGCTCTATGCCCAGCACCCAGTGTCTGACACATAGTAGGCACTTGATAAACAGTTGTTGAATTAGTAGGATTCGGACCAAGGAGCTCCCCACATAGAGAAATGAAACTGGATGGACAGGACTTGGCAAGTGGGAGGGAAGAAGATGAGACTGAGAATGAGGTAAGAGGGATTCTGGACGGGGCTCTGCAACTGAGGACGATGTGATCTCATTTCAGTCACTTAACTTCTAAGTCTCAGATCCCTTTTCTATAAAGTAAAGGAGCAGATTCTGTGAAATCAACTGCCAAGAAATCATTTAAAATGCATGCAGTCCGAAACGTTGAAATACAAATTCTAGAGTTAATTTAAACATCCCTTTGATAAACGTCCTTGGGTGCTCTCATTTCAAAGTTAATATTATAAAGACAGAAACATTTTGAAATGTGGGTATTACCTTCACCACTGATTTGTCATTCTGTGATTAAGTTTGATACCATTGGGAAGAGGACAATCCATTTGAAAGCAAAACAAGGAAGATAATGAGTAAAAAAAGCAAACTGTCAGTCTACAGGTTTTGTCAGTTGTTATCATTCCTAATTCCCAAATCTGTGATTTACACAAATGATTTTACCTAACTATTCTGGAATGGTACCTAATATAGTTATTATTTAATTTGGGCATAGCTGTTAAAAAAAAAAACATGCAAGATATTGGTGGGGGGGGGGGATTTTTTTACAGTAGTCTGTAGAAAACTCATAACCACAGGATGGTCAACCACCCAAACACATGTTTTTACAGGACCAAAAAGACTTTCTGAGCACAGAGACATCAAATACAAACTGTTGAATTCAGAAAAAAGATCTACTTACTAATAAACATGACCTTCATTTATAGAGCTGCAAATCAGTCTTAACTGCAGCCAAGAGTCATGGAGAGCAGGAACGATTTCTAATCTGCATGCCCATCTCCAAAACTCTGGCGCATCAGAGCAGGTCAGCAGATGTCTTAATTTGCATGAGAACCTCCCTAGGCTGAAATGGGAGAAAAAAGGAAGGGTGCCCTTAGGATTCCAAGCGAACTGCTCGTGACTCCAGAGAAAAGTCCAAAGTTCCTCCAACCTCTGAGAGAGGAGGCAGTGGCCTAGGACAGGCAGAAAGTCACCCTGAGATAGGGGAAGTCAAAAGACATGTCCCCTGGCTGTGGCACTGCTGACCATTCTCAGGGAGAAGTACTTTTAAGTACTGAGCTGGGGAGTGGGGCGCCCTTCTGTTACCCTCTTACCCAGTCCCTGGAACACTTGTTCCACACCCTCAATGGAGACAACTGCTGAAAGAGCAAGGTGGCTTTTTGGAAACCTTGAAAGAGCTATGTAAAAGGGGGGCGGGGCGGAGCCTGTCCCACCTTGAAGAACCCAGCCTCAGGAAGCAGCATCAGTGTATGCAGGCCAGTGGAGAAAGCTCTGAGCGCAGCAGGCTGCAAACAACCAGAAGCAAAGAACGCAGCGAAATACAACTCCAGCACCGCCCCCAAGGCTTTTCAAGGGACGAAGCAGATGTGGCAACAGATGAAGCAACTAAGTGATGGTCAGAGTGTGAGGCTACAGCCACGGTGGCAAAGGAGGGGACAGCTGCCATGGCCTCCATGGAGGCTCTTGAGACAACTCAGCATCCTTGGGAATTGGAACCAGACTGACTTGGAATTCCAGGAGCAATAGTGGCAGGGGTGCCGAAAAGCACTACAAATGCCCCTCATGCCCCAACCATGCTCAGGGCTGGTGTGGCTAACAAAACAGGGCTTATAGGAAAAATGTCCACTGACCTTCTTCCGGAGCCATGGTGCTTTGGACAATTTCATGAAGGTCAAATGAGGCTTAAAAGGTCTGCTTTCTCCTGCCAGGATACCTTTTTCTTGAAATGTCCTTTTTGCAGCATCTGAAGAAAATAAAAAGCACAAAAATGTTACCATATGATAACCATATGAGACAAGAAACTAAAAAAGAGTGGATATATGTATATGTATAACTGAATCACTTTGCTGTACACCTGAAACTAACACAACATTGTAAACCAACTATTCTCCAATAAAATTAAAATTTTTTAAAAATGCTACTATAACACACGGCAGTCTTTAATCATAAAAATGGCATTTCAAAAGATAACAAATTATCTTATAAGGAAGATTATAAACCGGTTTGAGATTTTTTTTAAGAGAGGAAAAAACATAACATGTATGATAACAAACACATTATGACAGTTAAACCTGCAGTGATGTCAAACTTTCGGTAAAGCACACAAAAGCCACAATTTGACAAGGAAACATTTAATAAATAAAATAGCTCTTGGCTGATATGATGCAGATTTCACACAATACCCCAGTGGAGTCCATATGTATAAAAAAGGACTAGCTTATCTGTAAACCCTCATATCTAAAACTTCTGCTTCTAACCAAGATAGAATAACAGGAATCGGATTTACCCTCCCATCTAAAACAACCAAAACAAAGGACAAAGTATACGAAACAAGGGTTTGCAAGACACTGTAAACCAGGCAATGAAGGTCGGTGATCCCTCAGAGATGAGAAACAGACAAGGTAAGCCCTACAATTGTCCAGCTTACGTCCCTGGGTGTCTAGGTCTCTGCTCAAGGAAGGGAAACCCAGATGGAGCCCAGTCATCACACTAGGTTCAGAAAAGAGAGCAGAGAGTAGAAAAGACCAAGGCATCTGGAGCTCATGGGACAGAGTGCCAGAGAAGTGAGTCCTGCAGAGAGAAAACTGCAGAGATCCACAAAGGGTCCCCCTAGTGGATTCAGCTAAGCCACTGACCAGCACATGTGTGTGAGCAAACTACCAGAGGCTGGAAAACACACTCCAAAGGATTAGAGAGAACATGCCCAGCTGTCACCCAGGGTTAGGAATTCTTTTCCCATCAGCCAGACTGGAAAACCTCAAGATTCATGGGACACTGGGCAGAGTAATCTAAGGGTCTTGCCTCAGTGGAGAGGAAAAATTAGCTCTGGCCTGGTACTGCTCTAGTCCCACCTAACAAAACTTAGAAGCAAGACGCCAAAGGAAAAACCTATTTCCAAGTAATTTAATTATGTCCCAGAACCAAGCCCAAGAATAATTAGAGTAAAACAAATTATCCAACACCCAACAAGGTAAAATTTATAATGCCTGATATCTAATCAAAAATGACCAGGGGGCTTCCCTGGTGGCGCAGTGGTTGAGAGTCCGCCTGCCGATGCAGGGGACGCGGGTTCGTGCCCCGGTCCGGGAAGATCCCACATGCCGCGGAGCGGCTGGGCCCGTGAGCCATGGCCGCTGAGCCTGCGCGTCCACAGCCTGTGCTCCGCCACGGGAGAGGCCACAGCAGTGAGAGGCCCGCGTACCGCAAAAAAAAAATAAAAAAATGACCAGGCATATAAACGGGAAAATATGAGCCACAATGAGAAGATAACTTAATTCACCAAAAGTGACCCAGAACTAACACAGATGTTAGAATTAGCAGATAAGGGCTTCAAAGTAGTTATTATAACTGTATTCTCTCTGTTCAGAAAGTTAAGTTCAGACATGCAAACTATAAAAAAAAAGACCCAAATTAAATTTATAGAGATTAAAACTGCAAGGTCTGAGAAAAATAAACTGGATGGAATTAAGAACAGATTAGACACTGCAGAACAAAAAATTAGTGAACTTGAAGACGTAACAATAAAACCACCGAAAATAAAACAGAGAAGAAAAAGAAATAAGAAAAAAAAAAAAAAAAAGGAACAGAATATCAGTAAGCTGTGAGGCAACTTAGGTTGCCAAATACATGTATAAGTGGAGTCCCTGAAAAAGAGGCAAGAGAGAAAGAGATAAGACAAGATACTTGAAGAACTATTGGCTGTTAGGGAATGAGAGCTATACCACAACCACAATGGAAAATAATCTGGGCAGTTAACTATTGAAATTTAAGCTACACAAGCATTTTGAACCAGTAATTCCAATATTAGGAAAATACACAAAAATAAATAAAAGTACCAATACGTAAGATTCTATATAGAAGATACTTAGCATTGTTTGAATTATCACAAACTGGAAATAACCTTCATCAATAAAGAAATGGTTGTTAAATTACCATAGGGCCATACTAAGAACTATCATAATGAAAAGAATGAATTAGAGCTACATATATTGACCTGAAAAGACATCCATGATATCTATTAAGCAAAAACAAGGCAAGTTGCATGGTTACTATATCCATAACATAATTTCATGGTTTAAAAGAGAGAGAAAGAAAGAAAATAAATGCTAAACATTTATGTTTTTAGTAGCATAGAAAAATAGTATAGAATACCTTAGAATGGAGGTTGAGATTGAATAGGGGCAGAAGAAAACAGTAATGTTTTCTTTATACATATTTATATTGTTTGAATGATTACAATGAGCATGTATTACTTTTGAATAAAAGGTTTAAAAATAAGAAGCACAATAACGAACTGACAATACGTTAGCAATATAACATTGCTACGAGTGCACAAGCATCAGAGCAGAATGCACAAATAGGAGACAGTCTTTTGCCACACATGTGAAGAATCCATCCCTTTCAAAGACCTTTGGTAAACAACTTTTCATTTGGTCTTTTTCCCTTAAAATCAGGGCTAATACATAAGTCAATTTTAAAGATAAGAAAACTGAAACATAAGATGTTCAAGGTCATACTCCTTGTTAGCAGTTAAGAAGGAACTGTGATCCACGTGCCCTAACTTCTACCCTTGTCATCTTCAAGCTGGCTGAAACCCCAGCTTGAGCCCTGGGAGTAAGGAAGGGCACAGAAGCTGCCTCAACAATTCAATGAGGAAGAGGAAGGCAGGGGATTCTGCCGCCTTCCACCATGCCCACACACATTGGTTTCAGTCCGAGAAGTTCCCCTGTTTTACACACTGAGCTTCTGAGTACCATTTCATTTTTTTAAAGGATTCCAATCCTTACCGAAAAGAAAGTTTGAAAAGCAATGATCAAAAAACTTATATAGGGTCCCTTCAGTAGCAATAATCCCACCAATAATGTCCAAAAAAAAAAAAACAAAATAGAAACTGGTAAAATATAGGACACAGAATACATCTTTGAGTCTCAAATAAGACTATATTCAATCTATTTTTAAAATTTATTTATTTATTTATTTGGCTGTGCTGGGTCTTAGTTGTGGCATTCAGGATCTTTAGTTGCAGCATGTGGGATCGAACCCAGGCCCCCTGCATTGGGAGCGCAGAGTTCTAACAGCTGGACCACCAGGGAAGTCCCCACATTCAATCTAAATGTTCAGTGACGAATCATTAGAGAAATACAAATCAAAACCACCATGAGGTATCACCTCACACTGGTCAGAATGGCCATAATCAAAAAATCTACAAGCAATAAATGCTGGAGAGAGTGTGGAGAAAAGGGAACCCTCCTGCACTGTTGGTGGGAATGTAAACTGATACAGCCACTATGGAGAACGGTATGGAGGTTCCTTAATAAACTACAAATAGAACTACCATATGACCCAGCAATCCCACTACTGGGGATATACCCTGAGAAAACCATAATTCAAAAAGAGTCATGTACCACAATGTTCAATGCAGCTCTATATACAATAGCCAGTACATGGAAGCAACCTAAATGTCCATCAAAAGATGAATAGATAAAGAAGAGGTGGCCCATATATACAATGGAATATTATTCAGCCATAAAAAGGAATGAAACTGAGTTATTTGTAATGAGGTGGATGGACCTAGAGTCTGTCATACAGAGTGAAGTAAGTCAGAAAGAGAAAAACAAATACCGTATGCTAACGCACATGTATGGAATCTAAAAAAACGGCACTGATGAACCTAGTGGCAGGGCAGGAATAAAGATGCAGACGTGGAGAAGGGACTTGAGAACACAAACGGGGAACGGTAAGCTGGGACAAAGTGAGAGAATGACATGGACATATGTACACTACCAAATGTAAAATAGATAGCTAGTGGGAAGCTGCCGCATAGCACAAGGAGATCGGCTCGGTGCTTTGTGACGACCTAGAGGGGTGGGATAGGGAGGGTGGGAGGGAGGCTCAAGAGGGAGGCGATGTGGGGATGTATATATAAATGTATACTTATAGCTGATTCACTTTGTTGTACAACAGAAACTAACACAACACTGTGAAGCAATTATACTCCAATAAAGATATAAAAATAAATAAATAAATAAATATTCAGTGAGAAACTGTCCCTTTTAAGTTCAGCTAATTCTCATCAATGTTAAGTATGTCCTAATTTTTCTAACAATTAAAACCATGAGCCTAGTGAAAGATTACCTAATGTTTCAAGGAAATGTGTCCTTAAAAATAAAAGATACACCAGGTACTGTTCTGGGTGCCGGGGACACAATGGACAAAATAAATCCCCAGCCCTCAGGGAGCATCCAACTATACTGGGCGCCACAAACAAATAAATACACAATGCGGGGTATCAACAAGTGACACAAAGAAAAATAAAGCAGTAGGGGCATACAAAGTGATGTGGAAGAAAAGGGGTTGTTATTTCAGAGAAGGTGGTCTGGGAATCCTGTTCCGAAGATGAGACATTTGAGAAGCCACCTGGATGAGGTCTAGAAGAAAATCACGTGTGTATCTGGAGCGAGGGTGCTCATGGCAGAAGGAACAGCTTCCATGGTGAAAAGTGGTTAGTAGGTCCAAAAGCAGTAAAAAGGGTAGGATAACTGGAATAGGATGAGCGGGGGATCGGGGAAGAGGTAGGAAAGGGGTTTAGAGAAGTGGGCAGGGGCCCTTACGAGGCACGGCAAAAGCTTTGGATTGTATTCTAAGGTTGGTGGGAAATTCTGAGGGTTTTAAGCAAGGGAAATTTATGTATGATAGTAACTTTCTTTACTCATCTATATTTCAACTGAAATATACATGTATTCCTGGTGAGAGCAACTGAGTCTCAGGAGATTGAAAGTGCTCTTCTCTTTCCCTGGAAATGTATTAGTTGAAGGAAAGACAGCTAAATGGAATGTCACAGTGTTTAAGATGGGGGAGGGGGGGCACTGGGGTCTTGGGTCACCATCTGGCATCTCCTGAGACATGTACCAGACTTGGCTTTTGAAACTGTATCCTCCCTTGCTCCCCTATTCAATGACTCTCTGTAACTTCTGTGCCCTCGCAGGTACACAAGATTTCATTCTATTGCTCACAAACTCATAAACTCAATGGAGCTGAGGCCCCTTACCACCCTTCCACTACTCCTTTTTTTTTTTTTTTTTAATTTATTATTTATTGGCTGTGTTTGGTCTTCCTTGCTGCGTGCAGGCTCTCTCTAGTTGCGGCGAGCGGGGGCTACTCTTCGTTGTGGTGTGTGGGCTTCTCATTGCGGTGGCTTCTCTTGTTGCAGAGCACAGGCTCTAGGTGTGCAGGCTTCAGTAGTTGCAGCACACGGGCTCAGCAGTTGTGGCTCACGGGCTCTAGCGCGCAGGCTCAGTAGTTGTGGCACACGGGTTTAGTTGCTCTGCAGCATGTGGGATCTTCCCAGACCAGGGCTTGGACCCGTGTCCTCTGCATTAGCAGGCAGGTTCTTAACCACTGCGCCACCAGGGAAGCCCCCTTCCACTACTCTTGAGCACACAGAAAAAGCAGAGCTCCCTAGGGCAAAGGTGGAACTGGTGAGAATACTGTACAGCCATCCATCACACAAGACCATCCTCTCTTCGCTTCCACTGCCACTCTGGCTTTGCTACCTCTATGGACACGTCTCAGAAACAGAGCACAGGTCACTTCTGCTCTCAGACTTAGGGTGTTTCTGTTGCTTCATTCAGGGGATGATGGAGGGGCAAGAATTCACACTCTAGGGCTTCCCTGGTGGCGCAATGGTTGAGACTCTGCCTACTGATGCAGGGGACACGGGTTCGTGCCCCGGTCCAGGAAGATCCCACATGCCGTGGAGCGGCTAGGCCCGTGAGCCACGGCCGCTGAGCCTGCGCATCTGGAGCCTGTGCTCCACAACGGGAGAGGCCACATCAGTGAAAGGCCTGCGTACCGCCAAAAAAAAAAAAAAAGAAAAAGAATTCACACTCTAGCTTAGCCTCTGACTCTCTCCTCCTTCACCCAAACTAGGGAATCTTCCCTAGCATCAGGGCAGGAAAAACACCATTATCCTTTGTTGTTGAAACCCCAAAGCCCTTTCTCTATTTTTTCTGCAGTATTCTCTCTCTTCTGAGCACGAGGTGCCACTGCTTGGATGGGGGGCTAGGCATTAAAGAAAGAATACAAGAAACACACAGATAAAAACTTGGTATCTCAAAATATTATCCCACCACATTTTCAAAAATCTCCCTTTGTTATTTTACTTCTGTAATATCTACCAAGTGCTAGTATGTGCTAAATGTGATGTTTTGATCGGTTTGTAAATTTGGGGCATGTCCTAAAACCATTCACTGTGAGTCACTGCCACCATGATTTTTCCTCTCTCTTCTATGGTAATAAAGAAGGTTAAGCAGTAGAACATTAAAATACCAAAAAAACACTAGTTCTTAGTTGTAAGCAACAGATGACCACTTTGGTTGAGTTAAGCAGGAAAGGAATTTATATAATAACACTGAGAGGACTAGAGTTGCAGCCTGGAAGGCTAGGAAGCCAAGATGCCCAACACTGGATCCAACAGTGGATAACAGGTCTGGGGATGCCACCACCTCTCCCAGCCGGCACTACTGAAGCCATGCACACACACAAAGGGCAAGAACTGTCACCTGCTTTAGACACTGATGACACAACCTATCCCCACAATGGATTCTGCACAGTCCTTTTTTGCTCAGGTTGCTAGCTTCTGACTCAAAGTCTGGGCCAAAGCAAGATCACGTAACACCAAAAAGAAAAGTCTGTGAAAGCACATATCTGACATGAGAGATAGTGCGGAAGAGTTTAGATACTAGGCAACCTAAACAAAAAGACAACAATCCAGCATATGCATGTTTAAAGAAGGCTGTATTCGTACCAATTACGGTCATGCCTCAGAGATTCTGAGGGTTCAGTTCCAGACCACCACAATAAAGCAGAATATCACAATAAAGCAAGTCACACAAATTTGGGGGGGGGACATAAAAAAGTCATATTTACACTATACTGTAGTCTATTCAATGTGCAATAGCCTTACACCTAAAAAACAATGTACTTTATTGCTCAAAAATTCTAACCATCATCTGAGCCTTCAGTGAATACTAATTTTTTTGGCTGGTGGAGGGTCTTGCCTCAATGTCAACGGCGGTTGACTGATCAGGGTGACGGCTGCTGAGGGCTGGGAAGGCTGCGGCAGTGCCTTAAAATAAGACACCAGTGAAGTTTGATGCACTGATGAACTCTTCCTTTCACTTGAACACTTAGAGGCCGTTGTAGGGTTACTAACTGGCCTAATTTCAGTATTATTGTGTCTCAAGGAATAGAGAGGCCCAAAGAGTGGGCGAGAGATAGGGAAACGGACAGTCAGTGGAGCAGTCAGAAGACACACATTTAAGTTGGCCGTCTTATACGTGCACGGTTCATGGCACCCCGAAGATCACTGACCACGGATCGCCATAACAAATAAAATAATCACAGAAAAGTTTGAAATATTGCAAGAATTACCAAAATGTGACCTAGAAACACTAAGTGAGCAAATGTTGTTAGAAAAATGTCACTGACAGACTTGCTCTATATAGGGTTACCTTCAATTTGTTAAAAAAAAAAAAAAAAAAAGCAGTTATCTGTCAAACACAATAAAGCAAAGAGCAATAAAATGAAGTCTGCCTGTACTGTTACAATTAACTTATCACCTTTTAGTTCATATAATCACAAACAGGTATATCTTTTCTCAACTACCCTATCATAGCCCAGCTTTAAACTTCTTTATTTCGGCATATTCTCAACTGTTTTAAACACACCTAATATCAAAACATTAGGCTGAATATTATAAAACTGTCATTTATTGGCAACGTCTGATGGTTTAACATATACCATAATGGACTAACTTACTAAATCCCTAAAATTTGACTAAAGAGATTAGGGCTTATCTTCTAAGTGTTCAAGTATTTGAAGAATTATCACATAGAAGAGCTTCGGATGGCAACTTAGCAACGTGTTCACACCAACCCTCAAAATAGAAATGGCTAGAAAGTGTCAAAGGTAAAATTCATTTGTTAAGTTATTTACTGAGCAGTTCTCCTATGTGCCAGGTACAATATGTCCTGAAGACAGCAAACAGTCCCTGCTTTTATGGAGTTTATAGTCTCATGGGACAGATTTTAGCCCAAGAAGGAGAAAGACAAAGTTTAGAATTATCAGAAAATACAAGAGATATAAGGAAAGGAGCTTTGTTAACAGAAATCAAAATAGTAGGTATTTGTAATGTTCATTACTATCTACATTTGTTTTTACATATTATTTAATTTGCTATATCAGTATTATTATAAATTGATTCTAAAGAAACAACATTTTCTGATTTACTGGCTTCAGTTACATCAAATTTTGATCCAACAGTTCTCATTATTCACTGGGCCTGAACTCTTTGATGATGGATATCTATCCACAATACCGGTTTAAATAATTTGTCACAAAGCACATTTCATTTTTATTACTGTGTTTTCCCAGCAGAGTATATTCTCTAGGTACATAGAAATATGGGGAACAAATGTCACCTTCATTTGGGAAAGTTATTTCTTAGGACTGACTCTATATTCCTAATATAATCTATAAGTATAATCTATTGCTTAGCCAGAATACTGGGTAATGGTTATAGAAATATCATTCTTGAGATCAGAAAAATTCTTGCTAGTGTAAAAACCACATGTCATTTTTCATCTATGTTAACTCATGTTCTGGAAGAGAAACTTATGAATATTTTAATAAATTGTTCAATTCCTCCTAGTACCAAAGACATTCTTTCAAGCGCTAAATAGAAAAGCACATAGCAAATACATCAGACATCCTTCAAAAGTCATCTACGAATGCTCCCTAAATAATATAATTCACCTCATATTTAAAGAAGCAAATTGTCTGAAGAACAATTTCTTAATGTATATTTTAAACACAAGGAGACTTAGCTGTATAAAAGAACATCAAAATGAATAATAAAGAGACAATACTTTTATAATCCTAAGTAATACAATTTTATCTATTTTTAACTTTTTATTTTTTGTGTTTATTCAATTCCTTCCCATATCTGAAAAGAAGCAGGGTAACTGGAGCATACTGAGGGAGAAGAGAGAAGCAGGTTAAGACAGGAGACCTCAGCAGGAGACCAGAACACAAGGATACCGTGGGCCATAGCAAGGAGTCTGGAAAGTTGTGATAGACAGCTATACCCAGCTATACTCAGAGTCATTCTGGCAGATGAAGAGTCAAAGATTTCACTATGCTTACAAACTGCTGGAGCGGAGTATACGAGGCTACTGTCAAAGAAGTCAAGGGATTTCAAGAAAAGGAACAGTTGTAATGGTAGTAGTCGGGGGGGGGGGTAATTGTTATTATTATTATTATTACTAATGATAATAGCTATCGTCTATTTAACACTGTACATGTGCCAAACACTATACCAAAGCACTTCATGTATATTATCTCATTTTGTTTTGAGAATAGTTTCTATTATGCTTGTTTTACAAATAAGGAAATTAAGTAAGGAATTAGATAGATTGCTTAAAGTCACTCAGCTGGTCACAGGCTGCGTTGTGGGTCAGGCAGCAGGCCGGCAATCAGCTCTGACTGACCCCACAGCTCACTGTGAGCCAGGATGGTTGGATGGCTGTGCTCACAGTGCTGCAGCAAGAGAGCGAACAAAGCCCTCAATGCCCAAGAGGAAATATTCAGACAACAGCAGAAACGAGAGGTAGAGGGTAACAAAACCTGACACCACGAACGACCAATAAAAAAAGGCTTTTGTGTGAGGGCAGAACAGGGACAAAGCAAGAAACAACTAAGAGAAAGTGGGTGACATTTCTGGGTCCCGTGGTGTGAGGCATTTGGTGCACCAAGGAAGCTATGATCTCGGACTGGAGCCGGGCTTCAGCTTAGGCTGGAAGGTAGAGGGGGTGCTCCCGGACACTGGTTAGGAGTCCTCTTGTTCATTTACAGTGTAACAGACCAGCATAGTGATTATGAACACAGGATCTGGTGGGAGTGGCAAGATGGGTGAAGGAGGTCAAAAGATGCAAACTGCCACTTATTAAAAAAATAAGTCCTGGGGATGTAATGTACAGCATGGTGCCCATACTTAATAATACTGTCTTGCATATTTGAAGGCTGTTAAAAGAGTAAGTCTTAAACATTCTCATCACAAGAAAAAAAATTTTATAATTATGTGTGCTGATGGATGTTAACTATTGTGGTGATCATTTTGCAGTACATACAAATATCAAATCATTATGTTGAACCCCAGAAACAAATATAATGTTACAAATCAATTATAGCTCAATTTAAAAAAAATCTAACAAGAGGGGAACAGTAAAATAAATTATAATGCAACAGAATATTATACAATCAGTAAAAGTAATGCTTTCGGAGACTGTTTCATGACAATGATAATGGTAGCTAACATTTCTTAATTTGGCATTTATTCTGTACCAAATATTCTTCTTTATGTAGACTGTATATCACACATATGTTATAATAAATAATACTGTTAAAAAAAGAACACAGGGGCTTCCCTGGTGGCGCAGTGGTTGAGAGTCCGCCTGCCGATGCAGGGTACATGGGTTCGTGCCCCGGTCCGGGAGGATCCCACATGCCGCAGAGCGGCTGGGCCCGTAAGCCATGGCCGCTGAGCCTGCGCGTCCGGAGCCTGTGCTCTGCAACGGAAGGGGCCACAACAGTGAGAGGCCCACGTACGGGAAAAAAAAAAAAAAAAGAACACAGGTTTGTCTCTTCGCACCTCGCGATATTGCAGTGCTTATGTTCAAGTGACCCTGATTTTACTTAATAATGGCCTCAAAGTGCCAGAGGAGTGACACTGGCAATTCAGATACGCCAAAGAGAAGGCGTAAAGTTGCTTCCCTGAAGTGAAAAGATGAAATTTCTCTGCCAAGGAAAGTAAGAAAAGCATATGCTGAGATCTACGTAGATCCATGTGTCTTCTCTTCAACATCCCTGGTGGAAAGTCCAGGTTATTTGTAAGAAGACAGTAGAGAAGGAGGGAGAAGTAGAGTGCAGATCAAAAGGCTTCCAAAAGAAAGGAGCTGCAAGGAATATTCTATACAACCTCAGCATGTTCTAGCTTTTCTGGGTGGCTGACAGAGTCTTGGTACTCCAGCAGAGGGTTAGGCCTGAGTCTCCGAGGTGGGAGAGAAGAGTTCAGGACATTGGTCCACCAGAGACCTCCTGGCCCCATGTAATATCAAACAGCAAAAGCTCTCCCAGAGATCTCCATCTCAATGCTAAGACCCAGCTCCACTCAACGACCAGCAAGCTACAGTGCTGGTCATTCTATGCCAAACAACTAGCAAGACAGGAACACAACCCCACCCATTAGCAGAGAGGCTGCCTAAAATCATAATAAGTTCACAGACACCCCAAAACACAACACCGGACATGGTCCTGCCCACCAGAAAGACAAGATCCAGCCTCATCCACCAGGACACAGGCACCAGTCCCCTCCAAGAGGAAGCCTACACAACCCACTGAAACAAACTTACCCACTGGGGACAGACACCAAAAACAAAGGGAACTACGAACCTGCAACCTGCAGAAAGGAGACACCAAACACAGTAAGCTAAGCAAAATGAGAAGACAGAGAAATACACAGCAGATGAAGGAGCAAGGTAAATCTCACCAGACCAAACAAATGAAGAGGAAATAGTCTACCTGAAAAAGAATTCAGAGTAATGATAGCAAAGATGATCCAAACTCTTAAAAATAGAATGGAGGAAATACATGAAACGTTTAACAAGGACCTAGAAGAAGAGCAAACAATGATGAACAACACAATAAACGAAATTTAAAACTCTCTAGAAGGAATCAATAGCAGAATAACTGAGGCAGAAGAATGGATAAGTGACCTGGAGGATAAAATACTGGAAATAACCACTGCACAGCAGAATAAAGAAAAAAAAAATGAAAAGAATTGACGACAGTTTCAGAGACCTCGGGGACAACATTAAACGCACCAACATTCGAATAATAGGGGTCCCAGAAGAAGAGAAAAAAAAGGGACTGAGAAAATATTTAAAGAGACTGTAGTTGAAAACTTCCCTAATATGGGAAAGGAAATAGTCAAATCAAGTCCAGGAAGCACAGAGAGTCCCATACAGGATAAATTCAAGGAGAAACATGCCAAGACACATATTAATCAAACTATCAAAAATTAAATACAAAGAAAAAATATTAAAAGCAGCAAAGGAAAAGCAACAAATAATGTACAAGGGAATCCCCATAAGGTTAACAGCTGATCTTTCAGCAGAAACTCTGCAAGCCAGAAGGGAGTGGCAGGACATATTTAAAGTGATGAAGGAGAAAAACCTACAACCAAGATTACTCTACCCAGCAAGGATCTCATTCAGATTTGATGGAGAAATTAAAACCTTTACAGACAAGCAAAAGCTGAGAGAATTCAGCACCACCAAACCAGCTTTACAACAAATATATGCTAAAGGAACTTCTCTAGGCAGGAAACACAAGAGAAGGAAAAGACCTACAATAACAAACCCAAAACAATTAAGAAAATGGTAATAGGAACACACATATCAATAACTACCTTAAATGTAAATGGATAAAATGCTCCAACCAAAAGACACAGACTGGTTGAATGGATACTAAAACAAGACCCGTATATATGCTGTCTACAGGAGGCCGACGTCAAACCTAGGGCCACATACAGACTGAAAGTGACGGTATGGAAAAAGATATTCCATGCCAATGGAAATCAAAAGAAAGCTGGAGTAGCAATTCGCATATCAGACAAAACAGACTTTAAAATAAACACTATCACAAGAGACAAAGAAGGACACTACATAATGATCAAGGGATCAATCCAAGAAAAAGATATAACAATTGTAAATATTTATGCACCCAAAATAGGAGCACCTCAATACTTAAGGCAACTGCTAACAGCCATAAAGGGGCAAATGGACAGTAACACAATCATAGTAGGGGACTTTAAGACCCCACTTTCACCAATGGACAGATCATCCAAAATGAAAATAAATAAGGAAACACAAGCTTTAAATGACATATTAAACAAGATGGACTTAACTGATATTTATAGGACATTCCATCCAAAAGCAACAGAATATACTTTCTTCTCAAGTGCTCATGGAACCTTCTCCAGGACAGATAATATCCTGGGTGACAAATCAAGCCTTGGTTAATTTAAGAAAACTGAAATCATATCAAGTACCTTTTCTGACCACGAGGCTATGAGACTAGACATCAATTACAGGAAAAAATCTGTAAAATATACAAACACATGGAGGCTAAAAACTACAGTACTAAACAACCAACAGATCACTGAAGAAATCAAAGAGGAATTCAAAAAATACCTAGAAACAAATGACAATGAAAACACGATGACCCAAAACCTATGGGATACAGCAAAAGCAGTTCTAAGAAGGAACTGTACAGCAATACAATCCTACCTCAAGAAACAAGTAACATCTCAAATAAACAACCTAACCTTACATCTAAAGCAATTAGAGAAAGAAGAACAAAAAAACCCCAAAGTTAGCAGAAGGAAAGAAATCATACAGATCAGATCAGAAATAAATGAAAAAGAAATGAAGGAGGGACTCCCCTAGTGGTGCAGTGGTTAAGAATCCACATGCCAATGCAGGGGACACGGGTTCGAGCCCTGGTCCAGGAAGATCCCACATGCCGCAGAGCAACTAAGCCCATGCGCCATAATTACCGAGCCTATGAGCAACAACTACTGAGCCCGGGAGCCACAACTACTGGAGCCCACATGCCTAGAGCCAGTGCTCCACAACAAGAGAAGCCATTGCCATGAGAAGCCCATGCACCGCAACAAGGAGTGGACCCCACTCACCGCAACTAGAGAAATCCTGCACACAGCAACGAAGACCCCATGCAGCCAAAAATAAATAAGTTAAATTAAAAAATGAAATGAAGAAAACAATGGCAAAGATCAATAAAACTAAAAGCTGCCTCTTTGAGAAGATAAACAAAATTGATAAACCTTTAGCCAGACTCATCAAGAAAAAAAGGGAGAAGGCTCAAATCAATAGAATTAGAAATGAAAAAAGAGAAGTAATAACTGACACTGCAGAAATACAAAGGATCATGAGAGATTACAACAAGCAACTCTATGCCAATAAAATGGACAACCTGGAAGAAATGGACAAATTCTTAGTAAAGCACAACCTCCCAAGACTGAACCAGGAAGAAATAGAAAATATAAAAAGGCCAATCACAAGCACTGAAGTTGAAACTGTGATTAAAAATCTTCCAACAAACAAAAGCCCAGGACCCAGGCTTCATAGGCGAATTCTATCAAACATTTAGAGAAGAGCTAACACCTATCCTTCTCAAACTCTTCCAAAACACAGCAGAGGGAGGAATACTCCCAAACTCACTCTACAAGGCCACCATCACCCTGATACCAAAAATGGACAAAGATGCCTCAAAAAAAGAAAACTACAGACCAATATCACTGATGAACATAGATGCAAAAATCCTCAACAAAATACTAGCAAACAGAATCCACAGCTCATTAAAAGGATCATACACCATGATCAAGTGGGGTTTATCCCAGGAATGCAAAGATTCTTCAGTATATGCAAATCAATAAATGTGATACACCATATTAACAAATTGAAGGAGAAAAACCATATGATAAACTCAATAGATGCAGAAAAAGCTTTCGACAAAATTCAACACCTATTTATGATAAACACTTTCCAGAAAGTAGGCATAGAGGGAACTTACCTCAACATAATAAAGGCCATATATGACAAACCCACAGCCAACATCGTTCTCAATGGTGAAAAACTGAAACCACTTCCACTAAGATCAGGAACAAGCCAAGGCTGCCCACTCTCACCACTATTATTCAACATAGTTTTGGAAGTTTTAGCCACAGCAATCAGAGAAGAAAAAGAAATAAAAGGAATCCAAATTGGAAAAGAAGTAAAACTGTCACTGTTTGCAGATGACATGATACTATACATAGAGAATCCCAAAGATACTACCAGAAAACTACTAGAGCTAATCAATGAATTTGGTAAAGTAGCGGGATATAAAATTAATGCACAGAAATCTCTTGCATACACTAATGATGAAAAATCTGAAAGAGAAATTAAGGAAACACTCCCATTTACCTCTGCAATAAAAAGAATAAAATACCTAGGAATAAACCTACCTAAGGAGACAAAAGACCTGTATTCAGAAAACTGTAAGACACTGATGAAAGAAATTAAAGATGATACAAACAGATGGAGAGATATACCATGTTCTTGGACTGGAAGAATCAACACTGTGAAAATGAATATACTACCCAAAGCAATCTACAGATTCAATGCAATTCCTATCAAACTACCAATGGCATTTTTTACAGAACGAGAAAAAAACATTTCACAACTTGTATGGAAACACAAAGGACCACAAATAGCCAAAGCAATCTTGAGAAAGAAAAACGGAGCTGGAGGAATCAGGCTCCCTGACTTCAGACTATACTACGAAGCTACAGTAATCAAGACAGTATGGTACTGGCACAAAAACAGAAATACAGATCAATGCAACAGGATAGAAAGACCAGAGATAAACCAACAAACATACGGTCACCTTACTGTTTTTAAAGGAGGCAAGAATATACAATGGAGAAAAGACAGCCTCTTCAATAAGTGGTGCTGGGAAAACTGGACAGCTACATATAAAAGAATGAAATTAGAACACTCCCTAACACCATACACAAAAATAAACTCAAAATGGATTAAAGACCTAAATGTAAGGCCAGACACTATAAAACGCTTTTCTGTTGTTGTTTTTTGTTTTTGTTTTTTTGCGGTACGCAGGCCTCTCACTGTTGTGGCCTCTCCCATTGTGGAGCACAGGCTCCGGATGCACAGGCTCAGCGGCCATGGCTCATGGGCCCAGCTGCTCCGCGGCATGTGGTATCTTCCCGGACCGGGGCACGAACCCGTGTCCCCTGCATCGGCAGGCAGACTCTCAACCACTGCGCCACCAGGGAAGCCCACTATAAAACTCGTAATGGAAAACATAGGCAGAACACTCTATGACATAAATCACAGCAAGATCCTTTTAGACCCACCTCCTAGAGAAATGGAAATAAAAACAAAAATAAACAAATGGGACCTAATGAAACTTCAAAGCTTTTGCACAGCAAAGCAAACCATAAACAAGATAAAAAGACAACCCTCAGAATGGGAAAAAATATTTGCAAGTGAAGCGGCTGACAAAGGATTAATCTCCAAAATATACAGGCAGCTCATGCAGCTCAATATCAAAAAAACAAAGAACCCAATCCAAAAATGGGCAGAAGATCTAAATAGACATTTCTCCAAAGAAGATTTACAGATTGCCAACAAACACATGAAAGGATGCTCAACGTCACTAACCATTAGAGAAATGCAAATCAAAACTACAATGAGGAATTTCCTGGTGGCGCAGTGGTTAAGAATCCACCTGCCAATGCAGGGGTCATGGGTTCAAGCCCTGGTCCAGGAAGATCCCACATGCCGTGGAGCAACTAAGCCCGTGAGCCACAGTTACTGAGCCTGCGCTCTAGAGCCCGTGAGCCACAGCTACCGAGCCCGCATGCCACAACTACCGAAGCCCGCGCGCCACGCCTGGAGCCCGTGTTCCGCAATAAGAGAAGCCGCCACAATGAGAAGCCCGCACACCGCAGCGAAGAGTAGCCCCTGTTCACTGCAACTAGAAAAAGTCCGTGTGCAGCAATAAAGACCCAATGCAGCCAAAAATTAATTAATTAATTATTTTTTTTAAAAACCTACAATGAGGTATCACCTCACACCGCTCAGAATGGCCATCATCAAAAAATTTACAAACAATAAATGCTGGAGAGGGTATGGAGAAAAGGGAACCCTGTTGCGCTGTTAGTGGGAATGTAAATTGATACAGCTACTATGGAGAACAGTGTGGAGGTTGCTCAAGAAACTAAAAATAGAACTACCATAAGACCCAGCAATCCCACTACTGGGCATATACCCTGAGAAAACCATAATTCAAAGAGTCTTTTACCACAATGTTCATTGCAGCTCTATTTACAATAGCCAGGACATGGAAGCAACCTAAGTTTCCACTGACAGATGAATGGATAAAGAAGATGTGGCACATATATACAATGGAATATTGCTCAGCCATAAGGAGGAACGAAACTGAGTTATTTGTAGTGAGATGGATGGACCTCAAGTCTCTCATACAGAGTGAATTAAGTCAGAAAGAGAAAAACAAATACCGTATGCTAACACATATATATGGAATCTAAAAAAAAAAAAAAAAAAGGTTCTGAAGAACTTAGGGGCAGGACAGGAAAAAAGACACAGACATAGAGAATGGACCTGAAGACACGGGAAGGGGAGAAGGGTAAGCTGGGACGAAGTGACAGAGTGGCATGGACATATATACACTACCAAATGTAAAATAGCTAGTGGGAAGCAGCCTCATAGCACAGGGCGATCAGCTCAGTGCTTTGTGACCACCTAGAGGGGTGGGATAGGGAGGGCGGGAGGGAGATGCAAGAGGGTGGAGATATGGGGATACATGTATATGTATAGCTGATTCACTTTTTTATACAGCAGAAACTAGCACACCATTTTAAAGCAATTATACTCCAACAAAGATGTTAAAAAAAAAAAAAAAGGAACACAGAATATGGAGCCAGACTGCCTGGATTTGCGTCCTGGCTCTACCACTTACTAACAAATTATTTAGCCTCTTTGTGCCTCAGATTCCCAACTGTAAAACGGGGGTGATGACAATCATCCCTGTCTCACATAGTTGTTAAGATTGAAAGGGTTAACATTTGTAAGATGATTAGAATAATATCCAGCATAAAGTAAATCCATTTAAGTGTTTGATTGAAAATCAAGTAAAATAAAAGGTATAGGGAATATGCCACCCCAAAATGTGCCACTTGGGCATAAGACATATTTTGAGCTAGAGACAAAGAGAATCAATAGATGCAAAAAGAAACTTTCCCAGAGCTTCCCTTGTCTGACCAAAAGCAGACACTTGTGAAAAATGAGGACTGCCAAAAGTCCCCTCTCCTGGGGAATTTGTATGGCCAAGGTGGACCTATACACACAAACCTTACTCCATTAGAAGCCCCCCCGCCGCAGTCTGCCCGACCTGAAAGCTTAAAACCCTTTTCCTTTGTCTTGTCACTTCTCTACAAATTTATTATTCTTCTGTTAAGATGCTATATGAGCCCACATTCTAGCCACCCCCGTGAGTTACTCTTCATTGAGGTTTCACCCATGTGATGTGTACTGGACACATTACTAAACTCTTTGCTTTTCCCTTGTTAATCTGTTGTCAGTCTAAGTCTACAGGGTCCCTGGGGGAGAATCTAGGAGGGTAGAAGGAAAAACAATTTGTCCCTATACGGGACAATGGAAAGGGTAAAAAGAGAGGTGAGAGGGGAGAAGAAAAGAGGCTCTGAGGGCCCTCTAGGGAGCGGGGCTGTGATTCAGACATTCTGGCTGGGGAGAAAAGCTTGTCTTTGCTTAGTTCTAAATGATGTGTGGCTAAGGTGTGCTGATGTCTCTGAAGACAGCTTAGTCCAGCCATTAAGGGGAAGGGTCAGCAGGCTGCTGGGATGCCCATCTGCCTGTGGTGGTTAGAAGTGCAAGAGGAGAACAGCTTAGAAAAACGCCCGAAGATACCAGCAACTGAACAGAATCCCCACAAGGAGCAGAAACACAGGGCATATAATCTCCATCTTTTGGGGAACATGACGGTCATAATAAGAGAAAGAGTAATGTTCGAATGAACACCCTGAAAACCTTTCATTTTTCCTTTTATGAGATAAATGCACTTGGAATCTTTTATCATGCTAAACAGCACATTTTTCTCATTTAAAAAAAAAGATCTGCAAGGACTATTATAATCCCAGCAGGCTAAATTTTTAGCAATCTCTCAATCTAATACACTTCTTAACAAAATTACATTTCACACAAAAAAATGAATGAAATCACATTCATTTCTATGCAAAAAGCTTCCAGTGCAATTTCATCACTGTAAAATGTGGAGAAATGACATGTAAATGCCTAATTTTCAATACCTTCTTAGCTCTATGAGCTGTTGTGTACTGCTTGGAAAGCAGAAGGTGCTTTTTATTCTGGAAAAACAGGATCACTCAAGGTCAAGGTAGTAAGCTGAGACACAGTCTTGGCTGCTGTATACCAGCTCCCTCAAGCGGCTACCACCATAAACCTACATGAACACAGTGCGCAAAAATGGGCGTGGTCTCTTTGTTTCTATTTTCATTACACTAGGAGGTGGATCGAAAAAGATCTTGCTGTGATTTATGTCAGAGAGTGTTCTTCCTATGTTTTCCTCTAAGAGTTTCATAGTGTCCAGTCTTACATTTAGGTCTCTAATCCATTTTGAATTTATTTTTGTGTATGGTGTTAGGGAGTGTTCTAATTTCATTCTTTTATATGTAACTGTCCAGTTTTCCCAGCAGCACTTATTGAAGAGACTGTCTTTTCTCCATTGTATATTCTTGCCTCCTTTATCAAAGATACGGTGACCATATGTGTGTGGGTTTATCTCTGGGTTTTCAATCCTGTTCCATTGATCTATATTTCTGTTTTTGTGCCAGTACCATACTGTCTTGATTACTGTAGCTTTGTTAGCATAGTCTGAAGTCAGGGAGCCTGATTCCTCCAGCTCCTTTTTTCCTTCTCAAGATTGCTTTGGCTATTCGTGGTCTTTTGTGTTTCCGTACAATAGCCAGGAAACGGAAGCAACCTAAATGTCCACTGACAGAGGAATGAATAAAGAAGATGTGGGGGCTTCCCTGGTGGCACAGTGGTTGAGAGTCCGCCTGCCGAGGTAGGGGACACGGGTTCGTGCTCCAGTCCAGGAAGATACCACATGCCACGAAGCGGCTGGGCCCATGAGCCACAGCCGCTGAGCCTGCGCGTCCGGAGCCTGTGCTCCGCAACGGGAGAGGCCACAACAGTGAGAGGCCCATGTACCGCAAGAAAAAAAAAAAGATGTGGTACATTTATACAATGGAATATTATTCAGTCATAAAAAAGGATGAAATAATTCCATTTACAGCAGCATGCATGGACCTAGAGATTGTCATACTGAGTGAAGTCAGACAGAGAAAGACAAATACCATATGATATCATTTATATGTGGAATCTAAAAAAATGGTACAAATGAACTTACTTACAAAACAGAAATGGAGTCACAGATTTAGAAAACAAACTTATTGTTACCAAGTGGGAAAGAGGTGGGGAGGGATAAATTGGGAGACTGGGATTGACATATACACACTACTATATATAAAATAGATAACTAATCTTTACAACGGCTGCAAATGAACTTATCTACAAAACAGAAATACAGTTACAGATGTAGAAAATAAACTTACAGTTACGGGGTCGGGGAGGGATAAACTGGAAGACTAGGACTGACACATACACACCACTATATATAAAACAGATAACTAATACCTACTGTATAGCACAGGGAACTCTACTCAATACTCTGTAATGGCCTATATGGGAAACAAACCTAAAAAAGAGTGGATATATGTATATGTATATCAGATTCATTTTGCTGTACACCTAAAACTAACACAACATTGTAAATCAACTATATCCCAATAAAAATTATTAAAGAAAAAAAAAGATGGGCGTGGTCTCTTCAGCCCACAGGCATCTACCAAAAATAAGTTACTAACTCATCAATTCAGACTTTATTAGTTCAAAATGCATAATAATTTTCTTCAATATTACACATTAATTCTAAATTACTCTTACCCTGTAAATTTTCAATAATGAGTTCAAATATTAGTATCTAAAATTCAGTCCTTTTTTCATAACAACTGTGAAATATTTTAAGAATTTGTTTCTTTTAACTTGAAAATTGAAAAACTCTATGAAAATTAGGTAAATCAGACTATTCAAGAACTATAATTTTCAACTATTTTTCAAGTTAGTTTCACTTCATAACATATACTTAAACTTAACTTCTTTATCAACACTTTAATAATTAAAGTTATGTTCTTTAAAAATTTTTCCTGGGCTGCTGCCGGTTCCGCCGCGCTCCAGGTATCTTTTTCTGAATGCAAGCTGCCTCATCGTATGTTTCAAGGATGGCTCCTCCTATCATTGTAAAATGGGGTAGACAGGAATATTCAGCGACCACACTTTCAGAAGATGATACTGTGCTAGATCTCAATTTCTCAAGACCCTTACGGGAGTGTTACCAAAATGTCAGAAGTTACTTGGACTCAAAGTTAAAGGCAAACCTGCAGAAAATTATGTTAAGCTTGGAGCTCTCAAACTGAAACCAAATACTAAAATCATGATGATGGGAACTCATGAGGAGAGCTTGGAAGATGCCTTAGGTCCACCTCCTGACAATGATGATGTTGTTAACGACTCTGATATTGAAGATGAAGTAGTTGAAGCAGAAAATAGGGAGGAAAACCTACTGAAAATTTCCCACAGCATAAAAGAGTACAAAGTGGAAATTTTCAATCCTCCCAGGGAAGGGAAAAAACCTTTGGTACTAGGTGTTGATTATATATTATTTGACCATAGTCTCTTGTGCAGATACTGGGATAGAATTAATGTGGCCATATCTTCATGAATTCCTAACATCTGCATATGAGGATTCTGACATGTTATCTGATCTGAAGTGGATTGAAGCTAAAATGCAAGAGCTGGGAGTGAGTACAAATGCAAATTACAAGATTATCTTCATGTTGGACAGTGCTGCTATGATAACAGTGCATACTCCAAGGAGAGGATTAATAGATGTAAAGCCTCTTGGTGTTATATGGGGAAAGTTTTCAGAGTTTTACAGCAAAAAAACCCATCATGTTTGATGACATAGGAAGAAATTTTCTAATGAACCCACAGAATGGACTAAAGCTAAGATCTTTTATGAAAGCACACCTAAATCGCGATAAAGACAAAGAACTTTTAAAATTAACCCAGTACCTCAAGGAAATAGCAAAGTTAGATGACTTTTTGGACCTAAATCACAAATATTGGGAAAGGCATCTCTCAAAGAAGCAAGGACAGCAGTTACAAGCTATACTGGCAGTTACTGAAGATGCCTGAGATCCATGAATTTCTTTTCGCTTTTATGCTAAAGATCATTATGATAGTGCTGGACATTGCAGTAAATACCAGACTGCTTATACTTGGTCTTCCAGTTTTTTGTAAATTTAATTTTATATTTTTTGAAGATCATAGCGATATGCAAAAAAAAAAAAAAAAAAGAAAAGAAAACCTTTTTCCCCCTGTATGAATATACTGTAACTCCTGAAAAACATTTTCTCCAGCATAGAGTACGAGTTTTTTTACACACACACACACACACACACAAAGTGGACAAAAACGTATACTTAACAATGTCATTTTGTGACTTTGGAAACAAGTATGTCTTGTGTTTTTGTCTCACTGTGTTTTTATCTAAGCCCAAACCCAATCTGAAAATACTATTTTTAAAACCAAAATAAGAAAAGTTTTTAGTAAGAAACCTAGTTTGGTATGCTTAAAACCACTGAGAGTTTTTCTTATTCCTTTGTCATAAACACAATTTCTCTTATTACTTCACTACTTAACATCTCTAAATTCTGAGCTGTCTCAGTTTGGTGTGTATGTGTGTCAGTGTTCTTTAAGCAAAACTGGAAAATGTCTGCTCTGATAGATATGTCATAGTGTGACAAACAGGAAACATGAGAATGAGGAATGAAACTAAGGAACAAGAGTGTGTTTCTTTGTGCTAGCCAAGTAGAAGCACTCCTGCCTAAAACCACTGTCCTAAAAGCAGTTAAAGGCAGTACATTTTGAAATGGGACGTATCACTGGTTCAGCCCTAAAAAGCACGAACAAAAAGTTTTTGTCCTGTTCCAGCTCTGTCTTCTCTAAGTGCAAACGCTGTGTTGCAGTGAAAATATCTAGCCATAAGATTAAAAAGAAAAATTTATTTGCAATGCTTATGCCTGTAGATATGTAATATGACCACTGTTTTGTGTTGACAGTATTGCTTTATACAGTTTTCTATCTGAAAGGAATCTGATTCTTTCAAATAAATACGGTACGTATTGTTCTTACGGGGGACTATTTCAGTGATGTAAACAATAAATTCCTTTCCTTAAAAAAAAAAATTTCCTTCTTTCGATTAAGTCAACTAGCTCTGCCTCCTTTATGTTGAACAAATAAGAGTTTAATATTCTTGTATAAGCATACACATATACATAGTTTATAACAATGATCTAAGAAATGTATTACCCTGGTCAATGGAATATATTCTTCTGAAAGTTGTAATATATTTGAAAAAGTTTATAAAATATGACACAAAAACAAATGACATTATTTTACTGATCCTGTTGGACTAAAGCAATACTAATCCTGAGGCATTCTTTTAAAAATAAATCTAATGAAGTAAAATAACAAAAATTCCATGTATTGAACATCTGGACTATCTGAACTCTACACAAATTGAGGCTCAACTAAACTTCACTGAAATTTTCCATATACATATTCAAATATTTAGATTTCTTATAAAATTGCATAAAAACTATAATCCAGGGAATTCCCTGGCGGTCCAGTGGTTAGGACTCCGTGCTTCCACTGCAGGGGGCACGGGTTCGATCCCTGGTGGGGAACTAAGATCCCGCATGCTGCAGGACGCAGCTAAAAAAAATTAAAAACTAAAAAACGTAATCCAAAACAATATACACACAAAATTAAAAGCAAGTGATTATATGAGTAGATGGAGTGCCATTCTATTTTCCATTTCTTGTAATGTTTTGTTTAAACATTTAGAAAAGTATATATATTTTTAAGAAACAGTCTCTGGCATCTAGAAAGGAATTACAGGGGCAGTGGCCTTTTCTAAAATGACAAACCAACACCCTTGAGCTCAGAGTCACGCTAAAGCTGGTGAGATTTCACATTCCTCACCACACAATGGCTCTTTCATCAATACTGGGAACTGCCTTTGTGAGAATATTGCTAAGAATGGATGGAATTCTCAATGTTGCAAGCACCCATTGAATTATTTAAAAGAACAATGAATGAATGACTAATTAGAAATGTTTCTTGAGCTCAGACATATTTATATTACAAAAGGAAAGACCTGAATCTAGCATTTTCTCCAGAGCATTTCAGGATGAACAGATTAAGTCTGTTAACTGAAGGCATGGGTTCCCAAATGCTTTGCCATCAAAACTGTTAGAGTTGCCTTCTCCTTGGCCAACTAATGATTTTAAATCCTACTTGACTCATGACTATTGTTTAATTGCTTGCTTGTTTGTTGTTTATACATACTTTGCTCCACAAAAGAAAAACTTAACCAACAATGAAATGAAATCTGATCCTCATGCCTCCCTCATCCCTAAAGAGGTGCATTTTTGAATGGGCAACTAAAAACTGCATAAAGACAATATATTAAGTGTTTTAGAAAGTATGTCTCAAAAGATCTCATACAATATGATATCCTTTTTATAAGATTAAAACCAATTAAAAATACATATACTTGGGAAGAACACAAGGAAATAAACCCTGACCTCAGGATGATGGTTAGCTTAAAATGAAGGAAGGCCAAAGGATAGATTAATGAAAAGGACAATATGGTTAGTTTACTACCAAGGTCCTAGCTTTTGTTTTGGGTGGTGGATTCCCAGACGATTATGATATTATTTTAAGACAGATAAACAGATAGATAAAAATAAACCCAGCATGGAGCAATGATGAGACTGTGTTATGAATCAAGGATTACTGAACTTGAAATGAGATGACATGAAATGATCTGGCACAATATGAGAGGAAATGAAAATAAAAATTGTTTCATTAACAATTGTTTTACTAACACCCAAACTATGATCTCTGGATCATCTTTAAAAAGCACTCATCCAGGTTTTATAATCTTCTGCTTCTATTTCCCTGACATTTTCAATTGTGCTGCACAAAACAATGTGTTCTCCAATGGATGTGAGACCTTCTACCACCACCAATGGACTTTCTGCTCTAGAGCAGTACCTAAACAGGAAGGTAAAAAGGTAGCACAGAGAAAAATGCTGCTGATTCATCTACTGATTCTCCGGAATGGAGCTGACAATGCCCACAAGCCTCCAAATAGGCAATTGGTGATTCTTATTAATTCACTCAATACTTACTAAATGCCAACTACATGTCAAATGTCATGATAAGCGTTGGATCCTTCACACTTATGATTAGGACAGTCCTAACTAATACTTGATCCAGTCCATCATCTTCCAGAATCAACATATTCCTCAGGTCAAAGAATCAAGATAACTTTTCCCACCCTTTATTTGGCTACTTCCCTATACAAACAAATGCTGAAGCAGCTCACTTATAAAGTGAGGTTACACTGGCTCCCCAAAATTAAAAGATGTCAAATCTCTATTATAAGAATTGGGAGAAAAAAATTGCTTCTTCAACAGATGAGATTTCACGTAAGTATATCACTGTTTGTTTTACCTGCTATCTCCAAAAGTGGGTTTATGTGATCTCCTTCTGCCAGCTTCACAAATCCAACCTGATTTCCAAAAGTGTCAACCCCTTCAAAGGGCAAAGTCAAAGTTTTTCCTTGGAGGATTTCTTCCACAAATGGTTTTAATTCCAAAAGAGCATCAATACCACTGGTAAGAAATAATATATTTTTCAGTAACATATTAATAAAATATACAAAACCAAATGAGAAACAGTTTTAGAAAGATAAATTAATTTTTATACTTGTACTAATTACTTTAATGCTCAAAATACCTTCAAAATCTAATCCATATGATCAAAATAAAACTAATATTAATTTTTAACAAAATCTGTAGAAGTGAATTAATCTTTACCTAATTATAATTTATTTTATGTTAAAGACACAAAAGAAGATATAGTTCACCAAAAGGTTTTTAACCAAGGAAATACTGCATGGACAACTAAAAAAGAATATTACTGACAGTATATTGCAGAAAAACCTAATACCTCCAAAACATTATATTAGATTATGTGAAAGTTCTAGATTCTTGTTAAAAGTACTAATACTTATATAGTATTTACTATTTGTGAGGTACTCTACTAAAATTTAAAATACGTTATCTCTTTAAAATATAATGGTCTCCACAATAAGATAATTTATTATACTTGGGTTCAACCAAAGTGCAATTTATATTTACCAACTACAGCTACATAAGTTTGTTGTATCTGTTTAGCCTCTACGGGCTAAACAGCCTCTAAGGGCTATTCTGTGTTTCAAATGCATTATTTTTCTTTCTAAAAATAAATGTTTACTATATTAGTGAATTAGACATTATAAAGTTTGGAATATTTTGAAAATTAAGATCAATTATTTCCATAGTAAGAGGAGTTTGGTATAGGTACTTTATTATGAGAAAAAAATAAAATCTCACTAGAGGGCAGCAAATACTCAAAAAAGAAATAAGGACATCATTACATTATGGAGAGGGGTTTAAAACACCCTTCTGGTGAACCACCATGAATTTAAATTATCTTGATCAGCAATTTGTTCGCCAGTAGTAATTATGTCAAATGTGTGAAAAGAAATTTAGGAATTTTTCTAGATCTTTCATATTTCTAAATTAGTATTCGTATAAAATTTTTAACTGATTTTCATCCATAGCTCCCATACTGAGTCTTGTTTCTCTGTCAAAACAATACATAATACTTCAAAATAGCTTTAGAAATGTCAGCATTTCTCGTTGTACCTCTAAATCCACATCCAAAATCCAATCTTGCCTACCTGTATTTATGTTCATCCAAAAAGACACACTTCTGCTATAATACTGTCCTTCACCACACACTGAGTCAAAGCATGTGAAAACAGATCAGCCACTTCCGGCTCATCTACCGTAAATGAGGGGAATTCAATACACTCATTTTAAATGTAAATCTATATGAAAGTAGGCCACCCTAAAGGTCAGGATTTTTCAGAGACAGTGAATTCTATACCCCATTTTTCTTTAAAGAAATATAGACGATCTAAATTCAGTCCAGTTTTTCAGATCTTCAGTATCATAAATCAATAAATTTGTCCTAATGAGATGTCACTGGTCACAGAGTGAAAGGAGTCATACTGTCTATTGATAAATATCACTAACTTTCAAATTCTTTTAAATAGAATATCTTTTCAAGAACGGTTTACGGAAAGACTTCTTTATGGTAAAATGAATAGAGTACAGGCACGTAGGAAACAATTCTGAAACTAGAGTTCAGACCCAAAGGTTGTACTTAAAACTAAAGTAGGGCAGCGTCTTTGCAAATCAGCATCTGGGCTAACATATTTCTATTCTTTCTTCTGCACTGTGAGGACACAAAGGGTGATACCTACCTGAAGAAATTCATTATTAAAAAATAAAAGTTTCTGGGCTTCCCTGGTGGCACAGTGGTTAAGAGTCCGCCTGCAGATGCAGGGGACATGGGTTCGTGCCCGGTCCGGGAAGATCCCACATGCCGCGGAGCGGCTGGGCCCGTGAGCCATGGCCGCTGAGCCTGCGCGTCCGGAGCCTGTGTTCCACAATGGGAGAGGCCACAACAGTGAGAGGCCCGATTACGGCAAAAAAAATAATAAAAATATATATATATAAAAAAAAATAAAAGTTTCTGCACACTCCATATCCAATCCATTAATCAATACTTTATTAAACACCTAAAATATGATACTAGACTTCGTAAAGTAAGAATACAGAACAAGAAACCAACAATATGTGTCTCTAGCATATTATACTGTATAGGATGAAAGGTAAAATTTAAAAATTAGGGACTTAGAAAATCCTTCATATAAACAATGTCTTACCAGGAAATCCCATCAGTTTCACTCTCACTATACAGCTACCCAAAATGAAGCCACACCTTGAATCTCATCATCACCTAAAAGTCGATACTTCTGCCACAAACACTTCCCTGGTTCCCCAAACCAGAAGCAAATCTTCTCTCCTTTGCAATTCCATTAATACTTTACACCAGCTGAAACATACCACTTTTTACATTTATCTATTAGAGTTACTTGGGTCCATATGACCTAGTCAACTACCTGGTATAATCCATGAGTACAAGATCCATTCATGGTTCATCTTTATTTTTGCCAAAGCACTTAGCTCAGTACCTAACACATGGTTGGAAATCAATGTTGGTCGAACTGTAAAATACTATCTTGTCTATACAGCAAACTTCAACTATTACTTAGATCTTTCGTTACAACTTAGTCAAGAATAATTGCTAAATTGCAAATATCTGGTCATCATTTTCCAGTAGAACTGTGACTCCCAGTATCATAAAGTAGCATAAGAATGTCACTTTAATCCTTCAAACACAAAGTAGACTTGCTAAATATTTAATTTTTTACACAAAACTGAAATTTGCAAACAGACATTGTAAACCATGGCGCTGAATGACTCAGACTGTCACTGTGCTCTGTACTGTAACTCTTTAGCAAGTGATGCCACAATTAAGGGCAACACAATGCTTCCTAGTTCAGGACTGTCCCATGTACTGCAGGTGATTTAGTAACACTGAGACCTGCCCATAAATGCCCACGGCACTCCTCAGTAATTGTGACAACCAAAAATACCCCCCAAAATATTTCTAAAAGTCTCCTAGAGGAACCTTCAAGATGGCAGAGGAGTAAGACGTGGAGATCACCTTCCTCCCCGCAAATACGTCAAAAATACATCTACATGTGGAACAACTCCTACAAAACACCTATTGAACTCTGGCAGAAGACCTCAGACTTCCCAGAAGGCAAGAAACTCCCCATGTACCTGGGTAGGGCAAAAGAAAAAAGAAAAAACAGAGACAAAAGAATAGGGACAGGACCTGCACCTCTGGGAGGGAGCCATGAAGGAGGAAAAGTTTCCACACACTAGGAAGCCCCTTCACGGGCGGAGACTGCGGGTGGCAGAGGGGGGAAGCTTCAGAGCCACAGAAGAGAGCGCAGCCACAGGGGTGCAGAGGGCAAAGCGGAGAGATTCCCGCACAGAGGATTGGTGCCGACCAGCATTCACCAACCCGAGAGTCTTGTCTGATCACCCGCCGGAGCGGGCGGGGGCTGGGAGCTGAGGATCGGGCTTCGGAGGTCGGATCCCAGGGAGAGGACTGGGGTTGGCTGCATGAACACAGCCTGAAGGGGGCTAGTGCGCCACAGCTAGCTGGGAGGGAGTCTGGAGCTGCCAAAGAGGCAAAAGAACATTGTTTCGGGCTGCGTGAGGAGAGGGGATTCCTTCCCCATCTGCCAACAGAAGGCAGAGCACCACCTAAACGAGGTCCAGAGACAAGCACAAGCCGGACACCAGAGACGGGCATGAAATGTTAATGCTGCTGCTGCAGCCACCAAAAATCCTGCGTGCAAGCACAGGTCACTATCCACACTCCCCACTGGGAGCCTGTGCAGCCCGCCACTGCCAGGGTCCCATAGACCAGGGACAACTTCCCCGGGAGAACAAATGGCGCGCCTCAGGCTGTTGCAACGTCACGATGGCCTCTACTGCCACAGGTTCGCCCCGCATTCCAATTATAAATACTGTACCCCTCCCTCCCCCTGGCCTGAACGAGCTAGAGCTCCAATCAGCCACTGCTTTAACCCCATGCTGTCTGGGTGGGAACAGATACCTGAGGGCTACCTACATGCAGAGGCGGGTCCAAATCCAAAGCTGAACCCCAGAAGCTGTGCGAACAAAGAAGAGAAAGGGAAAGCTCTCCCAGCAGCCTCAGGAGCAGTGGATTAAATCTCCACAAACAATTTGATGTACCTGCATCTGTGGAATTCCTGAACAGACAGCGAATCATCCCAAAATTGAGGAGTTGGATGTTGGGAGCAACTGTAGACATGGCGTGTGCTGTCTGCGACAGTTTTGTTTCTGATTTTTATGTTTATCTTAGTTTAGTGTTTAGCGCTTGTTATCATTGGTGGATTTCTTTACTGGATTGGTTGCTCTCTTTTTCTTTTTACTATTATTATTATTTTTTTAATAACCTTTCTTTCTTTCCTCCCTTCCTTCCTTCCTTCCTTCCTCCCTCCCTCTATCTCTCTCTCTCTCTTTCTTTCTCACTTTTCTCCTGAGCCATGTGGCTGACAGGGTCTTGGTACTCCGGGCTGGTGTCAGGCCCGAGCCTCCGAGGTGGAAGAGCCGAGTTCAGGACATTGGTCCACCAGAGACCTCCCGGCTCCACGTAATATCACTCAGCGAGAGCTCTCCATCTCAACACTAAGACCCAGCTCCAACCAACAGCCAGCAAACTCCAGTGCCGGACACCCCAGGCCAAACAACCAGCAAGACAGGAACCCAACCCCACCCATTAGCAGAGAGGCTGCCTACAATCATACTAACTTTACAGATACCCCCAAACACACCACCAGATGTGGCCATGCCCACCAGAAAGACAATATCCAGCGCCACCCACTATAACACAGGCACCAGTCCCCTCCAACAGGAAGCCTACACAAGCCACTAAACAAGCCTCACCCACTGGGGGCAGACACCAAAAACAAGAGGAACTACGAACCTGCCGCCTGCGAGAAGGAGACCCCAAACACAGTAAGTTAAGCGAAATGGGAAGACAGAGAAATATGCAGCAGGTGAAGGAGCAAGGTAAAAACCCACCAGACCTAACAAATGAAGAGGAAATAGGCAGTCTACATGAAAAAGAATTCAGAATAACGATAGTAAAGATAATCCCAAATCTTGGAAATAGAATGGAGAAAATACAGGAAACGTTTAACAAGGATCTAGAAAACTAAAGAGCAAACAAACAATGATGAAAAACACAATAAATGAAATTAAAAGTTCTCTAGACGGAATCAATAGCAGAATAACTGAGACAGAAGAACGGATAAGTGACCTGGAAGATAAAATAGTGGAAATAACTACTGCAGAGCAGAATAAAGAAAAGTGAATGAAAAGAATTGAGGACAATCTCAGACACCTCGGGGACAATATTAAATGCACCAACATTTGAATTACAGGGGTCTCAGAAGAAGAAGAGAAAAAGAAATGGTCTGAGAAAATATATGAAGAGATTACAGTTGCAAACTTCCCTAACATGGGAAAGGAAATAGTCAATCAAGTCCAGGAAGCACAGAGAGTCCCATACAGGATAAATCCAAGGAGAAACATGCGAAGACACATAATCAAACTATCAAAAATTAAATACAAAGAAAAAATATTAAGGGCTTCCCTGGTGGCGCAGTGGTTGAGAGTCCGCCTGCTGATGCAGGGGACACGGGTTCGTGCCCCGGTCTGGGAAGATCCCACATGCCGCGGAGCGGCTGGGCCCGTGAGCCATGGCCGCTGAACTTGCACCTCCGGAGCCTATGCTCCACAACGAGAGAGGCCACAACAGTGAGAGGCCCACGTACCGCAAAAAAAAAAAAAAAAAAAATTAAAAGCAGCAAGGGAAAAGCAACAAATAACATACAAGGGAACCCCCATAAGTTTAACAGCTGATCTTTCAGCAGAAACACTGCAAGCCAGAAGGGAGTGGCAGGGCATATTTAAAGTGATGAAAGGGAAAAACCTACAACCAAGATTACTCTACTCAGCAAGGATCTCATTGAGATTCAATGGAGAAAGCAAAAGCTCTACAGACAAGCAAAAGCTAAGAGAATTCAGCACCACCAAACCAGCTTTACAACAAATGGTAAAGGAACTTCTCTAGGCACGAAACACAAGAGAAGGAAAGACCTACAAAAACAAACCCAAAACAATTAGAAAATGGTAATAGGAACATACATACCGATAACTACCTTAAATGTAAATGGATTAAATGTTCCAACCAAAAGACACAGATTGGCTGAATGGATACAAAAACAAGACCTGTATATATGCTGTCCCCAAGGGACCCACTTCAGACCTAGGGACACATACAGAGTGCAAATGAGGGGATGGAAAAAGATATTCCATGCCAATGAAAATCAAAAGAAAGCTGGAGTAGCAATTCGCATATCAGACAAAACAGACTTTAAAATAAACACTATTACAAGAGACAGAGAAGGACACTACATAATGATCAAGGAATCAATCCAAGAAGAAGATACAACTGTAAATATTTATGCACCCAACATAGGAGCACCTAAATACATAAGGCAAATGCTAATAGCCATAAAAGGGGAAATTGACAGTAACACAATAAAAGTAGGGGACTTTAACACCCCACCTTCACCAACAGACAGATCATCCAAAATGAAAAATAAATAAGGAAACAAAAGCTTTAAATGGCACATTAAACAAGATGGACTTAAATGATATTTATAGGACATTCCATCCCAAAACAACAGAATACACTTTATTCTTAAGTGCTCATGGAACCTTCTCCAGCATAGATCGTATCTTGGGTCACAAATCAAGCCTTGGTAAATTTAAGAAAACTGAAATCGTTATCAAGTATCTTTTCCAACCACGAGGCTATGAGACTAGATATCAATTACAGGAAAAAGTCTGTAAAAAATACAAACACATGGAGGCTAAACAATACACTACTTAATAACCAAGGTATTACTGAAGAAATCAAAGAGGAAATCAAAAAATTCCTATAAACAAATGACAGTGAAAACACAATGATCCAAAACCTATGGGATGCAGCAAAAGCAGTTCTAAGAGAGAAGTTTATAGCCCTACAATCCTACCTCAAGAACAAGAAAAATCTCAAATAAACAACCTAACCTTACACCTAAAACAATTACAGAAAGAAGAACAACAACACAAAAAGAAACCCAAAGTTAGCAGAAGGAAAGAAATCACAAAGATCAGATCAGATATAAATGAAAAAGAAATGAAGGAAACAATAGCAAAGATAAATAAAACTAAATGCTGGTTCTTTGAGAGGATAAACAAAATTGATAAACCATCAGCCAGACTCATCAAGGAAAAAGGGAGAAGACTCAAATCACAGAATAGGAAATGAAAAAGGAGAAGTAACAACTGACACTGCAAAACTACAAAGGATCATGAGAGATTACTACAAGCAACTATATGCCAATAAAATGGAGCTGGAGGAATTAGGCTCCGTGACTTCAGACCATACTACAAAGCTACACTAATCAAGACAGTATGGTACTGGCACAGAAACAGAATTATAGATCAATGGAACAGGACAGAAAGCCCAGAGATAAACCCATGCACATATGGTCACCTTATCTTTGATAAACGAGGCAAGAATATACAATGGAGAAAAGACAGCCTCTTCAATAACTGGTGCTGGGAAAACTGGACAGCTACAGGTCAAAGAATGAAATTAGAACACTTCCTAACACAATACACAAAAATAAACTCAAAATGGATTAAAGACATAAATGTAAGGCCAGACACTACCAAACTCTTAAAGGAAAACATAGGCAGAACACTCTATGACATACATCACAGCAAGATCCCTTCTGACCCACCTCCTAGAGAAATGGAAATAAAAACAAAAATAAACAAATGGGACCTAATGAAACAAAAGCTTTTGTGCAGCAAAGGAAACCATAAACAAGATGAAAAGACAACCCTCAGAATGGGAGAAAATATTTGCAAACAAAGCAACTGACAAAGGATTAATCTCCAAAATATGCAAGCAGTTCATGCAGCTCAATATCAAAAAATCAAACAACCCAATCCAAAAATGGGCAGAAGACCTAAACAGACATTTCTCCAAAGAAGATATACAGATTGCCAACAAACACATGAAAGGATGTTCAACATCATTAATCATTAGTGAAATGCAAATCAAAACCACAATGAGGTATCACCTCACACCGGTCAGAATGGCCATCATCAAAAAATCTACTAACAATAAATGCTGGAGAGGGTGTGGAGAAAAGGGAACCCTCTTGCACTGTTGGTGGGAATGTAAATTGATACAGCCACTATAGAGAACAGTATGGAGGTTCCTTAAAAAACTAAAAATAGAACTACCATATAACCCAGCAATCCCACTACTGGGCATATACCCTGAGAAAACCATAATTCAAAAAGAAGCATGTACCACAATGTTCACTGCAGCACTATTTACAATAGCCAGGACATGGAAGCAATCTACGTGCCCATCAACAGATGAATGGATAAAGAACATGTGGCACACATATGCAATGGAATATTGCTCAGCCATAAAAAGAAATGAAATTGAGTTATTTGTAGTGAGGTGGATGGACCTAGAGACTGTCATACAGAGTGAAGTCAGAAAGAGCAAAACAAATACCGTATGCTAACATATATATGCGGAACCTAAAAAAAAAAATGGTTCTGATGAACCTAGGGGCAGGACAGGAATAAAGACGCAGACATACAGAATGAACTTGAGGACATGGGGAAGGGGAAGGGTAAGCTGGGACAAAGTGAGAGAGTAGCATGGACATATATATACTACCAAATGTAAAATAGATAGCCAGTCGGAAGCAGCTGCATCGCACAGGGAGATCAGCTCAGTGCTTTGTGACCACCTAGAGGGGTGGGATAGGGAGGGTGGGAGGGAGGTGCATGAGGGAGGGGATATGGGGATATATGTATACATATAGCTGATTCACTTTGTTATACAGCAGAAACACACACAACATTGTAAAGCAATTATACTCCAAAAAAGATGTTAAAAAAAAAAAAGTCTCCTAGAGAAGGGAGTCCCACCTCCACTGAGAAATGTAAACATTATAATACATTGAGAACATACCCACCCCCTCACCCCAACCCGACTGCACACCACTTAACAGCATTTCTAGTCAGTTACGTGTCCATCAGTAGAGGCTACTGAGACACAGGAGGCCTTTTGTACTTCCAGCAGACTAATCTCTCCCGCCTTTCATGCATTCGTGCTCATCTTCTCCCTCCTGTCCCCATCCCACTCCTCTCCCTCTCCCTCTGCATCTTTCACAATCACACTCTATGGAATAATAATAGAAAATTGATTAGTTCTGGCTTGTCTACTGACCCGCATTCGCTTAATTCCTAGGACTGCCAGTTTCCTCCAATGTATAAAAAAGGTGACATTTCTGTGCTGCCCGACTCAGAACACTTGTTAAGGAAATAAAATAAAATAACATTTGTTTGGGGAATCGTGGCTGAGGAGCAGAGACTGAAATATATATACATGCCATAGCCAAGACCCATTTCCGATAAGAGAGATAAACCCTAAACTTATCAATCAATGGTAACAGTCTTCTCTGGTTTAAAAAGGTCTCTTTGGGATACAATTATTCAGTTAATTCAAACGTCCTTTCAGGATTGTTTTTCCCTTCCCTCTCCCCTTCCCCTTCCCAGGGAATCCAGCATACTCTTATAAGAGGACTGAAGAAGCTCTTTGATCTGCTTGCTGTTTGGGTCCTAAGAGATTCCTATTTCAGGGCGACTGGTCTGGTCATATCCCTGGGTGCCCTACACTCGTGTCCGTGAAAGCCCACCTGTTCTTTCTGAATATTGCACTGACATGTGCTGCTGAAGCACAAGATCCCTGCTGGGGTCTCTGATCAAGAAACACGGATAGGGCTTCCCTGGTGGCGCAGTGGTTGAGAGTCCGCCTGCCGATGCAGGGGACACGGGTTCGTGCCCCGGAGCAGCTGGGCCCATGAGCCATGGCCGCTGAGCCTGCGCATCCGGAGCCTGTGCTCCGCAACGGGAGAGGCCACAGCAGTGAGAGGCCCGCGTATTGCCAAAAAAAAAAAGAAACACGGATGTTCAGCAGTGTCACTGTCCCCCATCCTGTGCCTTCTGATCCACCAATTCTCTCTGACCTTCCAAGTCTACCCACCAGGGCACAAAGAAATTTCTGGATCCATCTATATACCTTGATAGGCAACGGGGAATTGAAGGAGCTACCTCAGGTGCAGGTGTTAGAAATCTCCCTCGACTCGGTAGCACATTCTTTCAGCATTACTGAACAGGAACTTCTCTAAAGAGTTGAGCTTTTCCCAGCTACACCCTGAGAACCCCAAACCAAGGTGAGTGTCTCTATCACTCCCAGTTCTCTGCTCCAACACTGGCTGGAAGAGTCAACCCCAAAAGGGGAGCCAGGATGTGTCTGGCTTCGTGCCTCTTCCTCTGATTTGCTCACTCCGCCCAGCACCAGAAGGCCTCTAGATTCCCTTCCCATCCTGGACGACAACCCTCCTCCCAGCTGGCTGTGGTTTCACTGACCACATGCAGTTCTTCTGAATTAATCACTGGTTCAGCATCTCTTACTTGCCATCCGTGAGACCAGCTCAGTATTTGCTCCTGCTCCTGCCATTTGTGTTGGTTAATTTTGTTCGTCAACTGAGGCCATGATACCTAGTGTTTGGTCAAACGCCAGTCTAGATGTTGTTGTGAAGGAATTCTTTTAGATGTGATGAACATTTAAATCAGTAGACTCTGAGTAAAGCAGATCATCCCCCAGAATGTGGATGGGCTTCATCCAGTCAGTTGCAGGCCTTACGAGAAAAGACTGAGGTCCCCCAAGGAAGAAGGAATTCTTCCTCCAGGCCGCCTTTGGGCTCGAGCCTATACTGTCAACCCTCGCCTGGGTCTGCCGCTTGCCGGGCTGCCTTGCAGAGTGTGGACTTTAGCCCCCACGGTCATGTGAGCTAATTCCTTAAAAGAAATCTCTCTATATATAGCTACAGCTGTAGATACAGATATATCCATATATCTAGATATCCAAATGGATATCCATCCTATTGGTTCTGTTTCTCTGGGGAACCCTGACTAGTCCACCATTCTAACACACAGGGGACCACTCATTTTCTCTCAGGCTTTCATCTTGTGTCACATCTTCTCTGGCTTCTTTTCTTTTAAGAGCATCAGAGTATTTCTTTTTTCTTCTGATTGGCAAAGTGAACAGTGAAAATGAGTTAAGTAAAATCTTCTGGTCCTCTCTGTCACTGCAGCGTGCTCAAGACCTGCTCTTGGGCAGATCATGTTGAGAGAGATCAGAAGACTGATCCTTAAAGACATGCAGTTCTGACTATTTAAAAAGACACCACTACCCGAATCATAATTTGACTGTATATTTTGAGTTACTAATTTATTGTTTTCTCCCTTCTATTTTTCCTTTTTGTCGCCCCCTTCCCAATCCAAGCCTTGCTCTTCATTCCCTCAGGAGACTATGTCAGGGGAGAAAACAGAAGTAACCTGTAACCTGTTAATTCTGGTTTTGGCTTTCCAAAGAGCTTATGCTTGAGCTTAATCCAGAGGGCTAAACAGGGGCTAACAGGGCAAGGGGTGCTCATACCGACAGACAGAGTATCCCAGAGAATTTGAGGAAGAGTAAGGTTTCTCCACTCCAGGCTGGAAAGCAGCAATCAATGACTAATACTCAACTTTTATGGGACAGCTCTGGGTTTGGAGGTTCAGGGTGTACAGGTACTCTAGGAATGAAGGAAGTAAAACTGAAATTGTCCGTTACTCTAGTAAATGACAGCTTGAATAGCTAATAATATCAAGTGCCTGCTATGTGCCAGGCCCTATACTAAGAGTTCTTACATGTATTAGTACTATTATTTTCTCCATTTATTTAAAAAGTAAATGATTTGCCCAAAATTGGGCAGCTGTTAAGACGTGGTTCGGCCACGGTTCCAGAATCTTTACCTGGAATCCTAACCTAAATGGTCAGACTCCAGAGTGCTTACATAATTAACATAGATAAAATAACTGCATAACCAATGCATCTGATAACAACAACAGTTTAAAAGTATAGATTAAGGGGAATTCCCTGGTGGTCCAGTGGTTAGGGCTCTGCTCTTCCATGCAGGGGGCACGGGTTCGATCCCTGGTCAGGGAACTAGGACCTTGCACACCACGCAGCAGCATAGCCCAAAAAAAAAAAAAAAAAAGTGTAGATCAGGAAGAATATTTATATGGCTAATTCTGTACATTGGCTTATTAACTGGAACAAATTATAAAAGAATACTTCTTAAAAAAAAGAATACTTCTTTAGAATTTCAATGCCTCTTTTGGTTCTGCTATGATTACTCACATTACAGTAATAACTTGGAAAACAATATTCCAGAAAGATGTATTACTCACATGTTTATTTCATCTTCATTTAATAACTGCATCACTAGCAGGGTAATATGAAAGGAACCATCACTGTTCATTGCTTTGGCCAGTCGCTGATCTTGTTGTATTATTGCATTTTGCAGGATCTTAATTTCTTTTATAATCTAATCATACACAGACAAAACAGAGATTAGGTAAGCAAAATTTCCTTATGGTAACACTGAAATCGAGAAGAAAAATAAGCAACATATGAAATGAGAATGATGTCAATATCCTTCAGCCAAACAATGCTTAATTGTCTAACTATTCTCAAATATCCTGGAGAAATGACTTGGAAAGTTTAATAGGACGTTTAAGTTAAAAAAAATCACACAATGCTTGTCCATTTTAAGAGTATCAAGCCCAACACCCTTCTTTTACAGACTGCGCCACTGGTTGAGTGGAAAAATTCTCAATGGCCATGTATCTTTTCAGAAATGTATCCTTGGAATATACAGTATGACTCACTATAATTATGATCTTTCCTAAAAATAAAAGTTTTATTCTTGCCACAGAAAGGTCAAACTGGCAGATAACATTCCATTTCTGTTGGCAGTAATATTTATTTGTCCCCAAGTGAATGTGTCTGAGAACCCATTCTTCATGGCCTTTAAGATTTTTTAGGACAGCAATAATTTCAACAGGAATGACAACTGTCATTTCCCCAGACATGTGAGGAGGGGCATCACCATGGAGAGAGAGGTGCAAACAAGTCTAAATGCGTATGTTAGAAAAACTGTACATTCCGCACCTAAGCAAAATCCCTGGTCCCTCATCAGCCTTCCCCTCTCAACCTAATGAGAACAAAGAAGAGGAATGGTGGCTTTTCCCTCCTCCATTTCCAGTTGGAGACAACTCTAGTCAACTTCTAAATATGAGTGCACTGGAAAATAGTTTGAATATGGACTAGCAAACCAAGCAATCCCCAGAGAAAAGAGCGCACGTAGAAGCCCAGAGGCAGCAGAATTAGAGAGAAAAGGAAGAGAGAGGGGGCTGGCAACAGAAGCAGAGCCCTAAAAAGACAGCAGAGATAAGAAACAACTGAATCATGAGCACAGCAGGCTGTTCTGATACTAAAGAAGCTGTTTCATCCTGAACAATGTTCCCATTATCTGCAGAATGCAATTGGACAAATCATGAGATACTATCCTGGGATCTGACTTCTCACGTATCTTTACAATAAATCCACATCACCCAAAATAACCTCAGCGTTTCTCTATTCCTTGCAACCTGGAGGACAGTAAAATGGGAAACAGTGTTTTCCTGGTAGGAAGTTATGCAGTAACACCTAACACAAGATTTCCCAAGGGAAGATGTCACTTCCACGACACCCAACAAAAGAATACTGACAGCCTAATAATTAAAATGCTCCTAAAGCAACAGTACACAAAGATCTTACAGAGTCAGCATTTCCTCTACTTCTATATTGATAAAACTAAATTGTAAACTCCCCGAGGGCAACATCTATTTCTTCCACCCAGCCATCTCGCCACAGTGCCCGGTAATAAAAATAAACACAACCTTGAGACCACAATGGTAACTACCCTTTCTTGTGTGGTCACTAGGTTCTAGGCACTAGAGTGAGCATTTTACATATATTAGTTCCCTGAAGCCTCCCGCCGATCCTGTGAGGTAAGATGTTGGTACTGTCTCCATTAAAATAAATTGAAACACAGAAGATTAAAAAAATCTTTTCAAGATCATATACCCAAAATAGCAAAGGAATTTGAGAAAAGGATAAATTACAATACATGAGAAAAGATGAGGGAAGTACCTGGAGGAAAAGATCCAGGAGTGAGGAGAAGCGGCCAGAGAGCTGTGCAGGAAGAGGTACAGGTAATGTGTTTTCAAGAGGAGACAAGGAGAGGGGCAGACATGTGGGTGGTGACTCAAGACATGAAACATCAAGGGGAAAAAGGGCATTTAAAGGAGATTCTGAGGAAGTCTTACTGGATCCTGTGTAATAGAGCACACAGGCCCTCTCATAAAAGCCTTTAGTATAAGTCTACACTACTCTGCGAGGATTTTACACATGAATTTTTGAGAGATTTTTCCAGGTGCAGTGAAGTGCTGAGATCAGCTTTCAGGAATGATGAAGCAGCTCAAGACGGTCCAGGTTCACGTGGGAAGGGCCTGGCCAGTGCTGAGTAAATCACACGAGCTCAAGAATATCAGACCTCAAAACAGTATAACTACATCTTCAAATCTTAGCTGGTACAAATGGTAATTCTGGCTTAACTGATCGTGAAAAAGTGGTTTAGGATGATAACTTTTCAATACAGAGTGATGCAAATTAAAGGTACTGGACTTGCATCAGAAATCCTGGATTTTAAGCCCAGGTCTGCCACGGGTGGAACCCCATAGAGGTCACCTAGTCTCAGTGAGTCTTGGTTTCTTCAATTGTAAAGCACTGCCAAACTCACAGGGGGTGTGTTAAAGGTCACGCAAACAAGCTGCAGGAAAGCACTTTGCAAGCTCTGCACCATTTGCCTAATATAAGGTCTGCAACGCTGCCACTATTATTAAAATCAGTGGTTCTCTACCCCAGGGGACATTTGTCAATGCCTGGAGACATTTTCATTGTCACACCTGGGATTTGCCACTTGCACTTAGTGGTAGAGTATCTGCATTTTCATAAAAACTGAGTCTTCATTCTAAGCTCAAATACTAATTATATGTAAATTCAGGACAATGCTCAAAAATTTCCATCCATTTGTATATTCCGCATTTTAGTGCAATGTCCTACTATTTAGTGAAAAATAGTTTTAGACCATTCATATCTTTGAATTATCCAGTAGCTTGTAAAATTGCAAATTAAAATTTGTAAAACACTTTGAAGACTATTTCTCTGAAGTCACACAGTACTTATAATGCAAAATAACCTTAATCTATGAAAATTCTAAAGATAATCTAATCAAGTAATGTATTTCTAACTATGCTTTGATGCTTCAGATCAATTTACATATTCCTTGATATCATCTTTAAAAAAAATGTTAATGCATTACTAATTATATTCTTAAAAGATAAAAAGAAAAAATGAAACTACTTCAGAGTCTTCTCTGTATGCCATTTTAAAAGGTACCAGTGTCAGGCTTCCCTGGTGGCACAGTGGTTAAGAATCTGCCTGCCAATGCAAAAGACATGGGTTCAAGCCCTGGTCCGGGAAGATCCCACATGCCGCAGAACAACTAAGCCCGTCTGCCACAATTACTGAGCCCGACTGCCACAACTACTGAAGCCCACGTGCCTAGAGCCCGTGCTCTGCAACAAGAGAAGCCACCCAATAGAAGCCCGCGCACCACAACGAAGAGTAGCCCTCGCTCACCACAACTAGAGAAAAGCCCCTGCACAGCAACAAAGATCCAACGCAGCCAAAAATAAATATAAATAAATAATTTTTTTTAAGTACCAATGTCATTAAAGGCCAAAGAAAACTAATTTTTACAGTCCCTGTTTAAAATTCTACAAAGCCTTTAAAGCGTATCTGTCATCATAATCCCCAGCCACTGGCAGTATTGCACAATGCACATTTTTTATACCTAATATTGTAGAGCTATATTTAAGTAGAATATTAAAAGAAACTTTAAAAAATAAAAGCGTATTAAAATCTTAAATATTTCATTCATTGAGTAGTTTCTTTGTATTTAGAGAATAAAAACAGACACGAATCTGCTAAACCTCACCACTAAGCCATGGTCCACATGCCTAAAAATGACACAATAAGAAATCTCATTTTTCTATCTTTTAAGCTTTCTAGTTGATTCAAAGCATACATGAGCCCAAAGAAAAAGCCTTCAAGTTAGTTCATGAGGGAGAGTTGTTATAGTCTAGCACACAGAAGGAGAATGTCCTTGACCTCATCTTTTGACATTATTTCTGGATTTTTTCTAAGCTGTTAACATAAATTATTCCTAAATTTGCTGCCTCATTAAGATTTAACAGAATTATCCCAACAATTTGCTACCTAACTTTTCTTCAAAGCTGCATATAAGTCATTTTTCTTGCTTGTTTACACAAAGGAAAAACTTGAAAATTTAATGATACAGCAATAAGTAAACATTTTAAAAACATCCTAAAACAGGAGAATTTTCTGTATTTTAACGTACATGATGATATCAAGTATTTTCACAACTACATTTCCCAGAAAGGAACAGAATGCACAAATCATTTTTCATCTTTTCATAAGGCCAATAATTTTCACATTACAAAATGATGAAATACAGAATTAAATGTAGCAAATGCCTTTTAAAACCCCTAAAGAGCATCATATTTTTCCATTAGTATAAAACAATTATCTTACCCAAAAAATTAATACACTCCTAATTTCAATCAGCTTCTGATTGTTCCCTTGCATTTTTCAGTGTTGACTTACCTTAAATTATTACCTCTCGTAAGAAAGCATATAAAACCAACATATGGGCAAATCCACCCAGAACTAATAATTAAGCAATTCTAGCCAGTTAAGAAATATTTAGGATTTATTATAATGCCATTAAATTTCTCATCTTTTTATTTTTAAACTAATGTGTAATTGCAGGTAGTGGAGAAACACATACTTTCACATGCATGCAATTAGGATATTTTTATGCAGTCATTCTAATTCATTTTCCAATTCTATTTCTTAAAAATATGAAAATCATGATTTTCCAAAACTAAAGCATTCCAAATGTCTACTAACGTGTTTAAAAATCAAAGACCCTTATAAGCCTGAATACTTTTTTCTTTAAAACTAGGTGCCAACAAGTAGAGGCCAAAAGTAGAGCAGCTCATTGTCAATGTGCTGGCTTCCAAAAGCTTGTTTGCAGGTCACTTAATTGGAACTTGGAATACAGTCTCCCATTGAAATAATGTTATAAATGCTGCTCCTTTTCCCAGGCCTTCCCACAAAAGCCCATAAGTAGTTTCAACAGAAAATTAACATTAGATACTTTCAAACAAAAAAGGTGCTCATACGAAAGATATAAAAAGTATCTCCTGGGCTTCCCTGGTGGCGCAGTGGTTGAGAGTCCGCCTGCCGATGCAGGAGACACGGGTTCGTGCCCCGGTCGGGGAAGATCCCACATGCAGCACAGCGGCTGGGCCCGTGAGCCATGGCCGCTGAGCCTGCGCGTCCGAAGCCTGTGCTCCGCAACGGGAGAGGCCACAGCAGTGAGAGGCCTGCATATCGCAAAAAAAAAAAGTATCTCCTAATCTTGTCCTATTCCTAGCCCTCCTCCCCATATTTGCATTAAGCTTTCTGTTACCCACAAATAAGTCTCTTGAGAGGGAAATATTACATTCTTTGGTTTCCAGGTTACTTGAAGCTTGTGTGCCCCACTATTACAAGTCACCCTACCCCCTGGAAAACAAAGTGCCATTGAACCTATATTATAAAACCAGCATTTGTAACACTGTATTTATTATTTATAAACGTTCTGGTTGGAATTTGGTATGCCAGAAACACACCTTCCACCCCGAAATGACAATATTTTGTGTGTGTGCACCTACTCTTGCCAAACTCCGTTCTAGGTACTGGGAACGACCTGAAAAACTTTGTGAGGAAGATTAACAAGTGTCAAATTTCAAGGATGACAAACGACAAAAGGAAAGCCATGAAAGTGTTGTGTTTTGCTGGGGTTTTTTTGTGGTTTTTTTGGGGGGGGAGGGGGTTGACCTAGTCAGGGCGGTCACGGGTGGGAGAGGTTTGAGCTGAGATTTTGCCATTAACAAAATCAAAAGGAGAGGAAAGTAAACTCCCAGCCAGAGAAGGCTTTCCAGAGGGCAGAGGGAAACTGGCAAGTTCAAGCAAGGCCAGAGGGGCTCAAGCAGAAGGAACAAGGGCTGAGGCGGAAAAGGCCAAGCCATGTAGAACCTTCTAGAATATGGTAAAGCCTTTGTCTTCATCCTAACAATGGGAAAATACTGAAGTGATAAGCATGTAGGTGATGTGTCCAGATTTGGATTTAGAAAATAATCATTATCACCTCCATTTTACAACTGAAGACACGGAAACTACAGCAATTAAGTAACCTGACCTACATCCACAGTGCAGTTTGTAATCCAGCTGGTATCCGAACAAGGTCTGTCAGGTTCCAAAGCCTGTACTCTCCTCACTTTCTACAGAACCTTCAAGAAGTTGAGAAGCAGAAACAAAGGCTACAGGGTGAAACAAAGCAGCTTGTGGGGTGAAAACTAAGGGTTGCAAACAGTTCTCTCATCCCCTCCTCTCATCTTTGCAGCCTGAATCCTGAAATAAGTAGCAGAAGAAAAGAATCTCTCCACCCTCTTTCCCCTTGGTCCCCTTCCCTGCCAGCCCTATCCCAGCACATCACCCCACCAGTCTTCACTGGAGGAGGCGGGAAGCCGGCACAGGGCTGGAAGCGGCTGGGGCAGGCTCAGAGGGGTTGCAGAGCTGCTGCTCTGACCAGCAGGGCCAAGAACAGAGGCAGGCAGGGAGCAAGAGGAAAGGAAGGACCTCAGCAAAGCAACTTAGAGAAGGGCTCACCCAACTTCTACACTCACAGACGCTGGAGTGAAACAATCTCTAAGCAAGAAATCAAAAGAAGGAACCTGGCGTCTCTTCCAATCAGAAATCATGTGCCCTAGGGGACATCACACGGCCTGTTTCACAGGCAGTTTCCTCAGGACCTGGCCTCCGTCTGACTGCTTGCTTAAATAGCACCACCTCTGGCTTCCTGCTCTCTTCTCATTCCCATAGGTACACGTGATCCTAAATCTCAGAGGAAACCTGTCCAAATAACTCACAAGTATTTTAATACATAATTTCTGATTGCATTAAACTTTGCATCAGCTAAACACCTTTAAGGACTATTTTACTGTTAACCCGCCACTACGTACCAGTAAAACCGAAGTCTGATTCTTTACTGTATCAAATTCTAAAATCCTGTATTGCTAGGTAATACCACTTCTCTTTTTATGTGTTTTTCTCCCCAACTAAACTGTATCTCACAGACTAGATACTTCCTAGAGTGTCCTAAAAGAATTTATTTTTTTCTTTGATATTTATTTCTTTGATTTCAATTTCATTTGCTTTGATCTTTAAAAATTCACTAGCATTGTGTAGAAACATTCTAGTTAAATAAAGGGAAAAGCAACCTGAAAACATGCCCAGTTAAGAGATCAGAGCCCACAATCAAACAGAAATTCAGATCTAGCTCTTAAGATATATGAAATTGGGCCCAGATATAAAAACAGTCAGTCATCCGAATGAGGTGTTCTTTCCTAAGGCATTTTTCATTCCTAACTCACTGCTCTAGAGGTCTTAGATACTGCAGTTTTCTCTCTCAGTCACATATAAGGGTTTCTTAGTGTGGGCCAGTTGGCTGGTCCCATTTCCTATTACTGATGCCACATTAATTTTTCAGACTTTTAATCGATTTCTACCAAGCTTGTCATGCACTATTAAGTTGGTACAACAATGAGTAATTTCTAAAGAAACTACGTTGCAATAATCATTACCGTGAACTGGACCAAGCAGCAGGAAATCCCAGTTTACTTTCCCCACAGGTATTTCAGCATCTTTTTTTACCAGCTCTCTGCTTCTGAAAGATTCCTCCACCATAATGAACAAACACTTAGAAAGGAGCTTGACATGCTACCTGGCAACACTTTTGCAAGTGGCTTTTGCAAAATTATTGTTGTTTAAATAGTATTTGTTTGGGTTTTTTTGCGGTACGCGGGCCTCTCACTGTTGTGGCCTCTCCCGTTGCGGAGCACAGGCTCCGGACGCGCAGGCTCAGCGGCCATGGCTCACGGGCCCAGCCGCTCCGTGGCATGTGCGATCTTCCCGGACCGGGGCACGAACCCGTGTCCCCTGCATCGGCACACGGACTCTCAACCATTGTGCCACCAGGGAAGCCCTAAATAGTGTTTTTTAAAATTACTGTTTATACATATTCTATATTCCCTGTGTGGCCCAGCTAAAAATGCCACCAAAGACTCTTAAAAGCTGAGAGCAAATGGGCTTATGAGCATTTAGTGTACCTTAAATATAATTTAGAATAAACTTAGTAAAAATAATTTTTTAAAAAAATAGCACCTCTTTGTTGGTGATCGGAACGGATAGGAAATAGTTGGGTTGATCATCTTTTTGCTTTTTTTTCCTCTTCTTTATTTTATCTTTATTGTTCCATTCCTTTTCTTTACTTCTCTCCAAATTTATCTGAGGTACATCAGTGACTAGAGAAAAAAAGTCAAACAACATGTCTAATGCACTTAAACAAAGATAATATAATCAGAAAAAAATAAGCACTATACAAGTAGCAATCATTCTTAACTGTCATTTTCAAATCTAAAATAGGAATTGGCAAACTCTTCTGCAAAAGACCTCATAATAAATATTTTAGGCTTTGCAGATCATACGGTCTTAGTCAAAACTACCCAAGTCTGCTATAGACAAAACACAGATGAATGGGTACAACTGTTTTCTAATAAAAATTTATTTACAAAGCAGATAGATGTGGCCCATGGGCCATGGGTTCACTAACCTCTGATCTAAAGCATAACTAACAACCATTCTCTTCCCCTTGCCACAATTTTCACGATGCTAGGAAAAATCACTTTTTCATCCATCCTCTATATGTGTATTTGTAACTTTTACAACAAAAGCATTTGCAGCAGTGCCATTCAAAGTTTGGTTCATGGCCAGTGTCACACTACAAACCATTTGTTCCAGAAACTGAGAGAATGCTTTATAAACTTTCAGAGCAATTAGGCAAAGTAATTTCGTCTGTCAAATTTTGGCTTCTATTTTATAGATCTTTTTCTTTAACACCTTTTTGCTAATAATTCATGTTTTATTATATTTTACAAAAGTATCAGTCAGCAACATGTAAGAAATTAAAGAAAAAAAAAATGGTCCTTGACCATAGATAACTTGAGAAACACTTAGCATGCTTTTTAAGGTCATCTTCAAAAGACATTTCCAGCACCCAACAACTCTTATTATGAAGCTATACCCCCAGAAGTAATTTCCAAATCAGCGTGAAATGCCATTGTCTCTTTTACAAATTCTATCAGGGGCTTCCCTACTCGTGCAAAACTACCATTAATTTATTTTTCAGGTGTGCCTTCTTGAACAGTAGCTTACTGTTCAAAATACAGTACCTCATAGAGACTTTGAAAAATTCAAGTATAATTGTATATTCTGAGGTATGATTTTGGAAAGAGGGAGAGAGGGAGGAAGCACCTTGCCTTACATTCAGCCCTATGAAGTTGGTTTCATCTTTGGGATCAACTCTAACAGACCATAGTGACTAAGAGCACAAGGCCCACGTGCATCTAACTAAACTTATTTTACATACGATGAAAGAGAAGAGAAGAAAACCTTTTTAAAGCAGCTCAATGTCACAGAGTCAAGCCTGGTGTCTAGACCTTTTAAAGGTCTCCTTCTAGTGTACTTTCTACTGGAGCAAACTGCTTCCCTCTCGCAGTTCTAGATAAGTAGTTACGACTGCACACAAAACCAAAGAGCGGAAGGAATTGTCCTTATTCTGTTGTTCTTTGAAATATTAATAGTAAACAATTTTTAAATGAATGCTGCAAATAATACTTTAATGCTAACTTCTAAGAAAAATAGTAGAAAACATTTAAAATTTAAAAATTAAGAGTTTGTGGGAATAGACATGCTTTCTTTCTAGGATTAACATATCTGTGAGCCCTAGAAAAAGACTTAAGACAGGTAAATTAAGAGCAAGGTGATCTGGGTAAAAAGTCTGACTGTATCATAATGAGTTAAGGCAAAATTACCCAGTCTGTTTGTGCAACCATTTCTCTACTACATTCCTCAACAATATGCATAATGATTAACATGGTTAAAATGATATATCTTCACAGAGAACACATATTTGAAATATAAATTATTAGCTTCCTTTGTACCTGTGAGCTTGTCAGAACTTTTAAAAAGTTCGTAGCATTCTCTGCATTACGAGCATTATCTGAATTGCTTCATAAGATGCCACTGGGTTTTATTTCCCATGCAGCTTTTTTCATATGGAAAATCAAATCAATACACTGAGCTGCTTGTAATTTCAGATATATAAGAAATAGTCCTACCATTGACTGTAGTAACATGAATTAAATGTACTCATTTTAAACAAAAGCCACAAAATACGCTAATGAAGTACCGCATATTTTAAATCCACTTCTAAAATACATTCCTAGCCCACCTCCATCTGCTGTTAGTAAACTGGCACTCTGGAAAAGGAAACCATTTTTAACATAATCTGGGCTGGAATCCTGGTTCCACACACTAGCTGTGTGACCTTAGATAAGTCACATAAATTCTCCTGACCTAAGTTTCCTCCTCTCTAATGTGAGGATAATAATAATAGCTACCTCATAGGAACATTTAAACATTGACTTAGGGACTTTCCCTGGTGGTCCAGTGGTTAAGACTCCGTGCTTCCACTGCAGGGGTATCTGACAGTTATCAGCCTATGCCTTTGCGTAAAAGTAATCTACAAAAGGAAAAGGGGGAGTGGAAATGGCTGCTGGGAAGACAACCAGCAATGCAGCAGAGGCAGCACGAGATAGTGAAAGGGCACTGACCCAAAGACTAGTCTTCCAACAAGCATCTTTCTATCAATTTACTTCATTTCTTTATCTGAGAACTTAAAAATCTGGCCAATCCATGGAGAAATAGCTAATTCTAGGTTTGGGGGATAAAACGTACAAGAGAAGGCTAGAAATTCAAAGACTCCTGGGATCATGTCAGAAGGTCTCCAGAGCCAGTTTGAAAGTTCCCCCACAGGCCAAAGATGGGACATTTTGAACATCAAATGACCATAACAGTAAACTTCTACACAACTTGATTTCTTCAATGATAAACGTGCACGCGTGCATGCACACACACACACACACACACACAAATGAAAACAAAAGGAGGAGGAGATCTAGAGATCTCCTAGAAAAGAGACTGAAGAGATGTATCAAATATAATGCATAGGCTTTGGTTCCTAAATCAAACCAACTTTTTAAAAATTACAATACAGGGACTTCCCTGGTGGTGCAGTGGTTAAGAATCCGCCTGCCAATGCAGGGGACATGGGTTCAAGCCCTGGTCTGGGAAGATCCCACATGCCGTGGAGCAACTATGCCCGTGCACCACAACTACTGAGCCTGCGTGCCACAACTACTGAGCCCGCACACCTAGAGCCTGTGCTCCGCAACAAGAGAAGCCACCGCAGTGAGGAGCCCGAACACCAAAACAAAGAGTAGCCCCCACTCGCTGCAACTAGACCGCGCAGCAACGAAGACCCAACGCAGCCAAAGATAAATAAATAAATAATTACAATACAATCAGAGAAATGTGAATATGACAGGGTATTTGATGACATTAGGAATTACCATTATTTTTCTCATGTAGTAAGGATATTTCAAGTATGCTTACTATTATATGCTTAATAAGATTCCTCATCTTTTAAGGATGTGCATTATTTACAGAAAAAAAAGACCTCTCTGCGATTTACCTCAAAATAATCCAGTGAAGAAGAGGTAATGAATACATGAGGCTCATTATACTATTCTACTTTTGAATATGCTTAAAAGTTTCTATAATCAAAATTTTTTTAACAAACCCAAGGGCATGGGAGGAACAACAGCTGCATAATCTAGTAACTAGGGGTCTCTTCTGGTTCTAGTTTTCTGTGATTTGGAATAAAGGTACCAACTGTTACTACCTGTACTAATTAGGACATTTCATGGTGAAATTAAACAAAGAATGGTGTCCAAACTAATAATCCAGCTGATTTTATAACCTTTAGTTTATCTCAAAATTAACATAGTAGAAATAGAATCCTAAGCCTAGAGTCTAGTTTTTCTTTTTTCAAACTGCAAGTATCAATCCACTAGTGGGTTATGAAATCACCTTAGAAGATTTAAAAAAAGCACTTTTTAATAACTAGAATGGAATGGATTGGAATGAAAGAAAAGGAAAGCAAAGCAAAAGGACAGAACGGTAAACAGTACACTGCTTACGATACATGTATTACTAAATGAAATTTCAGTTTTTTACATATATATGTATATTGGGTGGCAATGTAAAATCTATTTCTTACTCTGAACATAAGACATACTTTTGCTGTATTTTATTCAATATAACAGTACTAAGAAGAGGAATAAAATTAATAAAACAGTATTTAAAAGACCACTGGAGTGTTCAGTATTTTGTTTTACACCTTACATGTTTAAAACTAAAGTGTCCTCCTGTCTGTAGCTACTCATTTTTGCCATTTCAAATGTTTCATAAGTCTATTTTGCAGATATCCAGAGAAGGAAAATCATAATCTCTGAAGGTAATAGTTATAATGTGAAATAGGTCTAATAATTCTGGTATCGTGAGAATGACACAGAGTAAAGGCCCCAATTCAGAATGCAACCTCTTGGTAAAAATAAAGAAGTACAGGGTTTTTCTAAATTCCCTAGCTTTCTCTTATCAATAACTATTAAACTTCCCTCTGAACTGGATTATCTACATTTTTCTTTTGTTAGGCATCACAGACAGGGTAAAGTTTTAAAATTATCTGATGTGAGCTGGGCAAAAAAGGGGGAAAGAATTCTGTGAGTATTTACTGTTACAGTACAGCTTAATATACCATTATAAGTAGTTTGTCTGTCTTTCTATTTCAGTGAGTCCTGATGATTTATGGTCAACTTGCTAGACACTTGTGTGCATACCTTCTTTGCCTTTCATTTGCAGGTTTATTTGTATGGTTTTCATTTGCAGGTTTATTTGTATGGCCAGAGTATAAAATCCCTCTTTTCCTTACTGAACTTCATTTTATTTCTAGCTTTTAAATCATAATCTAAGTTCTAAAATACAATTTACTGTTATACTTTTTATTTAGTGCATATGAAAATACAATGAGCAAAGTATTCAAGTAATATCAAGTTTACAATAAAAACATTAAAGATCAATGACCACAGAAGCAAAACGTAGAAAGCTTTTGGCAATATGCCCTGGAACTTTCACTGGATTATTTAGAGTAACTTTATTGTTTAGCAAAAAAAAAAAAAAAAAAAGTATCAGTTGTAGTAGAGCCTGTAAACACATCCCATAAATTTATTACATTTGTTAATTTTCATAATGATTTCAGTAGCCATTTTAATGTGCTCTAATGAATCTGGTCTTGTTGACAAAGGCTGTAACTCTCTCATCCATGAGTTGGCTTTTTTTACCTAAAGCACCACATGTCATTTTATGTAAATTAACTAATTTTCCTAAAGTTTGTTTAATTCCCTCGGAAAACTACAAGGGAATGAATTGTGGGAGAAATTAATGTAATGAGGTAGTCCATCTGTTATCGTTGGTTGATTGTTTTCATACTTGCTGTTAGCCAAAAGGCTGAGAATGAATTCGATTTTGCTTTTATATTCTTTTCCTTTTTTCTTGTTACTTAAGCAGTCAAAATCTTTGAAGTAACCATTCTTAAAACTTCTTAAGTAAACAGCTTAGAATATTACCTTCTATATTTCATAGAATTACTCTGAATAATCTTTGGCAAATTACTAAAACTTTCTAAAAAAATAAGACCCCTCTCATTCATTGTGAGGATTAAGTAAAGAAATAATAAAGCATTTACTGATGTGCTAGAAGCACTCAATGATATTATTATAAAATACTGCTCTCAAAGGGCAAATTTTTTAATATTTAATTCAACAAATATACTTGGGCAAAAAATTTTGGTAAGATTAAATTAATAAAAATTTACGGAGGCAAGTTCGTGCCACACACTGCTGTAAGGACAGCATTAACAAATTGAATCTTCCCAACAACCTTATGAGATAACTACCATTATTAAACCAATTTTAGAGATAATGAAAGTAAGCCCAGACACTTGTTCAAAGTACACAATAGGAAAGTATAGGAGCAAATTTTGTCCCTTGACAGTCTGACTCCACAGCCCTCACTTTTAACCACCTAACTTTAACACTATTAGTGATATCTTAGTGGATAGTATCAAAAAAAAAAACTGAGTTTCTCTAGTTCTCTGTTTACTGAATTGATGAAGCTTACATCTTTAAAAGCAAGTTTCTAACCACAACTAAAAACTTTAATCATATTTTTTCATGAAAAGAATCAAGAGCATTCAGGGACTTCCCTGGTGACACAGTGGTTAAGAACCACCTGCCAATGCAGGGGACATGGGTTCGAGCCCTGGTCCAGGAAGATCTCACATGCTGCAGAGCAACTAAGCCTGTGCGCCACAACTACTGAGCCTGCGCTCTAGAGCCCGCAAGCCACAACTACTGAGCCCAAGTGCCACAACTACTGAAGCCCGTGCACCTAGAGCCCGTGCTCCGCAACAAGAGAAGCCACCGCAATGAGAAGCCCGCGCACCACAACCAAGAGTAGCCCCCGTTCGCCACAACTAGAGAAAGCCCATGTGCAGCAACGAAGACCCAATGCAGCCAAAAATGAATAAATAAAAATAAATTTACAAAAAAAAAAGAATCAAGAGCATTTATAAAATTTGAAGATTAGAAAAAGGAAAAAAGAAATTCCTCAGAAACCTCCCATCTTAACACAACCACTGTGAATTTTGGTGACAAATCACCTAAAGTATTTACACAATTGTAAACAAACAGCACATATATTTTCCCCCTACTTTTTCACTTTGCATTTTATATAGGAAATGTTCACTATTACATAGTTTTCAGAAATATTTTCATAATATATAATTCCATACTATGTAGTCTAAAGGCACTAGTATAGCTTATTCAACCACACTCTAATGGACATTTGGGTTTTCCCCAATATTTTTACTATTTAAAAACACTGTGACACACATATTTATAAATAAAACTTCTTCCCACAAGACTATGTCCTTAAAAAAAAAAAAAAGACTATGTCCTTATAGTAGGAATTCCATGAGTGACTCTACCCCATGTATGAACATTGCTCAAGATCCCAACAAACTCCATTCTAAAAGGACTATAACAGTACATTGTCAGAAGCCATGTAGATATAACATTAAAATCACTGAGTATTATTTTTAAGAGATATTGCCAATCTGATAAGTTACAATTGTATTTTGACGTGTATCCTTTGATACTTATGAAGTTGAATAATTTTCCATACATTTGTTTACTGAGTTTTATCTTTTATACCCTTTGCCAGATACCAATTATTTTTTATTATTTGGGACAAATATTTGCCTTAAGTCCTTTCACAATAAAATTTGAAATATGCATTACAGGCTTCCCCAATACATTACAGAAAGGTACAGGATATAATTTACCCTTTTTTAAAAATTGACTCAGGACAATCACTTACTATACCAAGTACGGAGATTCAATCTTTATTTGATACACATTTTTCTGTTACAAAATTTTTTTCCACGTAAAGGGAGGTTTCAATTGATACTTTAAAATACTTAAGATTCAAAGTATTTTTTAATAGACTACTTAATAGTATTAGCTAATGAATAAGGAATAAAATGATAATTTCCCATATCTCTAAAATCTTCAATAATTATAAGGTTAGACCTAGAATTCTGTGAGCTAAAATAAGGATTACAGTAATTTCAATGAGGAGAACTGAATGCCACATTTAGGAAAGACATGCGACCAAAAAAAAAAAAATCACTGAACTACTCTGTTTTGAACCTCGATTTAAGTGTGGCTTCATAGTTAAGGGCTGTGATTATCTTAAGAGAGTAGAGTCAATTAAACTAAAGCTCTCCACAAATTTTTACACTCTGTGGGAAGCATACTAAGTTATTCCTATCAGCAGTAGAATGAAAGACTCTCCATTGCACGCTCCCACTCAACCTTCAGAGGCAGGATTCACAGCAACCTCAAACCTCTGGATGGTTTACTGGGTTTCTAGCCAATTGACCAACGACCCTTCCGCTTGTAAAGAGAACAGACCCATCCAGGTCCAGGTCAGCAACTCACTAATGCTGGATTCTCTCCCAGAAAACATTCAACCTATAGGGCCAAAGGTGTGGTTCAGGTTGTACTGCTTCCTCAACATTTCTGAAAGATTTTCTTTTTACATACATTTGTATATTTTATTTCAGATATATATTTATTTTACTTACCTTTACTTATATTTTTATGTATTTATTTATATTCCAATACATATCATTTTGGCCAGTAAACATCTGTTAGATGAATGGGTACTGCTGAATTAGCAGTAGGTCCAGAATAACTGAGGTGGTTATAAACCATGGAATGTTGTGGCCCATTGTTTTCTGAAGTAGCTTATAAACTCCAGAATGATCTGGCCCCAAATTCTGTGAGACATGCCTTAATATTATCTGTGATAGTTTTATCAATAGACTACCAACAGACAATTATTAATTAACAACCCAAACTCAAAAACATGACAAGTACTTAAGGTGAAGTAATTATTAAGAAAAAAATGTATGTATCACTAAATTTACTATTCATTGCTTCTAAACACATATTTATTTAATAAAGTACTTACTTCCACAATCATCTATAATATCGATAGTAGCAAATGGCAAATCTACCAGAGAATCCACTGTGTTGGCTTCGGATTCTTCTGACATTTCCCTTTTTCTTGCCACATTTTCACACTCATTGGAATTTATTCCTCCTTTAACATCACAAAAAGAAAAGTATATTATTTTATTTATTTTAACTCATATCCCAAGCTAAAATAACTCAACTAACTGAACTCAATATAAATTAACATCTGTTAAGAAATGCTAAAACTGGTATTCAAATACATTGTACAGCTATCTATATAAATATTTATACCATATTCTCCATTCTTATAAATGCATTTTTATGTTAAACAGCTTTAATTATTTTCTGAAGCACAGTACTCAACTCAGGGTTGAATGAAGTTGATTTAATCAACAAGCCTCAAGATCCTTTATAGCTGCATTTTCTTAATTCTAAAACTACAGTTTTTCACATACCTTTTGAAAACAAGCCAACAAGGTTTTGGCAGTCTTTTTCATGTTTATTTTTTAACAATATCACTTATCTGTTCTCATCTGTACAAGCTCTGACTTTTACTTTTTTCTTCATAAAGACTTTTAAATTTTTTTCTCTCCATTATTATATTAACATTGGAAATTCAAACATTAAAAATACATAGCTCTAAATACACTTTTCTAGAAATTCAATGGTTAAAAAGCAGAAAGATCTTACAGTTTCCCGACAGCTCTCCCATGGATACATATTAATATTAGAGCCACATTTCACATTTGGTCCTTGTTTTGTTTTGTTTTGTTTTTATGGGTGGAACAATCATATTCGTTGGGAGGAGGTTAAGGGAAAGAGGGTGTCTGTTCAAATTGATAGAGTCAATTGCTAAATTTATCAGTAGGTGGTCTCCCCAGTACCATTATTCTCCATGCTTTTATTGACAGACACAAATGTTGTTTGAACTAGAATTGAACAAAATCCTGGGATACTTATATAATTTCTACTCTATATATTGAGTAAAGATTAATTTACCACTAACAATATTAAAGAAGTCATTTATTTCATTCTGCTGTAATCCTCTACTTTCATATATCAGGCCTTAAAAAAACACACTCACATTAAGAATATGGCTTCAATATACAAGATAATAAATATCCTGATAGGTCATAGCTAACATAAACCAAAAAAACCTAAATTTTTATTGCAATTTGGGTAATCTCTAATATTACTTACACACACACCCCTATTTTCTAGATAAAAGCAAAAAATGACAATAAAACCTTTTTGTTGTTGCTTTTTGTATATCAGCTAATCATGTTCAATACCAAAACCAAAAAAATTAATAGTACATTCTTAATAATGCTATTTATTTATATTACAGTTCAAACCTTATTGAGTATGAGTGCCTGGAATGCAGGTGTTCAACAAATGTTAGTTTACTCTAAATATAATCAAACTCACAACTATTTGAAACATGTGAGAACAAGTAAATGTTTCCTTTCTATGTTTACACTTGCATTGAAAAATACAAATGCAGCTTATATTTAAACAAAAGTTTTAATAGATCAACACATATCTTTATATTTTGGGGCACATGCAGCTATGCAGAAAATATCATCACTGACCATGTTGCTTACACTTAAAAGCTAGCAACAAAGAGTATTTGTGCAGTTACAAGTGCACAAAGCTGAATAAAAATCTGGACAAAATGAAATAAACCCAACTTTCGTTTTTCTATTTTACTCTTAATCTAAGAACTTAGTAATAAATTCTAAGGACCTAATGTACAGCATGGTGACTAGAGTTAATAATACTGTACTGTATACTTGAAATTTGCTAAGAGAGATCTTAAGCATTTTCACCAAAAAAAAAAAAAAGTGAAGTGTGGATGTGTTAATTACCTTGATTGTGGCAATCATCTCACAATGTGTACTTACATCAAATCATCACGCTGTACACTTTAAATATATACAGTCTTATTTGCCAATTGTACCTCAATAAAGCTGAGGAGGGGAGAAATTAGTGATATTAAATTGGCCCATTTAACAGTGACATCTCAATACTAGCTCCAAAGTGCCACTTGGAAATACACTGGATTCTTGGCAATATGTGGAATGGGGAAGGAAGGCTGAATTCTATGCTCACGTTTTGAAGGCAAGACGAAGAATACCATGATGAATTAAATTTAGTCATTTTTTAAATGAAAAATGTTGTTGAAACAATTAAATGTTTACCTTATCTTAACCAATTAATCAACAACAATTAGAGAACAAGTGCTATGTGGATCACTCTGGCTATACCAAAAGGACAATCGAGCAGTGACAATGGTGATAATAGTGGTGTTTGGGTAACATGCAAGGCAAGCTGGCTACTATAAAAGAAAGGGTTTGGGACTAGAAATCAGGAGACAGGGACTTCCCTGGTGGTCTACTGGTTAAGACTCTGTGCTCCCAATGCAGGGGGCCCAGGTTCAACCCCTGGTCAGGGAGCTAGATCCCATATGCCACAACTAAAGATCCTGCATGCCTCAACTAAAGATCCCGCACGCGGCAACGAAGATCTCCCGCGCCGCAAGTAAGACCCAGCACAGCCAAATAAATAAGTAAATATTTTTTTAAAAAATCAGGAGACAGATATTCTAGTATTGGACCTGCCAATCACCTGTGATCCTGGGCAAGTCGTGTGAATTCTCTAGGCCCTAGTAGTTATCTCATCTATTAGATGACAAGGTTGTCCTAGTTGAAAAATTCTAAAGCTTGGTCGTACATTAGAATCACCTGAAGAGCTTTTTTAAATGATCAACATCTGGGTCTCACCCCAGGCCACCTAAATCAGAATCTCTGGAAATGAGGCCAGCCTCTTGTACTTCTATAAAGCCTCGCAGGGTGACTCTAACGTGCAATGAAGTTTGAAAACCACTGCTCCCCTTTCACTTATTCCATACCTTGATTCTGTGCCAGACTAAGAAATTATGTTAACAGTTGAGAATAATCAACTTAAAAGTAAAAACTCTGATTAATCGTCTACTGGCAGGGAAATCTTTCCTGATGACCAGCTCAGGGCTGAGTGCGGTAATCCAATCTCCTTCCACATACAATCACAGCATGAATACATTATGTTATAGATGTCCACTTACATGTCTTCTCCATTAGACTCTAAGTTAAAGTGACCAGATAATTTACGGCCCAAACCAGGGCTCCTTTGAAAAGTGAAACGGGAACTTTTCAAATTACACCCCTATCTGTCTGTATGGTCACCCTACTCTAAGTTCCTTAAGTGCTATGTCTTATCCTCCTTTGATTCCTCAATGCCTAGCACAGTGTCCAACTCACAGGAGGTGCTCAATACACTTGTATGGAACAACAAAGGTAAGTACCCATTTGGGAGTGGTTAATAAATTACTCAAGCTCCATGGCCACACAGCTATCTCAGTGCTCCTAAAAATAATTCCTGGTGTTTAATGGCATCCTTAGCACATCACAGATTCATTTTCACAGGGTAAATGATATTCTATTTGACATAAAAATAAAAATTGAAGTATAACATGACTTGCTCAACATCATTCCCCATCTTGTTAAATAAAGTACATGTAAACTCTTGAAGCTTGGGATTAACATACACAGACTACTATATATAAAATAGATAAGCAACAAGGGCCTACTGTATAGCACAAGGAACTCTACTCAATATTCTGTAATAACCTATAAGGGTGAAGAATCTGAAAAAGAATGAATATATGTATATGTATAACTGAATCATTTTGTTGCACACCTGAAACTAACACAACATTGTAAATCAACTATATGCCAATAAAATCTTTTTTAAAAGATTTTTAATTTTTAAAATAAATAAACTCTTGAGTGCAATGGTATGTCAAAATCAACAAGCGTCTAGAACTTGAAATACAAATTTTGTTCTATTAAATTACAGAATAGTTGAAAACCTTTTTGTAGATATGAATTATTAACTCAGAAAAAAAAGAATACCACTTTCAAGTAACTCTTGAAAGAACTGCTGGCCATTCTATAGAACAATGTTTCTCAGCAGGGCTCATATCTGGAAGCCTTCCTCCAGTTCTCTAAGCTCTAGTGTTTGGGCAAAGGCTGGCAGACCTGAATTAAACACAGCCATCATAACTACACTTTCTTTTACAGAAGTGCAAATATTTTGCTTTGGGAAAACTGCCTTAAAATAACCAACTTTTAAGTAAAGCATTTAAACTATAAATTCACCATTTTAAGTACTTAAAATCTGGTCTAACTATAGTTAAAATAAAATTCTATCTTTTGTACAAATCCAAGTAAAAGTAACACTGCTAAGTGCATTAATACTATAAAGACAGGTGAAACTGGTTAACTACTACTAGTAGTAACAACAACAGCTAACATTTGTGCACGTTTCTATGCCAGGCACAGTTGGAAGCACTTTACAGACAGTAACTCATTTAACCATGCTATCAGGGAGTACTCTTATTATACTCATTTTACACCCTAGCCGATTAAGTAACCTGCCTCAGGTTACAGCTAGTAGGTCTTGGGGCTAGAATTTGAATCCAGTTACTCAATGGCCAAAACCCGCCCTTTCCAGCAACATGCACTGCTGGAAAGTTCACATACGCAGTTTATAGCACTGTCAACTGAGGCAATCCTTTCAGAAAGCAATCAGGAGCCCTGAGAATTTTCTTCTTACCCCAACTGATACAAGATAGATATCTGGGGGTCTATCATACTTGCTAAAATAGATTCACCTCAGCTCTGTTTAAACAAAAATGTTTAACAACTTAAATGCCTAATAATAGGGAAATGGTTAAACAAAGGATACTCACTATAATGACAACTAAGAATAATGGCTAGGAAGACTACAACAGCTGAAAAAAGTTGGTAACAAATGCAGGATTCCCTGCTATCTGAAAGCAGAGCCTTCCAACGAAAACTTTTGTAAGCCAAAATGATGTCAAGTGAAGAAGCAATTATCTTTGGTTGAAAAATCCTTTTAGGATTTCTTTTGATTAGTGAAAACAGGTGCTAATGCAGGTCCTTCGTAAATGTAAAAGCAAAGTGACATAATGTGAACTTTTGAAAAAGCAGGGGATACCTGTACTGACCTTCTGAAAAGCAGATATAAGACTACTTACGCACTTGCGCTATGTTTACAATTATATATGAAAAGGCTGACATAGCTGCACTCAATATATTTCTGCTATTCAAATGTTTTAAACAGAATATTACTTTTATAAGAAAACAATGCACACATTTAAAATATATTATAAAACCATACATGAAGTGTACACTAATATTCAAATATATGTGCACTTCAGCAAATGCCTTCATCAAAGACAGACCAATAGAAGAGAAAAAGGATAGTCTGCCCTTTGTCACAATGTAAGTTTCCTATTTGGATAACCAAGTACAACTTTACTGAGCAAGATTCTCTTTTATTCACTCTACTAGGTATATGTAGGTATATTCCCCAAGAACCAGTAGAAAGGGTCAATCCCATCATCCCTGTCAGTCCTGGCCTGGCTACTAAAAATAGAAACATCTTACAGCTGGAGAAATGTTGAGAGCTGTCAACAAGTCACCTGACCTCCATGCTTTGGTTTCCACATCATTAAAAAAGAAACTAAAGTATAACCCAAATTACTAGAGAGTAATGGATTAAAGTTAATAATATCTGAAAAGGAATGTAAGAAGACAGTAAACTCCACAAACATCTTAAAGTACGCCGTCAGCATCCTCAGTTTCAAGGCCAGACACTAAAGGAGCTGGGGTGTGAATCCTTTCTCTTTGACACTGACAATCCCCTACAGGTCCCCCTTTATAAATGCATCTCCAAAACCCCCGCCCTTGGGGATTCCCTGGTGGCGCAGTGGTTGAGAGTCCGCCTGCCAATGCAGGAGACGCGGGTTCGTGCCCCGGTCCGGGAGGGTCCCGCGTGCCTCGGAGGGGCTGGGCCCGTGAGCCATGGCCGCTGGGCCTGCGCGTCCGGGACCTGTGCCCCGCAGCTGGAAAGGCCCCAGCGGTGAGAGGCCCGCGTACCGCAAAAAAAAAACAAAAAACAAAAAAACTCCCGCCCTCAGCATCCACCTACAAGGTCTTCATCATTTCATTCCCTCAACAACTGTAAACATATTTACACTAGTTAACGGCTATTGCATAACATTTTAAGATTTTCATGCTTTTCATATCTTTTTATGCGTTTATATTACAAAAATCTCACAGAAGAGCACCTTTTCTCTAACTGGCTTGTTGGTCCCTTTCACTAAAAGTCCAACCCCTAACTCGCTCTACCCACAAAGTTCAGTCCACAGCAAATGCCGACCTGAACTGGAAATCAATTCTGAGCCCTACTTTAGATCTAGCGCCAGTTTAAAGAGGTCATTTCTACACCTAGAATAAAATCCTAGAAGGAAACCCCAAGTGTAGTGGTTCAGGTCTTTGATTGTGATAAAGTATAAAAACTGAGCTTTTTCTAAGTTTGCCGACCACACAATAACACCGTCGGAGGGCGTGTGAAGGCATGAACTTTCTAAAAGGTCATAAGACCTTCCGGAAAGCAAAGTGAAACTTAGCGTGGGTTCACACCCCCGGCCTCCGGTCGCACCAGCAGTGCGTGCACTAACGAAAACGCTTGCTTACAAGCAGCACTGATCACACCCCGGTTGCACTGGGCTCCCAGCGGCTACAGAGTCCCGCGCTGAGCGGGAAGAGGAGCCCCCGAGCTGGGCAGGGGTGGGGTCGCGCTCCAAGCGCTGGGGACGCAGGGGGGCGGCGAGGCCGGGCCCTCCCCGAGGCCGAGCGGGGCCCACGCCCCCGGGCTCCGGTCACCCCACCCGGCCCGCTCGGCTACCCGGGCTCACCGGCTCCGGCGCTCTCCATAGCGCTGGCGTTGGCTGGCGGCAAGTCTGTGCAGGCGGCTGCGGCCTGGCGCTGCAACCTGGGGCCAGCCGGGAGGTGGGTGCGGAGGCGGAAGCCGGGGCGGGGCCGGGGGTCGGCGGGCGAGGCGCGGAGGCGGGGCGGGGAGCGGGGGGCGGTGGGGGCTCGGGCCGCGGCGACCAGGCCTGCGGAGGCGCCGAGGCACCAGAGCCGCAGTCCCCGCAGAAGCTGCATGCCCATGTCGGGAGCCCGGAACGAGCGGAAGGGGCCGACCCGCTGCGGCTGCGGTACCGGATTCCGGCGAGAGACGCGGGCCCGGCGCGGGGAGGGCCGGGGGCTCCTCTCTGCGCTGCGACGCTCCGCCCCCGCTCCCGGCCGGGGCCCCCAGCAGCCTTTGGCGGCGCTCAGCAATCTCCAGTGGCGCGGCCTTTAGCGTCCAAGTTTGCAGGGGTGAGATTGGGCCTGGGCTGAAAGCGTTCCCCGATCCTGGGTCTCTTCAGGATCCATGTGTTTAGTTTTAAAAAGGGCTTTCAAAACACAGAGTTGTGATTAAAAAATATTTGGGAAGAGCGAGATGTATAGGAACGAGACCTTGTCCACCTGTATAATTAGATAATTTACTTTGCTTTAAAGAAAAAAACCCAAATTGTGGCGATATCTCAAAGTTTTAACAATGGTTTCACGCCTAGAAATTAAATGGAAAGCAGCTACTGGTGTTTGTAGGGTAAAGCACTAATATGAGTAAAAACAATTTAGTTAATTAATAAAATTAATAAATAAAAAAAACTTTTGAGTTTGGGTCAGAATTGTACTGTAGTTTTCTTTTAAGTGCAAAGAAACCATGCAGTAAGAAAATGAGGTACATCGCTCAACAAATTAATGTACCCTATTTTGCAAATGATAACACTTATCTTTTTTTATTTATTTTTTATTTTTGGCTGTGTTGGGTCTTCGTTGCTGCGCGGGCTTTCTCTAGTTGCGGTGAGCGGGGGCTACTCTTCATTGCAGTGCGCGGGCTTCTCATTGCGGTGGCTTCTCTTGTTGTGGAGCACGGGCTCTAGGCGCGCGGGCTTCAGTAGTTGTGGCACGTGGGCTTCAGTAGTTGTGGCTTGCGGGCTCTAGAGCACAGGCTCAGTAGTTGTGGCGCGGCAACCACAGGCTTAGTTGCTCCGCGGCATGTGGGATCTTCCCGGTCCAGGGATTGAACTCCTGTCCCCTGCGTTGGCAGGCAGATTCTTAACCACTGCGCCACCAGAGAAGTCCCAGGTAACACTTATCTTGAATACATCCTAGAATGGAGATGGAAGCAAGGAACTCACTCAGCCACAATAGTTGACATCAAAACCATACACAAGAAGTCATAAAGCTTGTTACCCTAAAATAATTCTAGCAAGTTGGGTATCTGGTTTGCACACCCATAGCAATTATGGGCTGATTGGAGAGGGACAACAGATTCCTCTAAAATCTACGCTGTCCTGAGGGTGTGCAGGTGAACCAGACAAGTTTTTTCCTTAAGGAGCCGGTCACCTAATAGCAGAGAAAGAAACATGAGTAGATTGCAATAGGTAATACACTAAAAGAAAAAAAAGGAATCCACAGTCAACATTGAAGGGGATCAAAATATGCCACATTAGCATTAAGATAATTTTTGGAGGCAACTGAGAAACGGCAGATACTGAAGGACTCTCTGCCCTCCCCTTTCTGCCTAATAGCGGGGCATCAGTTTTACTTTGTGAAGGTGACGTAAGTTTCCACTTGTAAAGGCAGTGTAGGTACAGGGTCCTAACCACTGGACCGCTAGGGAATACCCGTGAAGGCACAGACTCTTTTAAAAGTGTTTGTTTTCCCAAGTGCATATAGCTTGTTCAATGAACAGTTGTTGAATGAATGAATAAAAGTTTTATAGCCATCAGACCTGTACTGGTATTTGTTTAAAAAAGAAAGCAACACACCCAAATAAATTTCAAAAAAAGAAACAATGTCATGGGTAATCTTAATGTCCTAAAGCTTCACCAGCTTGAGGCTAAAAATCAGTTGATATTAACACTAATACCTAAATCTGGATAGCTAAATTGACCTATTTGTTCCAGCCAGAACTCCAGCCCCTAGTGAAATCCCTCCAAAATACATCTAGGGTTCTATACTGTGCCTGACATCACTAATGAATCTTCCAGGCTGCCACCATGCCCAGTCCTTGTCTCACTGGTCCAGTTTCCTTTCCAGAAAGTCCTCTGTCCACACCAGACATCAGCTGATTGGTGGTTCACTTGGTCATGATGGATCTTCTCAGTCCTCAGGGTGACAATCTCTTGCAAATGAATAGAACAATTCCTCCACCACATGTTATTACACTGCTTAGTGGATAGGGCACAGTGACTGATGCCAGGAAAATTATTTGGACCTCTGAGAGATATAGAATTCATGGAGATAGCATGTTCCTTTTGTTAAAAACGAAACAACAGGCCCAAAATGGAGTCGCTTATGCTAAGCCCCACGTCACCAGAGACTTATAGTTTCTATTCTCCCAGAAATGGAATCTAAAACCAGTCAGTTAGGAATCGTCTGATCAGCACTAGTTAGGTAATCTGCCTGATAGGCCCCTGCCATCCCCTAAAGGGAAGTAACCTTGCAATAACGGACCCAATCTTTTGCCTAGTATAACTTCCTTGTTCCCACTCCCTTCTGCCTATAAAAATCTTTCATTTTGTACCTCTCCTTGGAACTCCTTTCTATCTGCTAGATTGGATGTTGCCAGTTTTGAATTGAGTTTTTGCTCAAAAAACTCTTAAAATTTGTAATATGCCTCTGTTTATCTTTAAACAGTTCACACATACAGCCCTTTTTCTCCCCAGATGACAGTGTACACTGCCAAGATAACTGGATTGGAAGGGTTCCAGTTCAAGCTACCACACTTTTCCTATTCCTCCGCCCACCTCTGACCTCCGACCTCCAGGGCCTGCTGCTGAATTGGCATATTTGTTCTGCCAGGCTCCTTCTGTGTGGTGAGTTCTCTCTTTAGTTCCCTAATTCTCTTTTGTGGTGTGGTCCTGTCCCCATAACCAAAATAATTGTTGTTTTCATTCTGGTCCTAGGAGTTTCTTCGGTCCTCCCCATCAACTACAGCTGTAAATGTTCATCAAGTAGTGAAATGGAGCAGGACCCTGTGGGGCCCTCCTGGTACAAATCCTTTCCGTGTCCCCCGTTTCCTGTTTGTAGGAAATAGGCTTCATTCAGCCTCCTTGACCCTCCCTGAGTTCCAAAGGCAGATTCAAACAGTTGCTAATCAAGGAAGAGAGGGAATTCAGAAAAAAGGGAGGAACAGTCAAGAAACCATCATGCAGCCTTGGGGCAGGGTCCTGGTTCCTCTCAAGGAATCTACATAACAGTATCTTTGAGTTCTTCTGCAGAAGATTCCCCCTGGTGGAGGGTGGTAACTTCAGACTGAGGGCAAGATTCCTGGAGCACTGCCCTGTTACCTCACCACCGACAAATCAGAAGAAAGTCATACACCTTGTAGCCCTCACCCCAAATTTTGCCTATAAAAACTTCTGCAAAACAAACCATCAGGGGCTTCACAGTTTTTTAGGCACGAGCCACCATTCTCCTTCCTTGACCCTGCAATAAACCTTTCTCTTCTCCAAATGCTGACATTGACCCTGCAATAAACCTTTCTCTGCTCCGAATGCTGACATTGACCCTGCAATAAACCTTTCTCTGCTCCAAACTCTGACATTTTGGTTTGTTTGGCCTCACTGTACATCAGGCACAGGAATTTGCATTCAGTAACAGGAGGATGAAGTCATGCAGTTCTACAGGACATGGTCAAATACCAGTAGAAAGTCAACTGAGACCTTTGGTGGCCCAAGGTGACTCAGGATGACATTTCATTTTGTTGGAAGAGGGACATGTGTTTAACAATAAAATGTGCATGCTTTTCAATTAATGTTTGAGTATAGTATTTGTTTAAGAAATCATTTTTATTACATTAAAAAATAATAATAAAGGGGCAAAGGGAGGCCATGTTTATTACATTAAAAAAAAAAGAAATCACTACACCTATTTCATAATAGATTTATTTCAGTAGCCAGACACAGTTAAAGAGCCTGATAATATTAAAAATCAGGGTGAACATTTTAAATTATTTTAAATATTTCTGACTTCAAATTTCAAATTTATGTACATAAATTGTACTGTTTTATACAATTTTTAAATTCAGAAAAACTCATGGAATAACATTAAAATGATCTATAATACATCAACCAGAAGTCTATCTCTCTAGATATACATATGCATACACACACCATTATAGTATATTTTTATAAAAATAGAATCATCTTGCATATGGCTTTTAGCCTGCTTTTTTCCTTGCAACATATTGTGACAAATTTCTCATGTCATTAAAAATTATTTTTTCAATGACTGCATATTAAATCTTTACATAAATGTATCACAGTGTATTTGATCAATTGCCTATTGATTATCGTTCAGTCTCATTTAAATACATCTCAGTTTTTTCATTATTAAAAATATCTCTATGATAAAACTGTATTCTATAAATCTTTGTATATATTTTTTATCATTTCCTTAAAACAAATTCCCAGAAAGAAGTTTGATAGGTAAAAGATTATGAATCATTGTAAGGCTTTTGAAATATATTGCCAAATTATCTACCAATTTACATGCTTATAAGCAGTTTATGAAATTCTAAGTTCTTTCCTCATTTTTCATTTGAAAGATAAAAATGCTTGTTATTTTACCTTGAATTTCTTTAATTGTTAATGAATCTGAATATTGCTGAATGTGTTTAAGAGCCATTTGCATGTCTCTATAAAAAACTTTTGCTTATTTTTCTTCTAGGTTATCTGTTTCTACTGCTTCATAAAATCTGTCTATTTATTAACGATTCTTTTATTTTTGCCGCACCGCACAGCTTGCATCATCTTAATTCCCCAACCAGGGATCGATCCCAGGCCCTAGCAGTGAAAGTGCTGAGTCCTAACTACTGGACCACCAGGGAATTCCCTATTTATCAATATTAATGATTTTAAAACCTTTGTCTTATATATTGAAAACAGTTTCCCTAATTTGTTATTTGCATTTTAAGTTGTGTGCAGTAGTTTTTGGCATGCAGAATTTGAAAATTTGTATATAGTCTTATGTATTAAGTTTCCTTAATGATTATATTTCTTTGCTGTAACAGTTAAAAATATTTTCCTTTCACAGGACTATTTATAGAGCCTTCTACATCCTTATTAAAATTCCTTTACTTGGAATGTATCTTTTTATCCCCCCTTCTTTTTCTTAATTTCTTAAGCAAAAAAAGAGAGCTAAAATGAGGGAAAATGCAAAAGTGGGATCCCTTTAGCTATGTATTTATCTGAAGGTCTCAGCCCCAGGTGGCCTATCCTTAGCTCCAAAAAGTGTCCTCACCACCTTCCTTTTCTCTCCCTGGAGTTTTCTGTGGCCAGCCCTGACATCTAAATTTCCACAGTAGGCATACACAAAAAACATGGCCTTCCTTTCCTGCCCCAGGACCCTTGCCACATATATTACAGCTGCCACACATATTACAGGTAGAGTGACCAATTGTCCCAGTTTGCCCAGGGCTGTTCATTTTTAGCACTGCAGGTCCCATGTCCCGGGAAACCTCTCAGTCTCTGGTGAAACAGATACAATTCTGATCCTCATACAGATGGAGAGAAATTAGATCATGTGTCCAAAGATTTCTCTGGGCTTAGAGAACCAGGAAAGGCTTGAAAGAAGAGGTAATATTTGAGACCAGCTCTGAAAATGGGTGGATTAAGAGAGCTAGAGTGAGAACCGATGGGGTGGGTCACACACTGAAGACTTGGGAGGCGAGACAGTACAAGTAGATGCAAAGGAGAGCCGTTCTCCCAGTTTGACTGGTTCAGGCGGCAGAGGACTGGGAGATAAGGCCAGAAAATTAGTTTAGGACCAGATTATAGGAGGTCTTAAATGCCAGACTAAGCAACTGGGACTCTATTACATAAGAATTAGGATTTGTTAAAGAACTTCCCTTGGGACTGACTTGGTGAAGGATGGCTCTAGAAAGACACATCTTTGAGGTCTGTGCAGGATTTATTGGAGAGGGCTGAGTCAAAACCGCTCATCTAGTCAGTTCACTGTGGTACTCCAGTAATCCACATGGGAGCGTCAAAAACCCAAGCTAAGGTGGTGTGCTAAAAATAAAATCAAAAGTGATAGATTTAAGAGATTGCAAAACAATAGTTGGTGAAACTTTGCAATCAACAATGTGGAGAAAGAAAATTTGTTGGCTGGCACAAAGAGGTAGAAGTGGGGTGAAACCGGTGCTCCCAGAGCAACCAGGAATGAAAAGGATGAAGAGTGAGAGGATGGAGAGAGGGGTAGGTGCATGAGCAAGATGGCAGAAAATGTGTGCTGGATGATGGACCCTGTCCTCCATCTCTCAGAGGTCTTCAGTAAAGTCAATAATTCAATCCACTGATCTTAAGTGTGAGTGAGTTTGTTGTAGAAACCAAAAAGAAAGCTGAGGAACATAGGGCACACAAGAATTCTTGGGCTTGGAGGCTGGAAGGGTCCTATAGTTGTAAGCACCTAAGATTTTGAACTTGAACTTTCACATGCCATCAGAGTTTGAGGCAGTTTCACTGGATCTTGAGGGGCAGGAGTGACATTCAGCTGGGTTCCATTTAGATGCCCACAGAAAGACAGAGATACAATAAAGCAGGAAAATTGAGGAATATTGGGAGTATAAAGTCAGAGCAAGATGAAGCATTGATCTTAGATAGGAGAGATGGGTGGGAAGTAAGCTGGGCTAGATGGATCTTGGTAAGTATTCTGATCAGATGGGACTGTGGTTAAGGGAGCAGCTTTCTAAAGGTGTCAGTTTCCCTAATGAAAATAGGTTTGCTGGAAACATTTGCTGGAAGGAGAAGGCGGTACTGCAGGGAGAATCTTGCGATTTGGAAGTTTTATAGATGTACAAATCGTCCTTGAAACTGTGGTTTTGGATGTGGTCACCCAGGGAGAGTGTATGGAGTTAAGGGACTATGGATGGAACACTTTCACCATCTTTGTGATAACAATCGAAATTAAAAAAAAAAAAAAAAACATTTCATCAGCTGCCTAGATTATTACATGCTTACCACATTTCTTCCTTTCTGGCTAAGAATAAGACAGAATCGCTGTAAGAACATATTCATCAAGAACATGATTCTTCTTCTCCAGTCAGGTGAAAAGGGAACATTTACATATTGTAATGAATATGCTAGCTTGTATCATTACTCAGAGATAATGATGTTCCTAAATCACCATTTGGTTTAGTTTTTATAAAAACAGATCATGTCGGTTTTTCTACCCTAAAGTAGTTAGTGCACCTGACCACATTTTGGACACATGCCAAATTGGGAGATTAGACTTAACAGCTCTAATTATGCTTCCTGAATTTGATTAGTGCTGGGGATTCGTTTCTCATTTGATAGTTTATAGGATTTCTTACCTTGAAACTCTATGTTTTCTTGGCTATTTTTTATATCATACACATCATGTAAACCTTCATTATACTTTGCAGTAGAGCATTCTGCATTAATGATTTGTTGTTGTCACTCTCTAGTCAGATCTCCTGAATACTAAAAGGAAAGTGTTAAGAGGTATGTTAAATTCCACTTTCTGGGGTCATCAAGGCTGTATATTATTATTTGTTGGTTTCATCTTCCTCTTCACATGCTAGAAAGTATTAATGCAGTTTATGTTTAAATTTGTTATTTTTCACTTCAGTTATTTTCAGGGAGATATTAACATGGATTATATTAATAGGATATTAATATCTGGCTTAGTAGATTTCACATCTTTCTAAATTTAGTCATCTCATGGCTTACTTGGCATAAGTGTTCCGTGTTTTTTACCTGTGTAATTGATATTTAAATCATTACACAAGACTTCACTGGCAAGACTAATCTTATTTGCATGCAATCAGAGTATAATTGACAATCATATTACGAGGTTTTCTTTGAATAATTAAGAAGTAGATGATATAAGAAATAGAAAAAAAAAAATAGAGTTTAAAAGTCCCAGAAGGAAATAGAATCAGAATTCAAGGAAACTTGAGTCTATTCTCCCTTGTACAGTAAAGGATTTTCTTACTGATAGTCACCTATTTGAATACATTCACTACCTAACAGCTTTTTGCCTAGATAGTATGTGGTTTCAATTCAAAGAATATCTTTCATTGTCTATTGACACATATCTATGTAATGAAAGAAAGCCAAAATAATTATAATCAACAAAACTGGAAAAATCCCCTCTCTATAATGTATCAACTGCCCAAGATCTGACTCTTTCAACCTTTATCACTTTGTAGTAACATAGTACAGTTTATAGACATAATTTGTACATGTAGACAAATAATGTATAATAGTTTACACCACTTTTATTTAATATTTTTCTAATAGCTATTTCAAATGGGTATTTTTATACATAGCATAATTTGCACTATATCGTAATGTTTTAATGTATGATACCGTCATCTGTTTAACCAGTCACTAAAGCTTGGTCATTTTGACAAAGTTGGCTTTCCAGTAGAAAGCACTTACAAATGTCCTTGGATTTTTTTTCCTTTCTTTTGTATTATTTTCTTGACGCATATATCAAAAGTAAATTTACCAAGTTAAGAGAAACTTATTTGCTTTTTCGACTTTTGTTTAGTAGTATATCAGATTGCTCTACAGGTTAAAAAAAACAAAAAGGTAGTGTAAAAGACATCTGCTCCCCAAAAGCCCTCACTACATTGGGCTTATTATTTATTTGGTACTTCCTAATTCTCTACAGTTGCACTTCTTAAATCATCAGCAATGCTAAAATTTTTCCAAAGGTCAAATATTTATCAAGTACCTAATATTTGCCAAAAATTCACTGGATCTTATAAATAGGCATCATTGTCCATAGGCAGCATAGGAGTGGTTAAGAGCATAGACTCTGAAAGCCAGATTGCTATCTGTGATGAGCTTTGGAAGCAAGCCTCCCATACAATCAGGATTGCCTACCCAATTAAGTATGAGTTCTTGGGCTCTGCATTCAAGGTCTGCCATGGCTCATCTCTACACACTTCTTTATTGGGGGAGGGAGGTTGTTATTATTTTTTAACACCTTTCAAATACATCAGGCAAACTAATAAATTAACTATTTCCTAAGCATCCTTGAAGACCTCCAAAAACTATATTCTAGTGTATGATGTAAACTTCATCTAAAATATCTTCTTCGTTACCTGTAGAAAAAATTTCAGTTCTTCCTTAAATCTCCATCTCATATGTCTCCTTCATCTGATCTTTCCAACCAAATGGGAATATTCTCTACTCTAAAAATCCCCTGAGCTTTATTCTCTTTTGCAGTAGTTAAAATATTCTACCTTCCATGATAGGTAATCCTTTTATTGGATAGTTAGCACCTTAAGGGAGCCTAACACTTTGCTTCATACTTAAGACAGACTTGATTTTTTTTTTTCTGAAACAAATGACAAATTGATTGATCTACACTTACACACCAAAGCCTTATCTCATCCATGCTATAAAAATGAAGTGGAAAATCTAGGCAATTTCCAGGTGATTTTAAACAATATATATTTTTTAATTTTTATTTATTTATTTACTGGCTGCATCAAGTCTTAGTTGCAGTGTGCAGGCCACCCTTTATTTGTGGCATGCCAGCTTCTCTCTAGTTATGTCACATAGGCTCCAGAGCGCATGGGCTCATTAGTTGTGGTGCGCGGACTCTCTAGCTATGGTGTGCGGGCTCAGTAGTTGCGGTGTGCAGGCTCAGCTGCCCCACGGCACGTGGGATCTTAGTTCCCCGACCAGGGTTGGAACCGGCGTCCCCTGCATTATAAGATGGATTCTCAACCACTGGGCCACCAGGGAAGTCCCTAAACAATATTTTTGAGTTGATGATGCAGCAATTTCCTCACCAAAACCTTTGAGTGGCTACACTTTTTTTCAATTTTTGCTTCGTTTCCACTATAGAGATTTGACTTCCATAATTCCCATGGTTGAATCTCAAAGTAATTGACCCCAAGACCTTGAGCTAATCTTGACAGAAGCAAGAAATTTACCAGCAGTTTTGTTTACCAATATGGAAGGACTTAGAGCTTCAGACTCCTCAATTATGTGCTATTATTATTGCCTAATAATCTCTCTTCTCTCCAACAATTTTTAAAAACCATCTCTTTGTCTTTGGAGCACTGTAGTTTTACTTTTCTGGATCTAGACATGAATTTATTTTCCTTACCTGCTGGGAAACATGGGGCTTCCTGAATCTGAGAATTGGTATCTCTCAACAATTCAGGAAAATATACAACCATTGTTTCTTGTATCATTGCCTCATCCTCATAATCTCTTTCCTTCTTCTAGAATTCTAATTAAATTGTGTTAGAAATCCTCTTTGTCTTCAATTCGTTTTAACCTCTCTATATTATTCTCCATCTCCTAGTCTTTCTGAGCTTCATTTTGGATAAGTTCTTCAAATGTTTTCTCCAGTTCACTAATCCTTCCTACAACTTTGTCTAATAGGTTATTTACCCAACCACTGAGTTTTGAATTTCAGGCATTATATTTTTCATTCATTCATAGGCCTCTATTTGTTTCTTTTTCAGGTCTCCTTGTATTTTTTTTTTAAGTCTGTTGCTCATGTTTCCAGGTCTCTCCTTTTAAGTTTTTAAACATGTTAATCACATTATTTTGTATTCTAAATGTGATAATTCGAATTTCTGAAGTCTTTGTGGATTTGACTATACTTCCTGGATTTTCTTCCTGATTCATACTTATACTTCCTTTTTCTTCTTATATATTTTGTGAGTTTTTATTGTGAGCTTATGTTGGATTTTAACCTGAGGAAATTTTTAGAAACCTGGTTTGAAGTTACATTCCTCCAAAAAGATACAGGTTTGTTTCTATGTCACCAGGGGGCACTATTAACCAGGAACAGTTTAAATTTGCTCTTTGATGTTTCATACCACATAGGTAGGGTTGCCAAATAAAATACAGGACACCTAGTTAAATTTAGATTTCAGATAAACAACAAACACTTTTTAGTGCAATATTTGGAACATATACTAAAAAATTATTCTTTGTCTGAAATTTACTGGGCATCCTCTATTTTTATTTGCTAAATCTGGCAACTGTACACATAAGTAGCTTGAAATTGGCTTCAAACTCATGTAAGGGCTTGCTTAAGTTTATGAATTCTCAGGGAATTTTTTTTTTCCATTCTCCCAGGGCAAAGGTTGAGACAGGTTAATTTTCAGTGTCTTCTTCTTTAAGGTGGATTTATTTCTTGCTCATTCTTATAATGATAGCATTGTTCATTAGAATCTCAGATCTATGCAGTGATCTCCCATAGATCCTTGGCTTTATCTGCTATCCTCTGCACTCCATGTAATTATCAAAATGTAAATACAGGGTCCCTTAGGTTGACCCTTAGTGTGAAAATCAGCTTTACAGATCACTTACCTTTTAGAAGTATTTTCTTTTCCTTTTTCTTCTTCTTTTTTTTTTTGTTTCTATAGATTCATTACTGTCTTGCCATCTCCATGAAACATTAAAAAATATTTCTAGGTAGTTTATCCAGTATTTCTAGTTGTTTTTGGCAGCAAGGGATTAAGGAGATGATGTTGTGAGGGGGAGTCATCCAGAGTATCTCAAATGATATTCTATCAGAACCATATGTCCTTCAGTCCTTTTTACTTGCTGGCTCTGATATCTGGTATCCTTGGTATCTCCTCCAATTTTTCATATTCCTTGCCAGTCAGTAGGTGTAATCCAGAATAGTTAGTATCATTTGACTTTGCTTTCATACTCTGCAAAGGATGGTGATCGGTCCAGTGACAAACTGGCTCTGAGCTCCATCTAATGACTTGGGCTCACTGCCACATCTATTTGCTACCAGTCAGTGCTTTTTCTCTGAGGTTAGAACCTACTTCCCTGTGCCCTAATCTCTTGAGGAATTTTATAAAATATAGGTCGATCTAATGCTGCCACCACCACCACCCCAACTTGTTTTCCCAGTTAGTCCAAAGGAATCCTATTCTTTTTGGTGTTTCTGGAACCACACCTAAGACTTCTCATGGGATTAGCCTTAGATTATTTTTCTAGTTGCCATTAGGAAGATCTGTTTTCAGAGCAGGGTTAGATTCCCCTGGGCACCCCTGCCTTCATGGGTGAATGACCAGCAGCATCTTTCTCCTATTAGTCTCGACATCAGAGTTTTAATTTGTCTTTTTTCTAGGACCACTCAGCAAGGTACATTCCTAGTACCAATGGTGTGCTGGAGCTGACTCATACCAAATTACAATTGCAATAGCCAATTGTTGAACTTCAGGAATTTTGAAAGCTGGTGATTAAGACCAGCTACTATTAAAAATTAAATTATATCTTTGACATAAATCACAGCAAGATCCTTTTTGACCCACCTCCTAGAGAAATGGAAATAAAAACAAAAATAAACAAATGGGACCTAATGAAACTTAAAAGCTTTTGCACAGCAAAGGAAACCATAAACAAGACGAAAAGACAACTCTCAGAATGGGAGAAAATATTTGCAAATGAAGCAAGTGACAAAGGATTAATCTCCAAAATTTACAAGCAGCACATGCAGCTCAATATCAAAAAAACAAACAACCCAGTCCAAAAATGGGCAGAAGACCTAAATAGATATTTCTCCAAAGAGGATATACAGATTGCCAACAAACACATGAAAGAATGCTCAACATCATTAATCATTAGAGAAATGCAAATCAAAACTACAATGATACAATGAGGTATCACCTCACACCAGTCAGAATGGCCATCATCAAAAAATCTACAAACAATAAATGCTGGAGAGGGTGTGGAGAAAAGGGAACCCTCTTGCACTGTTGGTGGGAATGTAAATTGATACAGCCACTATGGAGAACACTATGGATGTTCCTTAAAAAACTACAAATAGAACTACCATATAACCCAGCAATCCCACTACTGGGCATATACCCTGAGAAAACCATAATTCAAAAAGAGTCATGTACCAAAATGTTCATTGCAGGGCTTCCCTGGTGGCGCAGTGGTTGAGAGTCCACCTGCCGACGCAGGGGACACAGGTTCGTGCCCCGGTCCAGGAGGATCCCACATGCCACGGAGCGGCTGGGCCCATGAACCATGGCCGCTGAGCCTGCGCGTCCGGAGCCTGTGCTCCACAACGGGAGAGGCCACAACAGTGAGAGGCCCGCGTACCACAAAAAAAAAAAAAAAAAAAAGAAAATGTTCATTGCAGCTCTATTTACAATAGCCAGGACATGGAAGCAACCTAAGTGTCCATCAACAGATGAATGGATAAAGAAGATGTGGCACATATATGCAATGGAATATTACTCAGCCATGAAAAGGAACAAAACTGAGTTATTTGTAGTGAGGTGTATGGACCTAGAGACTGTCATTCAGAGTGAAGTCAGAAAGAGAAGAACAAATACCAAATGCTAACACATATATATGGAATCTAAAGAAAAAGAAAAAGAAAGTGGTCATGAAGAACCTAGGGGCAAGACTGGTATAAAGATGCAGACCTACTAGAGAATGGACTTGAGGATATGGGGAGGGGAAAGGGTAAGCTGGGACAAAGTGAGAGAGTGGCATGGACATATATACACTACCAAACATAAAATAGATAGCTAGTGGGAAGCAGCCGCATAGCACAGGGAGATCAGTTTGGTGCTTTGTGACCACATAGAGGGGTGGGATAGGGAGGGTGGGAGGGAGGGAGGTGCAAGAGGGAAGACATATGGGGACATATGTATATGTATAACTGATTCACTTTGTTATAAAGCAGAAACTAACACACCATTGTAAAGCCATTATAGTCCAATAAAGATGTTAAAATAAATAAATAAATAAAAGAAAAAAATTAAATTATAAAAATTATAGTTAGATAAATCTTAAAAGATGGTAAGTATAAAACTCTTAGAAAAAAAATATAAGGATCAATCTTTGTGCCTTAGGCAATGATTTCTTAAATATGACATGAAAAGTAAAAATGACAAAAGAAAGAAAGTAGATAAATCGGACTGCATCAAAATTTAAAAGTTTAATGCTTCAAAGGACACTTCTAAGAAAGTGAAAATGCAACCCATACAATGGGACAAAATATTTGCAAATCATAAATCTGGTTAGGGACTTGTATCCAGAATATGTTTTTTAAAACTCTTGTAACTCGATAATAATAAAAACAAAAAACCAATTAAAAGATAAATGATTTGAATAGACATTTCACCAAAGTAGATATACAAATGGCCAATAAGCACATGAAAAGATCTTCAACATCATTAATCATTGAGGAAATGCAAATCAAAACCCCAATAAGGCACTTACCCACTAGGATGTCTATAATCAAAATACAAACAATAATATACTGGTGAGCATGTGGAGAAATTAGGAATGTTCAGAATAGGCATATCCATAGAAACAGAAAGTAGATTTGTGGCTGCCTATAGCTGGGAGGCAGGGGAAGGGTTGATGACTGCTAATGGTAATAGGGTTTCTTTTTGGAATGTTGAAAATATTCTAAAATTAGATTGTGGTGATGGCTGCACAACTTTATAAATATACTAAAAATCATTGAATTTTATCCTTTAAATGGATGAATTGTATGGTATATGAGTTATATCTCAATAAGATTTTATTTGAAAAAAGATAATAAATATTTAAAACACACCATTTTCTAATTATTTTACATTACCTATGCTCTTGAAGTTATTTACTAAGAGATGGTACCCAAGTGCCCCTAGAACATAGGATCAAATTGTACATGATGTTAAACCAGCAAGGACTGTTTATCTCAACTAAGATCTTGTTTATTTCTTTATATCACACAGCCAGATGGCAGTGAGTGATAATACTCTGTACTAATCCCTTGGGAAGACTCGTTAGCTTGAGCTTTAGACGCAAACAATAATGATCTGTACCATTAAGAGAAATATAACAATGCCAGAAAGGGCTTCATGACAAATAAAATGATTGGAATGTGGTTATATATACAGAAGATCTCCTCAGTCATCCTGCTGCACTCCATCAACAAAAATTTGTTGAGAATTATAGAAAATGCAAAAATGAATTAGATCCTGTTTCTGTACACAGTCAAGGCCCAGTCAAGAAAATAGAAAGCAATTTAAATATTTAAAGCTAAAGGCATTTAATACCAAGAAATAGGTATTTATAAACTTTTGAAAGGATTTAAGGGGTGAAAGTCAGAGGAGATACCACCAGCTTTCAGATTCACTAAAACTGAATCTGAAACTTCTTGCTTTCATACGGAAGTCAGGAAGATGAAAGGGACCAAAATCAATAATCCTCGTTGCCCTGCCGCCCTGGGGTGACAGGCTGGACAGGAAATATGGAAGTTGCTGCAAATAGTCCCATCTTAAATTCACACGTCCATGGCCACTGCCGCGAAAGAGAATGGCTTGCTTCTATCTCTCCTGAATCTAAACTGTATTTGTAAGCCTTCTGGCAAGGAACTACTTGGAAAATGTAGTTCTCATTCATCCAGTCCCTGCAATGAATGAAAGGGAGAGAATCAAAGGGATTGGAAATGGTGCTAAGTACCAACAAATAAGATATGACTCATTACCCTAAGGGTAGTCAGATAATGTTCTGAGACTAAATGTAGTATGCGTTAGAGATTGTTTCTTTGTGGCTGCATATGCAAGTTGCAGAAATCTAATCTTTCCCTTGGGTAACTGGACACGCCTGGAACCACTGGACTCCTAGGCACTTTACCAAGTTAGCACGCCCTGATTTCTTAGGAGTTTATCTCCCACCCTCTGGCAGAGGTCTTAAGAAACGTAAAGGTACCTGTGAATTCTTCTCACTTGTTCCAATCATCATTACATCACTAATATACAGTGGACCAGTGTGAAGTCCTGTGGTGTGACAAGACTATCGAATTCCCTGTGGACTAGATTATGACAGAGAGCTGGAGATCTGATACAGCCTTGGGACAGGACTCTTGTGTAATGCTGGGTAAAAGTAAGCTGTTTCCGGTCTTTACTTATTAGCAAAGAATAAGAGTCAGAGAAAACTAGAGCTTGTAGGCTGACCATTTTTTGTTTTGTAAACAAAGTTTAATGGGATCCTAGCCGGTTCCCATTCATTTATGCATCATCTATGACTGCTTTCACCTTACGACACCAAACTGAAAAATTGGGACAGAGACCTTACTGATCAGCCCAAATAGCACCCTCAAATAAAGATAAATAGCAATAAAACAAAGTTTTAAGTTTACTTCTAAAAGTAAATACTAAAACGTATTTATAAGCGTTAAAACCAAATACTGTTTCCTGAGACTTGAAATAATAACTATTTAAGTGGACTTTTCCCCTCAGTCTTCACATTATAGTATAAAATAGCCAGAGCTGTGCTGCTTTCAATCTCTGATAAAAAAATAATAATAAAATTAAATTTAAAAACTGTTTACAAAAATCTGTGTATTCTTTACATGATTGGACAAAGTTATTTCCCATATTTGACTGACAATTTGTTATTCTAATGATGCACATTTAAAAATTTTGTTTGTTTGTTTGTTTGCCTGTTCTGAAACAACTCCAGTGCAAATTTCAGCACAAGTCAGGACACCCTCATTTGCAATTCGCTGGGCGTCACTGCTGAAATGCCATATTGACCTGAATGAAGAGAGGCTGGTCTACAGTATAGACCCAGAGTTCTCTGTTTGTCGAGTAAACACACTCACTTCAAAATCTAGATGTGGGTGGAGAAAAGGCAATGGCAAATGTTGACTCTCTGATCTTTTAATTTGTAGTGCCATTTGTAGACGTTTTTCTTATATTTTTGAATTCTCATTTCCCCATAATAATTTATAATTATATAATGTTTCATAGGGTTAGAGTCTTCAATATCCGTATCATCCCAGAAAGTGTTTTCTTATCACATTTCATAGTTAAGGAAACTGAGGCTCAGAGTCAGTAAATCACCCAGCTTCACAGAGAAAAAGACTGAAGAGAACAAATATTCACCAAACACCCACTATATTATAGGAACCATCTTAAGCCGGAACACATCTTGATTTTTAGACTCCAAGTCCATTATTCTTACCAGACAATTTATTAATTTCAATCATTATGAGCATTGGGGATGGTTACATAGCGGTGGTGATAACTTTTAAACACAAAAAAATATACCAAGCACTGCACCCAAACTGAGAATAAGATGACTAGGAAGATGGGAGACACAACTATAAAACTTTATGGCAAAATAATATGTTTATATTGCTACAAGAAGAATAAAACTGAAGAAAAGGAAGTACTTTATAATAGTTTATTTGTGACGTTCTGAAATACCTAACCACAGGAAGTTGTAAAGTGTCTATGGATTATTATTATGATTATTACAGATCAAACATCTTTTGGAAATGATTCAAATACAGTCCTGCTTAAATTCAGAAGCTGTATGAAATGTTTCCCTCCTCCATTCTGTAAGCAGATAGCTTAGGAGGTCCCCAGAGAAAGAAAACCAGGAATGGCTTTCTTGACATAAGAGAAGCCATCTTTGCTCTAAGTCATTTTGTGATCTAAGCCTGGCTACAGTGCTTTCCCTTGAATAGGTCTCAGTAATCAGTGATCTTAAGGGAAGTAAGGGCATTCAAACGCAAAGGAAAAGCAGTTAAGAAACAGTTCAGCAATAAAAGAGTCCTAGTTCCTTCTCAAGGCATATGCATAACAATTTGATACAGTCTTAGACTTCTGCAGGAACTAAAGTCCCCACCCAGGTGGGGGATGGAATGAAGATGTTGACCTTCCAGACTTCAATCTACTAAGGCTTGGACTCTGTTGACCTTTGCCCCAATTCTATGCTGAATTCTCCTCTGCTCAGGCCCCTTCATGAATATGCATACACCCTTAGCTTAAAGCTTCCTCAGTTTTCCTGTTTGGGGAGACACTGCTTTAAGAAAGATCCCAGGTGTTTTCCTTGATTGCTGCAAGTAATAAATCCTTCCTTCTCCCACTCTTTGGCTTGGTTGTATCTTCTGGCTCAACACCAGCAAAGAGACTGTTTTTGGGTAACAGTTCTATTATTCTATGATACTGTCTCTAGTAACAGGGTGTTTGTTTCCCCGACTTTAACATCCTATAAATCTGTTGGGAAAGAGTTTTAATCTCAGATGTGGATGTGCTTTTTGAATTATCCGTCATCAAGCTGTGTGCAAATATGCAGCAGGAATAAGTATGCCTTTCTTTAGCTTCTTGCTGAGGCTGCATGATTCCAGATTCATCAGAGTTACTAATTTACTAATTTGTCTGATAAACCTTTATTATATACACCCTATGTGCTAGATTTGTGAAGACTATTAAACAACTTATTAAATCCTTTCCTACATAATAGATTTTGAGTGGCCTAGTCAAAACCAATGCTAGTGGCACATAACCTTAATTAGAAAGGTTAGATAATATACAAAAGAAACTAAACAAGCATCCTTTTGCCATCTAGGACAGGGGTCAGCAGACTTCTTCTGTAAACCGCTGGACTAAATATTTTAGGCTCTGCGGGGCCTTTATGGTTTTTGTTGCAACTACGTAACTCTCCATCACAGTGCAAAAGCGGCCATGGATAATACATAAATGAATGAATGTGGCTGTGTTCCAATAAAATTTTATTTATGGACACTGAAACTTGAATTTCAGATAATTTTCATGTGCCACAAAATACTATTCTTTTTATTTGTTAAAAACCATTTGAAATGTAAAAACCCTTCTTAGCTTGCACACCATGCAAAACAGGCTATGGACCATAAATTGTCAATCCCTGATCAATGAAATTACTATCTATGAAAGAAAATACAGTTGTAGATGAACATGAAGGATGCGGGTAATATAATATTAAAATAAGTATAAAACTCAATGTTAAATATTTAAAATATTTTCATACCAAGAGTTGGAAAGATGATACAGTATTATGTGGGTTCCATATCTCGATGGAGTAGACCTACCTCTCCTTAGATGAGTAATTTCAGCAATCCGTAGGGGAAGAATCTGAATGACTGCATACAAAAAAATGAAAAATAAAGACATGATCCCTTCAGATTCCTCATAGTTCTTAGCCTTATGTTGTCTGGAAGTTGAATTTCTTCCCATACAACTCTCTATACTTGGATTCTATTTTTTGTTGTGGTTGTTGTTGTTTTTTAAATAACTGACCTGTGTATTAATCAGGGTTTTCTGGAGAAACAGAACCAATGGAAATATATATATACACACACATATATAATATGTGTATATATATGCGTTTTTAATAAGAAATTGGTACGTGCAATTATGGAGGCTGAGAAGTCCCATGCCCTGAAGTCAGCAAACTGGAGACCCAGGAGAGCCAGTGGTATAGTTCCAGTCTGAGTCTGAAAACCTAAGATCCAGAAGTGCCAGTGGTGGAAGTCCCAGTCCTAGAGCAGAAAAAGACCAATGTTCCAGCTCAAGCAGTAAGGCAGGGAAAGTATATTCTTTCTTCCTTCACCTTTTCATTCTATTCAGGCCCTTAATAGGACTGAATGATAGCTACCTACTTAGGGGAGGTGTGATATTGTGATTTATAATAAGAAATATAGTTTCCAGTGGTGATGACCTCCCCCACAAGAGCATGCCTCTTGCAAAGGACCTCCTTCATTCCTCTCCAGAAGAGGAGAACAGGAAGCACAAGAAGAAGCACCTGGTACAGAGCCCCAGTTCCTACTTCATGGGTGTGGAATGACCAGGATGCTGTAAAATCACCACCATCTTCAGCCATGCACAAATGGTGGTTTTGTGTGTTGCCTGCTCCACTGTCCTCTGCCAGCCTACAGGAAAAAAAAGCAAAGGTTTACGGAAGAATGCTCCTGTAGACAGGAGCAGCCCTGAAAGCACCCTGAACTAAGGTGGGTGGGAAACCATTCCAATGAACACATTTTGGATTTAAAAATTGTGTGTGTGTGTGTGTGTGTGGAAGAGGGGGGCAGCTTTGTCCCCATTTCTGGCACAGAGCTCCCAAAACCCTTGGAATTTCCTGAGTGATAAGAGAAAAGGAAGGATCTTTTGTTTAATATTTGATCTGTTGTCCTCAGTTCCTGAAGTTGCTTCAGATCCATGAAGGTGAAATGGGTGTCCTGTTATTCAGAACAACAACTGAATTTATGTTAGTGATGTGACTTTTGGAAATCCACTAAACATGGTGGGGAAGGTAAGGCTGGTAGCCAGGGGAGTCAACCATGTGATTAGAGGTTTGGAACTTTCAGTCCCACCCCCTGGTCTCCTGGGAGAGGAGAGAGCCTGGAGATTTGACTTTAGTCACCAATGGCCAATGATTTAATTAATCATGTCTATGTAATGAAGCCTCCATAAAACCCCCCAAAGAAGAGGGTTCAGAGAGCTTCCTGGTTGGTGAACACCAGGCTGGAGATGCAGGGAGAGTGGTGTGCCTGGAGAGGGCAGAGAAGCTCAGCCCCATTTCCCTCATTTACCTTGCCTTCTGAATCTCTTCATCTGGCTGTTGGTTCACATCCTTTAATATCCTTTGTAACAAGCTGGTAATCTAGTAAGTAAAATGTCTCTCTGAGTTCTGTGAGCTGCTCTAACAAATTAATCAAACCTGAGGAAGAGGTTGTGGGAACCTCCAATCTATGGTCAATTGGTCAGCAGCATAGGTGATAATCTGGGTTTGTGATTGGCATCCAGAGGGGGAGGGGCAGCTTGCAAGACTGAACCCTTAACCACTGGGATCGGATGCTATCTCTGAGTAGACAGTGTCAGAATCGAGTTGAATTTAGGACATCAAGGACATCAAGGTGGTGTAGGAGCTCCTGAATGATAGCTACCTACTTAGGTAGGTAGCTATCATTCCACTACCACGTCGGAATTGGTACCCTTTCCGGAGGGGAATCTGCTCCAGAAACACACTCACAGAGACACCCAGAAATAATGCTTAACTATAGATCTTGGCACCCCACGGCGCAGGCAAGTTGACACAAACTTAACCATTACACCTGTATTTCCAAAATTATGGAAATACACTTGTAGATAGTATGATAGAAGGTAGATAAATGGTGTATGGTGAGAAAATCTATCAGCTCTCTTACTAAAATCAGACACTAGTCATCCAAGCTTTGGAATGGAGGGAAGACCTTCAAGTGAAGGCTGTGACTGGAGTTTGGAGTGGGCACTGGAATCCACAGGCCTGAATAGAGTCTCCAGAAATTCCCTGCACTGAACATCCCTTGTTCCCTACCTCAAGTGTTTTTGCACATTTTTTACTCCACTGCTGTAGCAAACAGCTTCATGCAGTTAGCACCTGCAGTTAGCACCTTGCCTCAGTTGCTCTTTTTTTTAAAACGTTTATTTATTTATTTGGCTGCGTTGGGTCTTCGTTGCGGCATGCGGGATCTTCGTTGCGGCATGTGGGATCTTAGTTGTGGTGTGCAGGCTCTTCGTGGGCTTCTCTCTAGTTGTGGCATGCAGGTTTTCTCTTCTCTAGTTGTGGCACTCAGGGTCCAGGGCAAGTGGGCTCTGTAATTTGCGACATGTGGGCTCTCTAGTTGAGGCGCACGAGCTCAGTAGTTGTGGCGTGTGGGCTTAGTTGCCCCGCGGCACGTGGGATCTTAATTCCCCCCCTCCCCCCGACCAGGGATCGAACCCGTGTCCCCTGCATTGGAAGGCTGTTTCTTTACCACTGGACCACCAGGGAAGTCCCCTCAGTTATTTTAACCCCCATTTTTACCTTGGGGCTTCCCTGATAGCATAGGGTGAAATGTCTACAAAGACCTATCTGGCATTCAAGGAAATGCAGACTGGAAGTGTGAGAGTTTTATGCTTCGGGGGACAGCCCTTGGCTGGTGTGGGACAGGAGCCAGTAGGTCCTAGGCTCCTCTTCCTTCCCTTTATGGACAATTCTGAGGCTCTTTGAAAGGTCCTGGCAAGATAGCATCTTTTATTGGCTTTCTCTTCTCTTTTACTCAGGCTCTGCTTTGAAGGGTGAGTAGGATACCCACAGGGTCTGCTTGGGTTATCATAACAAAATACCATCGACTAGGTAGTTTAAACAACAGAAATTAATTTTGTCATAGTCCTAGAAGCTGGAAGTCCCAGATCAAAGTCTGGGAGGGTTGGTTCCTACTGAGAACTTTATTCCTGGCTTGTAGATAGTCGTCTTCTTGCTATGTCCTCACGTGGCCTTTCCTCGGTGTGTGTGCAGAGAGGGAGCGTAAGCTCTCTGGTGCCTCTTTTGTATGGGCACTAATCCCATTGGCCCAGGCCTGACTCTGTTGACCTCATTTAAACCTAGTTACCTCCCAAAGACCCCATCTCCAAAAACCATCACATTAGGGGTTGGAGATTCAATATACGAATTTGGGAAGGACACAAACATTCAGTCCATAACACAGGATAAGACATTCACCTTTCCCTTGGGGAATCACTGTCTTATTTTTACTGGCACAGTAATCCTGGCTTCAGAGGCCACCACTCATTCCTTTTTTTAAAAATTAGTTAGTTAATTAATTAATTAATTAATTTTTGGCTGTGTTGGGTCTTCACTTCTGCGCACAGGCTTTCTCTAGTTGCGTGGAGCCAGGGCTACTCTTCATTGTGGTGCGCAGGCTTCTCACTGCGGTGGCTTCTCTTGTTGCGGAACACAGGCTCTAGGAGCGTGGGCTTCAGTAGTTGTGGCACGCGGGCTCAGTAGTTGTGGCTCACGGGCTCTAGAGCACAGGCTCAGTAGTTGTGGTGCACAGGCTTAGTTGCTCCGCAGCATGTGAGATCTTCCCGGACCAGGGGTTGAACCTGTGTTCCAGGCACTGGCAGGCAGATTCTTAACCACTGCTCCACCAAGGAAATCCACCACTCGTTCTTTTTTTTTTTTTTGCGGTACGCGGGCCTCTCACTGTTGTGGCCTCTCCCATTGTGGAGCACAGGCTCCGGACGCGCAGGCTCAGCAGCCATGGCTCACGGGCCCAGCCGCTCCGCGGCATGTGGGATCTTCCCGGACCGGGGCACGAACCTGTGTACCCTGCATCGGCAGGCGAACTCTCAACCACTGCGCCACCAGGGAAGCCCCACCACTCGTTCTTTAATGCTCTGATCCAAGCCTTAGTTGGTAGCCATAATTAGTGAAATGAATTAATTTCTTGTAGGAGCTGAGTGATATTATTGTGGTTAATTATAGAGAACATGGGCTATAAAATAAGGTTTCCTCTTAGTTCTCTGAGGGCTCCAGTGGGAGCCTAGCTTAGACTTGCCGCTCTGATGACTGATATCAGATTACCCTAGATTAGGTGTTCTCAGCCCTGTCTGCACAATAGAATCATGGGGGAGAAGGGTGAAAAATACCAATGCCTTAGCTCATCTCCAGCTTCTAATTTGGTTGCTCTGGTTCAAGGATTGAAGCTTCAGTATTTTTAAATTGTAATGTGCAGCCTTAGAGGTGCAGGCTACAGTCCAACCATCCTACACTGGCCTATACAAAATTGTCCACTACCTGCTGTGAATTTTAAGGTTTAATGTGGGGCTATATTTAACAAGAGGCCAAGCAACAGTTAATTTAAAAAGCTCTTTGAGGGACTTCCCTGGTGGTCCAGTGGGTAAGACTCCGAGCTCCCAATGCAGGGGGCCTGGGTTCGATCCCTGGTCGGAGAACTAGATCCCACATACATGCCGTAACTGAATCCGCATGCCACAGCTAAACATGCCACAGCGAAGATCCTGACTGCTGCAGCTAAGACCTGGCACAGCCAAAGTAAATAAATAAATATTTTTAAAAAACTCTTTGAATCTCTAGAGAAAATAAACACTATCATGTTTAAAAACAAAACAATGTACACCAATGTGCATAGCAGCATTTTTCACAACAGTCAAAGGGTGGAAACAACCCAAAGGTCCATCAACAGATGAATGGATAAACAAACTGTGGTTTATACACACAATGGAATATTATTGAGCCTTAAAAAAGAATGAAATTCTGTTACATGCTACAACATGAATGAACCTTGAAAACATTACGCTAAGTGAAATAAGCCAGATACAAAAGGACAAATATTGTATAATTCCACTTATATGAGATTCCTAGAATAGGCAAATTCATAGAGACAAAATAGATTAGAAGTTGCTAGGAATTGGTGGCCATGGGGAATGGCTAGCTGGTATTTAATGAGTACAGTTTCTGTTAGGGATGATGGAAAAGTTCTGGAAATGGATTGTGGTGATGGTTGCACAATAGTAAATATACTTAATGCCACTGAATTGGTCACTTAAAAATGATTTAAATGGTAAATTTTATATTTTGTATATTTATCACAATACAAGAAGACAAAATGAAACCTCCTCTTTGTGTGGTGCTTCTGAATGAAAATTGAAGCTGCTCCATAGTTATGAGGGCTACCATACCACTAATAGTAAAAAGATGAATCGGCAACAGTGAAAGACAAATCACATTTAACAAGGGTTCTTAGAATGTTATCAACAGCCGGAAGTCACTAGAAAGTGATATCTTTGCATGACATTTTTCAATTTTTTAAATATCAGTATGTATGTTCAAGCCGTTTAAAAAATAATGTTTTCCCTGTTTAGAATTTTTTCTGAAAAATTTGAAATCAAAATTAATGTTTGAAAATAAAAGTAATGACAATCTCATCAACTTAATCTGGTATCGTAACTATACATTTTTAGATACAACAGTAGGAAGTATCTTTAAGTATCAGCCTTAAAGGCTATCAACCAATGATTAGCATAATGTTGGAGCAGGTGCTATGAAGGATGAAGATTATCATGCTTTTGGAATTTCTGATTCATGCTATATAGCCTGCCATAAAGAGCAGTATATAAAAGGATTTGTTCAGACCAAGGAAAATCGCATATATAGTTCTTTTAGTGACATTAAGAAGTGCTTGGGGCTTCCCTGGTGGCGCAGTGGTTGAGAGTCCGCCTGCCGATGCAGGGGACACGGGTTCGTGCCCCGGTTTGGGAAGATCCCACATGCCGCTGAGCGGCTGGGCCCGTGAACCATGGCCGCTGAGTCTGCGCGTCCGGAACCTGTGCTCCGCAACGGGAGAGGCCACAACAGTGAGAGGCCCGCGTACCACACACACACAAAAAAACTGCTTGTAGTAAGATAATTCTAGAGCAAATGTCCTTCCTGTACATTAACTGTCACCAACTCCCTTTTTCTTCCATGACAATTTATGCAAATTTTACTCCTTTCAAATTCGGATAACGCCTCTTTTTCTTTGCTTGTTATTAACTTGATTAATCTCTTTCTCACACCTCCATCTCTCTCTCTCTCTTACTTCTCTGCCTCTCTCCCACATGAAATCTTTTCTCATGGTAACATATTCCCAGAAATTATAATGAATGTAATGAGAAAAAAAATAACTCATGATTTCAACATTGTCTTTTGCAAACAACTCTTCGGTTACAGATCAGCAGTATGCGGCTATGAAACGCAGGTAAACAGGGCACTGGAAAGAACTTCTTCAAGCTGTTTACCAAACTCCTCCTGCAGTTGAGAGTTTAGAGTTGAATGAGTGAATTAGGAGAAGAAACAGAAATAGTCTAAAACATTCAGGTTTATAAGACTTTTATAGAATGTCTTGGAGTCCTGCCTTCCTGTGATGAAATTCCCTTCCGCATCTCTCTCCCACATCAAGGTAACTTGTCTCAGAGCTAAGAGGCTTTTGTGAGTGACATTCTGTCTTTATTCCCAAAGGAATTTCCTGACTCCAAAATGCTTGGTTGGTCTAAATCAGGGGTCTCCCCTTCCTCAATTTACTACCCTTCCCTACCTAGTGGCTCCACTGTTTGTGCGTATAAAGGGGAGAGTTTGCACCCTGTGTTTCCTCCTCTCTTCTAACTTGACTAAGGACTTTTAGAAGCTTCCCTTTCCTTCCCTGCTTCCTTTGGACCTTGGAGAATCTTCACCCCAGTAGCTGGGGCTACATTTGGCGGCGGGTGGGGGGGTATTTTCCTCTTGGTCAGAGTTGAACATCAGAATGAGTTTTCAATTGGTAGCAATGTCATCCAAGGAGCTGTATCCTATTGGTATAAGTATAGATACATGGTTGAGCCACGTTGTAGCCACATGACCCAATCATTCATTTGTTGGTTCAACGTGTATTTATATGTTTATTTACCGAGTGGCTGCTATATGCCAGGCACTGTTTTACAGGCTAGGTATAAACTAGATAAGAATCGTTGCTCTTGTGGAACTCATATTCTGGTAGAATCAGGTAAAAAATAAACAAGTAAAACATATAGGGTGTTAGATGGTGATAAAAGCCAAGAGAAAATAATAACAAAGCAGAGCAGAGAGAGAGAGAGATTGCACAGCGTTACATAAAGTAGTGAGAGAAGATGTCTCTGAGGAGGTAGCATCTGAATAAAGATCTGAATGAAGAGAAAAAGCAAGTCGTGCCTATATCTGAGGGAAGAACATTCCAGGCAGAGAGTTCAACAAATGCAAAGTATCTGTGTGAGGTAGTTGTGAAGATGTGTTCCAGGATGAGTGGAAGGACCAGTGAGGCTGGAGTGGAATAAGAAAATGGGAGGGCATCAGGGGATGGGGACAGAGAAGTTGGCCAAGTCCTGTGAGTCCTTGGAGAACATGGTGAGGGCTTTGGTTCTTCTCTGAGTAACATGGAAAACTATCGGGAGGCAGGGGGTTTGGGCGGATAGTTGACATGAGCTGACTTTTATTTGAAAAGGCTGATCATGGGTACAATGTTGAGAAAAGTCTGGAGGGGGCAAGAGCAGAAATATCGAAACCAGTTAGGAGGCTAGTGCAATAATCCAAGTGAAAGATGATGGAGTTTAGACCAAGACAAGAGCAGTGGTGATGAAAGGAAATCTAGTGGAAATATTGTGAAGATAATGTCGATAAACCAATGCTTATGGATCCAATAAGGGGTGAGCAAAAAAGGGACGAGTTGTGATGATTCAGTCTGATTGAAGTGTTCTATGACAAGGGTCTGCAACCCCTGGGCCAAGGACCAGTACCAGTCTGTGGCCTGTTAGGAGGTGAGCAGCGGGGGAGCGAGGGAAGCTTCATCTGCCGCTCCCCACCGCTCGCATTACCGCCTGAACCTCCCCTCTGCCACATCCATGGAAAAACTGTCTTCCACAAAACCAGTCCCTGGTGCCAAAAAGGTTGAGGACCGTTGTTCTAGAAGATACTGACATCTCAGTTTGCTCCTCTCCAATTGAAATAGATACTATCAATAATGCCCATATTTACAGATGAGGAAATGAAGTTTAGAGAGGTTAGGTAATTTGCTTAAAGTCGCACAGTTTGTAAGGGAAAGAACCAAGGTTTAAACTCAGATCCATCTGATCAGAATCTATAATTCTAATCATCACTATTTAGTAACACACTTTTTAGATAAACATAAGAACAATATTTTAGTTTAACAGCTATCTACCCTAAAATTTTTTGTTAAGTAGGAGGTGTCATTGTAAAGGTATATGCAAGAGAAAGAAACCTATACACACTGAGTTATAAAATCTCTTCCTTCTATGTTTCGTATCATCATTCGTCAAACAAATATATAATAAAGTTTGACCAGCTGATAGGCATAGCTTCCAAGAGCAGAAACACCCCTTGCAGAAAATGGACCTGGCTGGGAGCTGACTGTTAAGTAGGAGAGTGTCTTCCTTTTGGCTTAATTTGTCCAGCCTGATCAATGGTCTTTTTTTTTTTTTAATATTTATTTATTTATTTGGTTGTACTGGGTCTTAGTTGCAGCAGGCAGGCTCCTTAGTTGTGGCTTGCCGACTCCTTAGTTGTGGCATGTGAACTCTTCAGTTGCAGCATGCATGTGGGATCTAGTTCCCTGACCAGGGATCGAACCCGAGCCCCCTGCATTGGGAGCACGGAGTCTTATCCACTATGCCGCGAGCCAAGTCCCTGATCGATGGTCTTTAAGGAGCTGTCCCCAGTCTGGGGAGCTTCCACTGTATTCTGAGGGTTTAAATCATGAGTCACCAGGCTTGATCCACCCCACACCCTGTTCTTTGATATATTTTTGACCTCTTTTCAAGACAGTCTCCATGTACAGCTCAGCCTAAGCTGATCCAGTTTGCCCTGTGTTTTGGCACGTCCCGGCCTCAGGCCTTACTCTGATTCTCAGCTATTGTTTTCGTCTCTTTTCTATAGTTCAGGGAATCAGCAAACAGTTTCTCAGGTAACACTGCTCTTGATTTATTTATATGCCTTGTGTAGTCCCCTGTTGGGTTCTTTTTTTCGGGGGGGGGGGGGCGCATGCTGTGTGGCTCGTGGGATCTTAGTTCCCCGACCAGCGATTGAACCCAGGCCCTCGGCAGTGAGAGCTCAGAGTCCTAACCACTGGACTGCCAGGGAATTCCCTTTGTTTTTGATTTTAAGTAGCCCCACACCCAGATCTGTCCTGACCCTCTACATCTGTTTGCAAGTCAGTGGTTTAAAACTCAACATGCATTTTCTATTAACACTGTACGAGATTATTTGTCCCTCAGGCACATCTATAAAATCAGGTGGCAGCATTTTTGAGCAAAAAATCATGAGCTTTAGAGGCAGGCAGACCTGATTAGTATGAGGATAAAAATGAGCAAATATTATAAAATATAATGTATTGTATGGCTCAGAATAGGGCTCAATAGATTCGAGTTTTCTTCTTTTATTTGTGACTCACTGCCAAACAAAATATATACTCACAGCTTTCCCCCTACACTCCTGTCCCTGAAATAAACACGTAATCCTCCCGAGGAGTTCTAGTGTTTTAAACTGTTGATAACAGTGGAAAAGCATGAAGTATGTGGAAGTTTTAAAAAACTTTTATGCAACATCCCCTTAGGCCCTAAAGTGGAAAGCCAGTGTAACATACTAGCAACAGTGGTGAAAGAGGAGGAAGCAAGATGGAAGAGACAGGAAAAAAAGGCAGGAAACATTTACTGAGCATGAACTCAGTGTGAGGGGCTGTGCTAGGCTCTTCCAGGCATTACGTTACTTCATCATCTTGCATTTTAAAAAGAATGAAATAATGCCCTTTGCAGCAATATGGATGGACCTAGAGATTATCATACTAAGTGAAGTAAGCCAGAGAAAGACAAGCGTCGTAAGATATCACTTATATGTAGAATCTAAAAAAAATACAAATGAACGTATATACAAAACAGAAACAGATTCACAGACATAGAAAACAAACTTATGGTTACCAAAGTGTAAAGGAGGGGAGAGGGATAAATTAGGAGTTTGGGATTCACATATACACAGTACTGTATGTAAAATAGAGAAATAACAAGGACCTATTGTATAGCCCAGGGAACTCTACTCAGTATTTTGTAGTAACCTATAAGGGAAAAGAATCTGAAAAAGAGTATATATATACAGATATATATGTATAACTGAACACTCTGCTGTACACCTTAAACTAACACAACATTGTAAATCAATTACACTTCAATTAAAAAAAGATGTCTGTTCTATACAGAGAAAAACATCAGGGCTCCTGAGTTGACGAATCTTGCCTAAATTCATGCAACTAACATGTGGTGGAGCTGGAACTTAAAGCTAACTCTGTCTGAATTCTAAGTCCATAATATTTCAATATGTTTAATACACATCAAAATGTATATAAATAGTATGTTAACATTATTATTAAAATCAGCATTTATACACCTATGATAAGATAAGCACTGTCATTGCTCTCCCAAAGGGTAATTTTATATTTCAATCACAATATTTTTAAATGTCTAGGCCTAATTAATATGAGAAATTTGGGTCAAATGGTAATGGTAATTTAGTTTTGTTTTTGATAGACTTACTTTATAAGGAATTTGCAGTAAAAATACCTTCCTAGGGCTTCCCTGGTGGCACAGTGGTTGAGAGTCCGCCTGCCGATGCAGGGGACACGGGTTCATGCCCCGGTCCGGGAAGATCCCACATGCCGCGGAGCGGCTAGGCCCGTGAGCCATGGCCGCTGAGCCTGCGCGTCCGGAGCCTGTGCTCCACAACGGGAGAGGCCACAACAGTGAGAGGCCCGCGTACCGCAAAAAAAAAAAAAAAAAAAACCTTCCTAAATGTAGCTGTGGCATAACTTCCTCAGTTCTTTAATAGTTTCCAGATGTTTAGATAACTTTGTTTAGAAACTTTGTAAATTATCAAAGTTCTTCACTGATTAAATAAGACTTATAATAAAGCAAGCCTTCTCTGCCCTGCTAGACCTCATGATGTTGAAAAGCTTTTTGAAATCATAACTTCAAAGTTGTTTACGTGGTTATAGTCTCATAATAAATACAGGATTATAGACATTTCTGTAAGATTATAAAGGAAATGAAATAGAAATAATGACAAAATGACTTCCCATGTTCATATCTCTTTCTTTAAATGTTTACCAATTGGCCACCAAACTTGATATGTTGAAAAGTCTTATTGACATCAAAGGATACTTTCTGTGGTACAAAGGGTCAAGTACAGTGCCTGTCAACCCCACAGACTACGCTGTAACAGAGTTAAACAGTTTACTCGAGATAGTGTCAAAGCAAATGACAGTTTGTACAGTGGGGAATAAAAAGTCTAGATTTGTAGGTTGGAGACATGAGTACTAAAGAGTTAGTAAAAGGTGAAGAGTCATTTGGGAAAAAGGGTGGAGAAATATTAATGAGATGCTCAACTACTATGGTTACACCCCAAATCTCAAGGAGTCTGAAAGTTACAGAAATGGATCTGATTTTAAAAACAAAAACAAAAAAAGGCTTGTGACTGACAGTGAGAGAGAAATTTTTTAAAATTTGATTTATTTGTTTTAAAGATAGACAATATTTTGGGACTTCCCTGGTGGCCCAGTGGTCAAGAATCTGCCTGCCAGTGCAGGGAACACGGGTTTGAGCCCTGGTCTGGGAAGATCCCACATGCTGCAGAGCAACTAAGCCCGTGTGCCACAACTACTGAGCCCATGTGCCACAACTACTGAAGCCTGCACACCTAGAGCCTGTGCTCCGCAACAAGAGAAGCCACTGCAATGAGAAGCCCGTGCACCGCAACAAAGAGTAGCCCCCGCTCGATGCGACTAGAGAAAGCCTGTGCACAGCAAGGAAGACCCAACACAGCCAAAAATAAATAAATAAAGATAGCTAATATATTTTTTTCTGTTACAGTGTTTTGTTTTTTTTAACATCTTTGTGGAGTATAATTGCTTTACAATGGTGTGTTAGTTTCTGCTGTATAACAAAGTTAATCAGCTATACATATACACATATTCCCGTATCTCCTCCCTCTTGCGTCTCCCTCCCACACTCCCTATCCCATCCCTCTAGGTGGACACAAAGCACCGAGCTGATCTCCCTGTGCTATGCGGCTGCTTCCCACTAGCTATCTATTTTACATTTGGTAGTGTATATATGTCCATGCCACTCTCTCACTTCATCTCAGCTTACTCTTCTCCTTCCCTGTGTCCTTAAGTCCATTCTCTACGTCTGCGTCTTTATTCCTGTCCTGCCCCTAGGTTCTTCAGAAACTTTTTTTTTTTTAATTCCATATATATGTGTTAGCATAAGGTATTTTTTTTCTCTTTCTGTCTTATTCACTCTGTATGACAGTCTCTAGGTCCATCCACCTCACTACAAATAACTCAATTTCGTTTCTTTTTTATGGCTGAGTAATATACCATTGTATATATGTGCCACATCTTCTTCATCCATTCATCTGTTGATGGACACTTAGGTTGCTTCCATGTCCTGGCTATTGTAAATAGAGCTGCAATGAACATTGTGGTACATGACTCTTTTTGAATTATGGTTTTCTCAGGGTATATGCCCAGTAGTGGGATTGCTGGGTCGTATGGTAGTTCTATTTTTAGTGTTTTAAGGAAATTCCATACTGTTCTCCATAGTGGCTGTATCAATTTACATTCCTACCAACAGTGCGAGAGGGTTCCCTTTTCTCCACACCCTCTCCAGCATTTATCGTTTGTAGATTTTTTGATGATGGCCATTCTGACTGGTGTGAGATGATACCTCATTGTAGTTTTGACTTGCATTTCTCTAATGATTAGTGATGTTGAGCATCCTTTCATGTGTTTGTTGGCAATCTGTATAAGACAGATAATATTTTAAAGCTACAGAAAATAACAACAAAAAGGAAGACTTGAAATTTAAATGTGATAACACAGCAGATATGTCATATGTAGCCATTGTCATTTCGTATGTGAGGTGAACTTGTACTATTATCACGCTTCTGGATGGAGCTCTGTCACACAGCTTGCTTTCTCTCTACTGATCATCACCATCCTTTTCATCTGTATTGGTGTGAGTACGAAAACCACAGTTTTTTTACAGAAGGATTTACAAGATAGCTCTAAACTCCTTATAGTAAACTGGCTTTTAGAGTGTAGATTAAAGAACTTTAAAGGAGGCACATACTGTAAATATTATTGTAGTGGAAAAGTCCACCTGCTTAGAATTAACCCCATTCTATCCCAAACAATTGGTGAAATACTTATTTAGAAGCGGTTTTCAGTTGCTTTTATTACATTGTCTTCTGGGTCTTCTTTCACATCCTTTCCCCTGGGAATTCTCTTTACTAAAATTGTTCTGTGATCCAGCAAAGGGACCATGCTGCCAAACTGGAAAAAAATAAACCGTTTACTTTCCTTAGCCTATTATTTTTTGTCTCGATTTTTCTTCTAATCCTTTTTTGTTTTTTAGTTTTGGTTTTTTGATGGATAACAGGGAGATTATAGTAAGGCAAGGCTTCCCTTGCCTAGATAAGTTCTCCCACAAGCTATGTGTCCTATATTCTGTGATTTTAAAAAACTACTTCTCGCTTTGGAACCTATATGTGATGAGGGATGTATTTCTTCAGATGAGCACATGTACACAAACATAATTATGGTATTGTCCTAGTTTCCTAACAAGATGAATCATATCTAATTCACATTGTTACGTTGTTCAAAAAAATGAATACGTACCTTGGGAATCAAGGTCATCTAGGTAGAAACACATTTCTACCATGTATTTATCATAAAGTCAGTAATTGATATTCCTGAATACAAAGCAAAACTGCTGTTGAGAATTAAATGTTAAGTATATTTATTTAAATAAGAGGCCTAAAATTATCTATAATTTTGAGGGACAAAAGCATATTTAATTTTGACAATCATGCTACTTTATTTGTATTTATTTATTTATTATTATTATTTTTGGCTGCATTGGGTCTTTGTTGCTGCGCGCAGGCTTTCTCTAGTTGCGGCGAGCCAGGGCTACTCCTCATTGTGGTAGCTTCTCTTGTGGAGCACGGGCTGTAAGCATGTGGGCTTCAGTAGTTGTGGCGCACGGGCTTAGTTGCTCCACGGCATGTGGGATCTTCCTGGACCAGGGATCAAACCTGTGTCCCCTGCATTGGCAGGCGGATTCTTAACCACTGCGCCACCAGGGAAGTCCCCATGTTTCTTTAACAAATTTTTTCAGAAATAAAAATAAAAGCTGGTAATTACTTAGCAGTAACAGGTTGCTGTTAAGGAGACAAATCAATCCTATTAAACCAAATGTTAAGGGTGGTATCTCTGCTATTTTAGAACTGGTTTTAATATATTAAAAAAAATATTTGGAGTAGTATAGTCGATTTATAATGTTGTGTTAGTTTCGGGTGTACAACAAAGTGAATCAGTTATAAATACACATATATCCACTTTTTTTTTTTTTTTAGACTCTTTTCCCATATAGGCCATTACAGAGTATTGAGTAGAGTTCCCTATGCTATATAGCAGGTTCTTATTAGTTATCTATGTTGTATATATGGTAGTGTGTATATGTCAGTCCAATCTCCCAATTTATCCCTCCCCCCCATCCCCTGGTTTTAATATTTTTAAGACAATTTAAAATCCATTCACAGAGTGAGGAGTTGTTTAATTCTTTCTGCTGTGGAGGCCTACGATAAAAGCAGAGAGACACCACCACTTAGAGACCATATAGATACACATATTTTTCTCAGAATTTTAAAAAATTAAACTTTTAGGGACTTCCCTGGCTGTCCAGTGGTTAAGACTCCACTTTTCCAGTGCAGTGGACACGGGCTGAATCCCTGGTCGGGGAACTAAGATCCTGAATGCCGCACGGTGCAGCCAAAAAAAAAAAAAAAAAAAATTAAACTTTTAAAATTGAAGTGTAACATTCACACAGAAAAGTGCACCAATCATAAGTTTATCGTTCAATGAATTTTTGCAAGGTTAACACACCTGTGTAACCCCTATCTGGATCAGGAAATAAGTCTTTGCCAGTGTACCCCAGAACCCCTTCTCTGTCGTTACTCCACCAGCAAAATTAAATCATCCTTAATTTCTATCACCATAGACTTATTGCTTGTTTTTGAACGTTACGTAAATAGAATTGCACTGTATATATTCTTTTGTGTCTGGCTTTTTTCATTCAGCATTATACTTTTGAGGTACATCCATGTTTGCTTGTATTTGCTATAATTCATTTGTTTTAATTGTTGTATAATAACTGATTATATGAATATACCATAATTGTATTGTTTGTGGATATTCTGTTATTTGGGCTGTTACAAGACAACGCTGCTATGCACAGCTGCATACATATCTTGGTATATTTATGTCCATATTTCTTTAGAATATATTTCTTGGAGTAAAATTTTGAAGGCATAATATGTGCATATGTCCAGTTTTACTATATATTGCCAAATAGTTTTCCAAAATGGTTTTACCAATTTGTACTCTCACCATCCTTAACTTTCAGTATTATCATTTTTTAAATTTTAGCCACTCTGATGGGTATATAGTGGCATAACACTGTGATTTATTTATTTTTATTTTCAAAAAATTTTTATTTTATTTATTTACTTTATTTTTGGCTGTGTTGGGACTTCGTTGCTGTGCGCGGCCTTTCTCTAGTTGTGGCGAGCGGGGGTTACTCTTTGTTGCGGTGCGCGGGCTTCTCATTGCAGTGGCTTCTCTTGTTGCAGAGCACGGGCAGGCTCTGGGTGAGCAGGCTTCAGTAGTTGTGGCACGTGGGCTCAGTAGCTGTGGCTTGCGGGCTCTAGAGCTCAGGCTCAGTAGTTGTGGTGCACGGGCTTAGTTGCTCCGCAGCATATGGGACCTTCCCGGGCCAGGGCTCAAACCCGTGTCCCCTGCATTGGCAGGTGGATATTTCTTAACCACTGCGCCAACAGGGAAGCCCAACACTGTGATTTAAATTTGCGTTCCCCATGTGACTAATAATGTTGAGCACCTTTTCATATATTTGTTGACTGTTTGAGCACCCTGCTTTTATGAAGTTCCCATGCCTTTTGTCCACTTTCACTGAGTTTTCTGGCTTATTTTATTGATTTGTAGGTGTTCTTTTTATATTCTAGATAAGGATACTTTGTGAGATATATGAATTCCAACACTCCCACTTTGCAGCTTGCCTTTCACTCTCATCATGTTGTCTTCTGATGAGCAAACGTTCTTAATTTCTTTTTTTTTGGCCGCGCAGCACGCAGGTGGGATCTCAGTTCCTGAACCAGGGATCAAACCTGTGCCCACTGCAGGGGGAGCGTGGAGTCTTAACCACTGGACCACCAGGGAAGTCCCCCCAAATTCTTAATATTAGTGAAGTGTAGTTGATCAATCTGCTTCTTTATGGTTAGTGTTGTGTGTGTGCATGTGCGTGTGGGTGTGTGTGCTAATTGTGAGACATTGTTGCCTATTCCAATATGATGAAGACATTATTTTATATTATCTTGTAGATAGAAGCTTTATTGTTTTTACCATTTACACATGTCTGCCATCCTGCTACAACTGGTTTTTATGTATGGAGGGTAGTTTGGGTCAAGATTCATTTCTTTTCCTATGTGGTTATTTGAAGGACTCGATATCATTTATTTAATTAAATTAATTAATTTATTTAATAAATTTATTTATTTATTTTTGGCTGCGTTGGGTCTTTGTTGCTGTGCACGGGCTTTCTCTAGTTGTGGCGAGTGGGGGCTACTCTTCGATGCGGTGCCTGGGCTTCTCATTGCAGTGGCTTCTCTTTGTTGTGGAGCATGGGCTCTAGGCACACAAGCTTCAGTAGTTGTGGCACGTGGGCTCAGTAGTTGTGGCTCGTGGGCTCTAGAGCGCAGGCTCAACAGTTGTGGCACACGGGCTTAGTTGCTCCGCAGCATGTGGGATCTTCCTGGACCAGGGCTCGAACCCGTGTCCCCTGCATTGGTAGGTGGATTCTTAACCACTGCGCCACCAGGGAAGTCCTCGATATCATTTATTGACAGAGCCGTCCTTTCTCCATTTCCCTGCAGTGGCGCCTTTCTCATGAATAAGTGACCATATATGTGTGGGACTGTTTTGGGACATTTTACTGTGTTCAATGGTCTATTTGTCTATCCTTCTAGGGTTTTCACACATCCTATAGCTTTACAATAAATCTTGATATCAAATATTATTTAAAAAACCCTGGAGTTTGAATTAAAAGAGTATTTTTATTTTTTTATTTTTTTATTTTTTTTTTGTGGTACGCGGGCCTCTCACTGTTGTGGCCTCTCCCGCTGTGGAGCATGGTACTCTCAACCACTGCGCCACCAGGGAAGCCCAAAAGAGTGTTTTTAAATGAATAAAAGTAAAAATGTGACAGCAAAATGTGCAGAATATTTCAAGAGAATTTTATAGTCGTATTAGAAAAGAAGTACCAAAAATCAATTATCTAAGTAAGTTTTTCAAGATTTCAGAAAAATAACAGCAAACGAAAGAAATAATGAATATAATCTCAAGTACTAATTAGATAGAAAACACTTGAATAATTGGAAAAAAATAAGTAAAATCAAAAGTTTTTCCTTAAAATAACTAATAAAACTGATAAGCCTCTAGCAAGATGAATCAAGGGAAAAAAAGAGAGAAAGCACAGTGACCTAGATCAGGAATGAAGTAAAGGACATCACTACCTTTTGACATGAAAAGGGTAAAAAAACATTATGAACAATTAATCAGTAAATTTGAAAATTCAGGTGAAAATTTAAAATTCCTTGAAAAATGTTACTTACCAAAACTTTATTTAATACAAATGTGAACCCATAATTAATCCTTTCCACAAAGAAAACTCTAAGCCCATACAGCTTTATCAGTGAATTATTTATACACTTAAGGAAAAAATAACTCCAATCTTTTTTTTTTTTTTTAGTATTTATGTATTTGGCTGCGCGGGGTCTTAGTTGCAGCATGCGGGCTCTTAGTTGCAGCATGCGGGATCTAGTTCTGTGACCAGGGATCGAACCTGGGCCTCCTGCACTGGGAGCACGGAGTCTTAGCCACCGGACCACCAGGGAAGTCCCAATAACTCCAATCTTACACAACCTCTTTCAGAAAGTAAAAAATGAGTGTAAACTTTCCAGTTTGTTTTATAAGGTCAGCATAATCTTGATATCAAAGCCTGAAAAGGATATTATATTTAAAAGGAAATATTACAGTCCAATCTCTCTCATGAATGAAAATTTAAAAATCCTAGCTACAATACTAGCCAATTGAATATGGTAGTATATACAAAGGATACTACTTCACAATTATGTTTTATTATAGGAATGCAAAATTGGCTTAACAGGGACTTCTCTGGTGGCCCAGTGGTTAAGAATCCTCCTGCCAATGCAGGGGACACGGGTTTGATCTCCGGTCAGGGAAGATCCCACATGCCGTGAAGCAACTAAGCCTGTGCACCACAACTACTGAGCTTGCACTCTAGAGCCCGCAAGCCACAACTACTGAGCCCATGTGCCACAACTACTGAAGCCCATGCTCCTAGAGCCCGTGCTCCACAAGAGAAGCCACCACAATGAGAAGCCCGCGCACCACAACAAAGAGTAGCCCCTGCTCGCCACAACTAGAGAAAGCCCACGCGCAGCAACGAAGACCCAATGCAGCAAGAAAGAAAGAAAGAAAGAAAGAAAGAAAGAAAAAGATTGGTTTAACATTTGAAAATCAATTAATGTAATTCACGTCATAATCAGATAAAGAAAAGAAATTATTTATGATCATATAAACAGATTCAGAAAAAAAATCATTTGATTAGATTCAATACCTGTTCATGATTTTAAAAAAGAAAAAGAAAATGTAAAGTCTTGGCAATTTAAGATTAGAAAGTATTTTTAATTTGATAAAGGATATTTACCAAAAAAGCTCATACATGTACTCATAGACATATGTACAAGAATATTAGTTTTATTGTACGTATTGCTTATAGAAGCAAAAAATTTTAAGTACATACACGTCCATTGGTAAGGGACAAGTTACATACATCATAACCTAAAAATCTAGCTGTCACAGTGACACAGATTAATAGGTTTCTTTTACTCTGTCTTATTTGCATGCATATTATAGATGACTCTTTCCCTTGGGGAAGTTTTATTTTTTTCACTGTAGGTTTTGTCTCCTGCCCTTGCCCCCCAGGGTTAACTTCTGGACAACCTTGTTAGTTTTCTTTGTGGCATAAAGTTTAGAGACTACTCTTATCTTTGAAAGTCTATCCTTCTCTGTTAGCCTTTTCCAAGACATACCAAAACACTTTAAATATTAAAGCTATAACTGAAATCAACTGGGCAAGCTGTTTTCTGAGGTCAGAGTTTCTGGAGATCTGAACAGGTATCAGTGCAGAAGCAAGGGAAGCTGCTTGACCAGGTTGACAAGATTTATCAAGGCTTGTGGTTAATTTAGCTGATAGGTGTCCCACTCAGGCTATTCTCACATCTTAAATTTTAGTTCTCTGAAAAACCTCCATGTGTCTGGAATTCTCCCCATGTGTTCCTACTTCAGTCAGTGGAATGCCCAGTTTAACTCGGCAAGACAGCTTTGATTGACATCACTGAGCTCAGATGAATAGTAAGATCTTACTTATCTCAAAGTCTCATGTCCATCCACCTTTGGAGGATTTTACTTAGTCATACATTTTTAGTTCATCTCAATTTTTCTTACGGGAGCAGACATTTTTGAATATTAAATACTTGACATGTGTAACCCATTAGGGTGAATATTATTGCGTTACAAAGGGCGCATGAGGCTCTTATATGAAAAGTGCATTGTTTTTTATATGTAATAATTTCATTAAGCCACTACTTATGTAGGTGTCATTGATCAGTGGGTTAAACAGTTATAAGCCAAGTGCTACTCTATTTTGGAAGGTGGCTTGCCTGTCTACTTAGCACATGGTACATCACAATGAAAATATTTGCTCAATTTACTGAGTTTAAATTTAAGTGAATTGAATTATCAATGCTTTGAGGTTTTTGCTTAGCTAAGCCTTTCCGGGAAAGTTATATTTAAAATAATAAATGGATAAAACACTTAAAAATCTAACACTCTTATGAAAACCTTCAGTGAATCCTAACCCAAGCTCCTCTTTAAAGCCTTAATGCCTTTGCTCATGCTACCCATCCACTCTAATTTCCGTGATACCCTTAATCAGAATTTATCATTCTTTTCTTTACATTACTAGTATCTTCAATTAGGACTTGAACTGTTCTGCCTGTTTTTGAGATTTACTTCAAGATCTTCCCTATTGTACTAGTCTCCTTGAGTTGTGGTATTATACAATGACTTGGAGCATGTTACTTCTTGTTTTCTGGAAGAATTAGTCTAGCATTGCTATAATTTCAAAATAGGCTAATTGCTATTATTAAGAAAAAAACTCACCTCAAAATTTCAGTGGTGCAACATAATAAAAGTTTATTCCTCACTTATTTCTTGCTCATAATCCAGTATGGGTTTTGCATGGGGATAAGGAGGGACTCTGCTCCATACATTCAGGGACCTAGGCTCTTTACATTCTAGAGGATCTATCATCTCCTAAGGCCTTGAACTTCTCCTCTGTGTCCTCTGCATCTAGCAAATAAAGGAAGAAAGATAAACAGTGTGAAGGGTCATGCGGGAGATTTTTTAATAGGAACTATGCCTGAAGACAGTTTACATCAACTCTACCCACCTTCCATTGGCCAGAACCCACTCACATGGCCACACTTAACTGCAAAGGAGGCTCGGAGATGTGGACAGTTTTGTGCCCCAGAGGAAAAGAAAATATGCCTTGTCACATAGCCTTGTCTCTGCCATCATCTATTCTTCTGTCAGCAAATGCCTGTTTTATCCTTCTTTCCACACAAAGAACATACACCTTCCCTCTACAAGGGAAACAACGCAAAGTCTCGTCCTGTCATGGAACCCAGCACAATGTACAGGATCTCTGGTAAATGTGCAGTCTTCTCCATCAGTATCAAATGTGGCTCCTTGTAATCAAGCAAACTATTAACTAAAAAGCCATGGTATCGGGCTTCCCTGGTGGCGCAGTGGTTGAGAGTCCGCCTGCCGATGCAGGGTACACGGGTTCGTGCCCCGGTCCGGGAAGATCCCACATGCCGCGGAGCGGCTGTGCCCGTGAGCCATGGCCGCTGAGCCTGCGCGTCCGGAGCCTGTGCTCCGCAACGGAAGAGGCCACAGCAGTGAGAGACCCGCGTAGCGCAAAACAAACAAACAAAACAAACAACAACAAAAAAAGTCATGGTATCTGTAGCCCTTACACCCAGTACTGTAGCAGCAGAGCAAAGACAATTTGTAATCTCTTGTTCCTTGAATATTTGGTAGCTCTTATCTATAAACCACTTCACTCTAGTGCTTCCTTTTTGTGAGTTTTATTTATTATTATTTTATTATAATTTTTTTTCTTTTTTGGAGTTTTAAAACTTCTGATTCAATTTCAGTGGTGCCCATGGAAATTTCCTTTTCTTTTTCTTTTTGAGTTGGGTTTAGCAATTCACAATTTTTCTAAGAATTTTTCCATTTCCCCTGAACTTTTAAATTTGTCTTAAAGTTAATAGTATTTTTCTGTTATCTTTTAAATTCCTTTATCTGCTTTCCTTTTTTTATTGTTATAATTGTTCACTTGTGTCATCTCACTTTTTTTCTAGATTGGTCTTGCCAGAGGTGACTTATTTTATAAATATTTTCATAGAACCAAATTTTGACTGCAATGATTCTTTCTTCTGAATATTTCTTAGATCATTAATTTCCAATTTTATGTGTATTACTTTCATATGGAATATTTTCTTTTTTAAAAAATTAATTCTGTAAGTTGGATGTTTATTAATTTTCAGCCTTCCTCTTTTTCAGTACATATATTTAAGGCCATGAATTCTTTCTGAGCACCATTTTAGCTGAATTCCATGCTTGTTCTCATGATTTTGTAATTATTTTAAGCATTCATACTTTCTATTATGTTTACTCCTTTCCCCATGAGTTATTAAGAAGTACCTTCCCCCAAATATATGGAGTTTTAAAAGTTAATTACTATTCTTTTCTTACCTAATTGCTGTGAATTATGGTACATAATATGGTACATATGGTACATGATATCAGTTGTATGAAACTTGAGTCTTGAGTTTGAATTTGAAATCTGAGATTCATTTTATGGCCTGATATGTAATTTTCATATGTGGTCTTTGTATGCTTGAGAAGAATGCATATTCTGCAGTTGTTGAAATTTCTGCAAATTTCTACATATGTTCATTATGTCAAGATTGTTCACTGTATTTTCAAGACCATATAATCTTACTGAGTTCTGTCTGCTTGGTCTGTCAAATATTGATAGAGCTGTCATACTCTCCCTTTATGATAGTAGTTCATTAACTTTTACCAGGAATTCCATTTATATTTGCTTTATATATTTTGAAGCTATGTTATAAGATGCATGTTACAAACTATGTTAGAAGCTATGTTACAAGTTTAACATTTTTATACCTTCCTGGTGAATTAAATTATTTTTCCATAATATTGATCCATCTTATCTCTAGTAGTGCTTTCCACCTTAAAATCTATTTTACCTGTTATTATTAGAGCAACATTAGCTTTCTTTTAGTTAGTATTTGCCTGGTTTACCTCTTTCAATCCTACTATAACCTTTCTCTGTCCTTAGATTTTAGGTGTCCAGATTATAGTTGGATTTTTGAAGCGGTAGTCAGTTTCAGATTGAATTTAAGTGGTATAAAATGGAACTCAGTGGTGTTTGTATATTGATATCAAAAGATTGTTTTACCCTTGTAGTTCATGTGAACTCTAAGTGTAGTGTGTGTCAAGTAGTGAGGACACTTTGAGGGCAGAGATAGGAACCAATATTTCCTTTACTGGGAATCTACTGGTTTGAAACTATACTCTCCAGGAGGATATTCCTCTGGAAGTGGGGTCATAGGACACACTAGCATATACATAACCTTAAAATCCTGATCCTTCTAAGTGTTTTCCAATAAGTAGAACACAGATGTGTAGCTCGGGGGAAACCACACAAAACCAAACTGAAGGTTTGCTCATACCAACCTCCTACCTCACATCTGTTTTGCATAAACTAAGGACCACTCCCTAAGATGGTCAGTTTTCCAAATGGAGGAATTTGGTTAGAAACTGCAACATTCCAGTTCCAATCCCACTGTCTTTACTATTTCCAGTGGCTATTTTATAAACTAGCCAATCAGGTCTGGGCTATGTAACTATCGCCAGCAAAACCCTTCTAATCCAGGGGATTGCTCTTCTAATTTTTCTTCTGGTGCTTTTATTCAACAGTCTCTTCTGCTGCTGCTGTTGTAGCTGTTGATGGGTTTCACCAGTACTTGCTGAGGCCACTTAGAAATTATGCTCCACACGTGGTGCCCCTCACTGCGTGCCCAAAGAATTTAGCTCTCGCTGCCATGAACTTCAGAAGCGTGCTACAGTATTGGGGGGGCAGTTTTGCCTGTCCAATGAAGTCCAGTGATGCTGCTTCAAGGCCATTTTGCCTCCCTAATCCCCACATCTAATTAAGTGTGCACTGGAAGTGCAGTGTTTCCTTTCACCTGACCAAGCCCTCCCTCCATTCACCGTTTGGGAAAGCGCTTAGTGACTGCGGGTCTGCTGCCCCCAGTCCTGTGAGGGGAGGTCACATGGCAATCCATTTTCATCAAAGCTTGGTGTTCTGTCTCAGTCATTTCCCATCCTAGGACATCGCCCTGCTCCCGGCAAAATGAGGGTCCAGGTCCCTAAGCCTCTTTCCATGGTCTCCTCTTTCCCTTAGACTCTAGGTTTATGTCTGTGAATGGGCCTGGAGCCTTCTCTTTGGACCTCTCTAAGCCCTTCTGTCCTGAAGATCAGGCACACACGAAGGCTCTATAACCTTTCTTTATTTACCACTGAGAATCAAAGTAAAATATAAACTTTCATAAACTTGCTCTGTGTTACTGTCCGAATGTAACTGGTATAAAATGAGGCTCAATGATGTTTGTATATTGACAGCAAAAAACACTGTTTTGGGCTTTGCTGGTGGCGCAGTGGTTAAGAATCTGCCTGCCAATGCAGGGGACACGGGTTCGAGCCCTGATCTGGGAAGATCCCACATGCCGGGGAGCAACTAAGCCTATGCACCACAACTACTGAGCCCATGAGCTGCAACTACTGAAGCCCGCGTGCCTAGAGCCTGTGCTCCGCAACAAGAGAAGCCACTGCAATGAGGAGCCCTCACATGGCCACGAAGAGTAGCCCCCGCTTGCCGCAACTAGAGAGAGCCCGCACGCAGCAACGAAGACCGGATGCAGCCGAAAACAAACAAACAAACAAATAAATAAAATTATAAAAACAACAACAACAAAACATTGTTTTATTCTCCAAGTTCATATAACCTCTAACTAAAGAGGCAGAGACTAAGTGTAGTCTGTGTCAGGTGGTGAGGACAATTTGAGGGCAGAGATAAGAACCAGAATTCCTGACCCCCTTTACCAGATTTGTTGTCTACCAGACTGTGAACTCCACCATAGCAGGGATGATGTATTATTCATTTCTGAATGTTCAGAGCATGGCATGAGTCCTGGTACATGATGACACTCAGATTGTTAAACTGAAATAATACATCTTTGTTTCACCCTTTCCAAATGTAACTTTTGGGGGGGATTTTTACTGGGCCTGTTCTATATCTGCTTTCAGTGCTAGGGACCAATTGACCGTGAGATCCCATAGCAAGCAACTGGAAGACTCACAGACGGAGAGAACAGACGTGTGGTTGCCAAGGGGGAGGGGGAGAGGGAGAGGGATGGACTGGGAGTTTGGGGTGAGTAGATGCAAACTATTACATTTAGAATGGATAAACAACAAGGTCCTACTGTAGAGCACAGGGAACTATATCCAATCTCCTGGCATAAACCATAATGGAAAAGAATATTAAAAAAAGAATGTATATATGTGTATAACTGAGTCACCTTGCTGTACAGCAGACATTAGCACAACATTGTAAGTAAGTCAACTATACTCCGATTAAAGAGAAAAAGGAGATTCTGTTCCAGTTTCAGCATATCCAGGCCTCTCTCTGTGTCACTGAGCCAGAGGAAGCAGGGGTGTGTGGGGCACAGCTCCAACTATGATTGAAGGACTACTTCAGTTCGGCAGGCTTGAGATGCTCACGTGCATCATTAGCAATAGTTGGGGGTGGCCTTTCAAAAGGAGATTATCATCACTCAGTGTGACTCAGATGGAAAAGGGGCCTTGTGATACTTTCGAGGAAAAACCAGTGGAAGATTTTACTGTAGATGGAAAGGAGAAGGGTTGCTTGAGGGCAGACTCAAATACTAGACTAGAAAAACCCAGCTTCCGGGGTAAATTGTTTACCAAGATGGCTGCCAACAATTCTTCCTATCACTGCACACACATTCCACTCCTCCTATCAAGAGGTGAAGTCTATGATCCCTCTCCTTGAATTGGGGCTGGTTCTCTGACTTGCTTTGACCAACAGAATGGGGCATATGTGATGCTGTAGGACTTGTGGGCCTAGGCCTGAAAGGCCTTGCAGCTTTTCTTTATACCTTCTCAGAGGCCAGAGGCCATGTAAAGAAGTCTGGGTTATCCAGCTAAGACGCCGCATGGAAAGAGAGAGGCCCTGGAAGATGAGAGCCCATGTAGAGGAGAAATCAGGCTCCCCAGGTGACAAGCAGCACATGGGAGTGAGCCCCTCTTGGATCCTTCATTCACGATTGAGCCCCCCAAGCTGACACCACATGGAACAGAGACGAGCCATCCTGCTGAGCCCTGCTTGAATGCCTGCCCCACAGAATCGGAAGCAATAAAATTGCTGTCGTTAAATTTTGGAGTTATGCAGCCACAGGTAACTGAAACTGCTCCAGTGAGTGGCCAGGTGATGGAGTGGCTCCTCTTGGTATTTGCATGGTGTCTTTGTTGCTTCTGGCAGTGGAACTGGGATGCGTGCATTCACAGGGAAGATTGAGATTGCCTCCATCAGACAGCATGCGAGGGCATTGCCAGGTCTTCTTGCCTGTTCTCAGGCAAGAACCTGTGAGCAGGTTCTCAATCTAGAGCCACCCAGATACTTCCACCTGGTTGGCCTTGGCACCCAGAAGTCACAAAGATAAAAGAATGAATCACCGGTATAGTGAGATAAAGATTCCTTAGGAGCATGCCTGTGTGAGTGAGTTGGTAAGTAACAGCACTAGGAAGTCCTGGGTGAATTTACAACCCAAATTGCCAGGCTGGCTTTGCTTGCAGATGGTGCCCAGGATTAAGGCTGTGATGCTAACCTTGGATGTGGTGAATCTCAGGTCTGGTATCTATTCCTGTCTTGTTCTCAGTGTCAGTCTTGCCTGTTAGTCCAGTCTGTCTAATGGGAAGACCCAGACTTGCTCTTTATCAGTTTTTTTTCCTAGGGATTAATGTTCTGGCCCTGTCCCGGCAGCCCGTGTTCCAGCCTGCCTACGTCTCTGGATGTCACCTGTTCAGGACTTTGTCCTGCTGTCTGTCCAGTCCCCTCTTCTTGCCCTGTTAAGACTTGCTTGCCTGGACTACCACCTGTTGTTTACTGACATCTGTATGGTACCATGTTCCATCTGTTTTCTTCACTTCCTTATAGGTCCTAGTATTTGATTTTCTTACCTTCAGTTCCTGCTAGGTCTTCACTGAATCTGCTCCATTCCATTGAAATGTTGGGGCCAAGTAAGGCTGTGTCCAACACAGAGTATAATTCTTCCATATGATAGCCTTTAGATATTTGATAACAACGTTTCCATCACTTTTAATCATCTATCTCTTTAGGCTAAGTCTTGCTGGCTCCCACATTATCAAGGTCATCCATCTACGGGTGTAATTTAGCTTGTCAATATTCCGCCTAAAAGGTGGTGTACAGAAGTGATTTGCAGACTTCAACAGAGGATATAGTAGGGATATAATTTCCTATGATAAGGACATTATGTTTTATAAATTATGCCTACATTTATGTTATTATATTGCATTAACATTTTAAAGGGGTTTCATCACAGGTAGATCAAGGTTCTGTAGGCCCTAAACCTTATATAACTTTAGGGATTCTTTAAAAAAAGTAATAAAATTATGCATATAGTTTCAAGGACTGTGTAGTTTCAAGGACTAATTTCATTGTAAATCTGCCTTTAACTTTGTAATAGAATTGTCTTGTAATATTCCCAGGTCTTCTTTACCAGAACTGCTTTCTAGTCAGACTTCCCCTCTGTAGTAGTTAACATACCTTATTAAGTTTTACCTGGCTGCTTAGCATTGGGGGCATTAAGTAAGTTAACTCATGTGTGGGACTGGGAACAATGCCTGGCACATAAAGGACATAGTAAATGTTAGCTTTTATTATTTTTATTATTCCCTGGCAGGACCTTAGCAAGTAACTTATCTTCCTGACTCTTACTTTTCTCTTTGATGTAGTGAAGATAATACTTGCCCTGCCTATTTCATAAAGTTGCTGTGAGGATCAAATGATAAAATACATTAATGTGCTTTGTTAACTGAAAATATCATACGCACGGAAGGCATTGTAACTGAGGTTTGATTTGACATTGTTAATTTTAGAAAAAGCTCTGTTTAGGAAAGAAAAGAAAACTTTGGCCGAGGTGCAGCCTCTAAAGACCTCCGTCGAGGTGCGAGGGGGCGAAGGACAAGAGGTACATGTGTGCCAGATGCTAGAGGCAATGACCTGGACAGCCCGTTTGACATGCCAAGGTTCAGAAAAGAAGAAATAAGTAGAATCTGAAAGAAGGCGATCTAATTATACAAAAGAACGGGGAGGTATCGTTTGTGTGTGTATGTGTGTCTTTCCACAATCGGCCTGAACCTAGGTTTCCAGCCTTCAGCCACATCCTGCTCTGCAATCCTCCCAGGCCCCCGCCTGGAGATCCTACCCACACTTTGGGTTCAGCATAAAAGCCCCTCCTCCAGTGGGCTTCCCCAATCCCTCCTGTCCCTCCCACAGGAAGAATAAACGGTTCCCTGCCACTGCCCTCTCTGTGAAAGCACTTCTTCCACTCTAGACTGAGGCGAATCTAGTTTTCCTTATTTCTGTATCAACAGGGCCTAGCCTGGGGTAAAGGTTTAGTCAATGGATTCACTTTGAAGAAATAACTTTTGAAAGTTGATAAAAGAGCATTTAAGATCGGGATTCGCGGGTAACAAAGGCTTGCACACAGGCATCAGCACTCATTATCCAGGCCAGCTCCGAGGTCGAGACGCGTCCTTCCAGCGCAGGGTACCCGGCCCAGGCGCGCGGCGAATCCCCAGGGAAGGGTCGCCCGGACTGGCGCGGGGGCGTGGCCTGGGCACAGGGGGCGTGTCGCAGCCCGCGGGGGTTTCCGCACCCGGTGCGCGTCCGGCGGGGGCGCGGGAGGGGCTTCCGCCGCGAGGGGGCGGGGCTGGCGCGCGGAGTCCTCTGACGGCCTCAGCCAGGGAATTTCAATTTGAAACCTACGGGAGGGAGGGGGCGGGTGTTGCGGCCGGCGGCTGGCGCTGAAGCTGGACGGGTCCCTGCGGCGAGCGAGCTCCCGAGTGCGGCGTCCGGGTAAGGAGGTGTGCGGAGCTGCGGAATGGCGGGCCCGGGGCGGGGTATCCCGGGCAGAGCGTCTGGTCCCTGCGGAGCTGCAGGGGCGTCTCGGATTTTTCCTGAGACTGCAGCTGGGAAGCTGATCCTGGGCAGGAAGCGCTGGCGGGACGGTTCCATCAGGAGGGGGAGTGCTGTCGGCTTTGGGGTTTTCTGCGACTCCCTGTCTTCTCTCCTACTCGTTCCCGCCCCGGGGACCGGGTCCTGTTGTTGCTCCAGGCCGGATCCCTGCTTCCCCGCTCCACTGTGGTCCCCCACTTCTCCCTTCTCGGGAGCCGGGGCCGCGTCTCGGGGGGCGGTGAGGACTGCGCCGGCCCCCCGGGGGTGCGGTGGCCTCAGGGTCACGCGTCCCGGGCCCCGCGGAGCGGCTGCAGGAGGGATCCGGCTCCATCCTGGGCGCGGGCCGCGGCGCGCGAGCCTGTCCCAGTTCGGAGCGGCCGTCCTCCTTCGACTCTTGGAGATGAGCGCGGGGGCTTGAGGTACGCGGCGGCGGCGTCGCCTTTCTGGCGGATGATTTTGGGAGAGGAAACGCAGCCGAGGACGCCGCGCGTCCCTCGGCCGGCCGCGCGCGTGGGCGCTGCGTGGAGCAGGGCGAGGGCCGCGTCAGCCCCAAGCACGGTGCGCGTCCCCCGCCGCCGCTCGCTCTGTCCCGCAGGACGGGTGCGACCTGGCCGATTCGGAGAGAAGCGCACGTTTTGCTCTCTGATCCGTGCAGTCCCGGCACTCAGACCATCTCACCACCCATGGCTTATTTTTCTCCTCTAGATTTGAGGGCAGAGAGTTGGGAGGGTTGTTAGTTGAGCTGCAGGGGAAGGACCAGGAGAACAGAACAGAAAGAGCAGGGTTGGAATCGGAGTCTAAATCCCCAGCCCCAGAGGCTGCCTGCGGCAGCCGGGATGTCTACTGGAAGCCGTCGGTCATCATGCTTCCCGAGATCGCTCATCTCTCTTGAGGTCAGGGTTTTTTGGTGAAGTGAGAAGAGCTCTCGCCTACAGTCTATTATTTTTTTTTGGGGGGTGTCTCTGTGGAGCCCTCCCTATTGACCTAGGACGCCTTAAATTGCATTCCTTATTACCACCACCGCTGCCCGTTTTTAAGAGCCCTGGTGGGGTGCGAGGGAAGGAGAACCTAGAGGACCTGTGGATATATTTTCTCTTTTCTGAATCACATCTTTTCCTCAGTTTTTTGAACTTCTCGCATCTGAAACGGAACGTGTATGCTAGATGTCTTGTTACTGTTATTTAACCTTTTTTTAAAAAATGAATCTTAACAGTTTTTCCTTTATTCTTCCGTTTTATTCAGAGACCATTTAATTTTTTCCATTGTTTTTTTCTTCTCACCGGAACCTATTATTTCTGTATCCTCTGTTTGTAGTACTGTATTGAGAATTAGAATTTTGGCCCGTGTCCTATCACATTTCCCACTGGATGTAGGACTAGAGGGAAACTGAGTCAATTTCTTGGCCACAGGAGCTGGGATTTAGAATTCCCAGTCCTTGAACAGGTTTTACTGGGAAACGAATAGCACTTAATCCTATTCGGTTTCTGTTTGGAGGGCTCTTTGCTGTGAGAAATCACTGGATTGCTGTTGCAGCCACTGATGGGGCTGCATTGCAATGCAATCTTGGATTGTGATAAGGGCCAACTCAATACATCCATCAGGCTGACACAACTTTTAAAGAGTTAGGCTGTGTCACCTGTCAGAGTTCCAGGGATCAGTCCTAAAATTCAATTTGAGAATCACCATCAAACCTCAGATATCTACTTTATAGAGGTTATTGGAGAACTGTACAAGTGGTAATGGCTTGGAACAATGGCGTGGATTTAGGGCTAATTTAATCTTATCCCGTCTTCCTCACTTCTTGGGCAGAATTCCCACTGAAGTCAGTAGTGGTCTTGTGTGCAGAAGGACTGCTGAGAACAAGAGGCTGCTCATTTAGATTAACGGGAGGGGACAGTTTCTTTCCTTTTGAAACATCCCTCTTTAAGAAAGACCTAGTCATAACAGTGCTTTAATCTTTTATCTCTAGTCAAAGTAGTTAGACCTTCCAGAGAAAATATGTGGATGAGTTGAGCCCCCAACTTCAGATTCTTGATACCTAAATTGAATGGGGATTGCCTAAAACGGTTAAAAGTGATAAAAAAAAATATCATTTAACGAATTTCAGTAAAATTATTACTAACTTCAGTAAAAAATCTAAATTGTTGTAGAATATTCTCAGCTGGGTCCGTATATTAAACTGGGTAAATATACAGCTGGTTATGTATATTAAAATCTGAAACTTAATTCCAAGTAGAAAGAAGCAGATTTGCAGATTTAGGGGACAAATCTGAAGAGGGCTCACCCCAAAATAACTATGGAAATATAAAACAAGAGAATTCAGATAGCCCTTGCTGTATTTAGAGAGGTAGCTTTTAGTACGGTTTGTGTATGTATAGGCTTTAGTGACCGTTTGGGCTCATCATTAGATTTGGAGGTTTCTGAGTTAGTTTTGTGCTGATCTGAGTTGGTGAGCTTGTTAGGTCCTTTGCTTCTTAACTAACCGTCTTGTGGTTTACCCTTTCCAAATTACCAGTTTGAAAGGATTGAGTTTAGAAAACCTATGCAGTCACCAGATCTTAAAAATAGATTTTTAAAAATCTGAACCGTGTGCACGTGGACTTCCCAACCACTTGCTTTCAACTAAAAATACTTGCAAAGATGACAAAGCAGCCTTCAACCAGAATATTTATTGGTAAAATTACTCTGTAATTTAGTAATATTGTATAGTTATGTTTAAGGTCGGGTTTTGCCCTGAATCACCACTCTCATATAACTGACTAGAGAACTACAAAGGTTCTATCTTGGCCACTTTATTTAGGAATGTGGGGTTTATATTTTATATAGCAGAAAGCTAAATATTTTTGAAGATTTGCTTTTGTTTCTGTTTCCACAGGGAAGTATGGGCCTTTTTGTTTTTTGAACTGAAGTAGCCTGTTTAAAAGCTGTGTGTAGACTTTTTGGAAAAGTATGAATTGCTAGTATTTTTATAAGGCAATAAAATGGTTTATAGGGATCAATACTGCTGAGAATCAAATTTTGCATTTCTAAAAGTCTGTATTGTTTACTTGGGGAAAACAAAGGAAATATGGGGGAAATACCTCCCTACCCCACCTTTATTTAGAAATATTTCCAGTGGCCTTGTTTGTTTTTTTTCAGATTCAGAATTACTGTACCTAACCACTGGGTACCCTTACACATTTAAAAGCCTCAAGTAAATGTTTATGCTGGCTTCAGTAGTCAGCAAATACTAGCCAAACACTAATTTACTGCCCTTTTATAGAATCTTGGAATCTCAGGGCTGGACCTTTAGGAGTCAGCAAATCCACTCTCAGCCCTTTCGCCCTCCCCCCAACACACAAACATTTCCAGCCTCTTTGGAAGGTCTGAGTTAATAGAAGATTTGTATATGATTCCCCCACAGATTCCAGACAGAGCATTCTTTGGGAATGCCATTTTTTGGCACAAACCAGCAACCTAATAGTCATAAGATTTCTATCATTACTCTGGCTGAGCAGTGCCCCAAACTAAAATCTAAAATGGAGTTAATGCCTGCTATCATTAACTGGAGGGGAATGGCCCCCAAGTGTAAATACTACAGTTATTTAGATGTTACAGGTAAGCCAAAAAGAAAGAAAGAAATCATTAAAAAAAAATAAATTTATTCATTTTATTTTTGGCTGTGTTGGGTCTTTGTTGCTGCGCACGAGCTTCCTCTAGTTGCGGCGAGCAGGGGCTACTCTTCATTGCGGTGCGCGGGCTTCTCATTGCGGTGGCTTCTCTCGTTGTGGAGCATGGGCTCTAGGCGCGCGGGCTTCAGTAGTTGTGGCACGTGGGCTCAGTAGTTGTGGCACATGGGCTTAGATGCTCCATGGCATGTGGGATCTTCCTGGACCAGAGCTCAAACCCGTGTCCCCTGCATTGGCAGGTAGATTCTTAACCACTGCACCACCAGGGAAGTCCCAGAAATCATTTTTAATATCAGATAGAAATAACTGAGATAGTGATAACTAATGTTTTTTTTTAGTTTTTTCTATAAAGTACGTGACTTTTGTATGAGAGAGGGAATACATATGTAGAGTTATGTGAAGTACCTATAACATTATGTGTACTTAATAAATTTGATGAATCAATTTGTTGAAACTTTATATGATGTAGTGGAGGCACTTTTAATTAGGATTCTTTGAAAGTTGGAGTTAACTTTGTAGAACCTGGTACTGTTTCATGTAGAAATGTCATGTAGGTTATATTTCATATAGGTGATTTGCTTTTTTTACTCTTGGCTATTGTTGTTTCCCCTTGTTTTGTGGTTGGCGTGATATATGTGGGTTTATTAGATGCATGTTTTTCATGTCTAGAAGGGTAGATAATCTATATTTCCCTAAATATCTAGTTTTGGGGATAACATTGATTTTAATGAGCGTTTTAGTGGTTTTCTCATTTTTTAAAGTGATGTCGCTTTCCCTTTAGTATAGGGTAGACCTCAGGTGGCTTATGGGTGCATTCATACTGCTTCTGCTTTTTTTCAAAGATTGAATTTGGACTAATTTCCTATTCTTAGTTACTTTTAAAGTAGAAATATATTTTCATATCACACATACTTCTTTGCATTTTTTTTTTTTACTTTAGTGTATTAGAACCGTAAAGGTCTAAATTCATTATAGATTGCCGCACAAATCTTTATGGTAATATGGAATTTATTTGAGGAATAAGAATTATCTTTTCATTTGCTCTGAGAACTATCATAAGTAAGGTTTGCTTTAGGCAGCCAAGCTGACACTTCACATATGTGACTAAATTGAACGTCATGGGGATGGTTTCAGTTCTTTCCAGGTTAAGAACCAGAGGGCATGGAAAGAGTTCTAAAGTGATTTTGTCACTTGTTCATCTGTAGGACCTTGTTGTCTGGGTCAGGTAGGAAGTTCATTGTCTTTAAATCATTCATGCTTTTACCAGGAAGCCAGTTTCCTCTTGCTTTTCTCTTTTTATGGCCTATTTATCTACCTCCATGAAAGGATTTTCAAATACTTAAAAGACTTATGTTACCCTCTCATTGCCTTTTTCCAAGAAAATCGTGATTTTAAAAACTTTTCACATAAGTCTGGTTACCGAGCCTCTAATCATTTTTTCCAAGCCCTGAATTCAGGTTTCCAGACCTCCTGATGAGGTTTGCAGCTGGACCTACCACCATGATAACAGCAGTGCTGAATTTAATCACATTTTTGAGTTTCCTATATTCTATCAATATATGTACACATCCCAGTATCCTGAAGATACTAAATGAATATGTAGTTTAAACTTTGCCATAATTCTTAGGTCTTTTCTTTTTTCTAAATAGTCTACTCATTTTTCACCCTTGATTCATCCACCTAGGGTACCAGAAGGGAGGGTGAAAATCATTTAGTTTAGATTTTTGACCTTGAGGTGGGAAGTGTGGTGTTGCCCAGGGTGGCTTCAGGGGCTCATGAACTGACTGAGACTGTTAAGTAAAGTGGGCTGTGTGTGTGTGTGTGTGTGTGTGTGTGTGAGAGAGAGAGAGAGATTTGGGGGAGCAATTTTGAAAAACAGAAAACGTTGAAAACTGCTGATGTAGTTCTATTCTTAGTTTTTGAGATTAGAGGATCGAAGTCTTACGAGACTTTCTGTTTTTTATTTTTTTCATGTTACCCCATTACACTTTCATGTCCCCACTGTTGTGCTTATTTCCTTTCAATTCTTTTGGTTGTCAGATTTTAGGCAGTTGTCAAGGTTAAACTGAATTCTTTTTTTTTTTTTTTTTTTTTTTGCGGTACACGGGCCTCTCACTGCTGTGGCCTCTCCCATTGCGGAGCGCAGGCTCCGGACGCGCAGGCTCAGCGGCCATGGCCCACGGGCCCAGCCGCTCCGCTGCATGTGGGATCTTCCCGGACCGGGGCACGAACCCGTGTCCCCTGCATCGGCAGGTGGACTCTCAACCACTGCACCACCAGGGAAGCCCTAAACTGAATTCTGATATAATATTGGCTTCGTATTTTCTTACCTTGAACTTAATGTGTCTTTATTTCCTCACAAATTTCTTGGATGGAAATATTAATTAGAAGGGAATCAGTAACAGGTCCACATTGTGGTGCTGGTTAGAATGCTACTTATGCCAGTGGAACCTTGGGTAAATTATTTCTCAAGGCCTCAGTTTCCTTATCTTCACTATGGGGGTGAACAATCATAACCTACCTCAGAAAGTTAGATGAGGATTAAATGAGCTAGTGCTTATAAAATGCTTCACTCAGTGCCTGGCTTCTGTGAAAATTGTTAGGTTAAGAAAAGACCTTTTGTCTTGTGAAAATGTGGTAAGCAGTTTTTTTTTTTGCAGTGGACAGGAATAATTATCTGTGTGGAAGTAGAGTCTTTGATATGAAACTGTAATTTCCTATGGTGATCACAAGTTAAAACCACTTTTTAACAATTTCAGTATGGTATCTCTAGAATTTTTTTAACTATCCACTGCTTTTGGCAGTACTCAGAAAAGCATATAGATGGCAAAACTGTCTGGATCTAATTTCAGCATCACAGAGAGGTGGTAGTCTTTTTTGTTATGTTGCCTGAGGTAGCTGATTCGGAGTGTAAAACTTGTATGCATATGCTGTATTATAACTTCCTCTCTCTACAGCTTCAGTGAACTTGCTGCAAGAAGGCTGTTAGTGGAATTTTTATTGTTAGTGTTTAAGTCTCTGCATGTGACATTAAAATTTGACCTTTTCACATCCAGCACATCTTTTCGTACCTGAAATAGATCTGCGGACATATTTTTCCCCTAGCAGAGTGTTTTAATTTTAAATTAGTTGACAACATTAAGAAATCAGGAGGTTTCACAGAAATATCTTTCTTTTAGGTTTCTCTGGGAAAATTGGAGGACCTTGGCCACACTGGGCCCACGCTCCTTTGTTGCAGTGCTGAGGAGCTCCTGCCCCATCTCACACAGGTCATCTTCCTACTTTGCCGAAGTCCCACCCATTGCCTTTTGGCTTACTGCTGGACCTTTTCATTCATTTGTATTAGATATATGGCTCCTCTAGACTATCCAGTTTGCATCTCTTTTACTAAATACCAATTTGGAAGATGCAAAAAGGACTCAATCTATATGACCTTCAATAAGGTGTTCCTGGCAGTGGGGCTTTTCTACCTCTAGGGCCAGCAGTCATTTCCCACCTCCCCCTTTGTGAAGGCTGACCTCTGGGTCACTGTCAGTCATGGTTTCTGGAGCCCAGCAGGCAGTAGGCCCTCGGTCACACGTGGAAAGAATGCTCTTTCTAGTTTCCTCCCAGACTTTGTGACTCCTTCTCAGAGCAGCTTGTCTGGTTCTCTGAAGCCTAGTGTTACACTACTGCAGCCCATAGCTGTACCTTATTTGTATGTTATTTGGATTTTTTAGAGGACTTTTTTTTCATTTCATCATTTAATATTTTAGTATGTATCTCTAGAAGGTAACTCTTTTGTAAACATGATTGGAATACCACCATCACAGTAAAAATTCCTTAATATCATCAAATATTCAGTTGTTGATATTCAAATCTCCAATTACCTCAAGTATCAATTTTTGAAAATTTGTTTGAATCCAGATCCAGTTAAGATTTGCATGTTATAATTGGTTGGTGTATCTTTTTTTTTTTTTGACTTTTTATTTAATATTGGAGTATAGTTGGTTAACAATGTTGTGTTAGTTTCAGGTGTACAGCAAAGTGATTCAGTTATACATATATATGTAACTATTCTTTTTCTTTTCTTTTTTTTTTTTTGCGGTATGTGGGCCTCTCACTGCTGTGGCCTCTCCCGTTTAGGAGCACAGGCTCCGGACGTGCAGGCTCAGCGGCCATGGCTCACAGGCCCAGCCGCTCCACGGCATGTGGGATCCTCCCGGACCGGGGCACGAACCCGTGTCCCCTGCATCGGCAGGTGGACTCTCAACCACTGCGCCACCAGGGAAGCCCCATGTAACTGTTCTTTTTCAAATTCTTTTCCTGTTTAGGTTGTTTGGTTGGTGTTTCTTTAAAGACTGATATGCTCTAGTTTCCCCTTCATCTCTTATTTTTCCTTGCAGTAGTTTGTATGTTGAAGGAACTTGATTAGTTGTTCTGTTTGGTTTCTCACAGTCTGAATTTTGCTGATATCAATCCTCTAGTGTAGTTAACCTGTTCTTCTGTCCTCTGTATTAGTAGTTGGAGCTAGAAAATTGGTCTAATTCAATTTATTTTCTTTCTGTTTTTCTTTCTTTCTTTTTTTCTTTTGTAACATTCCTCCATGGTTTAGGCTTCTATTTGACACTTCTTGCTTGCTTTCCATCCATGAAGCCAGGCTTCATCCTGGCTTCAGGTGCTGTCCCATTAGCTTCTTTGTCTTCTTTTTAACCTGTGCTGGACAAGTGGATTTTACGCTAGTGGCTCAGCTTTGTTCTAGGTTCCATTGTATGTAATCTGATAAGGCCAGAAGCATTGATAATAAACAGGTGAAAAAGGAAGAAAAATAACTTTTGGAGCACAGATGATAAGTCAGCTACTGTAGTTGGTGCTTTATATATTATATGTTAATATCCCCAAGCCTTCTTACAGCAACACCTTGAAGTAGCTGGTACGCTCATTTTACAGATGAAAAACTGAGGCTTAAAACCAGAATAATTTGCTCAAGGGCACCCAGCTTGTGTGCTGCTAAAACTTCTGTTTCTTCTGCAGGGGAGGGTGAATTATTGCTTTTAATTGTTTGATGCTGTTACTCTGTAGAACTTGAAGATTTTAGGAATTTGTTGGCATCTACAGTATCTAACTTAACAAAAGATAAGCTTGCTTTCCTAACTGGTTTCTGCCTCCTAGTTTCTTTTGTAAAGGTGTGATTGTGAAGCAGAGTACTACTGTTAGTTCTGTGAATTTTGAATCAAGCTGGAGTGGTGAGTACCCTTCATCTTGTTTTTCACATTAGTGTAGTGTTTCCACGCTGATGTTTCAATGTAACAAAAGTGTCCCAGGGTATAAAACACGTCAAAATAAAATGTGTGCCTCCTTCCTTTTCAGTTTTTATCTTTCAAGCAGTTTTATACTTTTTGCTACTTCATTTACAGTGCAGATGGTATTCCCCAGGGTGCTAGTATATGATTTAGAAAGTCAGGTAATAGTGTAGGGATTATAAGGAAAAGCAGCAGACCCCTGCCTTTCATGTCCCTTCATGACAGATTTCTGCTCCTCAGAGGCAACCGCTTTCAGTTCTTTTAGTTTTATTATCCGTGTGTTTTGTTTAAAACCACAATATTCTTGCTTTTTTGCTTTTTCTATTCTAGACAATATTAGCTGTTGACTTTCTACCTTGGTTGGGGTTAGCCTCCTTTACAGCCTCCCTTTTCCTGTGCACAGATGCACACTCTTCTCTCCTTCCACAGCACATATAGGCAACAGCTGAGCTGTGTATAGTGCTTTGATTGCATACACTTTCTTTTACAACTTTTTGTTTTATCCTGAAGTTAATTGCCTATTTTTTTCCTCATTTGTATAGTTTTCTTAGTACCTACCCTTAATTTAGCTCTAAACTTTGTTGAAAACTATATGGCAAACCATTTTCTTTTTTTTTATTAATGACATCCTTCCTGGACTGGTTATTCCTAGAACTGCTGTGCAGCTGTATTCTGGAAATTGCCCTTTTCCTCTCTTCCTGGGCTCCCGGGTGCCTGGACTTCGTGTCTCTTTCTTGTCTCTTACTTTACATGAGTGCATCCTCCAGTAGTTTCCCAAGAAAGTGCAAATGGAAGGCGAATTTCTTGAGACCCTGCATGTCTGAAAGCAACTTTTTCCACTCCTAAAATGCCTCTTTGTTCTCTCAGTTTGATTGCATTTATAGTTTGGCTGGGTATAGAATTCTAAGTTAATGGTTACTGTCCCACCGAATTTTGAAGGCGTTGCTCCATTGTATTTTCACATCCCACTGTTCTGTTGAGAAGACTGACTCGATTCCCATTTCTGATTCTGTGTATGTAGCTAGTTTGTTTTCTTTAGAGGTTTTCAGGATTTTACCTTTGAACTTGTTGTTTTGAATTTCATGATGGTGTGCCACGGTATGGGAGTCTTTCACTCATTGTGCTGAGCACTCAGTGGGCCCTTTTAGCTTGGAAACTCTTGTCTTTCAGAAATATTCCACTATGATAATGACTCCCTGTATGTTCTCTGTTCTTTCTGGAACTTCTATTAATTTGGATGTTGAATTTCCTGCCATGACTTAAGGTTTGTTACTTTTTCCTCTCTGATGTCATCCCTTTGTCCTTTTGTTCCCTCTTTTCGGGAAATTTCTTCAATTAGTTTTCTTCTAATCTCTCTACTGAACTTTTTTGCTTTCCTATTTTTGAAGCTACTACTAGGCTAATGAATTTTCTTTTTGATAATGTCCTTTTCTTGTTTCATGTATATAGTTTCTCCTGTCCTGCCCATCTTGATGTACCCCTGCGCTTGCTTTCTCTCTGTCTGGAATGCTCTTCCCTCAGATACCTACATAGCTTACTCCCTTAACTCCTTCAGAGCTTTGCTTCCATGATCATTTATTTGAAAGTACAACCCTGCTCCCACCCCTACCCCAGGGTGCCCTAAATCCCTTCCTTGTCTGTTCTTACTTCTGCACTGTGTATTGCTGAAATCTGATACCCTTATATTTTACTTTTTGTTTATTGACTCTCCCCTCGCTGGAATGTAAGCTGCATGAAGGCAAATCTTTTTGTGTATTTTGTTCAGTATTTCCAGTACCTAGAACAGTGCCTGGTGCAGAGTAGGCACTTGGTAAGTATTTGTTGACTGAGTGACTGGACCTCCCTGTTTTCTATATAGAACCTCACCTTTGCCCTCTGAGCACAGAGCCTTTCTTTTTCAAGTGCTATAGAGTGAACTTCCTGTCTTCTGGCTGCCAAGTTTTGTTGAGGCTGTGGGTGTGGTTTAAACGTTACGTGTCCTTATTTCCAACAGGTCCCTGTCTTCAACTTGCTCTCCCATCTCAACCCTCAGAGGTTTCTGGAACTTCCAATTCCTAAGGCTCTCAAACCTTCTCCAACTATCACATTGTTTTTGGTAGGTCCCCACCAAGATAGCAATGCAAGTTTAGGCTTCCTCTGTTATGCTAAGTCAGTTACTTTATACATCTGTTCTCCATCTTCTAAAATTCTGTTGATATATCTCATCTGCTGGCCTGTCCCCTCCCTTTTTTTTTTTTTTTTTTTTTGTGAGTTAGTACCTTTTTTTCTTTAATTTTCTTTCTGTCATTTTAGTGTGGTTTTGGGAGTGAGCAGAAATTAACTCATGTTCAACCCACTGGATTTAGGGTTTTAAACTGATAAAAATAAATTTCCAAGATTATTGTGGTACTCACATTTGGTAAAAACTGCAGCCATAATAAAATTGTCCTTTTTCTCATGCCAAGTGCTGAGTCAAACTTTAGCAGTATATATAGAGAGACAGAAAAGTCAGGCGGTTGAGTTAACATCTAGGGTGGATGGGAGTGGTTGACTGATATGTGACTGAATAAGAAAGTGCTTCTTAGGAAGAGCTCAGAAGATGTATTATATTTTTTTCTTGTGATAGTTCAAGGATTAGTTCAGTATACACACTTACAAATTTTATGTACTTGAACTAGATTTAAAAATACACAATAAAAACAAATTTGGTGAATGTGTATCAGAAATGGCAACCTTATTTTAGAGTTTACTGAGTATCTTAGTTTGTCTGTCTTTAGACTGACTTATGATTGGCATACATAAATTTGAATATTCTTTGACTATTTGAATATTCTTTGGTTATTAGAGGAACCTTTGAACTCATGTGGATTCTGCTAATACTTTAAGGGTGAAAAATTTCATTACTAGAGCATAAATAGAGAGTGGGATTTACACTAATGTAAAGATACACACATTAGCAATTTTTGTGTATGAGTTTCGGGGAAAGTGAAACAAAAACGGAGGGTCTGAATAAGGCAGTGGCTGTGAGGTCTGAGAAGCTCTAGGAAGATCCCAGGGCTCCTGAGGGCATGTGGTTAGTGTCAGTTAAGTTGCCGAGTGGGTTTTAGGGATTTATTAATTCAAATACTCTATTCATTAATGTAGAAGATGTTATAGACAAATAGATCAGTACAGTAGTATCTCCCCAAAATGTGGTGGTATGTTAAAATGATTTGAGGTGGTGCACAGATGAATCTTTTTCTTTTAATGGTTAAATACGCGTGCATCAGAAATATATCCAAGTACTTCAAAACTATGATTACATTGATATTACTTAGTATAAGGCTAAAGTAGGTAAGTTTTTTGTTTGTTTGTTTGTTTTTTGCGGCACACGGGCCTCTCACTGCTGTGGCCTCTCCCGTTGTGGAGCACAGGCTCCGGACGTGCAGGCTCAGCGGCCATGGCTCACGGGCCCAGCCGCTCCGCGGCATGTGGGATCTTCCCGGACCGGGGCACGAACCCGTGTCCCCTGCATCGGCAGGCGGACTCTCAACCACTGCGCCACCAGGGAAGCCCAAAGTAGGTATTTTAAAGTGACTTGATTTAAGGATAAGTATTACATAAATAATAATACAGTAGCTGTTTGGATTTGGCAAAATTATAAAGTAGGTCTGATTACTAAAGTCTGAGAAACTTTGGGCAGGTTTAAAATAAGATTTCTCCTAATAGATAACAACAGAAAACTGTATATGCTGACTGTGGCATAGACTTCTAAGTTTTCTTTTTTAGAAATTAACACTTTTTATTTTTAAAGTTTATTTTTTGGTATTCTTTTCAAAATAAGTCCTCAGAACATCTTATCATTCGATTCTTAAACCAATTTTGTACCAGAATTCTGACAGGTAAGCAAAGTGAGTTAGGAAGGGGTTAAACTTACTCAAAGACATTGAGCAATTTAGTAATGGAGCTTCAGGCACGGCCAGGGTCTCCCTTGTCCAGAGTTGTTCCCTTTACTGTGTCCTCTTTTGATGTTAATGGACTTGCCAATTGAAGTTTTCTTGGAGAACTTAGGAAGCCTGCCAAGTTTTATAGCTGGGAGGGCTGTCCTGTAGCTTTTATATATTTGTATCTTGAACCCTGAAGGTAGACAGAGCTAGGTCTTCCAAAAATAGTTCAATAAGTGTGTCAACATTTTCAAATACTATTGAAAAAACAAGGAAGTGGAAAAGTCCTATGGGATTATTGGAAAACGGTGCCAAATGCTTTCACAAGTAAAGCATTGAAAAGCAAATGTGGCACTGTGGTCATATGCTAGACAATGGTGCATATTTAGCCTTCATTTTGGAGCCCATTTTTATATGATAATCTTTTACTTTTCCCCAGTACTCTCTGTTTAATTGCAGACTCTGGGAGAAAAGCTGCTAAATGAACATTTTTCTTGAAAAGTTTTCTTTAATTCACTTCTCTTACGGAGAAAAAGGCAAACTTCTGTTTTCTTAATAAAATGAACACAAATTGTGTATGGGAAAGATTAGAGTGACAAGTAATGAGTGGGGTCTGTCCACTGACAAAGGAATCAAGAGTTTATCCACGAGATTGTAACAAGAACTGTTTTTGGATCTTGGCCATTAAAATCAACATCAATAAAGACTGCGTCTTAATTTCCTTAATGCTAAGATTGCTAAGGGAACGTGAATACATTCTTCCTTCCGAGATCTCTCACCACCCCAAAGAGAAAAATAAAGGTGCAGGGAAGATATTCTTCACTCGTGCAGTTCTTCAGTGAAGGGCTGTCGCTGTGGGCAGCATGTGTAGTGCATATGTGGCTCCAACTTTTCTCCTAATTGATGCCAGTTCACTTTCATCCTCAGTGCTACCAGCTTAAATGGAAAGACTCGAGGGTGGAATCTAGAGCATTCTATAGATCTGTGATCTGTGTGTTACTTGCTCTGTGCAGCACACATGTAGCAATGAAGGATAATATGGCTCTTTTTTTTTTTCTCCCCTCCCCATTATGGCTCTTTTTTTTTTTTTTTTTTTTTTTTTTTTTTTTGCGGTACGTGGGCCTCTCACCGTTGCGGCCTCTCCCGTTGCGGAGCACAGGGTCCGGACGCGCAGGCTCAGCGGCCATGGCTCACGGGCCCAGCCGCTCGGTGGCATGTGGGATCTTCCCGGACCGGGGAACGAACCCGCGTCCCCTGCATCGGCAGGCGGACTCTCAACCACTGCGCCACCAGGGAAGCCCTATGGCTCTTTTTTAAAGGACCTTTTTTGTTGTTCTTGTTAGGTTTTTTTAGCCATGTTTTTACTGTATCTGATTATCTACTGAAGTGTTTTTTTGTAGAAAGACTGTACCATTGTCAGCTATAGAAAAGTATTTTTCTTTCTTAAACTTTTTATTATGGAAACAATTAAAAATATTCAGAAGTAGAGAGAATAGTAGTGTAATGGACCTCGTGTAGCCTCACTCAGCTTTGCCAGTTACTAGGACACGGCCAATCTTATTGATACACCCCACCCCCATGATTCTGAAGCAAATTCCAGATAATTTCATTTCATATAATTTCATTTGTAAGTAGGTAAGATTCTCCCCCCGCACTGGCATGTGATCACCAAGATAAAGTCCATGTTCATTACTGATTTTGTAGAATTACAGAAATTAGTTCATTTATGGCATATTCAGTTGTGTTTTTGGGATAAATATCTGAATATTGTTTTGATCAGTGAGAGCAATTTCATCTAAGTTTTAATCCGTGAAAGCAGTTTCATCTAAATGCAGCACTGTGGACATAAAGGAAATGCTTTAGCCAGTTCTCAAAGACGCAATTTCTAAACCAAATCTGAACTGACTTTCAAATTCTAGTATATTCTCAAGGTAATGTTGATGTTCTATAAAGTGTTTTTCCATGGCTCCTGCTTATGTTAATACTAGATTTTAATGTTCTTTTTTTTTATTTTTATATTTTATTTATTTATTTACTTGCAATATAGCTGAATTACAATGTTGTGTTTTAGGTGTACAGCAAAGTGATCCAGTGATTTTAATGTTTTTAGATTTTTCTTTTTTCTTTCCATCTCTCACTTCTTCTCTCCTTCTCTGTCTCTTTCATTCTTTTGCTTAGCATAGTTTAGTGGCAATATGTTGGAACCAGACCAAGTGAAACATTTTTTTTTTTTTAGCTGACTGAAATTTAATGGAACTATGCAGTTATGAAATCACAGCAACCTCCATGTGTATAGTTCTGTGTGGCTGTACAGAGGGGAAAGTATATGCTTTAAACATTTGTCATTGAACTTCCCTGGTGGCGCAGTGGTTAAAAGAATCCACCTGCCAATGCAGGGGACACGGGTTCGAGCCCTGGTCTGGTAAGATCCCACATGCCGTGGAGCAACTAAGCCCGTGAGCCACAACTACTGAAGCCCACGCGCCTAGAGCCCGTGCTCCGCAACAAGAGAAGCCACTGCAATGAGAAGCCTGCACACTGCAACGAAGAGTAGCCCCAGCTCACTGCAACTAAAGAAAGCCTGCATGCAGCAATGAAGACCCAACACAGCCAAAAACAAATAAATAAAATAGTTAAAAAAAAATAACTTAAAAAATAATTCGCCATATACTATTGAGAAATCATACTAGAATGTTGGCATAATAGACAAAGCTGACACTTAATAGTTGAAATGCTTTTCCTGATTAACAGGCATGCTTTTTATGTTAGAGATAGTTTACTTTATATTTTAATTTGATTTTTTAATAAAAACGTAGTTTAATATATTTTTTGTAAAGACATCAATACTGAATTAGAAAATATTGATAACAATAGAAAACATTTCCTGAATACTTAATATGTGTCAGACACTATTCTATAGGCACTTTTACATATATTTTCATTTAATCCTCACAGTAACCCTGGGTAGTAGGTACTGTTATTCTAGGTTTGCCTCATAAGAAAACTGAGGCACCACAAGATTAAGTAAATTGCTCAAGGTCACTCAAGTAGTTAATGGCAAAGCAAGGATTTGAACCCAGGCCATTTGAGCCTATAGGCATAACTACTTTCCTATATTATACCTGAGAATATGTAAATTCCTCTTCGTACCCTGTTTGTACTTGCATTTCCCTCCCCAGAGGAACCATTTTGAACCAGAGCCAATGCTACACTATTGTATGAGGGTATAATTTGATCACTGGGTGGGTATTTTTCATTGAGAAACTTGAAAGCTGTGTTAATGAGATTCTACTCATGTTCCTTTACTGGCTTTAGTTGTGAAGGAGAGGAGGGGAAAAGTGGAAGCAAGTGGAAAGTAAAGCGGTAACCGCTGAAGTGTCTTCCTCCTGCCCACCCTCCAAGGAACATTGAGCCCATCTGTATTGTTGACAGGTCACAAAGGAGCTTCTGAAGCCAGTACTTCAGAGTACCACTGAATCTTCAGTTGAGTACCTTGAAGTACCAGGTATATTGTTGGAACATTGGTCATCGTTGGGCTGTCCTAAAATGTGTAGACTTTAGTGGGAGTTTGTCCTGGGTCTACAGTGACTGGAATTTTAACAAACCAGATACCTGATACTCTCCCCCACTTTTTTTTTCTCAAAGGAGTGGAGGGTAGAAAGAAAATTGTTTTAGCCCCAAGTTTCAGTCCCAGTTCACCAATTACTAAGCGTGACATTGAGCGAGTGATGTTGCCTCTTGTGTCTGTTTTTCTCTTAAGTGGTTCAGTTGCCCTGACATAAGTCCAAATCCATTTAAGATGTCGTCTGTGGCTCATTCATTTGTCTCTGTTTGTGGAGAAGGTAATTGCCTTTCCTTATAGGAAAAACATAGACAAAGAACTCTGGCAAAACATTTGATAACGTTTTCATGGTGTCTTTATGGCAGCATTGGGAAAAAACTGTAGTGGAGGGAATCTGTGGTGGTATTTGTTACTGAAATTTTAACCTTTCTCATCTTCTATCCAAAATATTTTTGCCAGCAATTTTTATGATGACAGACAAGGACTGCTGATCAGATTTACAGATTTCATGGACGTTTGTAGGGAAACCAAATAAGGCTTGTACAGATTGTCTTGTTAGCTACAAAATGGGTTGAAATAAGAAGAAAGTTGTTGGAAATAAAAGTAAAGTCTATTTAATTATAAGGTCTTTGAAAGAGTTCTGAAACAGGGTAGTCTTGGCCCTTCTTTTCAATGTGAAGTTTTATTAAAAAGTAGTAGATGCCTTTTTATTCCTTTTATTGACTTCTGGTCTCACAACTCCAGTGGAATTGTTCTTTTCCAGGTAATAGATGGCTCTATTGTCAAGTCTATTGAACACATTTTCCCCTATATTATTATTTATTATTATTATTATTAATTTTTGCGGTACGCGGGCCTCTCACTGCTGTGGCCTCTCCCGTTGCGGAGCACAGGCTCCGGACGCGCAGGCTCAGCGGCCATGGCTCACGGGCCTAGCCTCTCCGCGGCATGTGGGATCCTCCCGGACCGGGGCACGAACCCGTGTCCCCTGCATCGGCAGGCGGACTCTCAACCACTGCGCCACCAGGGAAGCCCGAGAAGAACTTTTTAACGGTTGGAGCAGGCAGAGAATGGAATGGGCTACCACGGGACGGAGTGACTTTTCCACGGTTTGAAAGACCCAGGGCAGAGGCTGATAGTCACCTCTTGCAAGGTGGGAGAAAGATTCATTGGGTGGGGGATGGGACTTTGTGACCACCAAGGTGTCTTACGAGCCTAAGATTTTATGATTCTCATTTTGATAAAATTTTTAATTTTATTAGCTAACTTTATTCCATATTTTTAAACAAAAGAGCTTCATTTGGGAAGTTTTAAATATATACAAAAGTAAACTGAATAGTATAATGACACCCCTACCCCTCATGCATTCTTATCACCCAGCTTTAACAGTTACCAACGCATGGCCAGCCTCGTTTGATCTATATTTCTGTTCTCTTTGCACATATTTCTGTATGTATCTCTAAAAAATAAGACTTCTGACAAAAACCCACAATACCATTATTACACCTAAGAGATTAACAGCAAATCTTTAATATCAAATATTCACTGTTCAAATTTCCATTTGTTTTTGTTTTCTTTCGTAGTTTTTTGCTAGAATTAGGATCCAAATTAGGATCCACATATTGCGATTAGTGATTCTTTTTTTTTTTTTAGTGATTCTTTTTAATCTATAGGTTTTGTCTCTTTTATATTTCCTTGTAATCTAGTTTTTTGAAGAAACTGGATTGTTTGTCCTCTGTCATTCACACAATTTTTCATTTTTCCGATTCTATCCCTGTGGTTTACTTTAACTTGTTCCTCTGTCCCATAAATTGGCAGTTACATACATAGGCTTTTATCAGCTTCAGGTTCAAATTTTAAAATATTTTTTTGGCATGAATATGTTATCGGTTCTGTTCTTTCTTAAGACCACTCATGGAGTACAGCAAAGCTAATTGTAAAGACGATTGGATTGCTTACTTAGTTCTTCATTTTCTGAAGTCATCCTAAGCCAAATTCCCCATAAAAACAGATGGAACCACTTAGAAGTTTGGGAAGATAATAATCCTCTGCAAACACCACATCCAAATACAAATTACAAGAGTTTCTTGTCTAGCTTCATTTCCAAAAAAGAAAGGGAGAAAGCAGATGCCTTAGTAATTTCCTCAGACCACAAACCAGGTTTTCAGTTTAAAGTGAGACATTTTACAGTAAAGTCAGTCTTGATTTTTCTAGCACAATATGGAAACATTGCAGTTTTGCTAGTTAAATTTCCCACCCAGTAAGCAAGTATTGTCAGTGACTACTCCCCCGATGCCCTTCTTCCTTGGCAGTTGGAAGTAAAAGAGTAAAAATGGGAAGATGGCAAGTCAGAAAGGAGTATATGTGGGGAATCAAATAATTGTGTTCTGTGGTGATCCTTTTGAAGGGTATTTGTAATCTTCTTACTTTTTATTATGGAAAATTTCAAATGTACAGATAAATAGAGAAGATAGTCTAGTGAATATCCATATCCCCACCACATAGTTTTTCCCCTCTCATGTATAGTATATTTTCTAAAATTGGGTATGGGGTCACACCGCTATTCACCGGAATCTTATCATTTGTTTCATTTGTGAGGCTTGTGGCATAGCCCTTACATCTTTTTTTCTTTGTTTTGTCAGTGTTGGTAAATCTTTTGCTAGGTTTTATTTTATTTTATTTTGGTCCATGTTTATTATATTAGTTGGTAGGTGAAGAAGATTATATTATTCAGTGAAGATGATTCTATTATTCAGTGAAGATAGGCTGTGATTAGGCTTCATTCTCTGCCTTCTGTTTTAAAAACTTTATATAATGGAAGCATACGTAAATGAAGAGAGATGGAGAGAGTAGAATAATGAATTCCCATGTGCCCATCTTCTAGGTAATTATCAACATATGGTCAACTTTGTCTCATTTATGTACCCACAAATCCCTCTGTTCCCATCCTGTTTCATGCTGGATTGTTTTAAAGCAGGTCCCAGACATTATATCACTTCATCCATAAATACTTTTTTGTATGTCTGGTAAGCATTAAAAAAACAAAATAAACACAATTCCATTGTTACATCTAAAAAATTTAATATTTCCTTAATATCAGATATTCAGTGACTGTTCATATTTTTCCATTTGTTTGTTTCATTTGTTTCATAAATGTTTGTATAGTTGGTTTGTTTAAGTTAGGACCCAAATAGGTTGTACATTACATTTGGTTGATATGTCTCTTATTAGATATCTTAATATGTAGTTTCTTTCTCCTCTTTTTCAGTTTACTTGTTGAAGAAACTTGTTTCTTTAGAATTTCCCGCCTTCTGGAGTTTGTTGATTGCATTTCTGTGATAGTGTTTAATATGCTTCTCTTGTCTGAATTTCCTTTTAATTGGTAGGTAGATCTGAGTCTTAATAAGATTCAAAGTTGGTTTTTGGTGGTGGTGGTAGTGGTTTGGAGGATCCTTCATAGTTGTTGGTGTTTATTTCTTATTGCACAGCTTCAAGAGACGCAATGTATGGTTAGCTTCTAACCATATTTTTTTCTCTGAATTACTTAAATTATGGAACTCATGACATTTTGCCCCAATTTCTTCATTATATATTTGTAAAAAACAGGAATATTTTCTTATTAACCAGAACACTACCATTATATATAACAGTCAATTGCCAGTAGTTCTCTAATATTATCTGGTATTGAGTTTATATGAAAATCTCTCCAGTCATCCCCATGACTTCCTTTATAGCTCATTTATCAAACCAGGACCCTATGAAGGAGCACATATATGGTTATGTCACTTAAGTCTCTTGTGACCTAAAATAGTGCTCCTCCTTTCTCTTTTCACTGTCTTCTTATGACAGTGACCTGTTGGAGAGATTCAAGATGGCTGCCTAAAGTCTGGTAGAATCTTTATTTTTCTGGGTTTGTCTGGTTGTTTCCATGTGGTGGTATTTAACTCAGTGTTCTATCCTCTTAATTTTTTGCAAAGTAGAATTTAAATCTAAAAGTATGATTAGATTCAGAATAAACATTTTTGCTAAGAGTACTTAATAGCCAAGTTGTATACTTCTTATTGTATCAGATCAGGATCCACATAATATAGCTATCCCACTATTAGTGAAACTAAGATTAAGATGATGACTGAACTCCTCATTTAAAGTTATAGTTTCCCTTTTGAGATGGGCAAGTAATCTTGGGGGAGTGAGACTTGAGCACCATACAGATATTTAGTTCTTTATCAGTCTTTCACCTAATAATGTTCGTATCTATTGATGCTCCTTACCTGAATCAGTTATCTCATTGGGAGTGGCAAAACGGTGATAAAATGGGATTTAAAAAAAATTACGGTAAAGTACATAGCAAAAATATACTATCTTAATCATTTTTAAGTGTTAGTATTAATACATTGACATTGTTGCACAACTAATCTCCAGAGCCTTTTTCATCTCACAAAACTGGAACTCTGTACCCTAAGAGTTTTATCATTCCTTCAACTTTATAAGCTTGCAACTTTCTGTGCAAAATAGCTTTTTCTCGTCAATGTGGGCTATTTGATTACCATGAAATAGTTTTTAATTTCAAGTACAGGATTAAACAATTAAACAATTGAACAATTACGAACTTAATTTTTCCCTTTACCAAATTTCAGAATAAGCCATTAATATATAATAGTTGTCTCAAGTTTGTTTGATTGGCTTGCAGATTTTTATATATTAAGTGCATTTCAATCAAGTACAGTCATTCTTTTTGATGTTTAAATTGTCCCAACTTTGGCCAGGGGCAAACCTTTCAAGTTGGCTCTTAAGTCCTTTTGACATGACCCTATCAGGTTTTGAAAGTAAGGAATATGTTTGTTTAAAGGCAGTAAAATTTTCTTTGGAGAATAGGGTCAAATCTCTCTCAGCCGTAGCACAAAAAGCATCCATATTGTAGAAAAGTGCCAAAGAGCAGAGTAAAATCTGATACTAATTTGTCAAGGAGAAACAGGGTGAAGTTAGATGACCTCTTAAGGCCTCTTCTCATTTTATATTTTGTTATCTTTTACCACATATAAAATTGTTTTATTATTTTGTTATTATTGGAACAAAATATTTCAAGAGTTTGAATGTTGTCAGATTTTGCCTTAAACAACATCTTTATTACTTTCTTCTTATTCTGATAGTCAGCTTCCTGGGCCAGGATTGGATTAAAGGACTGTAAATTGGGAAATGTGAGGGTTTCAGCATGTTTTCACAGTTATAGAGTCCATCCTCAGAGGAAATAAGAAGGGGTTTGCATCCTAACCTTTGCCTTTTATTCCAATAAAATGTGGCTAAACATTCCACATAAAGAAGGTCAACCTTTAATGCTCGATCAATAAGCTGCTGGCTCGTTTCCTGCAGACAGCTTTATTTCCTCTGATTTGAGTAAACAGATGAGGTTTCATCAGGAGTTTAACTGTATAACTGAATTTGTGCAGACCTGTTTTGTAGTGGGGTAACATCACAATGCTTACGTTTCCAAACCTCTGGAAGTTACCATGTGACATTTAAAAAAACGTGTTGGTTTTGAAATTTGACTTTTCCCAGTGTAGTTTAATGTGGATAATGGTCATCCCATAAGCAATAGTTCTTTTCCATTTAGTAGGTTTTCCTTTCCAGAGTAAGTGTGGCTCAGTTTTATCCTTATGCCCCCAAGAGTCACTATGATGACTTTTTGGTTACGAATTAGATATGAATGGTCAGTTTTTTTGAATGCTTTGAACACTTACTGAATGTTGGGCAGAAGTACAAACAATACAGCTACATACCGTACTAATAAAAACAAAATGTTTTGCCTTGAAAAATGATTTCTTCTCCAAGAATAGAATTATTATGGAATTCTGTATTTATTCATCAACGAGTTAAGTTTTTGAGTAAATAAAAGACTATACTGTATTTTAGTTATAGAAGTATTTCTTTTCAGTGTTAGGCGTGGTTGGTTTGTAAAGTAACCCATTATGATCATTTTTATATGTATGAAAAGATCATTAACTTTTTCTTTTTTTTTTTTTTGCGGTACGCGGGCCTCTCACTGTTGTGGCCTCTCCCGCTGCGGAGCACAGGCTCCGGACGTGCAGGCTCAGCGGCCATGGCTCACGGGCCCAGCCGCTCCGCGGCATGTGGGATCTTCCCGGACCGGGGCACGAACCCGTGTCCCCTGCATCGACAGGCGGACTCTAAACCACTGCGCCACCAGGGAAGCCCCATTAACTTTTTTAATGAAAGCCAACCCTTTAAAAATGTGTCAAGTTTCTTTAACTGCAGATGCTGTGAATGTTGTTATATCTAGTAAATAAAGCTCGTTCTGTGAATTTTCCAGATGGGGACAGCAACTGGAAGAATTTGATTCATTTCTTCCCATTCGTAATATTAATGAATTGTGAATTAGTGCAATTGAAGTCTGTACTGGATTGTCTATTTAAGACCATAGAGACTTCGTGTCTCTTGCATGAGAAATACCAGTGTATGTATTTAGAGAGGTAGTTATTTTCTCCATCAGTGTAGCAGGATTTGAGATACAGGGAATATATATGATAAAATTGCTTAAGTAAAAACAAATTGAAGTCAGGTAAATTTAGAAATAAAAAGAAAATAGCAAAAGATCTGCCCTCCACACACCTGCTATTCCTGAGCATATTTAAGCTGTAGCTATAGCCTAACATACATTTTTATTGATGTTTTGTGTCTATATTTGTATATGTTTTGTTTTTACATAAGAAGTATTTTTATTTATTTATTTATTATAAAATAAATTTATTTATTTATTTTTGGCTGCGTTGGGTCTTTGTTGCTGCACGTGGGTTTCCTCTAGTTGTGGCAAGCGGGGGCTACTCTTCGTTGTGGTGTGCAGGCTTCTCATTGCAGTGGCTTCTCTTGTTGCGGAGCACAGGCTCTAGATGTGTGGGCTTCAGTAGTTGTGGTGCGCGGGCTCAGTAGTTGTGGCTCACAGGCTCTAGAGCGCAGGCTCAGTAGTTGTGGCACACAGGCTTAGTTGCTCCACGGCACGTGGGATCTTCCTAGACCAGGGCTCGAACCCATGTCTCCTGCATTGGCAGGTGGATTCTTAACCACTGCGCCACCAGGGAAGCCCCTATAAGAAGTATTTTTAAAGAATATAATGACTGATAAACTCATTACTCTTCTCTGAAATGTCTGCTGGAAATTATTGAAAATTCTTTTCCATGAATACGATCCTTAAATGTTTTGGCACTTCAAAGTATAAAGATGAATAACATTTTTGAAAAAAGGAAATCGTGATAATTAATAGTTGAGCCTGATTTTTTTTTCAGTTTGAAAAAATGACAGGCATTTATATTCTTAAGCGCCAGTTCTTTTAAACCCTGATCCCTGTGAAAGTGAGTCATTTCATCCAAGGTACAGCTCATATGTCAGATTTTCTGTGAAGTCTTTTCTAATTTCCACAAGTACAGTTAATAATATCTCTATTTTCTGTGTCTCCCAAGAAATCTGGTGGAAGTTACCAGGTTGGATTTCAAAATCCTAAACAGGTCAGTTTTTTCCACTATATAAATTTTTCCAGGGCAGCAACCCTGTATTACTTGTGTATTCCCAGTGATCAACATAGAGGAAAGCATTATATAGATGTTTGTGGATTGAATGAAGACCAGTAAGTGAGGTTAAAGTTTTAATAGAGTTTAGACTATTAAATATTTTGCTTGTTTTGGAATAAGTGAATATACTTATTGATTTCGATAATCTTTTTATGGTTCAGAAACCTCTGAAGTGACAATAGTAATGTGAATTGACTTATAGTTAGAATTTGAAACAGATTCTTTTATGGAGAAGATGCAGATGATCAGCTGATAACAACTGCTTTTCTACCCAACACTGACTCACCCATCCTTTCCTCTTTCCTGCCCCTCAGTGGAAAAGCTAGCCTCCTTTCATCCTGTGGATAAGTAAGCTCCTACCCTTCACGCCCTAGAATCCTGTCCTCATCACTTTGGGCTGACTCAGAGATGTCCTTCTATTAATTAACTGCTAAACTGTTCTGTGTCTTTTTTCCCTTCTTCTAGACAATGGTTCTCAACCTTGGTTACACATTAATGTCATCTAGGGACCTTTAGAAAAAAAACCCTGGGCTCCAATAGAGATCGATTGTATTCGAATCTTAGAATCATAGAATTGTAGAGTTGGAAGAAATAAAAGTTCTGTTTTGTTTTGTTTTACTTTATTTTAATTAATTAATCCAGTACTTCTAATTGAAGACTTGAGGAAGAACTCAGGGATTTGTAAATCTTCTCCATGGCTGCCATTTTCCATCTCTCCACCCCAGAATCATTGAATTCCATCTACTCAGTCTTCTAAATGATTTTCACCCCCTTAATCTCCATTTCCCAGGTTATTCTGTCTTCTTTGCTGTTATTTTATCATGTCCTTTTCCTGTTCTTAAGATGCTGTTCTTATGCCACTCTCCTGCTCAGTCACCTCTAGTAGCTCCCTTTTGCTGTAAGGAAAGTTGAAATGAGAAGTTTATTCACCCCACTGCCCTCCTTTGGTTCCTATGCTCTAGCCAGAGGATTCTTCCCTGTCTTTTGTACAGTCATATGTCTTTCTGAGTTTTCTTAAGAAAATTCCATAAACTGTGCCTAGACTTAACTTTCTTTCACTTTGCCCATTGGTTCCTACACCAAATCATAGAATGTTAGCTCAAGAATATTTTAGCAGGGGGCTTCCCTGGTGGCGCAGTGGTTGAGAGTACACCTGCCGATGCAGGGGACACAGGTTCGTGCCCCGGTCCAGGAAGATCCCACATGCCGCAGAGCGGCTGGGCCCGTGAGCCATGGCCGCTGAGCCTGCGCGTCCGGAGCCTGTGCTCCGCAACGGGAGAGGCCACAACGGTGAGAGGCCCACGTACCGCAAAAAAAAAAAAAAAGAAAAAAAAAAAGAATATTTTAGCAGTCATTTAATTCAGACTTTCTAATTTACAGATGAAGAAACTGAGACTCTGAAATGTTAAATTACCCCTATTGCCCAGGCCACACAACAAATCAGCCTCAGACCCAGGTTATCACTCAGGTCTCTTTGTTCACTTTTCACACAACTTTTTTCTTTTAAGATGCAACTCATTCTAGCATTTCTCTCAGACTTTCTCTGATTACCTCAGAGAGTCTATTCTGGCCTCCAATCTTCGGTGCTATTTATTGTCTCGTGCCAGCATTTGTGCTTCTGTCTTCATAATAATTAACAATGACGTTACTGACCTTTGAGGGCTTATTTACTAGTGCTTAATAGTTGAAGAACTGCGAACACTAGTCAACTAGTTAACTCATTGCTTATTTCATTTTTACCTCACAACCACATGACAGGGTAGGTATTGTTATCCACATTATAGAAATAAAGAAGCTGAAGTATAAAGAGGTAAAGTCTGAAAAGATCAATGCTTAGGTTTGAACTCAGGTCGGTCTTATCCCAAAGGAAAGCTCATCTGTGCTGTTTGTAGTCTTTTACTGGGAAACATCTTTTATTTTCCACTGGACCGTAAATCTCTTGATAACAAGGAACAGGTCTTTGTATGTCTTTACAAATGTCTTTGTATTTCCTGTAACATCTATCATAGAAGAGTTCAGTAAATACTTGTTGATTTCAGTTGGAAGGATCATAACTCGGTGACCACACTTTGAGGGTCAAGGTATTAGTGTGCAGTGGGGAAGGAAGCAGGTGACCTGTGAAGCTTTTCTCAAATTTAGGCATTAGATCTAGGAAGGGGTTGTAGGTATGGGGTTGACTGAAGTTTCTATGGAATGACGAGGGCAGGAGAGTTCTATAACTTTCCGTGTTTAGTGGTTGTAATGCGATATTATACCTTTATCTACCTGTGAGAGTTTGCAAAAGCATCTCAGTGGCACATTGTCTTTTCTGGCTTTGTTTGTTGTATTGGGTGTTGCCTTCTTGAAGGAGTCCTGAATTTCTCTCTCAACCAGAGTATTAGCAAATACCTTTCCATATATGATTGGTCTTTTTAACCAAGAGAGGTCTTGGACACTTTTCTCAAATAAATTCTTGAATTTTGTCTTCTTAACTGAGTGCTTCTGAACTTGTGGATCCTTAAGCTGTGCAGGTACATTTTGATTATGGATGTGAGCTACGTGAATGATTGTCCTTTTGTAGTCAGGCAGTTAGGTGTGAAGAATCTTTTGTTCTTTCTTCCTGTTAGCAAAGTGACACCCTTAAGCTTTTAGGCATATTGGTTTCCCATTTTTCTAGGGTTTGAGGTTATTTGTCTTCTTTGTTCTTTTGAAATAACGCCCCACAGAATAATGTGCCAGCTTAATTTTGTAGCGATCAGGAGTACGGGAACGAGCCCCTTCCAGTTAAGGGAGGTAGACTTAAGGGTTATAGGGTGATCTTTGAAGTATAATTCCCAGGACATTTGAATAACCTTTTGTAAAATGAATGTTTATGCATATCTTGAGAGGGAGAATAAATGGTCAAGCTAAACTGCGTGTAGAAAGAGCACTAGTTTAGGAGACTGGAGACCTGAGTTGTTCTAGTCTTTGTCATTAACAAGTTGTATGGCTTTGGAAAAGTAACTCTGAGCTTCATTTTCTTCACTTCTCATTTTTTTTTTTTTTTTTTTTTTTTTTCGGTACGCGGGCCTCTCACTGTTGTGGCCTCTCCCACTGTTGTGGCCTCTCCCGTTGCGGAGCACAGGCTCTGGACGCGCAGGCTCAGCGGCCATGGCTCACGGACCCAGCCGCTCTGCGGCATGTGGGATCTTCGCGGACCGGGGCACGAACCCGTGTCCTCTGCATCGGCAGGCGGACTCTCAACCACTGCGCCACCAGGGAAGCCCCTTCACTTCTCATTTTTAATGAGTTGGATTATATTACCAGCCCTCCCCCCACCCCATGTTGGTTGGTCTCAGATATCAAATTCACAGTTTCCGGTAGATATGAAACCATAAGTAATATTCTTATTTATTTGGGAAAACACAACTGTAGTATCAATTTGCAACAGTATTAATCTTGTATTCAGAAGCCGGAATGCTGGCTTTATGGTTCCCCATATTCAGTAGGGGATGTTTTAATGGTCATAAGTCCTTTCTGTGCTTATGTCTTCAAGTAATGGTTGCTGACTATAAATTTAGCCCCTGAGTTTAATTTTTATTGTGATAAAATACACATAAAAATACATAAAAATGTACATAAATTTACCATTTTGACCACTTTTTAGTGTACAATTCAGTAGCATTGAGTGTATTTACAGTGTTGTGCAACATCACTACTATTTCCAGAACTCTCTGATCTTCCCAAACATAGCCTCCATATCCATTAAACAGTAACTCCTCCTCTCTTTTTCCCAGCAGCCCCAGGAAACTTTTATTCTACTTTGTCCCTGAATTTGCCTATTCTGGGTATTTCATATATGTGGAATCATATAATATTTGTCCTTTTGTGTGTGGCTTATTTCACTTAGCGTAATGTTTTCAGAATTCATCCATGTCATAGCATGTGACAGAATTTCATTTCTTTTTGAGGCTGAATAATGTTCCATTCTATAAATTATGCCATATTTTGCTTATCCATTTATTCATGGACATTAGTGTTGTTTCTACCTTTTGGCTATTGTGAATAATAGTGCTTTGAATATTGGTATACAGATATTTGAGTCCCTGCTTTCGGTTGGTTTTGGTATATACTTCAGACTGGAATTGCTGGGTCATGTGGTAATTCTTAAATTTTTGAGGAACTGTCAAAATGTTTTCCACAGCGGCTATACTGTTTTACATGCCCACCAGCAGTTCTCAAAGGGTCCAGTTTCTCTACATCCTTGCCTGCACTTGTTTTTTCCATTAAAAAATTTATAATAGCCATTCTAATGGGTATAAATAAAGTGGTATCTCAATGTAGTTTTAACTTGCATTTCCCTAATGATTTAATGATTCAAACATCTTTTCATGTACTTACTGGCACACGAATTTCTTCTTTGGAGAAATGTCTTTTCAATACCTATGCCTGTTTTTGAATTGTTTTGTTGTTGTTGTTAGCCTTTGATTTATAAATGTAGTATGAGTAAGGAAGGTACCATTATGAGGTAAGTATACTTACCTTAATGTTGGTATATATGTTAGGTTGTTACCTTACTGTTATTATTTTGGCTGGGCTAGTAGATAAGACGTCCTCTTTCGTACAGCTTCTCACCAATACAAATTCTCTGTACCTTGGGATATTAAGTGATATTAAGTAAATGGAACTTGGATTTTAAAGTTCAGGACCTGAGTCCTTGCCTTGGGCCAGTTAATCTGGCAAGAGGACATGTAATGTGCTGAGTTGAGGGTTGCGCTGCCTCACTACTGGTTCTTGGCGATTAAAGTATGAATCTGAATGTACTTTGTAAAGTGGATACTGCCATCGATGATTTTTTACTTTTGGCCCATTGAGTTATTGTAACCTGTGTAAGCCACTTTTTGAATTATGAGACAAAAAAGGAAGGTAGATAAGCAACTTTCTTTAGAGGATCCAAAATTATTTCCTTTATTCCTCTGACATTCTCAGGAGCTGAAAGGAGATGAATGTTAGCGTATTTTATGGGTAAAAGAAAATGAGGGAAGGATAAAGCGCTTGTACTGTTCCACAGCTTTCTAAACTTCTTGTGCTAACTCTTTTTAAGCAAGACTTCACTGTGCTGTCTCCAGGCTGTACCTTTTCTGTGGTTCCTAATATGATCATGTATAGGAAACTATTTGTTACATAAATTTGGTCAAGGGTTTATCTGGTCGGCATTTCTTTGAGTGGTTGTCTTTTCAGATGTGTTTTTAGGGACATCTTTCGGAGAATCAAAGCCGTTTTGAGATTTGCTGTATAGTTTAAACAGATGCTTGTTTCCTGTTCTCCTTTACGCATTATTCCCTCGGAGTCAACGACTTTGTCATTTGTGGTTACACCCTCATTTTCCTCAAGAAATCATTTCATGGCATTTAAAGAGGGAAATGTGTCTTCTACTAACGTGAATATTAAAATAGAAATTTTTTTCTAATTCTCTTTGGTATATTTTATTAAATGCTGCCTTTAGAATTGGAGAAAGGTTGAGGTAGAAGATGTATTGTTAGAACTTCATAGTCACAATTCTGGAAAACACATCCATAATTTCCATGGTTCATTTTAGAGTGAATGTAATTAATAACTCATGGGTTGGATTATTTACTTATTCTTTTGGTTATAAATATTTATAATTCTACTGAATTTTTAGTTTGTTTATAAATTATTTTCTTTTTTTGTTGTAATTCATATCATGGAAGAATCGAATGAAGAAATCTGGAAGTTTTGAACTGTAATATTGGCCAAGAGTTGGATTTAATTTGTAGCTAGTAAAATTTCCAGTGAATTAAATCAGATGATTCTAATGCTTCGAGTTTAACGTTGTTTTCTTTCAACCTCCTTATTAGCACAACCTGTTGAATTTGCTGCCTGTATTTTGGAGCCATTTTGGTTACCTAGTCAGCCCTTTCTATGGCATTATTTTATTTTATTTTATTTTAGTTCATTGTTATTAGTTAAGTGGCTTACTTGGTTATGCCTTCTTTGTTTAATCTTTGTACATTTTCTCATTCTTACTTGTTTGCTTACTTTTCTACCCATTAGTTTAAGTGGGCATTTAGATAAATCTGCTCTTTAAGTACTTAAACCAACAATTCAATCATTTTGCCTTTTTTTTGGAGGCGTCTAGAAGGTATTTAGCACTGTGCTACATTTCAGTATTCTCTATCACTCTTTATAAACTTTTGAATCAGTTAGAGCCTTTGGTGCCTCTAGGCGAAGGATGTCATTTAATTTATTAGCAGCTGTTGCTATATACATGTAATTAGATTTGACTGCAAGTGCATTTTTACAAGATGAGTCTGGTGGAGTCATTATATAAATGGTTCAGATTAAGGAAATTATTGACCACTGAGGTAAGTGCTTGAGAAACTGCCTATTTAGAAATGACTACTGCGGATCTAAAATATGCAGGGAAGGCTGCATATTTTACTCTGACCGTATTACCGTACAAAGGAAAGCGTATGTAAAAATAACTTGTCACTAACATTCTGCTTTCTGAAGATATAACAGCCTGTTATGCAACTAAGTGCTGACGATTTAGTCAAGGGAGAAATAGTTTCAGTAGAAGCCTGCTGGTGTATTGGGTTGGCCAGAAAGTTCGTTCGCGGATTCCCCATGTTACTGATCGTTGCGGCAATTTATGGAGCATCTGTTCCAACAGTTGGTTTTAAATACTTCACAAACGGGTAGGAGAGGCAGGGGTGAGAGCAGGAGGTTCAGGCAGCAGGGAGGGGGGCTGAGAGCTGCCGTTGCGTGAATGGCTGTGCTGCCTGGCAGTTAGGGAAGGGGTCCGGCCGTGCCATCAGTCAGCACCGGAATCTGCCTCTGCCTCTTGCTGGCTTTGCTCTGGAGCTTGTCACTTCTCTGAGCCTCTGGTTTCTCATAGGGTTGCTGAAAGCACATAGCATAGGTCCCAGAATGGAGCAGCTAATAATTGAGTCCATACTCTTCTTAGTGGACCCCTGACCTTTTGTTAAGGTAGTTGAAGAACTGGAAACAGGGGTTCTGAATAGTTGTGTAACTAGCTGTGTTGTTATAGTTGTGTGAGTGTGTGTGCGCGTGACTGTGAGTCTACATGTGTTTGTGGATGGCTGCAATCCACGTGTTAAGCTCATTGGGTTGAGGATGCTGTGTGGGAAAAACAAAACAAAGCAAAAATCCTCCCCTGAGGATTTCAGTGTTGGATAAAGGGCTCAGAACAATCAAATCTTGGTTCAGACTTTGAGGTAGTATGGCCACCAACAGCTGTGGATGATTAAAGATCAACTTTCAGCAGTTTGGTAGCAGTTAAATGTCACTGGAATGTTTATGCACTTGCTTTGTAATTTGACAGGCATCTCAGAGTTTCCAAAGTAAATGTATAAAATCTAAGTCATTCTTTGGCATATGAATCATAGTCAGGATTCCATGGAGGGACATATCTTTTTAATTTTTGGAATTAACTTTGCAATTTAAAAATAGAACTGTGAATAGATGTAATCCTTTCTGCATGTTTTAAAAAAATATTTGCATAGAATGAAATTATAGAATGTAAATTTAACTTTTGAAAGAACAGTGATGAATGTACTTATTTACCCAGGTGATTCTTTAGAATTTTGACTGGTAGAACTAACTAAAAATGCTTTCACAAATGCTCAAGTGAGGAATGGAGTGAGGTGATATTTTCAGGTTTTGGTAAACACTAAACTTTTAAGCTTTTTCAGTCCTAAACGATAGCACTCAGCATTCACTTGATGCTTTTCCCAAGTGTAGCCCTCTAAAGGGGAAAGTAAATCATCAGGAGATAAAGTCTTGTATTTCCTTACCAGAATTTTGGAAAGGAGAGCTTCTAGGGAGGAAAATTCCCATGTAAATATGGAATGTTTTAGATTTTCTTTTTCCCTTTAGTATTCTCTCTTGAGTGTTATCACTGAGTTATACTGATTGGAAGACTGGAAGGTTGAAACGTTTGCTCTATGATAAAAGCAACTGATCGTCAAAACTCGCAGGGAGAATTGCTCTACCTTACAAGTAGATCCCTTTCTACTTTGCAGCCCTCTTCATTTGAGTTGAGCAGTCATTATGGTGTCCCCTCAGTAATTTGGGCGTTCACAAATGCGGACTTTTATCAGATGTAGGGAGAAGTGGGGACGCGAGGAATAAGGACCTGACAAGTTCAGATTATTTCAGAGTGAGAAACATTGCGTTCAATAATTATTATTTATAACATTTGAGTCATCTGATTACTCAAGCATGATTGGAGAGCAATAATGAAAAGAAAAATATATATGTAAGTATGTATTTATCTGTAGTAGGTAATGTACCCTGAAGGCCTTTCCATGAAATTGGTATAATTTAGTATGTGACTTAGTTAATTTGGTGTATGAGTTAGAGACGGCACGATCTTTTCTTTTTTTCCGATTACGGAGACATTGAAAATTCAGTTGTCCGAGGGCTACTTTGGTAAGGGACGTGTACTTTAGACAATATAGTGTTTTAATGTTCAATGTACTGGATCAGATTTAATGGTTCCATAATCATTTACAGTTAACATTTTCCCTTTTAAAATCGTAAACCAGTTAAGAGTCAACTTCTTGTGTAGTCTAGTATGTCCTGAGTATCAGACAGTGGGACATTTTTACTTCATTGCTTTATTCCCTAGAGAGCAAAATCGTCACACTGAGGGATGACCCAATCCATTAGTGACAAATAGCACATGACTAGGTAGTCTCGGAAGGGGAAAATGAGTTCTGTACACAGAACAGAAAAGTGCTTTGTGCCCATGCCACGAAGGACTTGTTAGGCTTAGACTTTTCTAAGGGGCCTAATAATTGCTTTGTCTTCTCTTTTAAAACAGGTATTAATTCTGGGAAGGTGTCAATAATTCTGATGTTGCTCTAGAGTGACTGGTTATGTGAATTGGTTATTTAATATCATCTCTGTTCATAGTAGTAATGAAGGACAAATCTACTTCGTGAATAAGAGCTTTTAAACTCAAATACCTAATTTATAACAACATGTTGGAATGCTGGCTTTCTGTTTATTCTTAGCAGTTTTTTGTCCGATATTTTGAAATGATCTTGGCAGCCAACAAATAAATATACAACATGGTGGATGTTTGTATTTAGCTTAGGCACTTATGACATAAATTAAGATTTAGAAGTTTTACTTTGCCTTTCTAGGAAATATTTCAGATCCTGACAGTTTTGAATAAATAGTTTAAAATTGAGCAGAAAGTTGAATTTACCTTGAAATATTTTGAGACTCTTAGAAACATACTTTTTAGGTAATTCTTCTTTAAATTTTAAGGAACTCAGGTTCATGGTCATCATTAAATCTCTAATTCCTAGTTTAGGAACTCAGTACATTTTTGTTGAATGAATGTTTTTTTTGTTGGGGGGCTTAATAAGTTGAAGTTTTCCCAGTTTGGGGACTATCTAAATGCAATGCTGATTTTAAATGCACATTTACCCAGGAAATTGCATGTACAACAGTTTTTGTAAACTGTTATTATGAGAAATCATCACGGTTGCATTACATGTTTTCCTGATGTGGTGGAGAAATGGTTGGTCACTCACTATAGGGCATGGAAACTTAATAAGGATTAATGGTCCCCAGAGATTATACTTCATTTATTTAAAAAATATGAACAATCTGCTGTCCTTTAGAAGTGTTATCTTGAGATAAACATTGGAACAAGAACTTATGGCACACCACAGTATTTCATTTTTGCTGATGTAATAATGTCCGTAAAATCTTTTCAGAGTGATGCCAGTTCTACTGCTGTAACGTTTGGCTTGTGGAGCCACTATTAATCATTGGCTGCATTCACCACTGGCCTGTATCTTTTTGGCAAACATTTGCATCTCTGCAAGTTTGTGAGGTAATGGGTAATAATTGTTTGACTTCTAGTCAACAGCAGCCCACCGAGACGCAGTCTGCCGTGTTCCAGAGGGAGCTATGATGGTTATAGCCTGGCCCTGTGGAAAGGAAGCTGATTTGCCTTATTGTCAACTTTTGTTGTATTAAAATACGTACTTGAATGTGAGTGATACACACTTAGATAGGAGTCTGAATTGTAGCCCTTACTGTTAAGACCAAGTGTATTTTAGATTTAAAGAATTCAATTACATCTAATGGTTCTGGCTTGCAGAGGGAAGAAAAAAATGTCAAACCCAACTCTGATATAGACAAGAAATTTAACTTTTTAAAATTTGGTTATTATCAAGTATTTTAATTCATTAGGAAAACATGTATTTTTCCTATGTATTTTGTCCCATACATGCTTGGAATAATGGATATAAAAGCGGTAAGAATTCTTGTACTTGAGCTTATGTAATGAGCATCAAAAATGAGCTAATTAGATAAAATAAGACAGTGATTTAAAGACCAGATTATGTGTTATTGAGGTACCTAAAGGAATTGATAGTACAGGAAGAGGTTTGGGAAGAGTTTATAAATCAGATTAGAAAATGGGGGAGCAGAAGAATGGAGGTGAAAGGGGTACAATCTGTGCCGAGACTGGGATGAACGCAGAGGGTCTGGGCTATGGCTGGAGGACGGGGAGAGGCCTTCCATGCAACCAGAGGAGACGGTAGGGATCTGCTGTAGCTGCTAAGTTGTGGCCAGCTGAAAATGACATTTAAAAAAGACGAATAAGACTTGGCAGGGGTGGTTGGTGTGAAAGACCTGCACTGGTGTTGAACGCCAGGAGAGACAGGTTTATTGATGCCCAGTGGCTTCCCTCATGGCATGACGTTTATGTTGTTCAGTGTTCAGTTCACTTTAGCTCAGAGTTTGAGCCTTTACCTTAGAGAGACAAATTTGATCTCGTCCGTCAGTATCTTGTTAATAATGGGGCTTGGGAAACAGGAATCAGGCCCTTCCTCCTCTTGCCAAGCAAGAAAAGCAAGAACCCAAAACCCAACACCTACAAACAAACAGTGAAATTTTATAAGAGATAGAAGGTTCTCGATTATTAGAATGCCAGTTTATTATAGTGGGAGATAATGGGCAAGAGGAATAAATTCGCATCATCCTGCCTAGTGCGAGTTCTGCTTGTTGCTCACGTGGCACATTGCCAGGTAGGGAGTGGTGAGTGTGGAATCAGAACTGGAAGGTTGGTTATAATGTTAAGAGAGGGCTTATGAGTAATTCATTAATATTTTCTGTATCTGTTACATGCCTGTTCCAGGGCTAGGTGCTGTGTCTTGTTCATACACCGTCAACAAAATGGATCCAGTCCCTGCTCTCATCCATCCTCACAATAAAGCTGTTCTTGCTAGAAGGGACTAAGTATGTGGGTCTGTCTGACCACATACTCTCTTTGAATTTCTTTTCTCTGTCTTCTCATTGCTGGCCACTCTTAAGGTTGACGAACTTTTCTTAAGTCATTTAAATACCTTCAGTGACAGTGCTGTAAATCTTAGTGACCTGGGGGTTGTTTGGTATCTTTTAGGTGATTTTGCACAGCTTTTGCTTTGATTCATTTTCTGATTTTTCTGTGCTATTAAGGGATAATCTTTTTTTTTTTTTTTTGCGGTACGCGGGCCTCTCACTGTTGTGGCCTCTCCCATTGTGGAGCACAGGCTCCGGACGCGCAGGCTCAGCGGCCATGGCTCACGGGCCCAGCTGCTCCGCGGCATGTGGGATCCTCCTGGACTGGGGCACGAACCCGTGTCCCCTGAATCGGCAGGCGGACTCTCAACCACTGCGCCACCAGGGAAGCCCAAGGGCCACCAGGGAAGCCCGGGATAATCTTATATTTAGGTTTCCTTTGGCCCCCATGAACTGCATACAGTATGAAACAGGACAGGACTGCTGGCCCGGAAGTCAACCAGGAAGTCAGCTCGGGGTCAGCTTCTACCCACATGATATTCTGGCTCTGAGCTGCCTTTCTGCTTGTACAATATTTCCATACTTTAGGGGGCTTGGAGGAGAGGGGGTTTGCTGTGGGAATGGAGACAAATGGATGAGTCTACCAACCTTTGCAAACAACAGGTGACAGGTGCTAGTGATGACAAACTTGAGTGAAGGAGAATATGGAGTTAGAAGCAACTCGGAAGTGAAAGCCTAAGAGGAAGTTGACTTTGTGGGAAAATGATTGATTTCTAAAAAAATTTACTTATTTATTTGTTTATTTTTGGCCGTGTTGGGTCTTCGTTGCTGCACGCGGGCTTTCTTTAGTAGTGGTGTGCGGTTGCTTCTCTTGTGGAGCATGGGCTCTAGGCACGTGGGCTTCAGTAGTTGTGGCATGTGGGCTCAGTAGCTGTGGCTCATGGGCTCTAGAGCGCAGACTTAGTAGTTGTGGCGCACGGGCTTAGTTGTTCCACGGCATGTGGGATCTTCTGGGACCAGGGCTCGAACTCTTGTCCCCTGTATTGGCAGGTGGATTCTTAACCACTGCACCACCAGGGAAGCCTGATGATTGATTTTTGACAAAGCCACCATAGATCATCCAAGTGGAGATGAGTATGGGCCAGTAGTTTGATATTGTGACTTTGGTGATTAAGGCCAGAAATGTACATTTGGGCCATCTCCATTAGAAATAATGGCTGTCTGATCTTGGACACATCTGTTTAAAAGCTCCTTAAGTTCCTTAGGATGTTGGCTTGAATGATTAATAATAAAATAGCTAACTGTGGTGTAATGCTGATTACTATGTGCAGTGTCTTATTTAATCTTCAAAACAAGTAGGAATTGGATATACTTATCCCTCTTATGTGGGAGGGGAAACAGGCATAGAGAGGCAACCACGATCACATTTTTACCAAGGGTAGATTTGGGACTTGTAGGTGTGTTTGACTACTGAGCTTACACTCTTAACCACTACATTGTATTGCCTCTCAGTTAGATAATGTATATGAAAGCAATCAAAAAAGCAAATGGGTTTAAAAACAAAACAAAACAAACTTGAAATAAGCAGAGTAGAATGAGGCCTCCAGTGGAGAAGGAAATGAGCTGTACTGAGTTTTGGAATGATGCTCAGAGAATGAGGAATATAGAGGAAGTGGACCAAGAAACCAGAGAATTCAGAGAAGGATGACTTTGAATACAAGTAGAAGTGTATTAAGGAGGAGGTTATTTGTTGTTAAACGTTACCTGAGGATGTAAGTAGAGGATAGGAATTGAAAATCCTGTAGGCTGACCTTTTCTCATTCTCTGGTATCACCTGAAATATCACTTCCTCAGAGAGCTCCTGTGATTAGTTGGGATGAGATAGTATAAGATCCATGAGTGTCCAGTGCTAATTATAATTTCTAGTGCATTGCAGGCTCTTGACATCTGTTAAGTAAAGGAATTGCGGCAGTAGATGTTTGCGATATAAACTGTAATAAGACGTCAGAGACCTCTCAGTCTAGTCTGGGAACTTGATTGTTAGAGCATAAATAAGTTGTCATGTGCTTGTAGTTGACATGAATGCTTTGGCTAGTGGTCCTGCTTATTCGCCATGTGTCACATGTGATTCTAGGACAGAAATGGGAACCTCTTGAGCAGGGGAGACTTAATAGTGCCTTAGCCTCTTCCTCGGCCTGGATATAAGACCCTTTTTGGTGAGCACCCCTTCTTCCCGGCAGCTCTGCTCCCTCATTTCCCAAAAATCTCAACCGTAAGCCCTATGTTATAGTGATACCAAAATACAAATTACTCATTCTCCTCATGGACATGCCATGTTGTTCCATGACTTGGGCTTTTGTATCTGTTACTCCCTCTGCCTGTGTTCCCTTGTCATCACCTGTTAAACTTCTGCTGACCTTCAAAGTTCAGTTAAAAGGGTGCTCATCCTAGTGAAGTTTTCTTGCACTGCCCCCGCCCCCGCAGCAGATGGCTTCTCCTTCCTCTGTGATCCTGCCCGTTGTATACCTTTCCTATTGCTTTATAATTATGCCTTTATGTCTGTCTCCATCAGTGACAGGGAGTGCTTGGAGAACATGGGTTGTGTCGTACCTTCTACCTTTCTTAGAGTTTAGCCCGGTGCCTGAGTCACAGGGAGTGTTCAATAAATAGATCCTGAATGAGTGAAATAATAATGGCCGCCTGCCACTTATAAGCTGGAAGATTTCTCTAATATTTTGTTTTTAAAAAGGTTTATTTGTTTGATATGAAAAGAAAGTTAAATAATAAATAATCCTGTGGACATAGAGTTCTTTTCAAGAAAGGGAAGTTTGCATTTGTATCCACTGAAATCTTTGGCTCCCTGAGGATTAGATGGAATTTTGGAGGGAAGATGAAGGACAGCAGGAAAAGAAATACATAGGAAAGCTGTTTACATCCTTCAGATGAATTTTAGGTCATCGTGGGTGTATTAACTTTTAGGGTAGATGAAGTAATAAAATCTTTTAAGCGTTTGATTTACTACTTAGTAATTACATGTATATTAAAATAGCAGTATATCATTCATCAATATGGAAAGATTGCTTTTGCCATTCTTTCATTTCATGAAACTTTTTGTGGAAAAGTTTTTATCTAACATAGTTTTCCAGGACATAACATCTTCATTTCCTTCTAAATTGCTTGAGATTAAGCACTTTTTTACTCATTTATTCTACAAACACGTATTGGTGCCAAGCAGTGTTGTAAGTGATGGAAATAGAATGATTTACAAAACAGACACAAATTCCTGTTTTCATGGAAATCATACTCTAGAGTTGAATCTGGTATGATGATATCACAAGAATTTTATCCAGAGACATATTTGATTACTTAATATATGTAATATCCACAGTGTCTTATAGAATTTGATTTTTAAAAGATTTTTAAAAGGCTTACATATGATGACTTTTTATAATTGGAAGGAAATACCCCCTAGGAACAATGGATTAATGGTGATTACACTATTCTTATAATGGTTCTGACACAGATTGCTTGCTGTGTACCAGGTTCTGTAATATAAATAGAATGTTTTAAGTCATTTAAAGCCCACACTCAATTTATGAGATAGGTGCTATCAATATTCATTTTGCAGGGCTTCCCTGTGGCACAGTGGTTGAGAATCCGCCTGCCAATGCAGGGGACACGGGTTCGATCCCTGGTCCGGGAAGATCCCACATGCTGCGGAGCAGCTAAGCCCTTGCGCCACAACTACTGAGCCTGTGCTCTAAAGCCTGTGAGCCACAACTACTGAGCCCACGTGCCGCAACTACTGAAGCCTGCGCGCCTAGACCCCACGCTCCACAACGAGAGAAGCCACCGCAATGAGAAGCCCGTGCACCGCAACAAAGAATAGCCCCCGCTCGCTGCAACTAGAGAAAGCCCGCACACAGCAACGAAGACCCAACACAAACAAAAATAAATAAATAAAATAAGTAAATTTATTTTAAAAAAAGTTAAAAAAAATTCATTTTGCAGATGAGGAAACTGAGGAGAGTAAATCATTTGTATAGCAGCTGATTGGTTGAGCCAGGTTTTGAACTCAAGCATGTTAGTAATTTATTATTTAAAATAAAGCAATTAAGAGATTGTTCCCTTTGATGAGAGACTTTATGAAGGTTTGACTATAGAGCTGATAGACAGTTATCCATGGGAGCTGGTATTGAGCATGTGGTGTATAGTGTAGTAATTAGGATCACTACTGGAAATAGAATGCCTGGGTTTGTCACTTAGCCAGCTGTGTGCTTTAGTTTCATCATCTATGAAAGGGGAACAAGAATGGAACTGACTTCATAGGGTCTTAGTAAGGGTTAGATCAGTTAATATACGCAAAAACTCTCAGCAGAATGCCTGGTACATGGGAAGTGTTAGGGAAGTATTAGCTGATGCTCTTATTATTACCATTTTTAAAGGGGATTCCCTCTTTCCTTAGGGTTGGTTGGTTGGTTATATTTTTAGGAAAAAAAGTTGCTATGTATTTGGGTGTATACCTTCCATATTTCCTGATTTTTTTGTTTGTTTGTTTTGTTTTGTATTAGTTTGGTGATTTTCACCAGGGTTTTGCTCAGGAGCGTATTGGAATGCAGTTCTTTGAGCCTATGTAGGATTTTTAGTGTTTTTCATTTACTCTTGCTTGCTATAGCTTCTAACAGATAGTTTGAACCACCAGCATATAACATAGGAATCCTCCAGTCTTGAGATGATGCTTGCTGAAATGTTATTCCTCCAGGTGAGCTTCACTAATGACATGGTATTCTTCTGGGTGAACTTCACTAAACCACGTTAAGTGGGTGAGAGAGGGTGGGGTCAAGGTGAGCTCAAGAATTGTTTCAAGAGTGTGAGCAGCACAGTGAGAGCGGAAGGGCGAGGGGCTCATGGGAAATCCTATCAGTAAACCGAACAACTTTGATTATAATCATCAGCGATGGGCTAGTGGACGCCATATAGAGAGTGAGCCTAAATTGTTGATTGGCATCTCTCACCAAATACGGAGAGAGATGCATGGAAAATCAATTCACTGGTCTTTTTGTTGTCATTTCATTCAACTGTGGATAAATCCAGTGTTTGTAACATCTTGGAATACGTGTAAGCAATAGAGGAAGAGGAAACCACTTTGGGTCAAGAAGAATATAAAAACTAGAATTATAAATTACTTAGAACATAGTAACAAGGAAAACACTGCATAGCAAAACCTAGGCCACAAAAGCTGAAACCAGACTTTCATAGCTTTAAATTACTGTCATATTAAATGAAAAAAAAAAAACTGAAATGAACTAAGCATTACATTTAAGACAATAGAAAGAGAACCAAGAATAAGTCCTGATAAATAAGGAAGAGGGAATTAATGACAAGAACAAAAGTTAGAAGAGGAAAAAAAATGAAGTTGGTACCTAAGAGCTAATTCTGTGAGTGGGGGAGAGATGGGAAGTTGCCCAATAAAGGATAAGCATTTAGCTATTATAGCTGGAAAAAAAATGAGAAAAAAATTTTACACCCTTAGACCTAATAGAAGATATTTTGAAGATATACTTCTGGTAATAATTTAAAAAATAACCAACAAAATAGAAATAATCCTAGAAAAATATAAATTTTTCCTCCAGAAGATATAGAAAATTTTGAAAATAATAATCATAGAAAAGATTGAAAAATATGAATTGCTGGGCCTAACTGTAGGGAAGTGTTTTCATATTACCATGGAACAGAAAACTCCCTGTTCTAGAACTATATCAAAGCATTGTTCTTAAAATATTAAGACCAACATAACTGATAACAAATACTGACCAGAATAATGGGGAAAAAAAAAAAGAAAGAAAACTATAGGCTAATGTCACTCATAAATATATGTAAGGACCCAGTAAAAAAAAGGAAGAAAGTCTGTTATAACCAAGTAGAATTCAAAAATGTAAGAATAATATGCCATTTCATATTCCTTTAATAGATTTTATCATATTGCTAACTGAAAGGGAAACATAATTGTTTTGCTAGATAAGGCATTTTATGAAATGCCGACATTCTTGAAAATACTAACTAAATTTGGAATGCAGTATAATTTTCTAATATGCTAAATAATATTTTTCAAAATAATATTTAACTTTATACTTAACAATATAATATTCTTAAGTTGAAAGTAAAAAATTACTTTTATTTATGTGGTTCTTGAAACTTGTCAATACAATATAAGAAAGAAATAAGCATAAGTATTGGAAAGGAAGAATCATTATTTTTCACGGTTTGTATAATATTTGTGTGCAAAACTCAGTTGAACCATGGATTGCCAAACTTAAAAATGCTATGTAAAGAAGATCTTATTTCTAGTTCTAATAATGCAGAGTATCTATGAACAAATCTAACAAGATGTGTAAAACCTTTATGGATAAATTATGGAACACTGAAGGATGTAAAACAATGGCTGCTGAGTAAATGGAGAGCTGTTCATTGTCCACAGATGGAAATGCTTGTTATTATACGCATACCAGTTTTCCCTGAATACATCAATAATTTCAGTGAAAGTCCACTCAAAATCCACGCAGGGTTTTTATGGAACAGTTGATCTTAAAATTCATGTGGGGCTTCCCTGGTGGCGCAGTGGTTGAGAGTCCACCTGCCAATGCAGGGGACAAGGGTTTGTGCCCCGGTCTGGGAAGATCCCACATGCCGCGGAGAGGCTGGGCCCGTGAGCCATGGCCGCTGAGCCTGTGTGTCCGGAGCCTGTGCTCCGCAACGGGAGAGGCCACAACAGTGAGAGGCCCGCGTACCGCAAAAACAAAAACAAAAACAAAAACAAAAAAAACCCCCCAAAAATTCATGTGGAAATGAGCAAGTGTTCAAGAATGGTCAGAGTAATTTTGAAGAACAAGTTGGGAAGACTTGTCCTACCACACATATCAAAGCTATTAAAACTGTTGGGGTGGGACTTCCCTGGTGGCGCAGTGGTTGAGAATCTGCCTGCCAGTGCAGGGGACACGGGTTCCAGCCCTGGTCCGAGAGGATCCCACATGCCGCGGAGCAGCTGGCTCGTGCGCCACAGCTACTGAGCCTGCACTCTAGAGCCCGCAAGCCACAACTACTGAGCCCGCGTGCCACAGCTGCTGGGGCCCGCACGCCTAGAGCCTGTGCTCCACAATGATTGAGGCCACTGCAATGAGAGGCCTGCACACCAAAACGAAGAGTGGCCCCTGCTTGCTGCAACTGGAAAAAGCCAACGCGCAGCAACCAAGACCCAACACAGCCAAAAATAAATAAATAAATTTATAAAAAAACAAAACAAAACAAAAAACTGTTGGGCAAGGATAATTAGACCAGTGAACCTGCTATAAGCTAGAAACTTCATATAAACTAATATAAGGAAATTTGTTATATTATAGAGGTGGTCTAAATCAGTAAGGAAAGGTGAAAGCAACAGGGCTGGTATGTCCACTTATTTGTTTATACAGGAAAAAGATGAAATTTAATTCCTTACTTCATATCCCCAAATTCATTATAGATAGGCTTAAAGGCGGAAAGCCAATCTTTAAAATTCTTAGAAGAAAATGTAAGCATTGTTTGGGAGTAGGAAGCAGAAAGCCCAAATGATAAAGGAAAAGATTGAGGAATTTTACTCTTAAACTTCCATACATGAAAATGTACTGCAGTGGAACGACAGGGCTACGAATATGTTTGAAAGACATTACTAGTAGCCTACCTTGCTTTTTCGTCTTTCTTTTTACTAACTCTACTAATTTTATGCCCATTTAAAAATGGCTGTCTTGGGCTTCCCTGGTGGCGCAGTGGTTGAGAGTCTGCCTGCTGATCCAGGGGCCGCGGGTTCATGCCCCGGAGCGGCTGGGCCCGTGAGCCATGGCCGCTGAGCCTGCGGGTCCGGAGCCTGTGCTCCGCAACGGGAGGGGCCGCGGCAGTGGGAGGCCCGCGTACCGCAAAAAAAAAAAAATAAATAAAATAAAAAATAAAAATGGCTGTCTTCTTTGAGGTCCTTCAGAAGTCATCAGCTGTGAGCAATGAGATGTAAGCTAAGAATTTCTGAGAAAGCTTTGCTTCCTGAATATGGGGTCTGGTTTTTCTCTTTCCTTTTTTCCCCTCTTTCTGCCTGGAATATGGATATAATGTCTAGAGCTGCAGCAGCTGTCTTGCAATGAAGAAGCTGAAGGTACTGGTTAAAGATGGCAGAGCAGGAGGATAAAAGGCCAGTTCCGGGCTTCCCTGGTGGCACAGTGGTTGAGAGTCCGCCTGCTGTTGCAGGAGACATGGGTTCGTGCCCCGGTCCGGGAGGGTCCCGCGTGCCACAGAGCAGCTGGGCCCGTGAGCCATGGCCGCTTAGCCTGCGTGTCCGGAGGCTGTGCTCCGCAACGGGAGAGGCCGCAGCAGTGAGAGGCCTGCGTACCAAAAAAAAAAAAAAAGGCCAGTTCCTTGGTGACGTTCTTGGCTAGGCATGTCAGCCATGAATCACTTACTCCCATACTTGTAGTAATATGAGAAAAATGGTCTGTTCTAGCCTGTATCCTATAAGGATTAAAAGCTAGCTTATGTGAACAATTCCTATAAATTAATAAGAAAGACAATCTAATCGAAAAATTGAGGATGACTGGAGGCAATTCACAGAACTGGAAACCAAATGGCCAGTAAGCACTAATAGCTAGGAAATCCAAGTTAAAACAGAGACTTAACCATAACCGTAAGTCTAAAAATATCAAGTGGTGGGGGAACATGTAGAGAAATTGTTATTATCATTCACCGTTGGTGAGAATATAAATTGGGACAACCATCCTGGGAGACCATTTTGGCAATATCAAGTAAAATTGACCATATCACACTAGCCCGCATTCCACTAGGTAGGAACCCTAGAGATTCCTGTACCTTTGCACGGAGACATTGAAGAAGCGGTCATTGACATGTTGTGACTTAAATATATGAACTACATGAAGTTACATAGATGAGCACAGATAAATCTGAAAAACTTAGTCTTGAACTAAAAATGCAGGCTATGAATGTGATGATAATATTTATGTTAAGTATGAAAGCAGTATTGAAGCTATGTCAGATAATGTCACCACCTGGCTACTGAGAGATGCAAACCTGGGCAGATTTTTTTTACTCATCAGTAAAGGTTCTGGAAGCCAAAAATAGATTTTTAAAATCCAACCAGTGTTAGTTCATTGCCTCTTTTATTCCTGACAGGGTCTTCTTTACTGTGGATATTATAAACAGAGCTGCTCCTTGACCAATAATAAGCTAAGCTTTTAAAGCACTTTGCAAAACATTTTCATGTATATTTTCACTTAATTATTCTAAGTGCTTTCTGAGATAATAGGCAGGATTTTAATTCTTATTCAAATTAAGTGGCATTAGTTGGACTTAACCTGAGTTTTAGTTTAGTTCTTTTTATCATAGTTTTATATTTTTCCAATACACAATTTAATGTCTAGGTGTACTTAATTTATGCAGCATAAGAAGTGATATTTTAAATATAGCTATAGTGACTGTCTAATTGGAGTGATCTAGTGTTGAGTCTTTTTTTTTTCTTTTTTTAAGTGAATAATGACTTACTAATTTATTGCCTTTTGGGGGCCGGGGTGAATACAGTTATCAAACCTTAAATCTTAGTTCTTAAACATTAAACCTTAGTTCTTAAACCTTAGTATGCACAAGAACCATCCAGTAAATTTACAGAAAACAGATTCTCTGACACCTCCCCCGCCTCCAGCCTCAGAGTTCTGCCCTTTCTCTTTCTCTGCATTACTAGATTAGTTTCTTAAGGGCTGTGAGCTTTTCTCATTCATTTTGGTATTCTCCACAGTGCGTAAACAGCCTGGTGGTGTATGTGTGTGTTTCCTTATTGAGTGCTTACCAAATGTTTGCCGGATGCATTCAGGAAGAACTTCCCAGAAGTGAATACCCGGACAAAGTTAGTACTGTATTAATATTATGGATGGAGAAGACTAGAAAGACTTTTAATGCTCAAATGTTAGGTGTGTGCTGAAATTGGCTTTCAGTTAACCTGTTAAGCGTTATTTTCAAACACTCTTTTCCTAGGCAAGATCATTTAAAACCATGAGTATAAAATGCCAGGGAAGGGTTTTACTGGAAAAGGTGTAACAAAATAAGAGTAAATGGAGAAAAAGCATGTTATTTTGCACAAGTGTAGCAAAGCCAGCTTGACGGTCTTCTTCTGTAACACAAGCTACTGCGAATTGTTCAGCCCATTGGCAGCAACACAGAAAACTGCCCTTTTCACCCTTTCCAGCACACAAATGTGGACAATTCATGGCTGGAACCTATCTTCAAGAGACTGCTGGCTTTATTGAAACCAAATGTGTATAGAGTTTTTTATTTAGACACATGAAGGGTCTTCAGTGCTCTTGCCATATAGAAAGTAAACCACACAGAGATACTTAAGAAAACAAAAACACACAAAACACCCTCAACTTACTATGTGTAAATACAGATGCAGGGCTTCCCTGGTGGCGCAGTGGTTGAGAGTCCGCCTGCTGATGCAGGCGACATGGGTTCGTGCCCTGGTCCGGGAAGATCCCACATGCCGCAGAGCGGCTGGGCCCGTGAGCCATGACCGCTGAGCCTGCGCGTCTGGAGCCTGTGCTCCGCAACGGGAGAGACCATAACACTGAGAGGCCCGCGTACTGCAAAAAAAAAAAAAAAAAAAATGCAGACATCACGTATTTGGTAGTAAATACACCTCTGTCTTGTGCAGTCTTTACCCCTCTCAGTGTTAGCTGTGCTTTTTAATGTAGTAACTGCACAATAAATACTAATTGTAGGTGAAAGCAGGATGAGAACTGACAGAAATTAGTGACTGATTCTACATTTTTCATCTCTTTTGCTGTTTAAAAGAGTCCAATTATATTTTAGGATGAGTTTTCTAGTGGTGGGAGAAATTTAAAAATGTAACAGTAGTAAAGAGATTCTTTAATTGCCCGTTTAGCTCAAATCTGAATTAAACGTTCGCAGGCTGAACTTTTCTGACATGGGCCAGAAAACCCATGTGTTTGAACAGTGAACTTGAGTGCTTTGACTTCTTATGCCAGGCCTCTGGATAACCCTGGGGCAGCTGTTCTTCTGTTGTTGTTTACTTATTCGAAACTAAGTCTTGTGAAGATGTAGGCAGTTAACTCAAGGAATGATTCTTTTTTCTTTCTTTGGTGATTGTCTTACAGCCTGTTTCATGCCGGTGTTGACTACCTCAGACCCCCCAGGGTAAAGAAATCTCTAAGAAGGAGGCCATTTCTTCCTACTCCTTCAATAGACACTTTCTCAGAAACATTAACAATTAGATGTACTTTGAAGATGCTGTTAAGCTGATAAACAGTAGTGCAAAAATCTCTTTGATATTCTGTTTTGTGCAAGGAGATGAAAGATGGTCTCGTTTATTACTGGTTAAGGCAAGCAGTGAATGAAAGCATGTTCTCAATTAGTGCTTGTTTTACACCTGCAATTTATCTATTTAAATTGGAAAGATAACCTACAGGGTGTGCCTCCTGTACTTATTAGCTTCAGGCAAGCCAGGTCTCTTTACCTACTAGACATGTAAGATTTTGCCTTTGAATTTTCAGTTTGGATTCCTTGGTTTGCCTTCTAGTTTTCTTCCTAGTATAGTCTGTAGGGTTTTTTTGCTGGAAAAATTTAGTGTACCTTTGAAAAGGAGTTCTGAACTTGAACATATTTTAAATTACTGTTAATATTGGACTCTGAAAAATATGGTTGTCTTTTATTAAATCAAAGCAATGGGTGTGTGTAATTGAATTGAGTTTCCTTTGCTTATCATTTTTGTCTGTGTGGTTTCTGGACAGTTTCTGACATTGTACCCTTTTGGAGAAGTTACCTTTGCGTCATGATTGGAACTTGTTTGAGGTTGTAAGTCATTCTGGGGAGACAGGAAATGTTCCCTGGAAAATACTGGGCTGATTTTCTTTTTCAGTTTGTGAATTATGAGCTCGGTTCACCAGACTGCATTTTGGCCTTTGACTCTCCCAGAGCAGAGTACTGTCCAGCTTTATTTTGTGAGTAACTGCAGATGCCTTTTTGCCATTTGGGTCAGTTTGTTTGTTTGTTTATTTTGGATTTGTTTATTTATAAATGATCTGTGAAATTTTAAGCCAAATGGGATACAAAGGAATTCCTGGTTTTCAAAGCTTCTTTTTTTATTTTGCATTCAAAAGGCGATTTTGCCTTTATTTTTAGAAGTTAAATATGTTACAGCTGTTGAGTAATTTACCACCTCCTGCCCTCACCTCCGCTGAAATAATTGAAGGAGAAAAATATAATTTGATTTTGTATGCCTGAATATTAAGCTGAGACAAACTTCATCTTTGTGGCTTTATGTGATCCTTAAGACTCTAGAAAAATCCTAGATTCAAAGAGAAGATATGAGGTTTTTTTTTTTTTTTTAATCAAAAGGCAGACGTACCTACTTTGACTACTTATTTGAAACATGACAAGTTGAGAATAGTGAGAAGCCAAGGCCAATTAAGCTCAGGAAATGGCTTCACATGTTGCCGATTGCATCCCGGACGATTTGGATAAAACAGAAACAGCTGTGATGCCAAATGCCCTGTAAATTTCAAATGCGGCGTAAAGTGTGGGGTTAGCAGTTCATGAGCTGACTTAATACAGAGCTTTGCCCACAGGTCTTCTGGTGACTTTCAGCTTTCTTCACAAAAATGCAAGATATTTGGGGCCATTTCATATTGCTAGATGGAAAACGGTGTGTATTTGGCTCCGTTAAAGCAAGTAGCTTTGAGAGATGGGCCTGCCTAGAAATTGACTACATTTTTGTGGGAGAACGGGTGAAAAGGGCAGTTTCCTGTGTTGCTGCCAAAAGGTCTGAACAATTTGTAGTAGCTTGTGGCTGGAAAACAACTTCTGTGAGGCGAAAACAGCAACTGCAAACTGGCTCTGGGTATGTGTGAGAAAATGCTCGTCTTTCCTACTTGATTGTTGGGCTTTATAGAAATTTTATATAGTGAATTTTAAAACTCAACTGCTTAAAGTGGTGTTTTGGTTGACTTGGATAAAAACCTGGGGAAGTATATTTGGAGGTAGCCCAAGTGGTGCATAGTGTAGTACTTAAAAAAGGGCGGCATTTATACTCTGCTTTTACTGTAACCATGGGCTTGGAGGGTAATCTGTTTTTCTCCTGCCTTAAAAAGTGCAGGTAGGGCTTCCCTGGTGGCGCAGTGGTTGGGAGTCCGCCTGCCGATGCAGGGGGCGCGGGTTCGTGCCACGGTCCGGGAAGATCCCACGTGCCGCGGAGCGGCTGGGCCCGCGCGTCCGGAGCCTGTGCTCCGCGGCGGGAGAGGCCGCGGCAGTGAGAGGCCCACGTACCGCAAAAAAAAAAAAGCAGGTAAATCTTGGCATCTAAGGCATGTGTTGTTTTTACAGGAATGGATTTTTTTACAGGAATGGATTTTTAAAGTTAACTTATTAGGCGTGTGTTTTCTTAGTTCACTTGGGCGGCGTGTTCCATTTTGTATTAGAAGTATGTTTATGAAACGTGAAACTACTGGCAATTACCACTTAACGGTACTGACAGTGTGCCGGGCACCATGCTCATGTCCTTATATTGGCCATGTCGTTTACTTCTCTGGAGAGGGAAAAAGCTTAGGGTAAGTGTCAGGTAACTAGAAAATGGTTGAAAGGGGCCAGGATTTGGAGTCTGGTCTGTGCGTTACTAATTGTATCAGAATAGTTACTATTTCAGATACTCATTTTGTAGAATTAAAATCTGTTAAAGATTTTTTTTTTGGTAGAATGGGCTTGGATATGTGGAATAAAGGTAGACTTGGTTTGATTTAGTTTTAATGTTTTCACTAAGCTCTTTTTCAGTTGCAGCTTTCACCAGACCTGAGCATCTGTATACTTACTGTTGCCTAAATGCTCCAGACTTTACTTTTTTAGCCTTAATTTTGACCTCCCTCTTCTGTTGGGGATATCTATTGGCTTTTCGTTAAACTGCAGACAATAGCTGATTAAGGCATCACCCTTTTTTTTTTTTTAATATTTTGCCCTGTTCATCAACATCAGTGTCTTCTTTATTTAGTAAATAGGCTGGTGCTCATAATCTAGCACAGTGGTTCTCAACCGGGATGGGGATGGGTAGGTGATTTTTGTCCTGTAGGGAACATTTGGCAATGTCTGGAGACATTTTTTTTTTTTTTTTTTTTGTGGTACGCGGGCCTCTCACTGCTGTGGCCTCTCCCATTGCGGAGCACAGGCTCCGGACGCGCAGGCCCAGCGGCCATGGCTCACGGGCCCACCCGCTCTGTGGCATGTGGGATCCTCCCGGACCGGCCCGAACCCATGTTCCCCTGCATCGGCAGGCGGACTCCCAACCGCTGTGCTACCAGGGAAGCCCTGGAGACATTTTTGATTGCCGTGACTTGAGGATGCACTACTAGCATCTCTGTGTAGAGGCCAGGAATGCTGCTAAACATCCTACAATGCACAGGACAGCTCTTCAGACAACAAAGAATTATCTGGCCAAAATGTCAAGAGTGCAGAGATTGAAATACCCTGATCTAGCTAACATAGGGCACAGGCCAAATCTTATTAGAAACTGTTTCTGTGAGATTTATTTTTTTTAATTTATTTAATTTATTTTTGGCTGCGTTGGGTCTTCTTTGCCGTGCATGGGCTTCTCATTGCGGTAGCTTCTCTTGTTGCAGAGCACGAGTTTCAGTAGTTGTGGCTCGCGGGGTCTAGAATGCAGGCTCAGTAGCTGTGGCGCCTGGGCTTAGTTGCTCCGCGGCATGTGGGATCTTCCCGGACCAGGGAATCCCGGACCAGGGATCTTCCCGGACCCGCATTCCCTGCATTGGCAGGTGGCTTCTTAAATAACCACTGTGCACCCAGGGAAGTCCTGTGAGATTTTTTTTAAAATAAAAAAACAACTCTGTTAATTTGGCAAGTTTTTATTCTCTTTTCTAGAGGTGGTGGAAGAGACTATCCATCTGTCTGCTCACGTAGCCCTAAGCCAAATGACACAAGTTGACCTTGCGCTGGATTCTGTCTTCTAGCTGCTCCTTACCTTCATCCCCTATGCTGACCTAGACGAGGTCACACCTTCAACTATTATCTGCCATTATCTTAGCCAGGATTAGTTGACTACCTATTAAGAATGGTACATGAAATACCTTAGCTTGGGGTGGGAAAAAGCAAAAGAATGGAAGGAATACCCACCAAAGTTTTGACTGGGATGAAGGTCGTAGTGTGCCTGTCACCGTTATATTGAGTTCAGAGGATACAGTTGTTAGTGATCTTCATAGGCCCACACATACCTACAGTGCCAACTGTTGACTAGCTTTTGTAAACTGAAAACGAATGGATGAATGGAATTTTCAGATAATCTGAAAAAGAAGAAATCTCTAGGTCCAGTAGCTATCGCATAGCTGCCATATTGGTAGGGAAATTGACTGACTTTTGCATTTTGTCTTGTGAATTCTTGGGCCTAACCTTTGTGATTTTGATTAAATGTAACAAGTTGCAAGGAGCAACCTGTACAGGTATCTTGATGTCTTTGCAAGTACTTGGGATGCTGTACCTCCTTTCTTTGCATCTTCATCCTTCAGAGATGGATTTTACCATCATTCTCTGCTCGTCTGCCTTTTTGCAGGTTGCTTTAAGTAGGTATTTCTCAGAGTGAATTGTAATCATTGGCTTCCTCTCCTGCGGCCCTTACTAGGTTATGTGTCCCAGCACAGTGCTCGGTATATAGTGGCCATTCCCTACACATGGAGTGGATGAATGGAGGAGGAGGGGGAGGGAGGAGGAAGAAATGCCTTAGGAATCTTAAAACTCAGTAACAGAAGACAGTTGGTAGAGCTTTGGAAACTCAGGGGCCGGGAAAGGAGCCTAAGTAAGTGAAGGGTGGGAATTGTTTTGTTAACATGACCTTATTGGTGTTGCTTGTGCTGTGCACATTTTTTTTTTTTTTTTTTAAACGTTAGCAGTCTGGGTGACTGAGGCGGGAAGGCTAGCCTGTGGCCTCGGCCATATCTGCAGGTCTAAGTGGTGTTCATGTCTTTGACCTGAGGTTCCTCTAAGCTAAATTACCCTCTTGCTCTGAAGGGCATATAGCCTTTGCATGTTCTCAAATCTGCCTATTTTCTGGCATATGTGATTTCAGTCTAGATTCTCAACTGAGTAGTCAGGTCGTGTACGGCTCCCTTCCAGCAAGAATTGAGATAGGTAGGTAGGTAGGTAGATAGATATTGGTCTGCGTTGGGTCTTCATTGCTGTGTGCGGGCTTTCTCTAGTTGCAGTGAGCAAGCGCTACTCTTCGTTACAGTGCGCGGGCTTCCTCATTGCAGTGGCTTCTCTTGGCGTGGATCGTGGGCTCTAAGTGCGTGGGTTTCAGTAGTTATGGCACACGGGTTCAGTAGTTGTAGCTCGTGGGCTCTAGAGCGCAGCCTCAGTAGTTGTGGCACACGGGCTTAGTTGCTCCGCGGCACGTGGGATCTTCCCGGAGCAGGGATCGAACCTGTGTCCCCTGCATTGGCAGGCAGATTCTTAACCACTGTGCCACCAGGGAAGTCACAAGAACTGAGTTTTAAAGTGATAGAAATAACTCTTGAAACCCTGCAGTGATTTCCCTGTGGCAGCTCTCTTACAGCACATTGAGTTCTGGTCTTGACCTTTTATTGCCTCCTTGGGCAAATTTGCTTCCTTAGCTTTCACTCCTCCTGGCCCTTGAATTTCAAGAGACACAGCTTTATTTTACTCTGGGGTTATTATGTGCCTGAGTGCCACCGTTAGTGGCCTGGGTTAGAATAAACAGCAACTCTGTAATGCACCTGTTTTGTTTTTCTGTTGAATTACATAAAAACATTTATTAGACATTTTGATTCAAAATAGAGATAATTATGGGAAAAGCAGTTTCTTTCAGCAAAAGGCCCACTAGCCAGGCACCAGTGCTTATCACTGTGGCCACGCCGTTGGACTTGTCCCTTGCAAATTGAACATGCCTGATTGCGCAGGTGTTTGCCTGGCTGAACAAATTATATTTGGACAATGAACTGTTATGCCTGACAGTGATTAGAGAGGCAGGGCAGAGTTGTACATGGACTACTTTAGTAAGAGAATTGAGGAGAGAATATTACCAAACATTTTTGTAAAATAAGAGAAAACCAAGACTTTTTCTTTTCTTCTCTAATGGTTAAATGCCCTTGAACTTGTTAATATTGGAAGTCAGCCTTGTACTGGGCAGATTTTTTAAGAAAAAGAATGGCTAGTAACTTTTTTATTTCTTATAACATTGACTTTGTTGAACACTCTCTGGTTTTCCTTATTGGAGGACAGCTGTAGTAAGATTGTAGCTGAGATCATAGGAAGATCCAATATCCAGTGTCATATATTTTTTGTCTGTCATTATTTCTGCTTTATGTGTAAGTGTGAAATCTATGTCCAGGTGAGTGGTGGTGTGGGTTGACTAGGAAACTGTCGTAGGATATATCTGGAGATCTCTAAGAGTCCTGTTAAAGTTCGTGGCCATGAATTTGAATGAGAAAAGTTATCATCATCACATGTTTTTTGTTTGGCGGCATGGGTACAAGGCTGAAGTAGGGCCAGAGTTAGGTGGAGCCACAGAGCACACAGATGTGCTGGAGGACAGCAGGGCTGGGAGCTGAGGGTCTAGTGGCCCGTGGAATCCAAGCTGCGGAAGGAGGGTAGTGAAGACAGGGCAGCGGGAAGGTGGTGGAGGCACAGGCTGCTCAGGGCCAAAGTAGTTGGGGGTGGTGGTTCAAGAAGCAGGGCGGAAGGGGATCAGAGGTTGGGACGAACGGAAGTGAGATAATGGTAGAATCATCTATAGGTCTGGGACAGGATTTTCCAAGAAATCATTTTAGAAGGTCATGACTGGCATTTAGAAAATGAATAAACAACATGAGAGTTGGGACCTTATCTAGCCTACACAGAATTTTACCTGAAGTGAAAAAAGAAGGCTTCCCATTTGGGAAAAGTTTTCCATCAGCAGTTATCGTACCTTGGATCCACCCCCCCTGGCTGGAGTGGAGCTCTGCCACTGCATGAGTCTTCCCCTTGGGAGAAGAAAGAGAAAGGGGAGTGGAAGGAAAGAGGTGCCCCTTTTTCCGCTGAGGCAGCCCGCTGGCAGGGAGAAGGCTCACTGCGGAGAGGGGCTGGGGCTGGATTTGGCACAGACTGCCTAGGCTTAGGCTTTAGGCCTGATCAGAGCGACCATTTGAAAACTGTGTTTTCATTAAAACTGGGTGTGTTTACTGTGTATTTGTGAACTGGGTTGGGATGTAAATGTTTTACTCTGGGTCACAAAAAAATTGAAAGCTAGTGTTTGGGAAGCGTGGGAATGGGTAACTGAGGGTGCGGAGGGCAGGATCATGGGGTTCACTTTTAAAGTGGGAACCAGCGTGCATGCATGTGTGCACATGCATGCACACACACACACACACCCTCTGCTCTTCTGCTCTGTGCCTTAGAGAAAGGAGTAGGTAGGAGTATGGGTAATAAAAATGATTTCGATTTGGAATGCATTCTAGGTTTGGGATTCAGCCCCCCTCTCCCCTAGTAGAGACTACACGTGGTCGGGTGGTAGAGAAAAGTATGACCCAGGTATCGGTTGACCTTCTGGCTCAACACTGGGTCTGTGGAGCTTCCCTGTCAGACTGGGGGAAATAGATTGGAAAAATGTCGGCGTGTGGGTCATCGCCAAGATCCTGTAATTCTGTAAAAGCTGCGGGGTAAGGAGAGGGAGCTTTTCACGTGCTCTGGGTCATAGGGAGAGAGCTTTCTGCAGCTTAGAGTTATGGTGACCACATAACACGTAATCAGCCGTAGAAAATTGAAAATTAATTTTTAGAGGGTTGTGAGGGGACAAAACTCAGTAAAAGATCAAGCAGACAGTCGTGGGAATTGTGAGATATAAGTTCTGGCTTCTTTCTCCTTCTGCTGTCTTGATGATTTTTTAAAAAACAGATTAGCATTAGCATCCCAGTGTGATCTTGGCTTTGCCTTTAGAAACGTGAAGCAGACAAACACATCTGGATGTTCCTGGTCCATCTCCCATTGCTGTGAGTAGTAAAATCTTGATAGTAAATTGTAAGGCCTTGTGTGGCTTTCTAGACTGAACTCGGGAGGTGGAGAGTTTCGTTTCCCTTCGTATTGGACCATGTTGGTCAGGCGTTGGCAGTGGGAAGCAGGTGGCCGCAGTTCCGTGGCTCTTAAAAAAGGGATCAGGGCACTGTGGAGTGGGGAGTTAGGTGGTTTGGGCAGAGGCCCAGTTTCCCGCGGATCTTTTTCCCCAGTTTCCAAGAGTTGCCATGCCAACCCCTGGTCAGGTACCCGATCTCTGGGTGGGCCCCTGGCTGGAGCAGTGGTGGGATCAGGATTCTTCATCAGGCTGTCTCGTATGAATGAAGGATGGCAGAAAGGGTCATCCCCTACTCATTCTTCTGGGGAGCAAATGTGTTTTAGTTGAACCTCCTTATGTGTGTTTTCCTTAGAAGTGTTAAAAGTTGCAGTTAAGTTTTCAAGTACTTTCAGGTGTGTTATAGATTAATTGGACCTTCTTAAGCAGGCTTGGGAAGTTAATATTCCCTTTAATGACTGTTTCTGTGGGGGAAAAATAATAATAGCTAACATTTACTTAGAGTTTACTTTATGTCAGAAACCGTCATTCTATATTATTTTATCTTATCTGTACAGATAGGCAGGAATTAGATTTTCTTAGCTTCATTTTACAGAATAAGGATGGAGGCTCTCATCTCCTGCTTCACTTTTGTCATCCTCATCTCATTCCCCCCGTGTGCTCACTCTGTCCCCAACGAGGTCCTCACTTCATCTTGGGTTGCTGTGCGTGTATGGTTTTTTTTTCCCCCAAGGCAATGACTCGAAATCTGGCCTATCACGAGTCAGGGATTGCCTATAGACAGGCGTGCAGAATCAGTCCTCCTCAGGCCTGCGGATGTTATAACAGTTTAGAGCTGCTCAAGTTTGACCTTCAAGGATGGTGCTGATTGTATCTGCTGTGCTCTAGGAAATGTTTAAAGCTGAAAAGTTGTAAATGCTGGATTCCTAAGCAGAGTGCAGTCAAGGGTGACTGTGAGGTTTCTTGGGCCAGGAGAGACTGTGCTTTATGTTAAATAGCATTGGGTGGCCTAAGCTGCATTCCAGAGACAGTTCAGAGCCATGGCTGGTAATGACATCACCTCCACAGGTGCCAAATCATTCTTTTTTTTTTTTTTTCCAATATAGGCTGCCCATGCCTTTTTTTTTTTTAAAGGACGTTTAAGTACTGCTGTGAGGTTTTGTTGCAAAATAAGTATGAAATCCAATTCTGGGTGTGTGTGTGGAAGTAGGGAGATGAAAATACAGTGCTTTGGGAAAACCACGCACTTCCAGAAATTCCAGTTTTAGGTTACTCGCGTTCAGTCACTCCCAAGAGATTTTTATGGGGAAGGGTGGGGACAGAGGAGGGGATTCAGACTAGATGAGAAAAGTAGTTGTGGAAAAACAAAGTTGAGGGGCTTTCCCCCTCTACTTTCCCCCTAATCCAAGACGGACCTGTCATGTTTCCAAGAGAACTCTGATTTCCAGTGTATTTCGTAGAGGCTGAAGAGCTCTGATTCCAAATGTCAAGCTTGGATTCAAGGGATTGAATCTTTTTCATGATAAATGTATGTGTTGAATAAAACTTGGAATACAGAGAAACAAATAATAAAAGCCAGCCTCATTCCTACTTTCAGACATAATCACTTAATATTATATTGTTTTTATTATTTATAACCGTATATTCAGTGGTTTAAATACTTCAGTAAATGCATATTTGTATACATTTCACAAAGTAGGGCTCATACTATATGTTTGGTTTTGCCATGCCAAGTAGTTTTTTTAGAATGTAGAACTATGAGGTACTTTAAGAGGTAATGAATCCTCCCTGTCTTTATTTTATAGATGAGAAAATTTAGTAAAATGAAGTTAAATGACTTGCTCTTAATTCCCATGACTTTCAGAGCTGGAATTAGAACTGGTTCCACCTAGCCCAGTATACTTTTAACTATCCCATTCTGCCTATTTTACTGGTGAACATTTGTGAAGTACTATCCTCTAGGATAAATTAGAAAGCATTGCCCCAGAGAATTTATTTAATCCATCTCATATAACTTGGAGTCTGAAAAAAAGTGAAACATTGAGACTACACAAACACACCTGTGTACTTAAATTAATTTGCCCCAAGTGATTTGGAGAAGTTTAGAAACCATTATGAGATGGCTGGATTGCTGCTATTTTAGGATTATTTGATGTGAACCTGAAAGGAGTGAAGCTGAAAAATGTATGTTTTACACTAAGCATAAGTGTCTCTGAAGTGTTTCTTTTCTGCCATGTTAAAACAATAAATGACTTCAAACTTTTTAGTGGTTTTGCCAAACTGTTAGTTATCATCTCCTATGCCAGATTTCTTCTACTCTGGAATTATATTTGCCTTATTTTGCTGAATTCCTGTAGTTCTTAGCTGTATAATTCCTTTGGCAATTTCTCACACAAGTCTTAACGGCATTTCTTCAACTGTTATCTTGAAATGTGGGCACATTATGAATGTTAACTTTCTACGGGGTTGTGTGAATGAGCAGTCTGGACTCTCAGCTCCTCAAGGACAAGGATGTTGTCTTGTTATTTTCCTTCTTTCCTTCTACCTTTCTCCCCTCTGCTTTGTCTCATCTCCATAGTACTAGCAGAGCACCTTGTAGGCTCACCCTATTATTACTATAACTTGGTAAAAGAGTTCTGAACGCAGTTAAGGCAAATTAGGGAACATGGCCTCCTCGCTCCTCTCTGTGAGCTGATAGTCCTGCTGGTAATGCAGATTTCAGGAATATCTCTGCAGAAAAAGCAAGTCTAGCATGATTTGCACATTGCTTTGGTCAGTGGGTATTTAGATGTCCTTTTTGAGGCAGTTGTTATGGATTCAGGCAATATACTGGCACACACAGCCTCAGACTCACCGTCACCTCTGTTTGACCTTAGTTAATCTAGAAGAAACCATATAAAACAGCTGACGGGAGGGCTCCTGGAGGGCTGTCTGAAAAGTAGGTGATGGAGAATCCTGTTTTTGTTTTTCTTGGAAAAATTTCTCTACAAGAAGTCTTCAGCATATTAAATTCTGCATCTTGAAGACTTACGATTTTGTACATTTCTTGACTTTTTGTATTGAGAGAAGAATTGAAGATGGGATGAGGGGAATGAAGAAACTTAGTGTTGAAAATCTCAGGAGTAGGGAGTGGGGAAGAAGGGAAATAATTGCTGGGATATATTTGTAGTTGGGGGAAGAGAAAAGGGAGTAAGAATGGAAAGAGATCGAGAAATAAGGATGAATAGCCAAATATTAGGGTGGGGACAAAATCTGAATGTCATTTGGCAAAGTTGATTATTCTTTTGGTTTTTTTCCAGAAGTTTTTCAAATGATTGGGGTGGGTGGGGAAATTCCACTAGAGATGACAGCTTAAGTGTTGGAGGAATATAATGGAAATAGTCTGAGTGACTAAAGTAGGAAGAAACAGAATTAAGAAAATTCTGTTTCTTTTTTTTCTGGCAGTGCTCTGCGTTTCTTACGATGCTGTGCTTAATTTATTCCAAAAAGTTTGTTCAGTGTAGTGTGAAGAATCTCCTTTTTGATCAACTCCTTTTTTTCCTGTCTCTAAGCTGCTTGCCTTAGAATAGGTGTTGAGGCCTCCCCATCACCCAACTTGCTCACTGTGGAGAAGTGTTAGGACATAGAACATGGGATGCAAAAGGAGACCAATTCTAGGAGCTGGCAGCACCCACATCACTCAGGGACCAAGTACACTTGTATGATGTGTGTGCGCACACAAGTGTGTTCTTTTCCCTTAAAGAAGTCTCGTGTTGCTAGAGTGTGATCTTATTTGTCTTGCGAAGTCTTTAAATTCATTATATTTAAGTAATAATGGCTCTGCATACTTTCCAGCTGTTTGGAGTTATTTTCCACCTGTTTGTGTTTGGTTCAGTGAAAAGAGGAAAATAATTTGGGAATTAATTTTACGATTGGAAAAGGAACACTACCTCCTAAAGATATTTATGTTTACCCGTGGGTTCTAGTATCAGTCGTATTATTTCCTGACCTGGGGCTGGGCCGCTTCTGACATAAGCGTTAGGAACTGAATTGTGTCAGCACTGCTACTTAAGGCGTTTATCTTAATCCAGGCGTCCTTGGATCGTGCCAGCGAGCAAGGTGGGAGCAAGGTGGTAGCAGTGATCGCAGAGCTGGGCTTCACATGTGAGTTCCGAGGAGTTTGGGTGGTTACCCAGTGAATCCATTCCTGGTAAATGTGAGTCGGTGTTTTTCTTTAGATGCTCTGTTTTGACCACATGAGAGGCAGTGGTATTTAAGCTATTTACAGTGTC